>NC_046287.1:18198571-18873214 GCF_004115265.2 Rhinolophus ferrumequinum | reverse complement strand
ACCTTACTTTATATAATTGTAATAAGCTATTTTAAAGAATAATCCATCAATATAAAAATATAAAAGTTGTATATTTTGTTAAAATGAATACATTTTTCCAATTCTGCCATGAAAAATATTTATTCCAGGTATGTCTGTCTTGAGTTGAAACTTAGAATAAATATGAGATTAGTCTGGTTATCAAAACGATATAAATTTTTTAGGTATTAGAATAATTATTTCCAATCTTAGTCACTCATCCAACAAATATTTATCAAATTAATGTTATTTGCTAGTCACTGGTTAAATGACTAGGATTCAGTGGTACTCAATGCAATTATGGTCTTTGATCTAAAAGAGCTTCTACACTAATAGATACAAACTGTATGTCCGTGTGTGTGGGTGACATATGTGAAATAGTACTAAGAATTGTATGGCAAATTAAAGTAAGTGATGTGATAGTGACTTTGTTTCTTAAATGGATGAGCAAAAGGATGACATTTAAGAAGAAATATGAAGGTTAAGAATCAACTATTGAAAGAGGAGAAGAAAGAATAATCCAAGAAATCAGAATGCCTACTTCAAAGACTTTTAAGTGACTAAGACCTTATCATATTTGAAAAAGTAAAAGTGTATTGTGGGTTTAACATAAAAGGTAAGATGAAGACTGATGAGATATATGTCTGGGGCCAGAGTACATAAGGCTTTCATTAGCTAGGGGAGGGGGTTTCAATCTCTTCCTTCCTTCCTTCCCTCCTTCCTTCCTTCCTTCCTACCTTCCTTCCTTCTTTTCTTCCAGAAATTCCAGTGAGAGTTGACAGTGTCTTTTATTAGGATGGTAGTAAGACACTAAGTAAGGACATGCACAGAGTCCATACACTCTCGGAAGTAACATAAAGTGGGATTTTCTGACAAAACAAATTTCAGAGACGGGTTGGAGGGAAAAAGAAGTATCAAGGGGAACACAATTATTTTAGTCTTGAAAACTGGTTAAATGACCAGAATTCAGTGGTACTCAATACAATTATGACCTTTGATCTAAAAGAGCTGCTACACTAATAGGGAGCTACAAACTGTATGTCCGTGTGTGTGAGTGACATATGTGAAATAGTACTAATAGCTGTATAGCAAATTAAAGTAATTGATGTGATAGTGACTTTTTTTTCCTAGCTGGATGAACAAAAGGATGACATTTAGTGTTTCCTTGAAAACTTGGATGCTAATATTGCCTTTTACAATATGTAGACTGGTGGACATGCCATTTAAATGATGGCAGAATAAGTGATGTTTTGGTTAGTTTTGAGAAGTTTGTCTTGTTGAGATAGCTAGTAAATAATTACTGATACAAATCATGAGTTTGAACTGGAAGTCGGGATAGGAAATACAGCTTTTGGAATCACCTGCACATACATGGAATTCTTTTCCCCCTGAGATACAAACATGTAATCCTAGTTAAAGTAGTTTTAACCACTAGTTTTATATGATATGAGAAAGAAAAAAAATTATATATATATATATATATATATATATATATATATATATATATATATTTAAAAATAATACATTGATCTAGGAACTTTGAAAGCAAAGTAAAGAAAAAAGCTATAGTTTCAATGCTTATGAACATAACAAAGAGTATTTTAGTGTATTTATTTTTAGATTTCTAGGTAGAAATTATAATGTTCATTATACAGTGACAATGTTCACTGTAAAGCATCATTGCAGCTAAAATATCATCAAACGAGTTTTGCTTAATTAATTAGGTTATTTTTTTTTCTTAACTCAAAACAGTAGATCTGTTAGAGCACATCCTTACCTCATTTATTTCCAAAATCTATTTCCCCCATGCTATTTTCTTTCCAGGACTACAGGCTGCCCAGTAGATGACAGAAGCAGAAGTAAAATGAGGCTACAATGGATAACGCTTACCTAGATGAAGTGCATAGGAAAAGCATAATACAGATCAAAATATCTCAATCTGGTCACACAACACCTTAGCATTTTCTCTCCTTGCCTGTTTTGCAGGATGCAGCTACTCTTCTGTACTTAATTTAATTTGCAATATTTTGCTGATGGCAAGGATTCTGTATTTCCCCTATTTTCCTCTAAGCATCTGCCTTTTACATTTCTTGATCATTGCCTATAAGATTAAACAGCCTTTATTCTGGAGCAAAGCCTTGTTTTTTACCCCATGCTCTGCCATTCTGGAAACAGCTCCAGAGCCTTATCTCATATTTATACAGAATGCCAAATCCTGTTCCCTTAATTGTCTCAGCTGGGGAGCCAAGAGTACATAAAACAGCTGGTGGCAAGTGTGTATACAGCACATAGGTAGGGCAGACTCTCCTCTGCGAAAGGCAATGTTGTACTCAGAATCTTTGCACTTAGGGGTTCTTCCTTCAGGGGGAAACCAACACAATTGGTTCTGTTAAAACTCATTTACTATACACAACCACCTTCCAGATGGTAGTCTCGGACACCAAAAGAGTGGCCAAAGCAAACTTGTGGTTCTAAAGCTGGACATGTGACAGAGTAAGGATTGTTTTTCTAATGAGCAACTGAAAAAAAAAAAAAAAAAACGTTTAAGAAATGGAAACTTCCTAACTCAGCTCTTCAGACTCAGTACTAATGTCTTTGTGCTTTACGGTTAGCATAAAAACTGAGATGCTGTTTTGTTCATTTGTACATGTTTTAAAGACCTATTTTAGGTTTTCACTGTTTTTCTGATAATGCACAACATTCTTTTAAAGACAAAAATGCTACACAATTTTGCATGTTTTGTTCATAATTTAGTCTTTTTGTCTTGAGGAGATTTCTATTTCTATGTCTATGAAATTAGATAACTTTGAAGTTTAGAAAAAAGAAAAAAAAGCATTATCATTTTGTCTATCATCTTTGTTCTTATATTTTAGCCTTGAAGAATAAAAGGTCACATTTGCTATGCACCTATGTTTTTGTTCATGCCTCTAAATTCAATCCATACATATTTTCTATTGATTTCAAATTAGATTCAAATTTGGATGAGTCATATGGGACACTTAGAAAACGTGGTTTGAAATGAACAACTTAGTGTTGCATTCCACATTTGCAAAAAATATATTATGAACAATTACATTTAAGAGATTTCTTGATTTGATAATATGTTGCTACCATTATTTTAAAATAAAGTTAAATCCCAAAGTAAATAAGTCGCAGATTGATTTATATATAAAACATGATATAATTTTTGTTTGTTTGTTTGTTTGTTTGTTTGTTTGTTTAGTATCTCCCACATATGCAAGATAAATTTTTAAGGAATTCAAAGTAACTACACAACTACACCAGGGAAACTAAATTATTAAAAATGATCTTCTGGTATATAATAGAAATTTTATGAGTGCTTGAACTTATGTTTTTAGAATATCAGAGTGTTGAAACTAGGACTTCAAGATTTTTGATAGAGAGAAAAGTCAGTTTGTAACATAAGCAATTTGACAATTAGCTTTATGTATAACTATATCATTTCTTCATGCATTAAATGTATTGACGGTTTACTGGGCAACAGACACTGTTGAAATTGAAAGGGTGCATTGATAAGCCAATAAGCACACAGGTAAAAATAAGAAATATAGCCCATTTGGTATAAATTAAAAGTTGAATGAAATGGTTGAAAATGAAAATAAATGACAGACAAAAAAGATTGCCTAACTTCACTTTCACATAATGTGCATAATGGAAAAACAAGAGCACCTATTCTACAATTTGCTAAGAAACTGACAGGAAAGAGGAAAAAAAAAGGGAAAAAAAACTTATCGATGTAGAATAATATAAACAGAAAAAATGACTAAATCCAAGTTCCTTCAATTCTCTGTGACAAATTCATATGATTTTGAATGGCATGGAAAGTGTTTAGACATCAATTTGCTTTTATTCAGAGATATTTCTGAGGGGGATTTTGATTTTGCTAGACTGTTGTTTTGGAAATTAGTTTTCAGAGTTGCAGGTGTTAGAATGACATTCTTGGAATTTATTTTTAAGTAAACGCCTTTGAGATGATAAAGAAATACACAATATACACCAATAAAAAGTTATTTTCAAATCAGATAATAAAATGCTTTATGTATATTTTATATCCCTACCTAACAATAAAATAATTTATATTTTCAGTAGATGTCTTTATTGCATCATTCCAGATTTTCCTATTTCTCAAGTGAGATAAGTCTATTTCATACACTACCCACTGGGGAAATAATAGATAAAAGTGAAAAATTAGTATTTATACATTTGTGATCCTTCTAGCTAATAGTCCCTCGACAAACTGGTTTTCCCATGTTCTTCTCAGAAGGAACAGGTGGTTTTTGGACAATTTATGCATTTTTAGCCTATAAAACATATTCAGTAATAGATACTGAAGGATATCATGAAACTTGGCACACAGATAAAAAAATTAATGAACATGGCAGAATACGTATATATGAATATAAATGGTAACACTCATTTATGAGAAATTATAGCTACTGTGTTTAGATTGCATAATTTACATGTATTAAATTTAGAATACTTATGAGTACATATAAAATGGTTTAATGTTCTAATACCACACTAATAATTAATTGTTTTAAATCAAATATTAACTTCCAAAGAATAATGTTAAAATAAATTTAAGATGAAATGAGAGAATTTGTGATTGGAGAACTCACTTTTCAACAAAACAGCTCTGCTTCAACTAAAGGCAAAAACAAATCTATACTTTAAAATATCTTTATACTATAAAATATCTTTATACTATACTTTAAAATATTTGAAATATACTTTCAGCATGTATCAGCATCTTTTTATTTCTCTGTTTCTCTTTAGAAATATACTTAATTCACCCAACAGAGCAAATAAATACTTAGTAGATTAAGGCAACTCAAATATAAATACTATTTACAATTTAAAAATTCTGACATTAGATGGGTTTTGTTTTAAAAATGTTTGTTGATCGTACAAATTATTACATTTTCTTCTATTTTGTATTAATCTCTCTTAAAAACTGTCTTTAATTGTCTTTGATAAAATAACACACCTAGTAAGTTCTGTTACATTCGTATAATGTAAGGTTGAAAGTAAAATTGAAAGCTCAGGTACAATGAAATACTGACAAATCATGAAGTTTCTGTAAACAACGTATTACAAAACTGTCAGCTTAAATTCAGGAGCATTACAATAAATATAAAATAACATATATGCAAATAAACTACATTTTTCTAGTACTCATTAGTGTATTATAGGATAAAACTCACAGATGCATTTGTCACACTTGGAAATTTTAAAAAAGGCTGCAGCAGAATTGTATGACTTTCTAAAAATTATTCATTTCATATATATTGAGGTCCTATTGATTGTGTGCCCCTTAATTAACTGCTGGCAACACAAAAATAGACATAATAATATCTAGTGACACTAACTTTGACCCTCTACTTAGCGATCACAATAATCAATTTTATCATTTTATAAAGAAACAAAACAAAATCCAGCCAGATTAGTGCCAAACTCACAGAGCACACAAAATTTACAGACAAGTATAGGAAACCCCATAGGACAGTAAAAGTGAGGAGAGATGCAGAACAGGAGAAGAACTGTTAACGTGACAAGGCCCAAAGGGGCAAAAGGATGAAATCAAGAAAGAGAAAGCTGGCGAAGGTCATCTGGCAGTAGCTATGGCCTTCGATTCAAAGGTTCTGTTGGTACAAGTGAACCCAAAGAAAGGAAACTAGAGAAAATACTAACAACCTCCCAATTCTCCCACCCTTCGATCTCCTGCTTGACTTCCAGTGTTACATGTTGGCTTAAGCCAATCGGAGCCAAATTAAATACACTAAACAGGCTCAAATCTTAGATCACTAAGCAATATGTGTAGAAGGATGGGCAGTGGATCGGAACAGGAGAGTGAATGATATCCTCCATCTTCAACCCTCTTTATCCTCAACTTCCACTACTTTTATTTGTTTAAGTGAAATGTTGTATACACAGTGCAGTTTCTCATCCTCTACTGTACAATCATAGGTGATGTTAATTTGATCATACGCCTACCTAAAACCAAAAATATTAGCTTACCAGTGTTCTTCATATAAGATAGTGGGAGGGGGATGATAAAATGAAATAATTTATTAGCATAAATAATATGCTCAAGTCTTCTCTTTTATATTTAATTATAAAGCTTAACATTGTCACACCTTCTTCCTCCCCTATGTTTCCTTTTGCTTCAGATGGACAAGGTCTTTGCCTAGTGGAACAACCATCACTCCTGTATCACCTGAATCCTTGGGGACTTTATCTTTATTGAGATGTATTCTATTGGGACTATTGGGCAGGAGGAATGAAAAAGCACCACCGTAAGTCATACTAGCTAGGAAAAAAATAAAATAAAAACTACATTGTCCCTATTGTGAAACAATGACCCAAATTTTCTGAGAACAGTTAATATACAACCTTCTCCTTGCCTGTAGTCTCAGTGGATGAGGACTCCAGAGTTTTTAGAAGACAGTCTCAGCTTCCATTTTATCAGAAATGTGACTTCTTTCTCTCAGAGAAGTATTGATCCTTCGGGCATTAGGACCTCCCAACCCATCAAGATTGTAGGGGCAAAAGAAAATTTCCTCTAGTCAATTGATAGTTTTAATAAATCGATGGGCCACTCCCATCTCCTTTCCTTCATTTCTATACATTCTGTCAACGAGATAGATGTCAGCATGAAGAAACCTTTGGTTTAAGAAATATACCATATTAAGTGGGACAGCAACTTGGTTGTGCATTTGTTGTTGTTGTTGTTGTTGTTTTAAATTAACTATTATTTGGCCATTTCACCAATGTCAACTGCTTTTGAATGATAGAGTATAGTAAGACCAGTGAAATTATGTGGGAATGAGCCTGTTTTCCTTTGCAGCACAGTTCTTTTGATCAAGTCACCTTTTTAAAAAAACAAATCTGGTTAAAACATTTCCATTTTAAAAGCATTCAATAACTTCTCATTTCTTCTGAAATAAAGCTCAAAACCTTTAATTAAAACACAAATTCAAGATCAAGCCTCCATTTTTCTTTTTGTTATCTACTAAGAATTCCTAGATTCTCAAATTAAACTATATTACACCAGTTGCCATTCACTTTTTTACTTGTTGTAGACTTGTCTATATTTCCGCATTTCTAAAAATACCCAAATTCACCATTTCTACTTATTCAACACTCATTACTAGAATTCAGCTCAAAGACTAACTCTTCTAAATTTGCTAGTCCTGAAGGCAATTATACATTTCTTTTCCTTCTGTACTTTGTTTTTGTCTGTGGAAATCTCTTTAAGAGCATATACTGTATATATACTGCATCTCTATGAACTATGAAGCACATTTCTGGTTTTAATCTGGAAGCCGGAGATCACATTACATAATTTTGTGGACTATGGTATCAAGCTTAATATGTTTTCATCAGTGCTTTGCTGATTTTCAATTAATGCAAATTTTTATATTAAGAAGAGCATGATAAAATTATAATAATAACAAATCATACTTTATTAAATGTTACAATTAGTTTTAATCTTTTTTTCAGGGATGTATGTCATAAATAGAATACTTGAGTGGTGCTATTTGCATTCTGATGTTTATAAGGCATATTTAACACTTCTGCTATCAACTGTCACAGAAGTGGCTGCTCCAAGTAGAGAGGCAAAACATCTTCAGTCTCCTGCTGGCTTAGTGAACACAGAAAATACTTTTGAATAGGTTAGTGGGTACTTAGAATTTATTTGTTATCAATGATGATTAGATCAATAAACATTTATTAAAATGTGGGTAAACCTACACTTTAATAGGATAATAGTATCTTACTGTAAAAATGTAGGATCATTGCTACTTTCAATGACAATAAATTTTGCTAACTACAGAAGTATGATATGTTTTAAAACTAGATTATTGCACAAAAATAATAATTTGCATATTTTCTCTGATTCTTTTGTATTGCAAAATTTTTACCCAATAGTTTTATGAAGATGAAAGTTAAAATTTCACTCCCAAAGATATTTTGAAAATTCCTAGCTATTTTACTATTTTGTCAGAAAATCATTCAAAATTGTCTGCATATTATAGATTTTATTAGCAATACATGAGACTATGATGTTCACAAATTTAAAGTAAACCAAAAATTTCTTCAAGATAATATTATGCTTTTATATATCATTTTTATTGTCTTTTGAATTTTAATGACTTTTTTGCAATCAAAGCTTTGCATCAAATATTATGTTGGTGGCGAAAGTATTAAATTTTTGCTGTTGACTCAATTTTTGAAAACTTAATGAATGAGTACAACTATTATTAACTGTAAATGTTAGAAATTAGGACATTTGACAATTGATATAAGTGTGTATATAATGAATTTGTTCATTCATTTGCTCATTTATCAATCTTTTATTCAATCAATCACTCACCTTACAAAAACACTTCATATATACTAACTATCTTGCAACATTGAAAGACTCTACAAATATGATGATAAACAACAACAACAAAAAATACATACATACACCCTGTCACCATAATGTTTAAAGTTACTGAAGAATCTAAACAAATGCCTGTATAGAGCATAGTTTCCTACATGGATGGATGGATGGATGATAGATAGATAGATGATAGATAGATAGGTAGATAGATTAGATAGATAGATAGATAGATAGATAGATAGATAGATAGATAGATAGATAGACAGATAGGTAGACAGAAGTTAAATAGATTAATTAATTAATGTGAAGAAAAAAAACTAAAGATAAATGTGAGTATAACATAAATACCCAATTGGGATTTGAGAGTCAGATTAGGTCTATTTGAAAAAGTAAATACCATAGGAGGTTACCACGTCAAGGCATTCCATGGAAAGGGAAGAATGTTTGCTTTGGTGTAATGAATACTTTATGTTCAAGAAACTCAAAAAAGTCCACAAAGTAGAACTGGTATAAGAAGGGGAAAGCATTTGTACAAGAGAGACAGGATTTGCAAGTTGGGCATTCATAGAAAATACCATAGAAGCATGGAGAAAAAAAAAAAAAAACATATATGTTCAACTTTGTGAATTAGCCTAACTACTATGAGAAATGATTAAATTTCATAGAAATATTGGCATATTATGCTTATTGAAAAATCATTCTACTTTATGAACAGCAAATTGGAGGTGAGCTTTGGTTCTAAAAGTGGAACCAGAGAGACATGCTATAGGCTTGAAGACATGCAAGGTGATGGTGACGCTACTAGAATGGCAGCAGACATGGAGAACAGTGAATGTATGCATGCATATTTTTGTTAAGTGTGTCTAATCTGGTGATATTTTAAAAATCAGAGTAGGGAGGAAATGGACACATAGCACTATGTCAAGGATGACCCCTAGCTTTTAATGAGAATCAGCCTGTTAGATGAAATAAGACTTATGGAAAGGAAAAACACAGGTAGATAGGTGGAGGGCGAGGTTCAGAATGGGGATGGGAAAGTGTGAGGATGAGAAGTGAGTCGGACATGCAGTTCTGAACACATTAATTTTTAAAGTGTTTAAGCAATAAATGTACAACTAGAATTATCAAAACAAACAGTTAATATATGGGTCTGGATTTTTACAGATAAAAAAACATGTAATTTAAGAGATAATACCAGATGATTTTAAAGACATGTAAGTAAATTAATTCACCTAAAGATGGAGTGAACATGAAAACACAAGAGGATCTAAGATAGTCTTGAGGAATTTCAGTATTGACACAAAAGGTTGAAGAGACATAGCTATGAAAAAAGAAAAAAACTGAGAAGAAACATGTAATGTGAAATTGGAAATTAAGAATATTTCAAAAGAAATGTTCATTTAGTTCTGTTGAATGTTGCTAAGATGTCAAAATAAATGGCTAAATATACAAAGAAATAAATTCAATATTAAAATTACTAATTTCTTTGTATTCTAGGCAAAGACTTATATAATTTGCTTGCATGTATCATGCCTAGAATTAAACAAAAGGGGATTTGAAATATTAATGAGTTACATTGCATCAATAGATTTTAAGATAAAACCATTAAAGAAGAATAAACTTGCATATGTGTTTTCTTATAAAATGAAATTGATCTATAGCATTAATTAAATTTAGGAATTGTTTATATTTAATCAGTCTTTACAGAGAATTACAGCATTGTCTAAACTTATGAAAAGGAAATAACATATGGGGTTGTTATCAATTCTATTAAATAAATGTGGTATAAAAGTCTGTTAGCTTTTTATGATAATGTCTAGAGAAGCACGTATGAAAGCTAATATTTCCATCAAATGGTTTGTAGCAAGTAAACTGAAAATCTTAAATTTATTAAGGATAAAATCTCAAATGACATTCAGAAAAAAGAAATATTCTTTTGTTCATAACTATTCCATGTTGTGCTTCAAATGCATTTGTGTTTAATAGCAATTACTTGAATCAAAGCAAAATTAATCCTCATTTTATCTGTAGTTAAAAAACACCTATGAGGCTTTTAAGAATTCAAAGATAGAGATATGTGGGATTCTGTTTCCTACCTACTCCATTTTTGCAGGATTCCCTAGAAAATCACCAGTCTTGCAAAAGCAGCTGTTCGTATTTACCTATAATCCTTTGTACTATTAGGTTTGTCTTTCGGGATAGGAAATTGATTACCTGACCTTAACATAGTGAAGACTTTGCATGTGTCTTGCTTTCTGCCTCAGACAGTAAATTACTTATGTAAACAGTGGAAAATAATTGAGTACAATGATGTCTTAGTTTGAATGGGAAAGCTTGTAGAAAATGCAAATACGTAAATAGGCCTTTATTACTTATTTTTATTTTCCATAACTAGTTACAAATTAAACTGCTACTGCCTTAAATAATATATTTTATGGTGAGTATTTGGTATTTGTAGTAAGCTCATTCATAAAGATTTTAGCAGAGCGAGCCAATGGGGAAAAGGAGTTAAACTGACTAGAGTTACATACGTGTATCATGATGCCTGTATTTCTATCAAATGGGAAACGTGGTTTATAACTTGGATACTCACAGAGTATAATTTCGTTCATAACACGAACAAAACAGATCAATTACAAATGAGACAGATTTGAACATTTTTTCTTAATCATATTTGGTTAAAGTTTTTCACCAATCTGTTAGCACTAGGACATAAAATTAGCATGAAACCCCTCTGATTAACAAATATGTTTTTGTAAATTTTGATTTAGTTATTTGCAAAATATGTCTTCACTCCTTCCGTGATGTAAGCCAGAGACTCTACTTTCTCCTCCATCATTTAGCCAATAGAAGCAGATGTTCTATTTTCAACGATAGAAATTATATTCGTAGAGCCTTTCTAACAACTCTTGGTTTGATTTCCAGGATCTGTAGATTTCTCTTACTTTCTAATTTGTTTATTCACTTTAAAGGATGTTTGCTTTGTCTAGTATTTGCTGTATAGCATTACTAGGCTTTTATGGCAGGAGAGCTTCTGAACACCTAGATTGTTATATTTCAAAGAAAAATAGCATTAGGATACCTTGTTATTAGATAGGGATATGTTCCACATCATTTTTTTAACTTAAAAATGATCCTATTTCTCTTGGGCTTTTATTCCCTTTATTTATTTTAAGACACTTTTTTTTTTTCCTAAGTGTGAAAAAGTAGTGTTGGATTTTTATTGGAATTTTTTAAATCATAGGTCATTTGGATTAATCTGTTCATAATTTTGAATATCGTTATCCATTAACATTGTAAATCTCACCCTTTAGTCAGCTTATTTTAAAAGTAATATTTGTAATTTCTCCATCAATGTCTCCTAATTTGATTTTTTTCTAAGGACCTTGAAGCTATTGTTTACATAAAATTTATTCTATTGTATTTTAATTATGTATTGTAATTATATAAGTTCAATATTCATTTTTGTATGCTTATTCTATACCCATAAAATTGATTTAAAATACTTTTTAATATACTGTTTGAACAATTATATTTTCTTCAACTGATGTCTTCATTTCTCTCTCGCCAATACTTGTGATCCCAGTTTCCCTTTTCTTGTGGAATTAGCTAAGACTTCCAGTGTAATGTGAGTAGCTTTTGTTTCCACTAAATTGAATGGGAATGTTTATAAAGTTCAATCATTGTAGATGATGTTAGTTCTAGATATTTTTGTTTCCCTTTACAAAGCTAAGGAAGTTCCCTTCTATTCCTAGTTTTGTGAAATGTATTTACAGTTGACCCTTGAACGATGTGAGGTTAAGGACGCTGACCACCCTCACAAAAACTCACAGATACTTTAAGTCGGTCTCCGCATAAACAGATTCCCAACCACAGAAAAAATGTATTTGAAAATAATGTACACATTTGAATATTAGTCACATTTATCTTGATTTTTACCTTTATATGTTTTATATGTATTTAATGAATATTGTAGAATTTATTAATAGATGTTCTAATGTTTATTCTTGCCTTCTTAGGTAAACACAGCTAAATTTGTTATTGGTGGATTCTTAGAAGGCTAATAAGTAACAACCTTGTCTCTCATCTAAACAATTAAAAAGAAATAATCTCCATTGACCAATTTAGAATGCAGATCAATGAAGATCAAATTATCATTTGTATTACCAATAAAAGCTGCGTAGGCACGTGGCTTAATTTTCTACCCATGTCGACTTGTTAATTCTCCCAGACAAAAATCACACAAACTTTGTCTTGGGATTGTATGCTTGGATGAAAAATTCTTCCCAAAAAGTCTTCCCGTAAGATCCTTCTGTGGTAATCATCATAACATGGAGGACTCCTGTCTTTGGATTCTCCCTGCTCTTTTATTCTATTTCTAACTTGCTTTCTTCTATTATTGCCAAGTTTGTTTATGTATTTATATATTTAAAACGATGTATTTATATTCTTAAATACATAAATATATATTTATGAGAATGGGAGTCTCTAAATTATCAGTACTGTAAATTTGCTTTATCTAGCACGTTTAGGTATGTAGTACTTCATCAAAACTTAGTTTCAATCTTTTCAAAATTATTCTGATAATGATTTTTGGCCATTTCATTTGAATTTTAATCATATGGACATTTTTCCACTACACTGTTTTCCTATTTTTGACTCTTTTCACATGTAAGTCAGATCATTGTGTCCTGTTAGTTAATTAAGCAAAAAAAAAAAAAAAAAAAATTCTGTTTAATGTTGGGAAAAGCATTTATGATCATATGTGTGGTGACAGTTTACTCATTAATTTAGTAAATATTTCTCTATCACCTACTATGTGCCAGCTACTTTTCTAAGAACTAAAAACATGTCAATTAATCAAAAAGACGCAAATCATCTTAAATGGTTTGTATATTCTAGGAAGGAACTTGGGAGTAGAAAACAAGGTAAAGAAGCAAGATATACTGTATGACGAAATCTAAGAGGAAAAAAAAACAAAAACAGTGAGATAGAAAATAGCAAAAGGAATACCGAGAACTATAAAGGGTCTGAATGTTTACCATGCTTGCAAACGGATGTATTAGCTTGCCACAATATTATGGATGTTGACTGAAAAGATGAGACTCCTGGATCAGAGCTATTATTACTGATGGCACACCAAAAATAGTAAACATCAGCATAGCTGCCTCAGTTCTACATAAACTTGAGTCCCACAGGGGCAACACTGATCAGCCCAGATAGATGACTATACACCATTTTTTACCATACAGAAGAGGGGCCCTGAGCATAAAGTACCTGAATCTTGTATAATACAGAGTAAGAAAACCTACAATTTGCTCTGAGAAAGACATTTGTCTATTTTCCATGATTGTTCATTATACAAATATACTAGAAAAGATAGTCCAAGACAAAGAACAATCAATCTTTGTTCACAAGGCTTGTGGAAATATAAGACTCAAGTGTCTCCCCATAATATTCACTCTTTGTTTCTACAGTATCTTGGCTTCAGTTGAATTTCCTCATGTGAAACCTGTTCTTGGACATTCTGAATACAGTGTCCAACAGAGGTTGAAATCCAATCTGTTCTATTGGTCTTTATAATACGTAATTAAGGCTACCATCTACAGGACTCCAAGCAGCAGAACTTCTCAAAGGGAAGTTCACCAAGGAACCAAATTAAGGCTCATTTTGCAGAAAGCAGCGTAGTTATCTGATGGCTACATGATCTGCTGGTAATGTTTTCCTAAACGTTTGCAAGTCTTTTATGATCACTCCTAAGGTGCATGTCATCATGGTTTTAGGAGAAAAAGAAATGAATCCCTAGGGTTTGATAACAATTCAATCAGGACTGATGCAACAACTCAGGCTTCTGACTTGCCAGCTAATAGGACATCATCTATATAGTGAGATCTTAGGACATCAGAAATGGTAAATCCTCACTGATAAACTTGGGGATAAAGTTCCAAGGAAATTTTTCTCAGTAACACTTCTTTACATGGAGCTTTTCAGTTTCAAGACCACATACTCTGTGGTGCTCATGGTACAGTGAAATACAAACATGTAATTTATTAATCTCAATCATGCACTCAGATATAGCAGCAACAGTAGTACACTGATTTGGCCTAAAGGACCTCACAAACAAGGTCATGTTAGTGCCCTTTGCCACTGTGAAATTTCCCCACACCTCATCCATTGAATTTGGTCACCCCTGTCCCATGGTGACTGGGACTTTGGTGACTGCATCTAATAGACATACATTTGATTTCCCTCCCCCCAAAGTTACTCAGAATACACAGACAGGCATATGCTGTTTCAGTCCTCATTGGGATGATGTGTCTTTAGCCTACCCCTAACCATCTCTCTCCTTAAAGTATGTTATACCAGGGTAGAGAGAAAGAGGAATAAATCAGGGTTATATAGAAGAGTGGTTCTTTACTGGTAAAGAAGGCTTTTGACTTACAGTGGCATTCCAACTCTAAGAATAAAGCCTAAAGAAGAAACAGTATTCATAGATTCTGCTTTAGTATCACAAAGCATGGCAAAATTCTGGATTTAAAGCAAATAGAAATTTATAACTGGCATGGTCCATGCTTTCAGATACTCCATATAGACCATTCTTCAAACTTAATAAGATATAGCTATTTCTCTTTCAAGTACAGATGGTTTCAACTTCTTTCCAAATAAGGAAGGCAAACGGTCTCAATAGTAATTGTATCCAACTCCTCTTATATCAGTTACTCAATTTCTGTCAAAGTATTACTGAACGCAGATAACCAAATTTTTAGTAGTACTTTGACAGGACTTTAAGAGTAAATAATAAGACTAAACTGTGAAGTTAACTTCCAAAAACACTGTATATAAAATAAAAATTGGGAAGAAACACAGAGAAGAATAAAATCCCCAGGTGTAGAGACATATCCCTTGTTGTCTTCAACCAGAGCAGACATCCAATGTCTTGTGGGTAATCAGAATCAATCATTCCAAACACAGCAAGCCCTTTTTTTGACATATTGATTTAGAGGCTTCAGGATTCCCAACATGATTATGTGTTGGTCTCATCTTCCAATTTAATGGAACCATTGATGTCAACATTAGTGGAGGCATTACCCAGATGAGAATTAAGACCTCCAAATCATCAGAGGTAAAAGTTGTTGGTATGGAAAGCAAAACGGGATGAGTGAGTTATTAGGAATAATAAGTGAGTCACACACACATCCCTTGATTCCCAGATTTATGGAGTCTGGTGATAGGGGAGTCAGCACCATATCATGGATTCTTATTGAAAGCATAGCCTTATATTGTGAGTCAAAACACCATCTATTCAATGTGTTGTATCCTGATAGGTGCCATAACTGAGTCTTAATTAAGACATTAAGCCATTTGGTTGTGAATAATTGGATTTGTAGTAAGACCAGTTAATTTAGCAGGTGTAATCTTATTGTTGTTCTTCCTTTTCTGTAGAAGCAATTTCTTAATCAAAAACTGTGTTTTATATAATATCATGATGATAGACCTTTTATATGTCTACAGGTAGTGGTGCCAGCTGAAGCATAACAGGCAGAGAAAGCAAAACCGTATCTGGAATATGTGTCTGTTTCAGTGAGGATAAATCTCTCAGCCTCTTAATGATGGAAGAGATCCAATGTAATCAGCCTGTCCCTAGATGTCTGGCTGGTTCTCTAGGTAATGGTTCCATATCATGGGCTCAGTGTTGAACTCTGCTATTGGCAGTTCAGTAGCTGAATGGTGGTGATAAATAAAAGTCCATTAACAGAGTGCTCTCTGCCACCATGGCCATTTTGTTTATGGGCCAGTTGAACAAGCACTAACAAGTCTGGGGAAATAGTATGACTCACACCCACAGGGCATATTATTGGTCTGACTACTAAGACCCTCTGATTCAGGGGATGCTCTTTGGTGGGCCTTCAAATATATCTAAAGCATGGACCTATTCTGAGAGGCTCATTTATATGCCACATCTTGAACATTCAAATGTGGCATAGGTTGCCTGCAATTGAAAAAGGCATAGTATACATTACACTGCATGGTACAGAAACTTTTCTTCAGCTTCGAGGGCATGTCTTGGTATCCTGGTGACCACTATACCCTCAGGAACTTTATTTAGATAGCAAGTCCCTAAAGTTCTTTCACGTTTATGTCCTACCCTTTATTTCAAGGGTTGAGAAACTTTTCCTGGAAAGGACAATATAATAAATACTTTTTTGGATCTGTGGTAGATATGAAGTGTGTCAAAACTACTCTACAATTGTACTATAAAAATAACCATGGACAATGTGTAAAAAAGAAAAAATGAGTATGGCTTTGTTCCATTCAAAGGTTATTTACAAAAGATTTTGCTTGCAGGCTGCGGTAAAAACATGCTTTGGGTTGAGAGATAATAAACAGAACAGCATCCTTTGGGTTCTGAAGAGAATCTGTGAGGTCCACTAATTTCTCCTCTAGTTGGCAGATGTCATAGTAAGATATTCAAGTAACTTCTACTTCCTACTCATTAAACGTAATCAAAATAAAGCAATCAGTAGTGAGCAGTGTGATGTTTTGTGGCACGTGAAAAGAATCAAAGTATTTGCAGATGATATTATGGCAGAGAACAGTATTGATGTAGCCCTGAGACTAAACTGTGAAGTTGTATTATTGTCCTTCAAGTTAAGGAAAAATTGCTTCTAATAATCTTTGCATATTGATATTGAGAAAATAGTACCAGTGAAACCAATAGCTGCATCCCTAATGCCAGGGGCCATGAGGATTTGCCCAATAAAGATAAGACATCAAAAGAGCATTTGTGACTGAAACTAAAACCAGATTAAAAAGTTGCAAATAATCCAGTTATTACTCAAGCACTGACGTCTGTGCAGATGAAACAGGTGACATCCATGGAATTTAGTAGATGTTACCACCTAAGGTTTTTTCCTACATTTCTCATGGCATGAACACCTGCAGTTCCACCAAGAATATGACTTGCTTCTGATCAACTGTCTTGGTAGGGAGGGGGCACAGCTATGATTTTCATGGACATAGAAGGTGTTTGTGATGGGACCTGAGGTGAGAGTCTTCTCCCTTACAAGTACAGACAGGCAAGTGGATGAGAAGAAGCGAAGGGCGTGATACTTCCACTGCAAGGACAGCTGAGGAACCCTGGGCTCCCAAGTCCTCAGCTTCATCTGTCCTCAGTTTCAACAGTCAGGTCCCTTTTTTTTCCTAACTCATCCCTATTTCTCACATAAGAAACTTGGTGAGGCTTTGAATTCAGTTGATGTTGTATTTCTGCTGCACAGAAATAAATTTTGCGTTTATTTTTAGCAAGATTGGTTCTGTAGAAACAAGAAATAGATTATTTTATGGCTGCCTTGGAAGCTCCTTAGTTGTCAGACTGAACTTAAACTCAGGGTTAAAAACTTGAGACTGTCATTGTCCATCTATAAGGGGTATAGTCCATTCACGTAATACTGCAGTCAGGAAGTTCCCCATCATTAGTCCCATAACAGCAAGTGGAGCCGATTTCTAGGCTGTCAAGGCACTCGTTTCAGTTGGACTTTTATCACAATCAGTGACATGTGATAACTTAATACATAGAAGCCACTGCATGCTATGGATCCCTAGCTTCCCAGCGACCACTTGCAAGGAGCCAGCACTACACCGAATCTAAATCCCATCCCATCCTAGAGAGGCTATCTCCTGGGACCACTCCCTGTGTCAATTCTGTATCAGTCCAATCCAATCAGGAGATAGAAAATGCTCATAATTGTAAAAAGGAAATTTGAATATGAAGAGTATTTAAGTAGACAAAGGTGACTGATAACTAAAAGCAGTAAGAAAATACTCCAAAAGATGTAAAATTAGCAAATGCAAACACAAACATGAAACTCCAATCTATTGACTAAAGGAGGGTAGTGGTAAAAAAAAAAAAAAAAAGAGCGACCCTACCCAAAGATTGAGATTCAAAATTCTTTGAAGAGGGTTTGACAAACACAGAAAAAAAAAAATATCCTACTGGTGTCAAAGTAAGTTGCTTGAGAATACAGCCTGGAGCTGTGCTAGAGGAGTCACCTATAGTTGCCACAGGTGTGGTCAGGGCACACCAGGTCTATAAATGTGGTCACTGAGTTTGGGAGAGTTGATGGAGGGTACAGCCAGAGCTGTGTGGGAGTGGCAGCTTGGCAGGTAAATAGGTAACTAAGAACACAGCCAAAGACGGTCTGTAAAAACCACTGTTGAGTAGGGAAGGAGTTGTTTGAGTGGTGGTAGGAGGTTGCTCATAAAATAGTCCATTGAGCAGGAGTGTGTGGCCTGATCTTGTAGGCAGAGATGCTCTCTACCTAGGGTCCTGGAGGCAGGGACCTAGGGAGACAATGGCCAGAGATCTTGGATTAAAATTGTCATTAAAAACTTTCTCTAGGTTGGGAGACTCTGTGAGGTCCAGTAATATTGTTGGGGCAAAATAATTGAACAGAAAATCCCCTGCCACCTCAGAAAACCTCTCCAAAAAAAGGAGAACAGAAAAACAGTTTTATTATTGAAAGAGCCTTAAACCAGAATGTAATGTGCATCACAGGCGATCCCTAAAGAGATTGCAAAGACACTAAGAAAAATCGCATCATTTTATGTAGTCAAGTGATTCACTGTATACATTTTTCAAGATAAATAATAACTAATCCTTGAGTTAAAGGACTCAAGAGCACCATTTGTTACATATATTTCATCCTAAATGACTTGGTAATTGGAGTAGCCACTTGTTTTGCTAAATGGTTTTTAAAAATAAAAAATAATTTCTTGTATCTTTATAACTCAAGGGAGATTTTCAATTTGGAGCCAGAGCCAGGCACCAGCTAAGGTTAGGCTTGCATCCTGCCAGGAAACTGGAAGATAGGACCAATATCTTGCTTGATGATTACATTTCAAAGAGATGGCTGCCAGGCCTTGACCAGGTGTCCAGGTTTCTGGGTTACTCATTTGCCCTAAAGGATGTACATACATTTCAAAGAGGCAAAGAAAGAACTGAGGAGTTTTCTAAAGTAAATACTCTAAGAAAAGGGACGTGGGGTGGGAGTCTCTTCTCTTATTTTCGACAGTGAATTAAGTCTCCTCTTTTTTAATATGTATTTGTCTTAGATTATGAGCATCATTGGACCTCAGCAGCCATGCTTAAGAAAGGAAAAGTGGAAAAACGGAAGCAGGACCAGAACTGAGAAAGAGAGTGAAGCCCTACCTCTGTCCCCTTAAAATGTGACTCCAGTTCTTTCTCTGGACAAAGCTGAACATGTTTGCTAGCTGTAAAGAGAAATTTTCAGAAGATATTGTTCCAAAAAAAAAAAAAAAAAAAAAAAAAAGGACAAAGAATGGTAGATTAGGCGCTGAGAGACAATAAATCCATACCTTGCCCTTGTACCGTATTAGGTTGGTGCAAAAGTAATTGAGGTTAAAAAGGTTAAAAATAATAGCAAAAACCGCAATTACTTTTGCATCAACATAATACTATACACACTTCACTTTTTATTTGTAAAATAATAAAGCCCATCTATTACATCATAGAATTATACAGACATAGCATTGTTGGACTCTTTACAACTGCAACGTCTCCACTGTGGGAAGGGGGTTCCCATAATTTATTCAATCTATTGATAGACAATAAGTTGTATCTACCATGCACTGTTTAAAATTGCAAACACTACTGCAACACATACACTTGTGTATATGTATTTTTGAATTTGTGCCAGTGTATTTTAGTATAGATTTCTTGAGATATCAGTGTAAAAGGGTACATGTGTTATGTACTTTGCCAAGTTTCCTGTCATAAGGTTGTACTGTTTTGTTTTCCCAACAAAAATGTATGAGTTCTTGTTTCCCATAGCCTTGGAAAAAAAAAAAAAAAAGTATTTTTGCAAAATTTGAATGCTTGCCAATCTTACAGATAAGATATGGTGTATCAACAAAACTTTAATTTGCATTTGTATTTGGTTATATAATTTCTCTCTTTTAGGCAGTTTATTATTTTTACTTGTAATGAGTCAAATAAGTGAACATAGAGTTTGAATTTGGAACGTTATCTTAAGTAATAAGTCACTTTTATTCTCCTAGATACACGTATCTTTTTTGTTTTTTTAATATATATTGGTGTAAGCACAACGAGGCCTCTATTAATGAGGAAGATATATTTCAAAAACACACATTGTTCTCAGAAACATACTTCTTACATAAAGAATTAATATAGAAACATTAAAATGTATTAATAAATTAAGGGGGTTGGCAAAGGAAGCTAAGAACTCTTTATAAAAATAGAAAAGTAAATACTAAAGAAGTTATATGAGATATGTATGTAGAAAAAAATAATAATATCTATGAATCTTGGAGAGAAAATAAACGTTAAGTTCAAAAGAAAAGTCAGAGGAAGCAGAGTAGCATTGGCGATTAGAGCTCTCTGAAAGTAAGAGGCATTACTAGTCTGGAAAAAGTAGGAGAGGAAAGGATACAAACCCTTCTTCAAAAAACATATTTTTACAGTAAGTTTCATTAACTGTATTTATATTTACAAATATATGTTTAGGACAATTTTCATATGGAGAAAACACAACAGAACATAACTGCCCACTTTAAGCATATCTATCTCATGCAACCAAATGACAATGAACATTCTTGGATAAGATTTTTTTCATATAGGTAATTGAAAAAATTACCTAGAAGAAAGTCTGTTTCTTCTTTCACCTCTCCCCTCAAAACTTACTGTTTTTAAAACTTATGAGGGTATGTATACTTCATTTAATATTTTAGGAATAACTAGTTTTGACTACAAATATCTACTGTATCATTATGATGGCAAACTCATTGGTATTAAATCTAATACATGTGAACTTATATTTGTTCACTTAATTACTAAATCGGCATGGATAATACCTAGTCCTGTATTTGTTTGGAGAGGATGTACAGTCTATGTGTGAGCGAAATACTATAGGTTTAAGGGAAGCAACAGGTAGGAGAGATGTTTATGAATACAACAATAAAAAAAAAACAAAAAGAAAATCTGGTAATAATTAGTAAAAGTTGACATACTTCAGATGTTTCTCCCTCCACTAGTTTTTATGTGGGTATGACTTTCAGACAGTATCTCTGCACGTATAGTATCTTTCCCAAATTAATTCATTTCAGTCTCAGCAGAATAATTTAAAGTACACGAAGGATGAAAAAGTGCCTCTTATATGTATAAATAAATTTTAAAAGCCTTGGGTCATCACCTTTCCAACCAAAATTTTGATTTTTATTTGGCTTAAATATAAACTTTTACATTGAGTTTCACAAAAATCAATTACTATATTTGCAGAAAGGAAAATCTGATCTTCAAGTGAAAACATTTGGAGTTTTATTTAAAACAAACAGTATGAATCATCAGTATAATTCAATGGCTTTTAAAAAGTGGATGTAATTTACTTAATCACACAAGAATAGGCTTAAATTACACAAGAATAGAATATAGATCTAGGGGGGAAATAACCTTATTATATAATTGGCTAGTTAGAATTTAGCTAGAGATGATATAGAAAAACCCACATGCAGTCTCATTGGACTTCTCCATGCAAATATTGTATTAACAATGTTGGTGTAAGATAGTAATGAGACACAAATACTTTTCCTGTGATATTCAAGTACTCACTCTAAATCAGTTATCGATAAATACAGGTCTCGAAGATTTTGTCCAGAATGTTAAGAAGTTCAAAAAATTGACAAACACTGATGAAATGCTGAATTAATCAGGATTTGCATTTCAAGTATGACAACTGAGATGCTTATTGTTATCTGAAATATTATGAAAAAAATGATTTCTGCCTGATGTCAACTTTTTCTAATGTATACAACAATATTACATGGAGTTAATTTTAGTGATAGACGGTGCTTAATTGTGACTGGATTGGCCATCCCATTTGTTCGTTCTTTTTTTAAACCAACAGATAGATGGTCATTTGTTTGAGGTAAAGGATAGAAGGGTCTGCAACACCCAGTTCTTGCTCCAAAGTTTACAGCAATCCATTTTTGTTGAAATACTTTCAGACCTTTTTTTGGTTAACCAGATGACTTTTACTGTTTCTTTTTAAGGATACCCATTCTGAAACACACACACACACACACACACACACACACACACACACACTCACACACACCAGTGAGTTCCTGATTGTTAAATTTTTTTGACTTCTAGCATATATTTCACCTGATGGCATAAATTTAGATTGAATTTCAGTTGTAGAGTCCAATTTATAAGAATTTGTATTTTCCTTATTTTTCACCTTGTTCCTTTTAAAAGTATGTTAAATTCCATATATATATATATATATATATATATATATATATATATATATATATATATATTTCCCCCCATGTTCAAACTCTACTAGCATGACTCAGACATACTTAATTCCTTTACCACTTTACAAATTCTGTTGTGTTTTTCTATTTGTAGTTTATCTGGGGAGCTACAGATAACATTTATGATCTTTACTTGCCCATATGAGAATTGCTGCTGTTAAAATACCCTGGAAACAGCATTTCAAATTAAGCCAAAAATGATTTGCCCCATGCTGTTGTCATCTTGTGTGAGACTTAAACAAGAAACAACTGTGAAATAAAAGCTACTAGTAATGCCCAGAAAACTGAAGTGCAACATAAAGAAACTCAACCATGACTGGATAGTACATTTTCTTTCCCCATGCTTCTACTAAATGAAAAGAAGATGATAATGTGCGACATAAAATTGCTAGTGATCACAAAACAGATTTTAATTCTAAAAATAGTCAAAATTTATAAAATGGCTCATTTCTCTAGTATTTTGCTCTTTATGTACTTGAGCAATGATGCACTAATGGTGTATTAAATGGTGAACTATTGAATGTGATATTCTGTGAAATTAATAAAACACTTTCTGAAAAGCTGAATTATTTTACCATATGTAAGTGTCAATAATAGAAGAATGGTTTTGTATGTTGCTAGTTTCTATCAAAATCACTATATATTTAATGCAGGATCAAGTAGACTAATTTTTCAAATAATATTTTTCCAAATATTTGACTGCTATAGGAGTCATTTCCTTGAAATCTTTTGCTCTATTTTCCGGGTTTAAAACTCCAGGCCCTGGAGTCACGTTAATGCAGCACCTGGATGGAGTACAAAGAAACTGAACATATCTCAAACAACCATACTTCAATGCAGAGTTCTCTTAAGTTACATTAAGCACAGTGGAAATCCTTAATTTAGTAAAATCATGAGTTCCATTTCCAACATTATCTTATTTAATGGAATTAAACACATTTTGCAATGAGTGGTACTATCAATGAAGATGTCATTTGGAAAAGTGATCATTAGCCAGTAAAAAGTGAAAATACGTTTTTATTCTCATATCTGATCTCTCGTGTAGGCATTGGGGGAGTAAAATAGTATCTGAAGCCATGTTTCACCTCAGAAATTATATATTAACAATCATGTGCTATAAAAGCAATTCAAAGTAGTTCTATAAAAATTGATTTACAGTTACATTTATATTTAATATTCAGTATGTGATTTTCTCTTGTGGAGACCATAGGAAATCTGACATTGGGTACACTTTGCCTAATGGGGAATGAGGTTCACATACACACCTCTTGGTATTATTAGCTTATTATTATGTGAACCTTGAATTTTTAAATTAGTAATCCCAATACCTAAAATTTTAGTATATAATAGACTGAAAGTAAATGGGTATTTTATGGTTTTTTTGTTTGTTTGCTCTTAAACAGTTCTTAGCATGTGATGACTTAGAAATTAATTTAGGCTTTTTTAATAATTAATGTAATATGATATAGGAGCTATAATTTGAAAGTTTTTCAGATGTCATTACACTATTTTATCAATTGCATGTTATATGCATACATAGTACTGGTCTGAGCCTCATAAAATATTTGTACTGTATATTTAGAGAATATACACACTGAGGAAAACTTGCCTAAAAACTGGCTGTTGATACACGACAAAGTCAGGATTATAAAGTAGGCTTGCCTGCCTCTGAATGCTTTATTCTTTGCACTACCAGGAAGTATTTGTTATTCAAAGTTTGCTTTGGAATCTTTTATAACATTCAAGCAATTAGATCTAAATTAGCAGGGCAACATGTAAAACATATACCAGGAGGGGCATTTACCAACTGAAGTGGGAAAGAGGGAAAGTATGAGCACAGGCCATATATTTGCAAACACACTGTTCTCTCATAATCCTTAACTAGTCTTAAAGTGTCCTACTTATTTATGTATTTGGTTTACTTTTTATTCTGATACTACGATAGGTATATATTGCCAGAGTTTTGTTTCCATACAGTGTTTACAATTTGGCTGAAATAATTAAATTAATAATTTTAATATATCTATGTCTGATTCTGTGCTAACCCATATGCTTCATTCTAAGACAAGTAAAAATGTCATTGCATTTTCAAGGTTAGAAACATTCAGAGAAAAAAGATTTCCATTTGTATTTTTGTATGATGCTATCACTTGATCTACATCTGATATCTATAACAGATATACACTGTAGAGAACAGATTCAATAAAGAAAGGGTTAGGGCATGGAAAATAAATGGAAGACATTGATAATCAATCATGGTGTTCTTTCCTACGAAGCCTGGACAAGACTTCAAAATCCGTCTCAACAAGTGCAACAGGCAGCCACTACCAATTGATCAGAGTTGGCATGTGAGTTGAAAACCTATTTACCATCCCTGTCCTCTATTCCATTCTCAACACAGTTGCCAAACTTGTCTTTCTAACATTCCATTCTCCTAAAAAATCCTTAGTTCACTTGACATTGCCTTTAGGATGAAGTACAAAATCTTGAATATATCATAGAATGCTAGTACAGTTTCTGCCTACCTCTGCAGCCTCAATGCAATTCCTGCTCCTCCAAATATACCTCAAAACAGAGACATGCTCATGCACACACACACACACACACACACACACACACACACACACACCAATGTACTCCAAAACAGACACACACACACTACTACATACTTTAACACACATTTATACACACACCTGCACTGAACTCAAATGATAATAACAATAATAATAATTTGTAAAATTCTTCCAAATCTTTCAACACTTACGTATATTATTGTCTTTGTCTATTTCACTCTTCCATGACCCTTCCCACTTTTCAAACTATTTAATTTCTACTTAGTCTTTCTGGCTAGTCTCTTGCTTGACTATTTGGGCTGAGTTAAAAGCCCAAGATGCTCTTTTCATATTTTTTTTAGATAACTATTAGCACTCGGTGCGTATTACTGTCACAATATTGACTAGATTGAATTTTTAATATTAGCTTAATTGTCTGTCTCCCTATATAGATTGAACATATCTGAGTAAATATGAGACAATTGATTTCTTGTTTTTTGGTGTGTAGAATGTGTGTACTATACAGTAAGCATTCAACAAGTTATTTGTTGTATTAATTGGAACATATTTTGTTTTATTATTTTATAATTAATATACTAATACACATTTATCATATAATATGTGCAACTTATTGTTATAAGTGTTTTGCATGCAGTGACTCACTGAACCCTCTCAACAGTCTTTGACTTAGAGACTGCATTACAATTTTAGAGATGAGAAACTTAGCGTCTGTTTTCAGTTTTCCCAGAAGAAGACTCTGGAATGACGATTATTAAACAAATGATTTATCTAGAAAGTGCTCCCAGGAGAAACCAGTAGGAAATGGAAGATGCTCCTTAGGACAGGTAAAGAAACCCAGGAAGATGCAATTTCTTGCTAAGCATGGCCTTATCCCAAAGGGAGCTCTGGAGTACAAAGTAAGTCTTATATTTTGCCCTCAGGCAAATGAGCTAAACTTTCACCTTGCTGCACCAGTTAGTCATTGGTTAACAATACCCCAGCCAGCTATAAGCGTCCAGGCACATCCTGCTCTCTACCCGTAGTCCAACAGCTTGAGCTGCAAATCAGAGTCCTCTGAACAGGGCCCCTGGTGTAGCAATTTGAAGCAAATAACACATAGGTGGACATGGAATTAACAAAAACAGTGAAAGGGATCTAGAGTCAGGGGAGTCTAGAAGAGATACTACAATCTTCATTATAGGGAGGTTAAATAACTTGCCAAAGTTCTCCAAAGTAGACAGTAGGGCTGGAATTAGAACCCTGAGCAATTTGGTCTCACTTCTGTGCTCTTAACTACTATAATGGGCTGCTATTCCTCCGAAACTGTAAACTAATACATACACACATGATACATGCATTGCTAATAGTCTCGTTTAGCACTGTAGCTATAAAAGCTTAAGGTCCAATAATTCAGTTTTTAAATAGGTGGTGGTATATTTTCACTATTTCTTTACCACCTTGTTAAAGGCATAATGATTGTTTGGAACTCATGGAATGGAAACTTAACTTTTATATTAACTTAACCCGATTTGAGGTAACATATTTGATTTTGCTGTTTACTTTATATACAAGGCTATAATGATTTTAAAATATTATTGATATAATCAATCCATTTTTTATGTTCTTCACAATGAAATACACAGTATTCAACATTCCAAGACAGAACAATCAAATTCAGTCTCTCAGATGATAATGAATTGAGGCTGAGAGTTTGATTATCTTACTATTTTGGTATATATATATACATATATGTATATGTATATATACACACACGAAAATACCAATATATATATACAATTACTAAGGAATTTATTTGTATTTTATCCTTTTCTACAATTTCCTCTGGGACAAGTGAAGCACAGTTTTGTTAACATTGAGTAGATGCTTGGATGACACATTTGAAATTTGTTCTAGTATTTACAAATAAAATATCACTTTAGTTTGTGTGTCATGGATGATGAATATCCTGGCTTTCTATGTTATGGCAAAAGAAATGCATTATAGTTAAAGAAAACCATAATTTCTGGAAGCTATAAGGTACCATTTGCTCTCATCCTTTGTTATTTAAAAGATTACGGATGCCAGAGCTGAGGTTTCGGAAGACATTTCATAGCATAATGTATTTGGTATGTATTACTGGATAACAAATTACTCCAAAACATGGCAGCTGAAAGCATAGACATTCTCTTATTTCATAGTTTCTGTAGGACAGCAATTTGGGAACAATTTAGGTGTGTGGATTTACCTAAATCAAAGCTTCAATCAAGGTATTATCTGGGACTACAGTAATCACATGCTCCTGTGGAGGGCGCACTGCTTCCAAGCACACTGGCATAGCCATTGCCAAGCCTCAGGTCTTCACCAGATGATGGGTAAAAAAGCAGGTTCTTACCATGTTGTCAGTTCCATAGGGATTCAAACATTATGGTAAACTTTCTTTCCTCAAAGCAAAGTAAGACATAAGGATGGAGAGAGATAGAAATAAAGAGGGAAATAGAGACAAAGATAGATGTAGAGAGAGACAGAGATACAAATGAGAGAGACAGAGAGAGAAAGAGAAATAAAAAAGTGTTCACAAGATGGAAAACAAACTCTTTAAAACTTAATATCAGAAGTGACATCTCATCACTTCTGTCATATTTTGTTCACTAGAAGCAAGTAAAAAAAAAAAAAAAGTACAGCCCCCATTCAGGTGGAATAAATTTCATCAGAGCATGAATACCAGGAGGCAGGGTTCATTGGAGACTGCCCAAAAGCCTGCCTACCATGGTTTTCTCCCAGGTTTCCAATGAATCATGTATTTCTATTATGCAAAATGCACCACATCCCCTTCAAAGTGCCTTAAAAGTCTCATCCCATAATTGCATCAGTTCAGTTGATATTCTCATCATGTACATCAGGTCTGGGTATAACAAAGGAACCCCAGTGTAGTCCCTTAAGTCTCTACATCCCTTAAGTCTCTACCTATATAACTACAGACATATAGGAGTATAACTTCCCCAGATCTGCAGATCTGTGCAGGTTAACAGATAAGCAATCTGCCTCTCTGTCCTCAAGAAACACCCACCATATAACTTAGGATAGGCATAGGATAGGAACCAGAGGCATTCTGGTTCAAAAGGGGGAAAATAAGGAGGACAAAAGGAGAAACTAGTTTATAGAAATACTGACATTCAGTTAGACAAATGGTGGTAGTTCTCTGAATAGGTCTCAAGGCCAGAAAATAATTTTCCTGGGTTTTCAATTCTTCCCTTGGGGTTTTTGTTAGCATCCTGTGAGTTATCTTTCTTTTTTTTTCCCCCCTCATAAAACATAAAATGCATCTGCAACTGAATAGCTATCTCAGCCTGCTGCATGCCAGTAGAGTTCTAGGGTCTAAGGTTTCTCCTAGCTTTGTACTCTCTCTGAATACCTCAGTCCAAACAGCTGATGTGTTCACATCTCAAACCTCAAATCAGCATTTTAACATTCTTTCTTAAGAAACTAAAGACTTCCAGTCAAGATGGCAGAATAGGTAAATACTGTGCTCACCTCTTCTCAGGACAACAACAACTACAACTAAACTACAGAACAGTCATGACTGAGAATCTTCCGGAATCACTTGATTGAGAATCACCTGAAATCTTCCGGAATCGAAGCCTTACAATTATGGACATACAGAAGAAGCCATCTCAAGACTATTAGGAGGGGTAGAGAGACTGAATGGGCTGGTGCCACACCCATGTGTAACCATTAAAAATTGGGACGGATATTTCAGCTGCAGAGGGCCCCCCGGAGGAGTGAGGGGTCCCAGCCCCACACCAGGCTCCCCAGCCCAGAGTTCCAGAGCTGGGGAGAGAAGTCCCAATAACATTTGGCTGTGAAAACTAACAAAGGTTGTGCTGAGTGAGCCTGAGGACAGCGGCAGTCCTACTGTGTTTCCCCCAAAATAAGACCTAGCCAAACAGCTCTAATGCATCTTTTGGAGCAAAAATTAATGTAAGACCCGGTATTATATCATATATCATATCATATCATATTGTATATCATATTATATATAAGACCCGGTCTTATAGAAAAATAAGAAAAATAAGACCAGGTCTTATATTAATTTTTGCTCCAAAAGACGCATTAGAGCTGATTGTCCAGCTAGGTCTTATTTTTGGAGAAACACGGTAGGTGCTCCTGTTAAAAAGCCCACTCATGAACTTTTTCACTGAGGGACTCACTCACTCTGAGCTCCAGCGCTGGGGTAGCAGCTCAAAAGGCACCAAGGACATACAGTTAGGAACTGAATTGTCTAGCCTCAGGGTGAAGACAGCTTTCAGACAGAGGAGCTAGTGGAAGCCATTGTCTCTTTATTGAGCCCTCCCCTTCCCTGCATGCAGATGAAAGCAGATGGCAGATCTGAAGCTCCATCAAACTGGCTATCACTGCCCTGTCCCATCCAACTTTCACCCAAGCTGCTTCCAGCGGCTTTTCAGTACAAATAACCTGTCTTAACTCATGCTGCAGACTCATAAAAATTCTCAGAGGTTTACAAAATCCAAACAAGCAGCATTTGGCTTCACTGTGTCCTATACCTCTGTCTGAGCACCCCCAAGCCTAGCACTATTGGCAGGGGGCCTCAGTTGGAGGCTTGGACTTTCAAGGTACCTCCAAGCCCAGTACAGGCAGTGGCCATCTGCAGATAGCTTTGTAGCACATACCAGTTAGCCCAGGTCGGGGCATAGGCTCCAACTAAATTTGGCTTGAATCAGATCCCCTCCCAGGAGATCCCAGGCTGGCATGCCTGGTGGCCAGCTTCAGATCAAGCCAGAGGATCACCCAGCTGCCTCCATGGATGACACACCCAATGGGGAGAATGTGCAGGCACAAGAGCCCTGCCAAAGCAAACCCAGCTCTCCAGGGTCAGCCCTTGTTCCATCTCCTCCACTATAATCATGGCCAGTCCTCATAACCAATCAAACCAAGTGTCAGTCCCTCCCACTGACATGTAAACAGAAACCAAGGATCAACTACAACAGAAGGGCACACACAACTCAGACAAGGGATACACCTGGAACACCCAGCTCTGGTGACCAGGAAGACTGCCTCACTGGGTTCCACAGGACTACTACTACATAAGGCCACTCAACTATAACCAGGAGGCATAGCAGCCCTACCTAATACATAGAAACAAACACAGGAAGGCAGCAAAAATGGGGTGAAAAAGAAACATGTCCCAAATAAAAGAACAGAACAAAGTTCCAGAAAAAGAACTAAACAAAATAGAGACAAGCAATATACTACATGCAGAGTTCCAAACACTAGTTATAAGGATGCTTACTGATCTCAGGGAGAACTTCAATATAGAGTTAGGGAACATAAAAATGGCAATAGAAAACATAAAAAAAGAATCAGTCAAAAATAAAGAATACAATAACTGAAAAATCAACAGTAGATTAGATAAAGCAGAGGATAGAACCAGTGATTTAGAAGATAAGATAGCAGAATACACCCAATCAAAACAGCAAAAAGAAAAAAGAACCCAAAAAAATGACAATAGTTTAAGATGCCTCTGGGACATCAAGCATACCAACATTCACATGATAGGGGTACCAGAAATAGAAGAAAGGGAACAAGGAATTGAAAACCTATTTGAAGATATAATGACTGAAAACGTCCCTAACCTGGCATAGGAAATGAATATTCAAGCCCAGGAAGCACAGAGTCCTAAACAAGATGAACCCAGGGACCCACACCAAGACACATCATAATTAAAATACCAAGGCTATGGAAAAAAAAGAGAATCTTAACAGCAGCAAGAGAAAAGTATAGTTAGTTACCTACCAAGGAGCTCTCATAAGACTGTCAGCTGATTTCTTAACAGAAACTTCGCAGACCAGAAGGGATTGGCAGGAAATATTCAAAGTGATGAAAAACAAGGACCTACAACCAAGATTACTCTACCCAGCAAAGCTATCTAGAATGGAGGGACAGATAAAGAACTTTCCAGACAAGAAAAACCTAAAGAAGTGCATCACCACCAAACCAGTATTACAAGGAATGTTAGAGGGACTTGTTTAAGACAAAAATAAATAAGTAAATTAATTAATTAATTAATTAATTAAAAAGGCAATAACTATATATCTATCAACAATTACTTTAAATGTAAATGGATTAAGTGCTCCAATCAAAAGATAAAGTGGCTGAAAGGATGAGAAAACAAGACCCTTACATATGTTGCCTACAAGAGACTCACTTCAAATCAAAAGACACATACAGACTGAATGTAAAAGGATGGGGGAAAAAAATATTCCATGAAAATGGAAACAACAAAAAAGGTAGCAATACTTACATCAGACAAAACAGACTTTAAAACAAAGGCTATAACAAGAGACAAAGGAGGAGCCAGTAATCCCATTTCTGGGTATTTATCTAAAGAAACCCAAAACGCTATTTTGAGGGGACAAGTGCATCCATATATTCATTGCAGCATTGTTTACAATGACCAAGGTGTGGAGGAAGCCTGGGTGTCTGCCAATGGAAGAATGGATAAAGAGAAGGTGGTACATATATACAATGGAATATCACTTGGACATGGGAGGTAATGGGTTCTTGCCATCAGCGGTGGCATGGATGGACCTGGAGGGTATTGTGCTGAGTGGAATATGTCAAACAGAAAAAGACAGATACAATGTGATTTTACTTATATGTGGAATCTAAAAAACAAAATAAAAAACAAATCAAACAAATAAATTCATAGATACAGAGAAATTTTGATGGTTGTCAAGTGAGAGGTGGGTTGGGGGTGAGTGAAACAGGATGAGAGATTAAGTACAAATTGGTGGCTACATAGTAGTGATGGAGATGTAGGGTATGGCATACGGAACATACTCGATAATGTTGTAATAACTATGTATGGTGTCCGACGGGTACAAGATTTGTTGGGGTGATAGATGGGAGGGGGGTTGGGGTACAGGTTAAAAAAGGTGAAAGGATTACGAGTTCAAATTGGTACTTACCAAATAGTCATCAGGATGTAAAGTACAGCATAGCCATAGAGAATATAGTCAGTAATACAGTAATAACTATGCATAGTGTCAGGTGAATACTAGGCTAGTCAGGAGGCTCACTTCTTAAATTATATAACTGTCTGACCACTGTGCTGTATACCTGAAATTAATATAAAATAATATTGAATGTCAAAATAAAGTGTTAAAAAAGTAAAAAGCTGAAAAAATAAACAAAAAGGCACCAACAACCAAAAAAAGAGCTAACTAAACCTAAATATAATAGTAGAAGGGACGACATGATAATGATTCGATGAAGCTTAATAATGAATAAAATAGAAAACAATAGAGAAAACCAACAAAACAAAAGTTTGGTTCTTTGAAAAAATTGACAAAACCAGCATACCTTGCTACATATCAATACACACTGTATTGTTTGAGCCTGATGTTCATGTTTGTCTGTTCTCGGTGACCTCAAAGTATGCGTTGGTCACTTCCCTGAGTGGCACTTAGACACCTTCTTATCTTGGCTGCACTGCACTCATGTTATAGTCTATCCTGTGACATAGTCGGACCACCCAGTGAAAAGTGAAGCAATTCTCAAGACAAATAAGAACATGTCACGCAAAACCTGTACATAAATACTCATAGCAAAATTTCACTTAATAGCCAATAGTGAACATGATCCAATTCTCCATTAAGTGATGAATAGTAAATAAAATGGTTATGGTAAATAAAATGGTGAACAAATTTGCAGTGGAATATTGTTTAATAAAAAAATAAATGAAATGATGCTCCATACTACAAAATGGATGAATCTCAAATACATTATATAAACAACAAAGTATTTTTGATGTTAGGATTCCATTTAAAAAACATGTACAGAGTAGACAAATGCATAGACAAAGAGAACAGATTAATATATTAGTGGCCTAGGGCTAGTGGTATGGAGTTTCTTTTCAGTGTGATGAAAATGTTCTAAAAGTAATTGTGGTAATGGTTGCATAACTGATTATACTAAAAAGAAAAACAAAAAACAGTAATCAGTTTAAAAATGGATGTAGTATGACATGTAAATTTTATTTTAATAAAGCTGATGTATAAAGTTTTTCAAGCAAATGTAATTTAAGGTTTTATTTTTATTTTACTTTTTTCAATTGTGCAGCATAGTGGTTGGACATCTATATAATTTACAAAGTGATCCCTTTGATAAGTCTAGTACCCACCTGGCACCATACATAGATATTACCATATTATTGACTATATTCTCTGTGCTGTATTTTACATCCCCATGACTATTTTATAACTACCAATTTGTACTTAATCCCTTTACCCTTTTCACTCAGTCCCCCAACCTCCCTGCCATGTGGCAACTATCGGTTTGTTATTTGTATTTGATTCTGTTTCTGTTTTGCTTTAGATTCTACATATAAATGAAATCACGTGGTATTTGTCTTTCTCTGTCTGGCCAACTTCACTTAGCATAATACCTTCTAGGTTCATCCATGTTATCTCAAATGATAAGGCTGCATTCTTTTTTATGGCTGAGTAATACTCCATCATATATATATGGACCACTTCTTTTTATCCAATTTTTTTATTGAAGGGTGCTTAGATTGCTTCCATATCATAGCTATTATAAGTAACATGGCAATGAAAATAAGGGTGACTCAATCTGTTCATGATCATATTTTTTTCACTTTATCTCTCCTTTCTTATTTAGAAAATGAACATTTGAAACACTTTTTAAAAAACACTTTCAGCCAATAGCAAATAAAATATTGTGTATATACAGAGAGAGAGATGATGGTCATAGCCTTTCATTTTGTCTAACATATGTGTCCTAATTAATATTTGTTCTAATTATAAAACAACCAGATATTTGAACAAAAATTGGCAAACATCCTGCAATCCAATATTTTTTTTCTTCCCCCTCCCTTGCATTGATTTTTCTCTTTTGTACAATCTCACATCATGAGCTTTTTTTCCAAAACAATCCTTGACCTGTCCTGATCTGCCCTCCTTCACTGAAAATACAGTGATCATGCTATGGCTTGATTTCTCCCTTACCTCCTTCTAACAGAAGGAAAATTAACCAGGGTCCTAGATCCAGGCTCTAAGGTGGGAAGCAGTGTTAGAAATAGCTGCCCAAGGACTCCTAGAGAGAGAAGGGGCTGAAGAAATTAATAAACAGAAAGGGCATAATATATGAGTCAAGGGCTGTAAATCTTGGAACATGAGCTGAGACAGAAAAACAAGGAATGAGAGACAATAATTCTGTCCACAAAAGTGGGTTCATTGTGGAATGAGTGTATGTTTGGATTAAAAGTGGGTAGTACTAAGAACATGATAATCCAATGCGTGATGGTTAATTTTATGTTTTAACTTGACTGGGGCTAAGGGATGCCCAGATAACTAACTGGTAAAACATCATTTCTGGGTGTGTTTTGGAAAGTGTTTCTGGAAGATATTAGCATTTGAATCAGTAGATCAAATAAAGAAGATCTACCCTCACCACTGTGGGTGGGCATTATCTAATCCATTGAGAGCTGAATAGAACAAAATTGGGAGCGAGGGCAATTTTTCTCTCTTTTCTTGAGCTGGAATATCCATCTTTGCCTGACATCAGAGCTACTGGTTCTCAGACCTTCAGATTCCAACTGAATTACATCATCACCTTTCCTAGTTCTCCACTTTGCAGCTGGCAGAGGGTTGGACCTCTCAGCCTCCATTTGCCAATTGCCATAATATATATACTCTTATATATACTGGAGGTGCCAAAACAATGTATGCAAGCGGACACTCTGGATAATGTTGCTCAAGCCGTAGTTCACCATAATCAGAAGTGTCTTGACGCTGATGGTAACCACTTTGAGCACCTCTTGTAATTGCGGAAATCAAACGTAACTTGTATTCATTTTTTGCTATCGGTGTATATTGAGTATTACAATTTTAGTAGGTTTTTCCTTTCTTAAAATGTGTATACATTGTTTTGGCACCCTCTGTATATGTATACATATATATGTATTTCATATTGCTCTTATATATACTATCTCGGTTCTATTTCTCTGGAGAATCATGATAAATACACTATGTAATATCTGAGAAACTTTCTACAATAATATCTAGAATACTGGAAATTCAATAAAATGAGATAAGAAAAGCTTAAATTTTGGTCTGGTTGTGTAAAGGCAATATTGATCACAATCATTTATTTGAAATGCTTATGATTTTTTTCCTAATTATTGTGTAATATACTTAGAGTTATGGATTTCTATAAATATGCATCAGGTTGTAAATTGTATTTGAATAAAAAGCATACTTTATACATGTTACCAAGTTTGCTGGTCAGGTTGTCATGATTTTCTAGCCACAATTTAAAAACTTAAAGAAAACACTGTTTTCGGTCTCATATTCTTAACATAGGGCAAAATATTAGTTCAACTGCATATTTTTCCATTTATATAATTCAAAACTCTCTTAATTCACAGCATCCAATACAATGTCCTAGCTTTTAAAATATGCATTTTCTTATTGTACTGTTTTGTTTCAGATAACCTGTTATTCAAAGCATACCCTATTAATCATAATTTTTTGCAACTCCAATTGTCTTTTACATATGAGAGTTCATTCATCCTACAAGAAATGATTTAGTGCTTATTGCATGTCAGGCATTGTGTTAGATTCCACCAGCTGCTGGAAAAGACAAAGACAGAGCCCTGAGGTGAAAGACCTTACAATGTAGAGCGCCTCATCTCTACACCCTCTGTCTTTGAAAGAACACACAGTGCTTTATTCTAATTTTGTATCATCGTTAGAGTTTTGACTGACAGTTTAGAGAAGGTCCTAGGGACACTATTAATAATAAAATAGTTTTGTCTTTATTCAGTTGTTATCAGGTGCTAGGCACAAGGCAAAATGCTTTTCATCTATTATGACAAAAGCATCATGCTCATTATAGCAGTATGAATTGGATGCGACTTTTTCATCACCATTTTAAAGACGAAATTAATAATGTTAATTTATTATGATGTAATATGTTCAAAATAAAGTCAGTAAGTAACTCAGCTCTAAAACAAAATCAGTATGGTTAGAAACTGCATACTTCTATTATTCTAAACAGTGGCTTGAAATTAGTTCTGCTTCCTTATGCTCACCTGGTAGATACCATCTGTTTATTTATTATGTTTTAATATTAATGGCCCATTTTAATATATGTACATGCCACTTTCATATATTTTCAAAATTAAGTGTGTATAATGTAACTAACATATGTTTAATTGCTAGACTTAGGAGCCAAGTGATAAAAAGTCAAAACTTCCAGGTAAGAAAACATGAACCTTGTGAGAAATTTTTCTCCTCTCTCTCTCATCTTATTTTTCTCTCTTATTCTTTTAGCTATTTAGTCCCAACTATCCTAGAATGTATTTACCTGTAAAATTTGTTATTGAAACTCAAGTGTTCATGATTATACTATTATTACTTAAGTGCTGAGATAACTGTGGCTCAACTCAATTTCTTAAATTCTGCATGTCTAATTAGTATTTGCTAATAGTAGTAGGAGTGGAGTGAGTGTGAGCCTGTGTGTGTGTGTGTGTGTGTGTGTTCATACCTGTAGTGTGGCAGCGGGTATTAGCATAGTTACACTCTCTTTTTGTCCTGTGTTTCTGTTCTTCCGTCTCTACTTGTCATTGTGCTATCAGTACATGGTGTTTAATTTTTTTGAAAGAGGTGTTCCTTTTAGGAATGTTCCCATGGAATTTGAAAACTGATTTTGAAAAGAAAGGGAACCTGTTGCAGAAGAAACAAACATAGGTATAACATCAGATGTCCAGACAATATAGACTTTTTACAGAGATTTAAGCAACAATTCCCTGACGGTGGGAGAGGACAGATACCCTCTATCAAAAAAAAGGCATAATCATGTGCTTTGAAAAGTATGAAGCTAATTTTGCTGTATTTATGACCTTTGCCTCCTTTAAGTTTACTAAATCATGCTATATTCTTGAGAAAAAAATGATTTTCCCCCTGAGATTCCATTGCACCTTGTAATTATGCAGTAAATTTTAAACTAGGTATTTAATATAGCATCTGAATAGAAGCTCTGGTTCATCAAAGAACTAGACAGAAACCAAAAATCATCCTACATACACTGCATAAATAATTCATTTTCAGGACTCAAAGAAGTAGAGAAAGTTGCTGGTAAGTGTTTTGTATTAATTATCAGAAGAACTGATGATTGGGAAAAGCTTTCTAAAAATGTAGGACACCACAGTCTAAATCTTTTCATGGAGATAGTAGCTGACAAAGCAAATGAATAATTGCAAAGAAAAGGAAGCTGGGGACAATGGAAAGGCTATCATCTGAAATAGTACAATTGGAAAGGATGTGTGATTTTAGTTTCAAGAAAGGCGAGGAATAATAACAAAGCTAAAGAAAATGGTGAGATATTTGTAGTATCATAGTTAAACAAAGTAGGAAGCATGAAAAGAAGTGAGAAGTGCTGAAGGATATGAGAAAAACTGTGGTGACCATTGAATAAAAAAATGAAGGATTTGAAATCCATTGTGAATATGGTCATGAGTGATATTAAAACACTAAGAGAGAACTACATGGAAAATAACTTTTATAAAAATAAGGATTCTATAAATGTTGACCAGTATATTACAGAATAAACGATGCATATGGAGGAGCTAAATATCACTTATGAAGGTCATTAAAACTCGTCAAACATGTGGATGCTAATTTACTTTTAATATCATGTGGTTAATTTTAGCTCCTTATGGATTGTTATCATTATATGATTGTTTTCCTAAATGATCACACCTGAATCAAGGTTGAAAGTTTATTTTTAAAATAATTCATATGATTTAAAATGGATCTTACTGAAGAAAAAAAAAACATGCTTTTTATGTTAAAGCCATTCATTAACAATCAGAATCATTATCAAAAGAAAATTTGCTTGGCCTTTCAAGAAACATGAACTAAATAGTTTTCCTCCCCACCCCCCACAACCTTCATAGATACTTCTAGCAGCATGTGAAAAACCAGAAGATAACCATACTTTTTAAATCTTTACTGTGCTGGGTTTGATAGACTTGACATTTTTCTCAACATTCAAAAACTATCTGGGGAGAGAAGAGTGTGTTCTTTTTTGGGGAAAGTTGAGATTTTGTTGATCCTACTCTAATGAAGCATCACAAATACCTAATGGCAGCCAGCAGAAGTATGGCCAAGTTAACAGAAAGAAGAAGAAAAAAAAAAAAAAAAAAAAAAGCTATTTTGAATCTGCCCTGAAAACTCAATTGTTTTACTGTAATATTAGAAGATCATCCCACTCGTGGAAATCGACATGGATGAAGTATTATTGTCTCTGTGGGAAACTTGTTTAGAATGAATTTATTTTCCTTATATTTACCCACATGATTAATGTAGTATATATGAAGCCAAACCATGATAAATAGAATTATAATAGGTGGTGACATTTCATGGAACTCCTCAGCTATGAGGGAGCCAATGGATGGATCCCATGTATACTTATGTATATATCTGCATTATCATTAAAATGGGAACTGAAATTAAATATTCACTTATGGGATATATAAGTACAAATAATGAAAATAGTTTATGCATGTGTTTTATCATTTAAATTATATAAATTATACTATTTGACAATCACATTCTCATTTATGTTCCCAAATATATCAACACTTCTTGACTATCACATCACTTGAAAACTGGTCTCTTTTCTTTTTTCTATTTAATTGAATACATTCCCAAAGAGAAAAAAACAGTGGCTTACATTTTAAGGAGTAAATATTTATTCTTTGACATAATACATACCTATACAAAGATCATTTACTGCTTTGGTGTAGGAAGTCAAACGTGGGACAGATTGATTGATTTTTTTTTCTATATGCTTGGTCAAATTTGATTTAAAAAAAAAAGCAGAACTTCAGTCTCATCACTACCTATGTAGACAGTAAACATTTATTGAAATAAGATTAATATTAATTGCTCAATAGGACATTATATTCACAGTCACTCTTATTCTCATTTTAGAATTATGAAGAGTATATTTGTGGTATATTATCCCAAAGATTTCTTAAGCACACCTGGTAAAATCAGGTCTGTTTGGTTTAGTTCTTGCTCTTTAATATATTGATTTCTATAAATATACTATAAAGTCAAACGAAAACTTTGAAATTATCTCAGTGGAGAAGAGATATATAATGATACTTGAAGATCAATACATTTCGAATATCAGTCTTATTAAAATCCTCTGATTCTCATTTATAGCTACTACTGTGCTTTCTTTATATACAACTTGCCGGCAGTAAACTAATATTATAGAGAGAAAGATTTCCAGGTTGGAAGTTGGCATTATTTTTTTCTCTTCTCTTAACAAGCCATCTGTGTACTCTCATAAATATACCACTAATTGACATCCTTTCATTGTTCATGGTTTTGAAATATGGTTAGAATAAAAGTGAAGACTATATAGTGAAACTAGATAGAAAACAGAGGGAGTAAAAACATAAAATTTAAAATCAGGCAGGAAATAACAGCGACTAAAAGTACGTAGAAAACTATGAATGGAAGAATCTATCAACTAATTTATATTGCACAATGGTAAATGATTTTACACACATTTGAGTCAGTTTCTTTTTAAGCTGTCATTGTAACACTTTAATACGAATCTGAGATGTGCATGGAATACATTGTTAGTAGTTTAGGACATACCAGAATTCACTGCTCGTAAGATTGTAGAACTGGAAATAACATACACTGCTAACAGGATTGCAAGTTGGTGCAACCACCCTGAAAAATGGTTAAAGTGGCTTATAAAGATAAATATGCTTACTGTATGCCAGAAATCCCAGTCCTGGGTGTTTACTCTAGAGAAATGAAACATATAGTCACACAAAAACCTATACACAAATGTTTATAGCAGCTCTATTCGTCTGCAAAAAAAAAAAAAAAAATACACTGGAATTGCCCAAATGTACTTCTGGTGAATATATAAATAAACTGTGATATACCCATACAATGGAAATTTTCTTGGTGATTAAAAGGAATGAACTATTGATATATGTAACAACTTGAGTTAATCTCAAGACATTATCCTGAGTGAAAGAAGCCAGTCTCAAAAGGTCACACGCTATATGATTTCAATATGACATTCTCAAAAAGACAAAAACTACGGTGATGGAGAATAGCTCGGTTGTTGCTAGGAATTATGGACCTAAAGAATGTCATGAAGATAATTTGGGTGAGTAATAGAATAATTCTATCTTCTGACTTTGATGTCTATTACATAAATGTTAAAATTCATAGAAATATACACTAAAAAGTTCAGTTGATGATTTAAAATATTTTTACTTTGACCTAAAAACAGAAAAAAAAATTATTGCTACTTTTCCTCCAACTGGTAAGAATTTAACACAAAACCTGGACATTCTCACATTCTCTTTGACTTCTGGAAGCAGTGCATTCCACACACAGGGGAAAACCGTTCTGACCTACCTACAAAGTGACAAACAAAGCTGCCACTTTTTACCTATTACAGGAAAGTGCACTGGAGCAAGACCTTGTTGTGATAAAAGCAACCATTCCACTTAAGCTATACAGCCTGGCACACTTGAGGGTATTAGATGATAACCTTCGAGCACATATGGGTAAGATAACTTGTAGAATTTATGGCAAGCCCCAAAAGAGAAATAACAGTGCAAATTCCTTGTTAAAAAGCAAGGCTGTGCTATCTGAGGTAGAGAATTAAACTCCTTTTTAAAAACACTACTTGGCCTGATAATTGGGTTCTGGTCTACAGGGAGAACCTGGGGGATATGAAATATTCATACATCCAAAACTGCCGTAGTGAACTGGACTCGTTCAGGACCTAGAGTCAGAAAGTTGGACTAGCCCAACAGCAATCTATAGGAACATAGCAGTGACATGTCAGAATGAGGCATGAGTAGCAAAATGCATAAACTACATGGGCAAGTAGCCCAGGCACCTAAGCCATTCACCACTATCACATCAGCACTTTTTCAAACGGTTTATGAATGGATCAACGTGTGTGCGCGCGCGTGTGTGTGTGTGTGTGTGTGTGTGTGATGTATATGTGTGGTTTTGGTATTAGGATCATGCTGGCCTTATAGTATGAGTTGGGGAGTGATTCGCTTCTATTTTCTGGAAGTATTTCTACAAAAGTGTTATTTTTAATCCCTTAGCTGTTTGGTAAAATCCACTAGTAAGAGAATCTTGGCTCCAAATATTATTTTTTAGAAAGCTTTTTAAGTACAAATGTAATTTATTTAGTAAACAAAGGACAATTCAGAGTATTTAATTATTCTTTAGATAGTTTTGCTAGTTTGTGACTTTCAAGGAGTTGGACCATTTGTTCTGTGTTGTGGAATTTATGGATATAAAGTTGTTCATAATAGTTTATTTTATTGCTTTTAACATATTGGGGATCAGTAGCGAAGTGATGTCCTGTGCTTCATTCCTTATATAGGCAATTTTGGTCTACCTTTTTTCTTGTTTAGTTTGTCAAGAAATTTATAATAATCTATATAGTCTTAAATTACAATGTTTTATGGGACTTTTCAGTCAATAACATTAACTTTTAACTATACCACAGGCATCAGATTTGCCATTTCTTTCACAATTGTAAAAAAAAAAAGAATTAAAACTCTAAAGTCTTTTTTTCTGTCTGGCTACCTAAATAGAGATTAATATAATGCTTTTATGATTAGTGGTATCTGCTCCCTTGATAGTCTTCAAACTTCCTTAGCACACTGAGATGCCCTAATTGACTGTTATGACTTGGCTGTCACTCTTACCATATAGGCAAAACAAGTTTTCCCATAAAGCCTATGGTAAATGTCTGGAAATATGCCAGAAAAAGTGGTTCTTTGATAAATATCTACTGTTGGTCGATTATTGTAAAGGGATTTCTGTGGCTTTGGATATGGAGTGTAATGTCAGTTATAGGATATGTTCAGATTAGATTTCCACAGTATTTGATTTCTTCCTGTAAAATGCAGTTTCTATATCAATATCCTTAATTTGTCCTTCATCTAAATTCTGAATACTTGGGCTCTCTGAGATATGTGTCTCCATTTTAACATTTGTCTATTTGTATCCCTGTGGGCCTGCCCTTATTCAACCTCTTACTTCCAAATTGCTTGCTAATGTAAACCATATGAGTCACCCTCTATTGTTCCCTTGGTGACTCTGCTTACATTTTCAGGTCATACATGTACAAACACACTTTAATTATCAATTAGTTGCCGCTGGCCCATCTCATAAGGCCTGTTTCTTTTGTGTTTAGTGCAAGAATTAATTGACAGCAAGATCAATGGGAAATAGTTAATTCTGTAGTTTTTGTAAAATGCCCTTATTTATGATAGAAAACGTATTGTCTAGTGACTCTCACAAACAGAAAGTATTATTGTTAATAAGAAATAACTGTGACTTTTATATCAGTTTTGATTTTTGAAATTTATGAACAAAATTGCAATAAGTGGGATTTTTTTTGTCCTCTATCTCTTACAGTATCTATCTTCTTTTCTCTCCTTTCCTTTCCTCTCCCCTCCTCTTGTTTTTCCCCTCCACCCTTTTCCCCCTTTCATCTCTTCCTTGTCCTATCTCTAAAGATGAAATGAGATATTTATTTTATTATTTAAATAATACAGAAAACATTATTACAGTTATTAGCATAGCATTTCTTTTCTTTCCATTTTAAATGAAACCTATTACAATGTTTCATCAAAAATAAGACCTAGCAGGACCATCAGCTCTAATGCGTCTTTTGGAGCAAAAATTAATATAAGACCCAGTCTTATTTTAATATAAGACAGGGTCTAGTATAATATAATATAATATAATATAATATAATATAATACAGAATCTTTTATTAATTTTTGCTCCAAAAGACACATTAGAGCTGATGGTCCGGCTGGGTCTTATTTTCAGGGAAACACAGTAATTAGTTCAATAATTTTAGAGGAAATACAACTTCATGACAATTTACAAATACAGACAATGGGAAATAAATGCTTTGTATATGCATGCAATTTATGCAGGCAAACCTCTAAAATGATAGTTTATAGAATTATTTACTTGGTTAGTACTTGTATTAAAATCTAATTTAATAAAAAATAGAAATAAATTTAATACCCTCAAAAACTCTAAGTTATCAAAGTCCACCATGGCTATTATGAGATAATATTTTTAGTTATTCAGTTATTCATACTCAGTGCTAGATGGAGATAAAATATTATTTTTTTCATGAAGAAATCAATACTTCAATTTTTTTTGAAAAAAACTTATGTGACATGTGCTTTTAATCTTGCAAATAAAGAAAAACAGATGTTGATCTCGACTGCATAAACTGAACACGTTGAGTTGCCTAGTCATAAACTGTGTTTTGATTATCTCCTCTTCACCCTGTTGGGGGGAGAGGAATTCCTGCCTTAAGGTCTGGGGGTGACCAAACACATGACATTCAACACTGGAAAGATGAAATTGACAGCAGTTTATTAGTCACATAAACAGCCCAGGGTGGAGGACACCTCATATCATGCAGGACCACAAGAGAGCTGCACTCTGGAACAGAGTAACAAGCAGGGGCTGTGGGAATATGCTTTAGAGTAGGAAGGGAGGTGATTGCTGGTTCCTGTGCTGAAGTGTGGTTGAGTTTACTGTATAATTCAGGAGGCTGGCAGGGAACTGAAATCTGCTTTTCAGAATATGCAGGCATCATGCCTAGTCCCCATTATAAGGCAGGTAATTTGGCTGCGGGCCTTTATTGATGAGAGTTCAATGGAAGAGGGGAGCTTGTGCTGCAGTCCTCAGGGCCTCTGAGGCTCTCCGGGTTACAGATGTTAAGGTTGTAGATAATACAGTTGCCCCCTCCCCTCCAAGGTAACCCAGATCAACCACAGTCCAAAAATATTAAAGGGAAAATTCCAGAAATAAACATTCATAAATTTTAAATTGTGCACTATTCTGAGTAGTGTGATAACATCTCATGCATTCTTGTTCCATTTCACCTGAATGTTGAGAATATCTAGCTGCCGGTAGTTCCTGGGTAGCATTCTAGGTCATCACATAAACTGTCTGCCACGGTATCTCATTGCCTGTTCAAGTGACCCTTATTACTTAGCAAAGTTCCCAAAGTGCAAAAATTGTGATGCTGGCAATTCAGATATGCCAAAGAGAAACCTCATTTATTTCCTTTAAGTGAAAAGGGATGCATGTATAAGAAAACACAGTATATAGGGTTCAGTACTATCCACAGTTTCAGATATCCACTGGGGGTCTTAGCAAATGAAATATAAAATTCAAGATAGGGAAGTGGAAAAGGAAAGGAGTATGAGCCATTTGTGGCCAAGCAGATCATTTCAGAACTACCAATAATGTTCTATTTCTTAATCTGGGAGACAGTTACATGTTGATCATTTTATTAGTAATAAGTATTCAATTTAGTCTGTTATATTGCCAGAAAAGGAAGCTCCACATTCTCCCTATAACTGACTCCAGTCTGTCTGTCTCCTTCATTCTGCTGTACTTGCTTAACACCAGATGTTATTAAGCCACTGTATACAACCATGTTTCTACAGTTTGCTAAAGCATCAGAAGACTTCCATACTGGTAAATATCTGCTGCCATGAGCTCCTGAGTGGGCCATCCCAGCCCCTCTTTCAACATACCATACCTCTTTCCAACCCACTTAAAGGGTAAATACTTGGCATAACAGAGGGCCTCCTTGACCTTGTTCTGGGACTAGACCAGTGCCTATTCTGATATGGCTGCTGATATTGCTAATGTGCTTGTTAATTATGTTTAATGCTATTTTTGCTTATATCCAGGTCATCAGCTATGTCCCTAATGCCAATTATATGGGTCATTTTCATTCCCCACCTAATGTGCCCTTTCAACAGTGTTTGTCACAAGTACCCCACCACTCTTTCTTGAGGCTGTCTGCCTTCTAAACTTCTATTATACCACACTTTTTCAGGTTTCCTCATAAGATTACTTAGTAGCTTGTCTTTTTCTTGCTTGCCAATTTTTGAGTTTCTTCATGACATATATAATCTATCTGCCATTCGTAATATATATATAACAGTTACATTTCCTTTCATTCATTCATACAGTATTCATGAAACAAGTCTTTATTAAGCTGCACCAGGTGCTGAACTAAATAAAATTTTCACTGCCCTTTTGATCTTAGAGTGTATTGAGGAAGAACAGCAAGTAACAATAAAACTCATAAATAAAAATTGTGAAGACCTGTAAAGAAAGAAATCAGAATGCTGTGAAAGGCGTGGATGGAAAAAGAAAATTTAAGATAGGACAGTCAATGCAGAACTCAATTTTAAAATTATTGTTTAATAGGATACCTCACGCAATGTACTTATACCTATAAGCATATGCCTTGACATGTATTGTTATAATGTAACAAAGGCATTCAGGTGATCACATCAAGTGTTTAAAAAAATACACACTTGACTTCACTTTGGCTACCATTCACCCTTTAGCTATGACTGAGTGTATTCTTTCACATTTTTTCTATGCTTTCACAATATCTAAACACACATATACATACACATATGTCACTGCTGTTTAAAAAAATGATTATCATTTTCACTTATCTGGATCTTGTTTAAAAGTATCATGCAAATCTCTCTAGCTTAAATGGCATAATTCTAATCCATTCATTTTAATCAATGATCAATGTATAATATTCCATGGGATCAAAAAGTGTCAATCACTTCCCTATTGTTAGACATTTATTTTCTTTTCCATTTTTGTAAATGAGAAAAAAATCACATGTATGTGATTTAATTACAATGAACCACATGTATGCATGCCTTTATTTATTTATATGAGATCCAGCCACAGGGGGGGTTTAATGGATTATTGTACATATGTCTTTGTGGTTTAAATTATATTGCCAGTATTTTTACAAAATGTCTGGGACATGACATATGTCCATCAGCAGGAGAACCTTCTCTGAACATCCTCTAAGAAAAGTCTTTCCGGACTTTTCTAGTCTATTTTGTCCCAAGGTAATAACATACCGAGTTTGTCATACTACAATGTCATTAAAAAAAAGTGTATTCATGGACAGTGTAGATTCCTGACCACTGCGCTGTACACCTGAAGCTGAATAATACTGAATGTCAACTATAATTTAATATACCATGTATATAATAATCATATATATATATATATATATATATGATTTTTTCCACAAAAATAAGACCTAGCTGGACAATCAGCTCTAATGCGTCTTTTGGAGCAAAAAATAATATAAGACCTGGTATTATATTATATTATATTATATTATATTATATTATATTATGTTATATTATATTATATTATAAAGACCCGGTCTTATATTATAGTAAAATAAGACTGGGTCTTATATAAATTTTTGCCCCAAAAGATGCGTTAGAGCTGATTGTCCAGCTAGGTCTTATTTTCGGCCAAACACGGTATATAGTTATAGGATGAGGAGTACAGCATAGGGAATAGAGTCAGTGGAATTATAACAGCTACATACGATGTCGGAAGGGTAGTAGATTTGGGGATGGGGCTATCGCTTTGTGAGGGGTGTAAATGTCTAACTATTGCATTGTTTTGTACACCTGAAAGTAATTATGAAAAAAAGTGTATTTACAGAAATGAAATGTGAGAACTCTTCTGATTTTGGTCTATAATTAGCCACTAAATAAATCACATCACATATTTTTTTGTCCAGATCAACTGATTTGTAATTTTATTTACCAATAATTTTGGATGTAACATGCATTCAAATGTGTATGGTGAGTATATGCAAGACAGGCCATAGACGTTGATAAACAACATGTGCCATTTCAAACTGCCACACATAAATAGGAGGAGATGAAACTGGAAGCAAGATTGAAAATCAAATGATTTTCCACAACTGTTTTTATTCCTATTTTCCCAATTCCCTCAAATCACAAGAAAAGCTTTTCCTAAAATAACAAAACTCATTTTCCAAACTTCTGGCATCTAACAGAAAAGGTCAGCATCTTTTTAAATGCAGATTCCAGAGTAGCCAGAATTAAAGAAAATGCTTTTTTATGACCTAGACATATGGCATAGATTTGAAAATGGATAAGAATGTGTTTTGATTGGCTGGCTAATAGTCTAATGAGATAGATTAATCAATGTAAACCACATAGCTCAGTTGAAACTGCCTTTCAAATTGCCAATTTCATTTTCTTCCAGCAGAGAAAATGCCAATCTTTTCCTGTATAGTAAAATCGTCTTGTTATAACAACTAAGCAACTCCAGAGTTACTGTTATTGTGGAACATCTGGTAACTACAAGATGCGGCTCCTCCGAGGAAACCACATCGCTGGAAAATAAGAACTCGCTCAACCTGGTCATATTTCATGTTGTTATACTCCTGAGTATGGCTGCCTCTAAATACAGTCATCACTTTTCTTTGACACCATAAATGAAACCACAGATGCTACAATTTCCTATAATTGGAGTAGCTTACCATAAATAAATAATCAAAATAATAATAATATATACATAAAGTATATGCAGGTTTTAAAGCTTGGATTGAAAAACAACAATTACAAAATGATTACCTGAGTCAATAAGACCATGCCTATCACGTTTATTCTTTAAGAACGAGGACATAAACTGTATTCTCCTGACCTAATCCTTTTTTTATACTATATAATTTACTTTAAAATTTATGCCAACAATGAAATTACCAAAGATCTATAAGTGTAGCAACCTCTTTTACACAATTGTCAGCTGCCTAATTTATAATTTAACTTTATGACAATGTAATGTTTTGCCATGTTTCTATTTTGAATAGATGTTAGACTTATTCCTCTCTATGGTATTGTCTTTTATTTCTACAAATATTTCTTTTTTGTGTTTGATATCATTCTTCTAAAATTTAATCAAATTTTATTTTGTTTGAGCTCAACATTACAACAGATAAAATTAATTCTGTAATTCTTCTAGCGCTTAAATATATATTTTGTGCATTCTTTGACTTATATAACCTTGTCAGATTCTTTAGACATCTAAGGTATTGAGAGTAAGACAGTAGGCAGCCTGGATATCATGCATCAGCAACGAGTTAATTCGTGGTGTGTGGGGAAAACACTATGTGAGAAAATTTAGGGTGTAGATAATATGTGATTTGTTTAAATACAATAGAATCTTTTGAACTAACAACTTGTAAAATCTAAAAAGTCCAAATACTACATGACAACTTTTAAAAAATGTAGATTTGTAAGAATTTTTTGTTTCTCATAATCAGATTAACTTTATCCTTGGCTAGAATTAATAAATAGCTTAAATACCACATACTGAAGAAAAGTTCAAATAAGAGTTCAAGTAGCAATACTATGATAATAAATATGGTGTGTGTGTGTGTGTGTGTGTGTGTGTGTTTAAATCCATTATCAGATTTTTTTTCATTTGAGTGTTTTGCCACCAACATACAAACAAGTGTGAATATGTGATATATGTGTAAATGGTACAGATTTGGCACCAGTACTTAATAAGTAATGTGTTTCTTTTGCATGAATACTTCTCAGCCTTGTGTTAATGTGCTGGCCTTGTCTTTCTTTTTTTAGGTAAATGATTTGGGGAAACTTGGATATAAGGGCCATATTAAAGAGTTCCCAAGGATCTAAAAATGGTTGGAACAATGTGAATGCAACACAGTCTAGATTTTCCTCTCTTCTTTAGTAATTGGTAACTTCAGCAATGTGGTTATACGTTTTTGCAAAATTGTAGTTGAGAAATACACTTAAACAGCTCTAAATTTTGGAAAAATACCATGCATTGATTTTATAAAATATACATACAGATTTAAAAGCAACTTTCAACAAAGTCTAACTATTAGGCACAGTTCCAAGAACTAAAACATGTTTGCTACTTTCTTTTTAATTTATTCTCTGCAGAAAGTTTTCTATACTTAAAAAAAAAAAAAAGAACAAATAACCAATTGTCCATTGGGAGTATTCCCAATTGTGTTTTTGTGTTAATATCTACCTGTAGGTGTGATAGATAGTAACCAGAATTTACTTTGATATATTTTTCAACATTTCAACTGTGCAATAGCTGAATCACACAGGTTAAATAACCTTCCAAATATCATGGATAGAAAAACAGTATAAGCTTTGATAGTCAAAAATGGAATCTGGAACAAATGAATATACTTACTCAGGTTAGCTTTCCAATAGTTTGACTTATTTTTTTTTTTAATTTTTAGAATTCTGTGTGATCTTAATAAACCCAAATTAAATAAAGTATTTGAAAATCTACAACATCCAGCATACACTCTAATTCACTTCCAATTAAACAGAATTCTCTTTATGCACGGAGGGGAGCAGTGTGTTCATCTTAGTTACTTATCTATTATATTTTGGTCCATGTCATTAAGATTCCTTCAAAATGAAGGTTGCAATTTGTTCAATTGATAATATACATGTTGCATTAAAAGAATATGAAATTTGAGTCATCATTTTATTGACTCAGAGCTCACGAAGATTCAGTGAGTTATTGTACTGCACACAAATGTCTTCTTTCTGCAGTTATGATAGACAAAATTAATAAGGCCAGGACAAAGTGGAACAAGTCACAATCATTTTAAATTGATACATTCTAAATATTTCTGTACTAAAAAATTTCAACTACAATCCAGTAGATAGATTTTGAGCCTGAAAAGTGACATCGGATTGTGGTGAGAATATGTATTATGTACTTCTTAGTCTCTAGGGACCAATCTACCTTTCCCACCATCTGATTAGTATAGACAGGTATTCAAGGAGGGGAAAACTGCAAAGTGAGCTTTATTTAAGTTTTAATGAAACGATTTGCTCCTCCTAGCTGATTTCTATCATATTAGCAATGTTTCTTTATAATGCATGAATATTAAATTTGTCTAATACAGTATAAAATTATCTTATTAAGAACTCACTTGTTATAATAGTGGGAAAGAGAACTAATGCAATATAGCACTAATTCAATTTGATGAAAGTTACTGATACAGAAAAGCAGCTCATTTTTCACATGGATGTCAAAAGTATTTAGCATGACTCACTACAAAGAATTTCTTCTTTAAACCAAAAATATTCTAGCCAATTATATGACAGACTGAGGACTTAGATATAGTCTAGAGAGACAAGTAGGTCTACATTTTGCTCTAATTGAGAGGGTAGCTGCCATTTAATAATCTGAGAACTATGTAAAAGGGAGATAAATCTGGAAAATGAAGAATAACATAAAAAATATTTAATGGAAGAATCATAATGAGGATGGGAGATATTTGTAAATGGGAATGTTGCTAACTCAAGGAATAGGAGAAATAAGAATTCCAGAGATAAATTTGTTTTATGATTTCACTGGAGATTGACTGTAAAAGTAGAAGTCATGGGTGTGTGGGTGTGTTCTCATTGCTACAAGGATGCCCATCTCTAAACTAGTCCTCACATTTTTCTTTTTCGAGTTCTGTGATTCACTGGACTGTGTCTACATAAAGGATTCTATACACAGCCTTTGTCTTTGACCATTTATTTTGTCTCAAACTGCAATGTTATTCCTTCTAAATGAAAAGAACTTATTTATCTACTCATCCAACCTAAATGGGTTTCCTCCTTTCAAATTCTGAAAATTTTATCTCTTTCCTCAAAACAAATACTTATAGTTTTTATACAAGTATGAAGGCACTACGTATTGAGTACAAAGCCAATGGATTCTATATATATTGGGCTGTAGGTAGAGCAAAAGGCAGAGATTAATTTGACATGATTACAAAAATAATATTACCTGATTGCCAAAACATTATTTATGAATACACCAAGGATGACAAAAGTTTCGGAATTAAATCAACTGGTTATACCAATATATAAGATAATCATGCAAGTGATGTTTCACCTCTCTTGACTACTACAGTTCCACATGTATAAAATATTTTTCAATATTATTTACCATACATTTAAACATTTTTACTACCTTCCTTTTCCCAACTTTACATCATACTTCAACTTCCTTTTGATCTTCTATTAGTACCTGAAGCCCAGTTTCAATATCTTCTTATGTCATTTTTGAAAATCCAAGGTTGAATTGTAGTCATTATTTATAAATAACATCATAATGATAGATACCAGTTCATATTATAGTTATTTATTTACAAATGTCACTCTTTCATTACAATGCAGTTCTGTGAGGTGGGATACATTTTTTACCCTTCATCTAATCAAAGGTATCTGGCAAAGTGTCTGAAACATAATACATATTCATTAATTGTTTTAATTTGATTTTAATTGCCAACAAGTTTTCATTCTGGCTTTTGTCATCAGAAAACTAATATCTAACATAGAGTTCACTATTTTAAATATAAATATGTTGTGCTAAAATAAAAATCATTATCTTTTTAAATGACTTTCTCTACCTTTTTGCTGCTTCTGCTTATTTTATATAATCCCCTTTTAATAATCCATAATTGCTCTTACAAAGCTGGGCAGTAAATGGGCTTAAAACCACTATTCTTTTTAGTTTTACATATTTGTGCATCTTGCAAAAGTCTTAATAAAACAGCATACATATGAGGGTGTTGACAAACATCTGCTTGTTGAATAAAGGATTGGTTGAGTAGATTAATGCTCTATGTAAGAAAGAATCCGTGATTTAACCATTCTAGGCCCAAAACAAATTTGAATATATGTTAAATCAGAATAAAGAAGATGAAATTTTCAGTTTTAACCATTTCTTTGCTATTTTTTTTTTTTACTTATAATTGACTACTGGTCACATGTGTCTTCTTTTATTTTATAAGTTTGTTGTATCCATTCTAACGATTAAATACTCAGTGTTTCATTGAAAGAGGATAAAGTAAACATTTCACAGGAAGAAGTAATTCCTTAAACACCCAGTATGATTGTAAAATAGTACCTTAGATGTAAACATAAAGAGTGTAAAAAGTATATTTAGTAGCAAATTACTATTCGAATTAAGAGAGATAACGCTCATCCATTCTTAACAGGAATTTTCTTTTGAATTTCATTCTTCTTTCCTAATATCAACATTTTTATTCATATGTTCTTAGGTAAAGAAAAAGACTAAAATTTCTTTACCTAAGGTTTCTTATTCCTTGGAATACTGAGGAATGATTAGTCCTTGTAGGGAAGATGTTGAGGAAAATGTGTCTTCATTGGTTGATGTGAGCTTTTGTCTATTAACTTTCATCTGTACCTGCATGTAAGGTGATTTCTGTGCGGTAATCAGCGTTTGAGTAAATTCCCCCCTTGGTTTCATCCTCCTGAGCAATGGGGATATGAGATGATGTTGCTTACTGGGTCTCATTCTGTCCAGCAGGGGAGACATAGGATGAGGTTGCTTTTCTGTCCCCTTTTGGTCTCATTCTCCCGAGTAGGGGAGATGTGAGATGAGGTTACTGTTCTGTCTGTGCTTTGAGGTGATTTCTTTTAGCTTAGGGTTAAAAGAAATTCTGTGATCAGGAGTTGAGAGAATGTCCCTTTTGGTTTCATCCTCCAGAATAGGGGAGACGTGAGATGATATTGCTTTCTGTCTGTTTCACCCACATCAGCACGTGAAGTGAAGAAGTAGCTAAGTTATAACAGGATGACGTGACAAACACGTTGTCAAGCTTTGGAAGGCCTTGGGCAAGGTTTTGATTTATCACTTTTCCAGTGCTCTTCTTCCCCAGTTTGGTGAGCTTTTGGCATCTACTGTAATAGTTACTATCCTATAGAGCTTATTACTGTTTTTGGATACTCCTTACTAATGTTATTTGTATATTTAACCAAGTGATTTTTGATCAATAGTAAACATATGCTGGGAATCTCTTAAACTTATATGTGTGTGTACTCCTTTGACATGACATTGTTATCAATGTATATAGTTTAGTCTTAACCACCTTTACCTTCTGTCATTAGCACATTCTATCAATTGCCTTTGTCTTTTACTATTGGATATTGCTATATGAATTGATTAGATATTAAATAAATTAATTAACTAGCCCCATTCTAGCATGTGTCCCTCTCCTCCTTCTTGTCCCCACTGTCTTCAGCTCCTCAGACTTCAGCTCCACTTCCTTGCGTGCAGCTCTCTGATCCCAAACACTTTATTTAAATATATATATAATTCTCAGGAAGGCATCATTATTCAATATCCCAGGCGATTTCAAAGGAGGGTAATTCATCATCCAACCTCCAACCTTTGGATTTGCTATGATGTGGTGATCCTGCATTTCTGTCCATTAAGAAATTCTCCCTACATAGTCAAGAGTATTGTAATAACTATGTATATTACAAGGTGGGTACTAGACTTACTGGGGGAATCACTTCATAAATTATATATGTTACTAACCACTATGCTATACACCTGAAACTAATATAAAATAATAGTTAATGTCGACTATAATTGAAAAAATAAAAATAATAATAATGGTGAAAAAAAGAAATTCTCCCTGATTTCCAATGTCTAAATTTCTCAGAAAGAAGCTTGCTGAATAAACACCTCTGGTGATGTGGAGACACATTTAAATGAAATACATAAACAGGCCAAGTGGCTTAAAGAAGTAGTCCCATCTTTGGGATCATGTTACCATTTATTTGATTTTAGTTACGGGGAACCCATATCCATGGGTTCCAATCCATGGGCAACCTTTTGTTGCTAACAATTTTCATTGTCTCCCTCATATGCTGTATTCTCTCAAAAGTTTTAAAAGCATGTGGACAGCCACTTCCCAGCCAATAGAAGTTACCCAGGTTAAAAAAAGACGTAATTTAAGACTATTGAAATATAATATATATAAGATTGTACGTCAACTGTTATTGAAAAACAAAACAACCAAAAAAAAAAAAAATATATATATATATATATATTTAAGACTACTGAAATAGAGGTGAGATAGTCAATTCCATTGAAACAAAAGTTGAAGAATTTTAAAATGGTGGGACAAGCCACTGGAAAAGTACTAGATACCATTCATTAGGTCAGAGCTTGGTCAATGGGATGAGACCATCTGTGTTGGTTAATTGTTCTTTTCAGAGTTTGGCTCCTTCCCTCTCACAGAAACTTGGGGGTGGGGTACTATCTTTCATTTCAAAGGGACGGCCCCAGGTCCTGTGAAGAATATCCTAGGTTTGTAGAAAATTTACATGTCAAAAGGGCAGAGAAAGAATTCATAATCACAAGTTTTTTAAAGTATTTTATTTCTAAAGTAAATGCTATACGAAAAGGGAGGTCAGGGGCATACAGTCAAGAAGAAGCCTGTAAAAGTTTGGTCAAGCTGAGGGGAAATGTGAGGCAGCCTTGATCACTGCCTAAGTCAGGAAATTTTAGGAAACTATTGTCTATCTGACAATCACAGATGAGCAGCAGAGCTGAAGCTGATAATTCACAGGGAAACAGCTAGAGACCACTGTGAAACATGTTCTTTAATGAAGCCAAAGAGACTCGTATCTTCACAAAAGACTGACTTTTCCTCTAAATATGCTCTTTGCTGCATCTCACAGGTTTTCATTTGCGGTATTTTTGTTATTATCAAGTTCAACTACATTACAATTTCTTTGATGCATTAATTTTCAATCGTACGAGTTTTCTAGTTAACATTCTGCAATTCATTTCTAGCAAACTGTTTCTCAAAATATGTTTTACTTATCTTCTTTTACATTTGTTTGCTCAAAATTTATGTTCAAATAATTGATATTTTGGTAAATATTTTATGCATAACAGAAAACTGTTTATTCTGCTATTAGGGAGTGCAATGTGATCTTATATAGCCAATTCAAACAAATGTGCTATTTCTTTATTCCTATTATTCAAATCATCCTCATTCTAACTGACATTTTGTGTCCTTTTCCTGTCAATTACTGAAAGAGACCAGTGTTAATATCTTCCACTCTGAAGATAGATTTTTGTATTTCTTCCAGTAATTCTGTCAAGACTTGCTTTAAATATTTTGAAATTATTTTATGCACTCTAAAATGTTTATCATTTTAGTAAATGGAATATATTCTTATATTACTCCCTTTTCTGTAATAATATTTTATACCTTTTTAGGTATAAAATTAAGCTATTTTGTTTCTGATTAATACAGTTACTTTTTTCGGTTAGAATTTTCTTGGTGAAATTTGATCCATTGTCTTGAATTAAAATTTCGTGCACAACTATATTTTATATGTGTCTGTTGTAAACAGTTTGCTTTTTAATGTGGTCTGTTAAATTTATACATTACTGGAACATTCAGAACATACAATTAGAGTTACGATAATGACTAACATGTACATTTGTCTAATTTACATATTATTTTATACTTTTTAATTTGTCTTTCTGTGTCATATTTTGTTTCCTCTTTCTTGCAATTATTTGGATAGTTTGCTCTTTAGCATTATTCAATTATCCCCAATACTCCTTTGAAAGTTATGTTCTCTATTGCAATTCATTTCAGTCTGATTGTTGCTTCATTATACCATCAATTCTTTCCTCTAGCAGTTTTTTTGAAATTCTCTCTGCCTTTCACATGCTATACTTTCTCTCTGCTCGTGATTGTAGTGTCACCTTCAGAGCCAGCAGCGTCAGTATCACCTTGTCAGAAATGCAATCATAAGATTTAGTGTGGATTTCTTGATATTTTTCCTCCTTTGAACTGGTTCAGCTTCAAATCATTTTAGGTCTGTTTTCTTTGTTACTTCTCTTGGTTCTAGATCATGATGCTTCATTTCCTTTTATATTTACTCTTTTTTTTTTCCCCATACACTGCTACCTAAGACGTTTAACGCACCAAAGACTTTTAATGTACAAAATAATTTTATATATTAACAGTTTTTAGTACCTGAAAGGAGGTGGTTTCTTGAGAAAGTTTATTTATATGTCTTCTAATGTCCTTTATGGAGAAGTTATTCTGGGATCATTTTAAATCATATTTCTATCAGAGGAATACCAAGTAACCAAAGAAGTGCACAGTCCATTATACTATACATTTAAAGAGAATTTATCCATCTCTGTTCAGTGTTCATAATCCTAAACATCTCTGTGCATATCATAATCCATATATAGATATAGATATAGATATAGATATAGATATAGATATAGATATAGATATAGATATAGATATATCTGAGAAATGCTGTTAAGGAAGATTCTGGCCCAATAAATATTAAAAGTGTATTTAAAGATAAACAAAATTAATCAGTGAATTTTGCATATAATCTAGTATTTTGGGACATGAATAGCAAAAACACTGATGTGGGTGATGTTGGATCTGCCGGCAGTTTCTGAGTGGGGGCTGGGATTGTGTCTCGTGGAGCCGAAGAATGGAAACACGGACCAGGATAGGAAAAAAATTTTAAAAAGAGGATAGTTTATTAGAGGTAGGAGAAGAGGTTGCAGCTCCCGAGCGGGATGGGGTCCCGAATGAGGGGGGGGTGCCCCGTGATTGAAGCAAAAGCTCTTACTTTTATACCTTCTCTTTGTCTTCTTGGGGAAGGGGAGCGGTTTGGAGAAGGGAACTGTTTGAAGAAAGGAACTGGTGTCTTCTAATGAAATTCGTTTACCAGGTTGGTTCTGTTTGCCCATCCTAAAAAAATTAGCAAAGTAACCCACTCTTCATCTATCAGATCAGCTCCATTTGTCAAGCCAAAATGAATTTTATGACTAACCTCAAGGCCTTGTTACATTATATCCTGGAGGAATGGAGTGATTTCAAAACCTGAAGTTTTAGGATATGACTGTCTTTGTTTATTCCACCAGTGACCTCCCTGTCTACCTAGGGACATGCTAACTCTCCTGTATCAACACTAGGCCACATTTCCCTACATATGTACTTGATTCCTTACTTTTATTATATAAATCATTTTGAACTTCATCTGATTCTCTGGCCTGTGAATTCATTGTCACCTATCAAAATTCTAATGATAAGTTTACTCCCATTTAAATGTTACAGTAGAGGGAGCATTTAGAAGGAACAGTGGTCATAGATAAAAAAGTGGCAGAGTTGACTATTGTGGTTTATTGTAATTTACCAATAGAACATTGAGTGCATGTTATACACATTCTATGAAGTGTTCGGGATTTTTTTTAATGGATTCTTTTTTTTAACCATCTTTTTATCACTGCATATCAGTATATTGGTTTTCATTCATATACATTATCTCTTGTTAGTTTGTTTAGCCTCTAAGAGACTGAATATTTCTAGATACACTATTAAAACTGAGATTTTGGCCCTCAAATCTGATAGCCCTATATTTAATCATAATAATGAGAATGAGGGGCATTCAGCAGCCAGATGCATTTTCCAGATAAGATTAGTCATTTGACATTCTTTAGGGTCTAAATCAAAGATTAAACCCTCTACCTTAAATTTACCTTTTCTTAGTTCCATAACTACCTGCTACATTCCACGACTGTTAGTAGCATAGCTACTAACAAATACATGGCATTGATACTTCTATACAATAGCAAGGGAAGGAACTTTAGTTTTACTTAAGGATTTTAAAATTATTTTTAGCCATTCTCAGGAAGAGATAAACACTCTGAGTCACCTTTCATCTATTCCTATATCTTTCACTTTTTACTTTCATCTGCCTTGCCTTTTTCATCATCTTGGGTTGCCTTCATTTAAACTCTATTTTCTTTTACCTTTTCCATAATCTTATCTTCAATCAAATATGATCAGTAGAGAAAAGGGGTTTTTTTGCAATGTTAGGGTATGGTTAAAACTCTCAGATTTCAGGAGATTTTATTGTAATGCTTTGTTTTCTCCAATTTTTAAGAACTACTTTTATCTGAGAGCACATTAGGTTAAAAAAAACATTGTCATAGAAATACATATTTACCAACATTAATATGTTTATATTTATAAATCAATATACATTATCTACTGGATAATTAATTTTATATATACTATTTGTTTCACAACACTTTTAATGGGCTTATATTATTTATGTATTATAAATATACAGTACAAAATGATTTCTGAATAGCTGGATAAGTGGACTATTTTTAAAATTTTATTGACACACTAATTTTCTTTAGAATGTGTTCTCGGCCATATACTGACATTAAAAACCTAATAAAGTGTAAATTTTAGAATTGAGTATCCCCTTTCCCGAAAAATAATTCCTATTATTCCATTCTACTAAGCCAATGCTTACCTTTAGGTGATGAATTTTCAGAGTAGTTCAAGTCTGTTAACTTTCACAGGAGCTTATTGGAACAGTCATAGTGAATGATGTAAGAATTGTGCCACTGAGACTCAATTATAAGGTAGAATACTGCTCAATCTTGATGGTTACAGTGCAGCTGGGATTATTTTTTCATCATTCTTATCTAGTTCTATGTCTCCAATTGGTATTTTCATCTAGTCAGATAAATTCAGTTATCTTTAACACTTGTAATTTTAATCCATATTTCTATTTTATTTTATTCTTTCTTATTCCTAAAATATAACATGGAAGCTGACTAATGTTTTCTTTACTTGAACATTTCTAGTAACTCTATGACCATTTAAGATATATATTTTTTCATTACTAGGACAATTTCAAATGTGGCTACGAACACCTATTGATATCTTAGTTGCAATACTAAACAGTGCCAAGGTAAAAAGTCTTTCAGACTATCTTTTTAGTAACACATTTTGTTGTTTTTATATTTCAATCAGTATGATATTAAATCTATTGTTTTCATAATGTTCCAATATATGAGTGTAAAAACAGATATAACTCATAAGAACAGATTGGGTATTAGTTATTATGTAACAATGTATTTTTATCCATTTTGTTTGAGATACAATACTTCATGAATAATGGATCATTATGAAATAGAATACTGTGTAAAAAAAATAAAACTGGTAATTCCATGTATTCTCTTTGTATTTTTCTTCATTAAACTGGAAATAAAATAAATCTAGCTTATGTTGCTCCTGAAGTTACAGGAATCAATGGAAACACAAAGACAGAAGATATAGTAGAATGTAGAGGAACTCTGACATGCAAAACCTAATTAATAAAAGAATTGTTGACAAAGAATATTCCAAGAAGTGATTCTGTGATAATCAAGGAAATTTGATCACTAGCTAAATATTAAGAGATTATTGTTAATTAACTTAGATTTTATAATACTGTCATGGTTATGTTAAAAATTAATCATTTTAAGGATACTTAAAAAAGAAAACTGTGTAGAAATAATATGACTTCTTGGCCTTTCTTTAAAATAATCTAGATTGGAGGATTGAGCTAGAAAGCAAATTTAAAAAGACTGAAAATACTGTATGCTGTTAATTTTTTAAATGATCATGGTTAAAGAGGGGTTTATATATAAATGCAGACTTTTTATTTTAAATATACTTTATCTAAAATGATTTAATAAATATATAAGTACTGACATGCCTATTCCTGGGTTTGCTGATCAAAAGTTGGAGAGTGGAAAGATCATGACCTTTGTATTCAAACAGACATAGATTTAAAGCTGGTCTTCTATAATTACCAGTTGTGTGATACTAGGTACATTAGCAAACATTTAGAAATATTAAATTTCCATCTGTAAAATATTAATATAACAATAGGTGTTAATTAATATAACAATATATATGAAAATTACAAAATACATACTACTAAAAATATAACTAAAGAGGCCCTGTTCTAAGAATTCTGAATATACTAAATCATATTTTGAAGCAAACTTATGGGATAGTTCTCATTGCTATGTACATTTTATAGATAAGGAACTTAGGTAGGGTTTGTTTCAGTTATTTGCTGAAGTTTACACAACTCTTAAATTATAAAATCTCGATTCACTCAGAGCAGTCTGGCTCCAAATGTGATTGAAATCACCATACTATCTAGCCCTTGTTATCTAACAAATACAATTGTCATATGAGATATATGTAGATATCTATTGATATATATATATATATATATGTATGTATCTGTATACACACATATCGATATACAGATATATATATATAGATATATAGATATATATAGATATATATATATCAGATATATATCTGTATATCGATATGTGTGTGTATATATATATGTATATATATAGATATATATGTATATCTATCTAGATAGATAGATATAGATATATATGTATATATATATGTATATATATGTAATTTTGTGTAAAAAATACCATCATGTAGCAAGTTTTCATTAAAAGTGAGTTTCTTTCTCCTCTGTTATAATTCTTCATACTCTCAATAACTAAAACACATGTGGAACATAGGGGAAAGAATTCTGAAGTTCTCTGAAATTTGTATCTAATAATTAACAAATGCTAAATCTCCATGATTAGAAATCTTTCATGATCCGTACAAGTTTCAACAGCTGAAAAACTATCTTTTCCTCCTCACATGGACTACGTGTTCTTGATTTTTCTGTTAAATTATATATTGCAGCCTTGTAAATTCTTGCTTTACGGAAAAGAACCAAGAGCAAGCTTTGAATTTTATTTTCTTTTAAATTTCTCAAATATGAATTAGCTTGCCATCAGAAGAATGATTCCTTTTGCCTTCTTTTTTGTGGTTTTAAAAATTATTCCATATTTGTAAGTCAATTAATTTGTCCACTCAAGTAGTAATTGCCAGGCAATGCTTGGTGATGACAATAGAACAAGATAAACATGAATTTTATCATTATGGAGTTTATATTATTTTGAGAACCAAAGAGTAATAAACAAATTGTTTCAAAGTGATATAAAAAGTACTCGAGTAGGGGAAATATGGAATGATACATTACATAGGCAATACCCCTGAATAGCTTTTCCAAGAATTATGGAAAATTCATAGAGAGATTGATATTAAAGCTAAATCTCAAAGAAATATCACACTGCTGTGGAATTAGGTAAAAGTGTATCTAAAAAAAATCAGAAGTAACAACATATGTAATATTCTTGAGAAATATTGATGAATGTGATATAGATTTAAAATGATTTAGAATTTAGTCTCAAAGGGAATATTAAAAGATACCGCTAGACAGCTAAGCTGAGACCATAAAATGGAAGGTATGTAATCTATGTTAAAAATGGTTTGCTTTATCATAAAAATAATGAGTAACCAATAAAGAATGTTAAACAGATGATCATATTTTCATTTTACAAAGATTTTTCTCACTTCAGCATAAGAAGTGACTGGAAGGAATCAAAACTTTATTCAAGACACCACTTAAAAAGTTGTTATAATTATTCAGGAAAAAATATGGTTCTTGCCTCAGAGTATCTTTACTAGCCTTTTAAGAGTCAAAAAACATTGAGATGTATTTAGTAGTTAGTATCTAAAGGACAATTATTAAATATAGATTGAAGTCAGAAAAATAGATATCATAATGATACCTCTGTTTCTAATTAGGCATCTGTTAGGTTGTAGCAGTACTTCTACTAATCCAGAAAAAAAACAGGGGAAAAAAAATGTTCTGGAACAATGATTATGAGTCTAGTTTGGGATATTTTAAATATGTCTTTCCTGAACCAGATATAAAACAAAATTATAATCATATTTCAATATGTTATAGAGAATTAAAATTGGAGATATTGATGGTGGATGTTGTTGATTTTGGAGTCATTAAGAATCACATGGTAATTGGAACTATTGAAATTAATGAAAATCATTGAGTAGAGTGAGAAATAGAACATGGTTTATGCTGAAGGGAGGATGTGAACAAGACAATTCTCTTCGGTACCTGAGGACGTATGCCAGAATATTAGGTAGAAAACCATCGACTTGTCATACCCTGAAGTCAAAGGAAGATAATGGATCAAGAAAGAAATAGTCATTTAAAACGTTGTCCAGAATTTAAATAAGTATTTCCTTGACTGTCCCAATGGAATTACATGGGTAGAAATAAGATTTCAAGAAGCTTATATGTTTACAAGAGTCAAAGGAGAAACACAAGAAACAAAGAAAACTGTTTAAAGGAGGATTATTCATGTAGAATGTTTATATCTGTGTTTTTATCTGAGAGAATACTAGGCTACATCTATCACATGGACTGATTTTCAATAAAATAGTTTTTCATTTTCAAAAGTATGACAACCACTACACACCTATTAGAATGACCAAAACCTGGAATATGGACAACAACAAATCCTGGCAAGGATGTGGAGCAACAGGAACTTTCATTCATTGCTGGTGGGAATGCTTTTAAATGATACAGCCATTTTGGAAGACAGTTTGGTGGCTTCTTACAAAGCTAAACATACTTCTACCATGCGATCCAGAAATCACATTTCTTGGCATTTATCCATGCAGCTGAAAACATATGTCCACATAAAAACTTGCACACGGCTGTTTATTACAACCTTACTATAATTGTCAAAACTTGGAAGTAACCAAGATGTCCTTCAATATGTGAATGAATAAATAAATGGTGGTACATCCAGACAATGGACTATTATCTAGTGCTAAAAGGAAATGAGCTACCAGGCCATGACAAGACATGGAAGAAACTTAAATGCATATTACGAAGTGAAAGAAGTCAATCTGAAAAGCCACATACTGTATTATTCCAACATTATAACATTCTGTAAAAGGCAAACTATGGGACAATTGAATTCCGTGGCTGCCAGGGGTGAGATGAGGGAGAATGCTAAGTCGGCAGAGCACAGAGGATTTTTAGGGCAGTGAAAAGGCTCTGCATGATAATATAATAATGGATATACGTACTTAGACATTTGTCTAAACGCATAGAATGCACACCACCAACAGTGAACACTAATGTAAACTATGGACTTTGGATGATGATGATATGCTAATTAATGTAGCATATCATCATATTGTACCAGCATATTGTAATAAATGTGCCATTTTGGTGAATGATGTGGAAAATGGGGGAGGCTATAGATTTGTGGCAACAGGGAATATATAGGAAATCTCTGCTTTCCTCTCAATTTTCTTGTAAACCTGAAACTGCTCTAAAAATTAATATTTAAATAGATAAATAAATAAAGTGTGACAATGATGTTCTGGTTGGAGATAAGATCGAATCACCCCATTGTATTCTGTCTCTTGCACTGAGTGCAGCTATATATCCTGAATAGAATACATGGACAGCCATTTGAAGACTCTGAAAATTTAAGAGATGAGAAAAAGACCCTCATTCACAGCAATGATTGTTGAGTTTACTCATTTCACCCTTCTGGCATTACTCATGTCGAACTCATTGCATCCACAAACTTCAGAGGTGAAATTAGCATTCACAGAAAGGAAACCAGAATTCCAACACATCTGCCTTAAGGATTAAGAAGGAAGTCACAGAGAAATGGAAACCTCCCATGTTTTTTCCTTTTCTTCTGATTTTTAAAGATTTTATCCATTATGTCACCTGCAGTCCTCAATTAATCCTGCGGACTGCAGACAGGTGAAATCTCTAAGGAAGGGGGACTTCTCTCTATATTCAGAGAAGATGTGATCCCAAGACGCTGAGGCAAATACCTGTTCCTTTTTTGTTTGTTTCTCTGTTTCCTCCCATAACTTGCCCAGGTCATAGGGACTGTGGAGTTAAACGTACAGAAGAGCAGGATAATTAAAGCTCCTGCTTTCTAGGAGGAGGACTAGACAAGGGGATCTCTGAGAAACAGGAACGTAAAAAGGAGAGCGTGGATAGGAAAGATCTCAGAAAAGTATCCTATACATTTGTAGATAGTGACTTTTCTGATGTTAGAAAGTATAGTAAGTAGTCTGAAGTGGAACAATGTCTCATACCACAGAAAGTCTTTTAAAGGTTAAAACCCCTTCTAATGACTGCAATATTAACTCTCCTATTTCTCCAACCACATAGTTCAGAAAAATCTCTGTTCAGTCAGTAATGTGAAGTGAGCTAAATATTTTATTTTCTACATTGCAGGGATGACAATTTTTGCAGCCCTCACAGGAGATACAAATGATAAACATTTGAAATAAAATGTTTAATTTAAAATTTAGGATAGAATTCTTTTAATTTTGACCTTCAGTTTTGCAGTTTATAACATATAGTAATAAATATAATTAGAATAATCATAATAAAACTGGCATTTATAGAGCACGCCTTAACCTCACTACAATCACATGAGGTAGATAATCTTATGAGGAAGACATTTAGATACAGTTGTTTTTTTCCTTCCCCAAAGTTCATGTCTTATGTATAATGTGTCCCTGAAACCAGGATAGTGGTTTAACAAGAAAACATTGGCTGAATTTCTATTCAAAGTGTAAAGCAATGTAGAAAATAAGATAAGGTCAATATACAAAAGAAATGTTAATCCAAGGTTTTCTTTATAAATATTCTGTGTTGTTAAGAGGAATGATTCTGCACCCATTGGAATAAGGGAGAATAAAAGCAAAACACTAATGATATAACCAATTAAGTAGTTACCACTTAGAAAAAGTAAAAGTTTAAACATTTCAGTAATATGGATTTAACCAGTGAATATCAGAATGTGATTTCACTACCAATACAGAATTTACCTGGAGTGTTTTGGCTTAGAAGAGCAAAACAAGCAACTTTAGTTGCATAAGAATTTTTGCTTATTACAGAAGATATAAATTATTGTACTTTTCAAAGGACTCTGTGTAATGACTTTAAAACAATATTCTTTTGGAATACCTTAGTTCACAAGATGAAAGATGTTTATTGTTTATAGAAGTTATATAGGTGTTAGGTTTATGTAAATATAAGGCACCACTACTTAATAGAGTATATTAAGCAGAAATAATCAAGTTAATATATATTTTTAAATGCCAAGCCAACCTAAGAATAATTTATGGCCAGTAGGATTATTACAAAACACTGCTTCCATGATTTTAATTACACCTGTAATTTTAGGAGCCCTCATTAGCTGCAAAAAGGTATGACCACATATTCTTAGACATCTCCCGAAAGTTTAATTTAACAGATGAATCCAAGATGGCTAAGAGAAATACTAACGTCCAAAGTTGAAGGCAAAGCTGATAATGTACTAATACCAAGTTATGTCACAGCAAAAAATTCCAGCATGCATGCACCTGCATTCTATCTCATGATGACAACAGTAAAAATGGATGTTAGTATTATTTCCTTTTTGTTTTCTACTACTAAGATTAATAATGAGCTTTTGTACATTAAGTAACTATTAACATGACAGAAAACACACTGCCTAGAAACTAACTTGCTTCTTCTAAAAGTGTTGATCTGTATAAACTTTCATGTATTTTTTTACGAATTTAGTACTTAGTAGTGCATTGAAGTGAAGGGTAGAAAGCTTACTAATAAAAAATAAGCCCCAGATGCTTATGTGTGGAACAGAAAACTTGGCAAATAGCCAAAGTGGAATTTTGGTGATGCATTAACATGAACTGATTGAGGACTGTGGCATGAGTATGCGTGTCCTGTCAATACGCTTTGATAACATAACTAAGATTCTGACCCAATGGTCTTACCTTGGTGTTTTGGTGCAACTTCTTATAAATTTGACTGAAGGTGATTGGCTGCTTTCTACAGAGATGAGACGTAAAGCAAATGATGACTGTATCACATGTAGCACAGATTTCAGGTCTCACAAATGTGTTTGCTTCTAGGTAACACTGAAATCATTGAGGAAGACAGCCAAAGAGCATGGGAGACTAGCCAAAATTTGGCCATAGCATGGCTTCAGAAATGATAGCTGACTGGGGTCCAGCAAGCAAACCACCGAAGCTTGGGTTGTGAAAGCCTGAGATGCAAAAGTCAATGGCATTAACCTCAGCAAAAATGAATATTTTTAATAAGAATAGATACTGAGCAGACAGAGACTGTCTAGCTCTCAGGCTGCTGACCTTGAGCGACATGGATACAATTGGGTTTAGCAATTTGAGGCTAATTTAGATTATTTTTGGCGTTGGCTGACAGACCATAATTTTTGCCTTTAAACTTCAAAACAGCTGAATTATCTAGGCTAAAGAACACTACGAATATTCTTCTTGAAAATTTCCATTGTGAGCCTAGGTAGGAATCTTTACTCGCTCAAATTCTGTTCTGCTTGGGCCATGAAGGGAACTTTGGATGGAGCTAAGCGGATTCACAGGCTCAATAGTCTCATCCTATGCTTTCAAATGGGCTCTGTATTGCTTAGCATATGCAACTTAAAGGTAATCTTAATGCTAAACAAACTCATAGCTGCAGTGAGTAGAGTAACAGGCTACACCACAGGAATACAGGGGTGTGTGGAAACTATTATATTATCTAAAGCTCACAACTTACAATGGGGATTGCAAAAACACAGGTACAAAGAGGAAGTAATAATTAAGAAGATTTGAATATACTAGATGGAAATAAAATTCACTCAGATAACATATATTGACTGGAGCATTGAACATTGTTCATTTCTAAAACTTGGAGAAGGTGGCAACATCTCTAAAGTTAGTTTGAGGGCAGAGAATATCCAGAAGCGAAACCTCCTTCTCCTACTATTTAAAAATGCATAATGTCAACATTAACTCTCTATTGGAGATTTCTGTCAGTTGAGTTTGTTTTCACACGGGTAAATTTTGACGTGTTTTTTGACATGTTTTTTCTTGGTCCACGCTCTTCTTTCAGATTCTGAGTCTCTGCTACAGTCTTTGAAATCCATAGGGTTAATTCTAGGTTGAAATAGTGGGTTAACATTTTTTCCATTGGAAGATTCTACTTGGGATAACTGCATGAGGGGTTGGAAAGTGACTTATTTCCTACATTTGACAGGGGTGGTGCCAGAGCAGAAAAACATCAAGTGTGTCTTACTAACTCTGAGCTCTTTAAATCATAAGACTTATTAGATAATTTTAACTAAACTAATTCTTAAGATTTTGAGAGAATCATACCCACTTCCAGGGATGATAGCTCAGGAAGCAATTTCTGAAAAAAACTTGATTCTTCCTAGCCAACAAAAACTTCCCAAGATAAGACTGTGGAAAAGGTGAAATGATGATAGACTCAAATTTCTTTATCTTTTAAGTACAAATATGGTTAAATAACAATTTCAGATTTTAATTCCTTCATGTTTGACATTATTATACTTTCATCTGCAAGATAATTAAATTTTCACGCTCCTTATCCCTGAGATGATGATGATGATGATTAAAATAAAAATATTCTCTATATTTGACATTTTATTTTTGGAATAAGTTAACATTATAAATTGATATTTTGCAGATCCTTTGAGACTATAATGAACAATATTTGAATAAATATAGATGGGAAATTGAAAGATGTATAATTTTGACCGTGAACATACGACTTTGAGAAAAATTCTGTTAACACATTCTGACCTAATTTCAGAAAAATTTGCACTGTCCACATGTGTCTTAGAAGAAAGTCAAAGGAGCAGTGGACAATATTGAGAGAACCCCCTCATAAACATGTATAAAGAACTGTCTAATAGACTGCTGGACTACTTTGAAGAAGATGGCTGCATTGCTGGTTGACCATGTCCAAAACAATTAAGTTCAATAGATTTGGATTAGAAAAAGTTGTGAAATGTTTGAAGAGAATATTCTTTTCCACCACTAAATATCCTTCTACAAAGAAGGAATTTCACTAAAATAAAATATCTATGGGAAAAAAGAGTGTGTTAGTTATGATAAGCTATTATCATAATTAGCAATACCCCCAAATTTAGTGGCTTAACACAATAAAAATTTACACATATCAAGTCAACGGTGCCTTCTGGGGCTCTACACTATGCAGTCATTCTGGGACCAGAATTCTTCAATCCTTGAGATCTCTAACACAGCAGATGTTGACAAACTGGGAGGTAACAAACCTGGCCTAAATTGATACTGCTGTCGCTAACATTTCATTAGTTAGAGTCCAATCACACTGACCCAGCTCATGCAGAAGAGGCTAAAAAAATGCATTCAAGTGGTGCACCCAGGAGAAAAAAGGAGAACATTGGAAGCCTTTCTATCTTGGCAATTCTATTTATTAGACCCCTGGGTAAAGAAGATTGTACATTTTCAGTTCTCTTTTGCAGCTGTGAGGAACACATCTTTTTTTTCTCCAACTGCCTGGAATATGGATGTAATTTTTGGTGCTATGTCAGCCATTTTGTATTAGGTGATTTTGTGGAAGGTACTCAGTACTGAAGATAGTAGAGTACAAAAATTAAGAGCTTGGTTTCCTGATGGTGCCATGGGATTACCAAATCAGCCTTGATAGTTTTACTTTACAATTTATTTTATGAGGAAAAAAATGATATTGTATTTCACTTTAGACACTGCTATACTATTGCTATGGTTATATTTGGCCAAACTTCATTTTGATTAATATACAAATCACTTAAAGTGAAATTTGAGAACTAGAGGCAATGAGTAAAATAGGTGATTGTAAATGTCACTTTAATATGTTGAAAAAGACTGGAAGAAAGAAAGAATAGATTCAGAGAAACTAGTTACCAAGTCACCACAATGGGTTACATGAGAACTCACATCTTCTTGGGCTTGGAAGACACAGGTGGAGAAGGAGAGAAGAGGATGGATTAAAGAATGAGTTGAAGAGAAATCAGACATAAATATCCTTCTGGAAAGAAGTCAATTATTTATGAGCAAACTCTGACACCCAAATATGAATTAATTTTTTAAAAGATATGAAACATTTTCAGGTAATTCTCATGTCTGAACTTCAATCTCACACTGAACTTCAATGTCATTTCATACTGTATTTAGAGTTGCAAAGTATTTTGAGATTTTTATGATGAAATCATAAAGTAAAAGCAAGCAGCATTATTATAGTGATATATAGTGAAATAAATAATAAGTATATTTAGTTTGGTGTCCATTAGTAAAAGATTTATTTTTCTCAGGATCTTTGATGGGCATACTTGAAAAGCAAATACTCATCCATTTTTAAAAATGCTAGGATAAAATTTAATAGATCGTATCCACCAAACACATTGCACATGTTAAAGCAATGTATTTTAGCTTTTATACTTCTATGTCCTGCCTATCTTTTGTCCTAACATACATTATACACAGAGATACAAAAGTAGTCACTATTTAGAGAAAATGGAAAATAAAGCTTAAAGTTTTAACTATAAAAGCCTTACAATTAACTAAAAATTGCATTTAGGTGCTTTTATCTTTTCAAAAAAAAAAAAAAAAGAGGCAAAAAACATTTCCAACAACATACCTATTATAAATAAGTACTGTTCTGTATCTCCTATTTAAAAAGTGGACTAAGATAAAGGGACATTAAAAATTAAGTTGTTTTTAGATGGTTTTCATTGTTTTCCTTGAGAAGCAGCAGAATTCAAAACCATGAGAGAGAATGGGAACCATTGCAAGCCAAACTTCAAAGAAATAGATGAAGCTAAAAATTCTTTAAGTTGGAAGATAAAACTTTTCTTTTTTCGTATACCTACTATCTTTTAACAAGAAAGCTTTCTCAAAGTAAAATACAGTCTGTAGTCAAAGACCACATTGAAGGCATAACTGTACGTTCCTTTGTTAATATCAATGGAAAAGCTAAAGTGATATATGCCCTCTCAGGCAAAACGGCTTCCAGGAGACTGATGTGTCGGGTCTCACTGCAGCATCACAAGCCCAAAGTAGCAATGGTTAGAGGTCGAAGCATGACTTAAAAGATTGTGAGTGTGGCTTCTGACACACGGAATGGAATAAATTTAGATTTATAAGAAACATGTTTTCAGGAAACTATATTAGCATATATGTTTCTGCCTCGGATTAAAAGGAAATAGAACATTCAAGCTGGAAATACACCTTAGGCCCCCAAATTTCTCCAGGATGGAAACAAGCTGAGAATGTTGCTCAAAGAGCATATAAACCTATGCTTTATTCAGGAGTGGCCAAGAGGGGTAAAAAGGACTGAAACAAAAGTTGCAGTGCAAGATGGACTAGAGAGTCTACTTCCAAGAGGCTGAATCAAATTAAGGAACATTATTTGGCCCCTGTAGTTTGGGTACCTGCCAAATGTGCCTGCTAAATTGTAGAATGACTCTGGGTCAGTAGCAGTGTCTCCCATGTTTCCCCTATTCAATTGAAGTGCTTATAAAGTATCCTCTGCCTTAACCCCTTTGTATTTTGGGTGTGTGAGGAGCAAATAACTGGTCTTTTAATTTCATAAATATCCAGATCAAGAGGAGCAACACACAATATGCTACATCTGGACCAGAGGTAAATTACAAGATCTTGAACTCTAAGTTCAATGTTATGATATGATGAGATGTTAGCGGTGTTTGGATAAGTGACAATATACACATATTATGCATGAGTGGGATATAAGTAATTGTGGTCAGAGGTGAATTAAAGTAGATTAATTTCACTGATGTGTTGATACCTAAAAAGTGTCTGGCTCAGAAATTGAGAGGGCTCTTCGGTGTAATTTGCTTTGTTCAACGGAAACCTGTCAATAGTAGCATAATCAGAGACGTGAGAAGCACTTACTAATTGGTGCAGTCCTTATTTAATTGTTTTCCATTGTCATAAACACAAGAAAATGTCCAGGATTGCTGATTGAGGCATATGGTAGACATGTGGAACAAAGCTAGAATTTTGTTTAAGAAGGTCCTAAATTTTATTTTATACAATAGTAACAAAGGCTGTTTAAAAACTAAAATTAAAAATGTGCCATTTTCAATAACATTAAAACATATTCAATATATATAAATATACTTTAAAATATGTATGATATTTCATAGGAATTTGCAAAATATTATTAAAATAACTCTAAAATGATCTAAATAAACTATGTAGGTCAATTGGATAGTCACATGAAAAAAATAAAGAAATTTGGTCTCTACCTCAAAACATATACAAAATTCTAAAACATTATAAATGTAAAAAGCAAAACAATAAAGCTTTTAGTGTGTGATATAGTTGAATGTTTTTATTATCTCTTAGAAGATGAGTTTCTTAAAATAACGATGCTAATTATAAATGGAAAGCTTGATAGAGTGACCAAATTAAACAGAACTCATGCCACCGTAACTCATCATTATGAGAGTAAAAATGAAAATCAACAGAGTGGGAAAAGATATTTGCAACACTAATGGATCTAAAAGCTGATGTCCTGAAAATATATGTTAAAAATGATAAAAATCAATAAGATAATGAATTGCAATCAAATAAAACCTGAACATTAACTTGAATTTACTTTCTACTAAAGATAGTCAAATGATCAATAAGCATATAACAATATTCTCAATCTTAGTAGTCAACAAGAAAATCCAAATCAATCCTCCCCCACAATTAAAGGACCTAGAGTTGGTGAAATTGTGAATAAACTGGAAATCTATAACTAAAAGAGGAGTACAAAATCATACAACTGGTGAGGAAAATTAATTTATATTATCTACTTTAAATGAAGATAAGAATAGGCTATGTCAGAGAAATTCCACTCCTATGTATATACTTAACAAATATGCATATGCATGTATACCTGAGAAATATACATGAAGCACAATAACAGCGTTATTTATATTACCCCCAAACTGAAAACAACCCACATATTCCTCAAGTAAAATGGATAAATTAATTAGGTACTGCAAACTAAATAGTGATGGAAAATTTTAAAAACAACATGAACACCCAAAAGCATAGACGAGAATCAGCATAATACAGAACATAACATGTAATACAGTATATTTGTATTAAAGAAATTGCGAAGAATAGGATAAAATAAACTGTAGTGTTTTGGAATGTGTGCTTATTTGTAAAGATATAAAGAACATCAAATGATTATGAATAAAAGTGGGGACATCGCTTACCCTGGGACAAAGTATAAGATCATGAATGAAAAGGATATTTTGTTGGTTCCATGTTTTGGTACTGTATTACAACTTTATCTTGGTATTGCTTACTTAGATGTCCTGCTTGATTGCATCACTGCACAATGACATCAAAATATCAAATAAATTTGACAAAAGATGTGCAAAATAGGTTATAAACCATTACTGAGTTATTCCAATATAGATGACTTTTAACCATTATTGACATATACCATGCTTCTTTATTAAAAGAACAATTGAGAGACGTCAGTTCACAAAAATCAACAGAATTGAGAGATTGCATCATAAAATTGGCAGCGTGAGGTGAGCCTCTTGAAATCTCCACTGGAACTTACAGTAAAGTGAACAACTATAATTCCACAAAGGATTTCCTGTTCAGTGAGGAGCAACTGAAATCACCTAAAGGTGGGCAAATTGGGCAAGCGAGGCAGGAGGGAAGAGGGAAGTGGAGAGACGCAGGCGCGCAGATGCAGGACACAGACCTAACTCAGAGCTCCAAGCTCCCTGCATTCTGGAACTACAGCAGCCATGGGAGAGGAAAGAACTTGGACTGCTAGCACTCCATTTATGGTCCACAGTCCCGCCTCAGGGATGAGCATATAATACGGCTGAACCCAATACTCACAGCAGAGACCTCACAGCAAAGACTAAGGCAAGAAGAGTGAAACTGGCAGTTTAAGCCCTCACTGCGAAGCAGAGAATGGAGGCTTTAGGCACTGAACCTAGCTGTGCCCTCCCACCCTCCCAGAGCTCGCCCTACACACACACTCCCAATGCTACATAGAAGAGGACTGGTAGCAATGTTGGATCAAAAGAACAGAATATTTTGAGCTCTGAGAACTGTGGCCTGCAGCCAAGGACTAGCAGCCCAACCCATTCTGGCGAAGGGGTGGGAGCCTTGGGTGTAAGACATGTTGATCACCACCATGGCTCTGGGCCACCTCTCTCCTATCTGGGAAGATCCCTGCAAGAGTAAACAGAGCTGCCCAAACACACAGGCTCTGAATCTGGAGCAGGAAGAGCTTCGAAAGTTCAGAAGCTCTCCACATCCCCTATAATGATAAAGGGGACTATGGAGGTGGTGCCCTGTGATGCAGGCGAACTGTTCACAGAGGAGAAGCCCACCTTCCAGGGAATGCCCCCATTGTATGAGAAGCTGGAAAAGTGCAGAGAAAATATAACACTACAGTGTGAGAGAGAATAAAAGGCTGCAGCTGGAGAGAAAATTAAGCATTCTACCGAAACCTACAGGAAAACAAAAGAAAACACCATTTTCTATCAACCTGTTGCAGGACCCACTCCTGTAGATGCCTAGGAAGAGACATAATGCATTAATTGTCATGAATAACCAAGGTAACAAGACAGCTCAGAAAGATGAAAAGTCTCCCGAAAATGAACATAAAAACATGGGAATATGTGAATTAAATGACAGAGAAGTCAAGATTGCAGTGCTGAAAAAGTTCAACGAGATGCAAGAAAACACAGACAGGCAGTATAACAAACTCAGAAACATAATCAAAGAAAAAAAATGAAAATTTTACCAAAGAGATTGAAATTTTAAAAAGGAACCAAATAGAATTTCTGGAGATTAAGAACTCAATAAAAGAAATGAAGAATGAAATAGCCAGCGTGGGTAGTAGAGTTGACCAGCTGGAAGAAAGAATCAGTGACATCAAAGATAGAAATCTGAAAATGACACAGATGGAAGAAGAGCGAGACTTGAGAGTTAAAAGAAATGAAAGAACTCTACGAGAACTTTCTGACTCCATCAGAAAGAGCAATATAAGAATAATGGACATATCAGAAGGAGAAGAAAGGGTGAAGGGAACAGAGAGTATATTCAAAGAAAGAGTTGACAAGAAATTTCCAAACTTGTGGAATGAACTGGATCCTCGACTCCAAGAAGCAAATAGAACACCTAATTACCTCAATCCCAACAGGCCTTCTCCAAGGCATATTGTATTGAAGCTGTCAAAAATTCACGACAAAGAAAGAATCCTTAAGGCAGCGAGGGAAAAGAAGACGGTAACCTACAAAGAAAAGCCCATTAGATTATCATCAGATTTTTCAACAGAGACTCTACAAACCAGGAGGGACTGGACTCAAATATTAAACAGTTGAAAGAGAGAAAGTATGAACCAAGAATAATATATCCAGCAGACATCCTTTGGATATAAAAGAGGAATAAACACCTTTCCAGACATACAGAAGCTGAGGGAATTTTCTAACACACGACCTACACTACAAGAAATATTGAAGGAGGCTATTCAACCAGCATAAATAGGGATAATTTATGACAACAAAAACCTAAAATGGGGGAGAGTAAAGGCCTGAATTGGAATATGGAAATGGAGAAAGTAAATATGCTGAAGAAAATGGAATACTATAAATATCAAACTTTCTTTTAAATAAACTTAATAGTAACCACTAAAAATAAAAATAATAATAAATAATAATAATAATAATACAGAACTGAAATATATAACATGATAAAAGAAGAAATAGAGGATAAAATCATAGAATACCACCACACTGAAATAATAAACAGCAACAAAAAGAAAAAGAAACAAAGGAGATACATACAGTCTTACCAGAAAATCAAAGATGGAATGATAGGAAATCCTCATATATCAATAATCACCCTAAATGTAAATGGACTGAACTCACCAATAAAAAGGCATAGATAGCAAATTGCATCAAAAAACTAAACCCAACTATATGCTGCCTCCACTAAACACATCTCAGTTACAAGGACAAATATGGACTCAAAGTGAAAAGGTAGAAACTGACACTCCAAGCAAATGTTATTCAGAGAAAATCAGGTGTAGTCATACTGATATCAGATGAAACAGACTTCAGATAAAAAAGGTAACAAGATACAAAGATGGACATTTCATAATGATAAAGGGGACTATACAACAGGAAGACATACTGATCATCAATATTTATGCCCCCAAGCAGGGAGCACTGAAATATACCAAACAATTACTAACAGAACTAAAGGGAGAAACTGAAAACACAATTATAGTAGGGGACCTAAATACATCATTGACAGCTAGGATAGATCATCCAAAAAGAAAATAAATAAATAAAATATTGGCCCTAAATGATGCATTAGATGAAATGGACATAATTGACATTTATAGAGCACTTCAACCTAGAACATTAGACTATAGATTATTTTCTAGTGTACATGGAACATGTATTCAAGATAGACCATATATTGGGACATAAAACTAGCCTCAGCAAATTGAAGAAGATTGAAATCATCCCAAGCATATTCTCTGATCACAAGGCTTTGAAATTGGATATCAACTGCAAAAAGAAAGTCGGAAAAAACACAAATATGTGGAGATTAAACAACATACTTTTAAAGAACGATTGGGTCAAAGAAGAAAGAGGAAAGATCAAAAGATACATAGAAACAAGTGACAATGAAAATACATCCTACCAAAAGTTTTGGGATGCAGCAAAAGCAGTTTTAAGAGGGAAATTTATATCATTACAAGCCTATCTCAAGAAACAAGAAAAATATCAGATAAATAACCTCATGTTACACCTTAAAGAAGTAGAAAAAGAAGAACAAATGAAACCAAAAGTCAGCACAAGAAAGGAAATAATAAAAGTCAGAGCAGAACTAAATGAAATAGAGATAAAAAGACAATAGAAAAAAAATAATGTGACAAAGAGATGGTTCTTTGAAAAGATTAATAAAATTGACAAACTTTTGACTAGATTCACTAAGATAAAAAGAGGAAAGACACAAATAAACAAAATCAAAAATGAAAAAGGGGAAATGAATGCCCCAGAAATATAAAGGATCATCCAAGAATACTATGAAGGACTATATGCCACCAAATTCAATAACCTAGAAGAAATGGACAAGTTCTTAGAATCATATAGCCTTCCTAGGCTGACTCACAAAGAATTGGAAAATCTAAATGGACCAGTCACCAATAAGGAAATTGAGTCCATCATCAGAAACCTTCCCAAAAGCAAAAGTCCAAGACGAGATGGCTTCACTAGTGAATTCTACCAGACATTCAAAGAGGATCTATTACTTGTTCTACTGAAACTCTTCCAAAAGATTGAAGAAGAGACAATACTCCCTAACTCATTTTATAAGGCTAACATTACCCTGACACCAAAACCTGGTAAGGATAACACAAAAAAAGAAAATCAAAGACCAACATCTCTAAAGAATACAGATGCAAAAATCCTAAAGAAAATTCTAGCAAATCGAATGCAACAATGCATTAAAAAAGATTATACATCACGAAGTGGGGTTCACCCCAGGGGCACAATGATAGTTCAACATATGCAAATCCAACAAAGTGATATACCACATAAACAAAATAAAGGACAAAAATCATATGATTATATCAACAGATGCAGAAAAAGCATTTGACAAGATACAACATCCATTTATGATTAACACATTAATAATATAGGTATAGAAGGAAAATACCTTAACATAGTAACGGCTGTATATGACAAACCCTCATCTGATATCATAATGAATGGTGAAAAACTGAAGTTAAATTGTCAGTTTTTGCAGATGACATGATGCTATATATAGAAAACCCTAAAGAATCCACCAAAAAGCTATTTGAAACAATAAACAAACACAGTGAAGTAGCCAGCTACAAAATCAATGTACAAAGGTCCATTGCATTCCTATATACTAACAATGAAATCTCAGAAAAATAAATTAAAAAAACAACAACGACAACAAAAATTTATTTTCCAATTGCAACAAAAAGAATTAAAAACCTAGGAATAAACTTAACCAAGGATGTGCAAGATCTATATACTGAAAACTATAAGGCATTTTTAAAAGCAATTGAAAAAGACACAAAAAAATGGAAAGACATTCCATGTTCATGGATGGGAAGAATCAACATAGTTAAAATGACCATATCACCCAAAGCAATATACAGATTTAATGCAATCCCCATCAAAATCCCAATGGCATTTTTTAAAGAAATAGAACAAAAAAATCATCAGATTTGTAAGGAACCACAAACCTCGGAATAGTCAAAGCAATCCTAAGAAAACAAACAAACAAACGAAAAACAATACTGGAGGTATCATACTCCCTGACTTCAGCTTGTACTACAGGGCAAAAATAATCAAAACAGTATGGTATTGGCAGAAAAACAGACACGTAGACCAATGGAATAGAATTGAGAACTCAGAAATAAATCCCCATAAATATGGATGGATAATTTTTGACAAAGAAGCCAAAAACATACAATGGAGAAAAGACAGCCACATGCAGAAAAATGAAGCTAGATTGCTGTCTAGCTTCACCATGTAACAAAATTAATTCAAGATGGATCAAAGACCTAAACACAAGACCTGAAAAAATAAACTGCATAGAAGAAAACATAGGTATTAAACTTATGAACCTTGGGTTAAAAGAGCATTTTATGAATTTCACTCCAAAAGCAAAGGAAGTAAAAGCTAAAATAAATGAATGGGACTATATCAAACTAAAATACCTCTGCACAGCAAAAGAAACCATCGACAAAATAAAGAGGCAACCAACTGAATGGGAGAAGAATTTTGCGAACAATGCCTCCAATAAGGAGCTAATATCGAAATTAGATAAGGAACTCACACAACTCAGCAACAAAAAAAAAAACAAACAATCCAATTAAAAAAATGATCAGAGGACCTGAAGGGACACTTTCCGTAGAGTACATACAAATGGCCAATAAACATAAAAAAATGTTCAACATCACTAATCATCAGAGAAATGCAAATAAAACCACAAGGAGATATCATCTCACTTCAGTTATAATGCTTGTCATCAACAAGACAAATAATAACAAGTGTTGGAGAGGCTGTGGAGAAGAAGGAACCCTCATACACTGTTGGTGGGAATGCAGATTGGTGCAGCCGCTGTGGAAGGCAGTGTGGAGATTCCTCAAAAATTAAGAACAGAATTAACATATGACCCAACAATCCCTCTCCTGGGTATCTATCCCAAAAAGCTTAAAACATTTATCCATAAAGACATATGTGCTCCAATATTCATTGCACCTTTATTTATGGTGGCCAAGACATGGCAACAACCAAAGTGTCCTTCAATAGATGAATGGATAAAGAAGTCATGGTATATATACACAATGGAATACTATTCAGCCATAAGAAAAGATGAAATAGTACCATTTGTGACAACATGGATGGATCTTGAGATTATAATGCTAAGAAAAATAATTCAAACAGAAAATGTAGAAACCATATAATTTTATTGATATGTGGTATATAAAACTGAAAACAACAAAAGAACAAGACAAATGAAGAAACAAAAACTCATAGACACAGACAATAGTTTACTGGTTACCAGAGGGTAAGGGGGGAGGAGGGCTCTAGAAGAGGGTAAATGGGGTCAAATATATGGTGATGGAAAGAGAACTGACTCTGGGTGGTGGATACATAATGTGAGATATAAGTGATATATTACAGAATTGTACACCTGAAATCTATGTAACTTTACTAACAATTGTCACCCAATAAACTCTAATTTTAAAAAAGGCAAATGTTAACTCCAGAAAAAATACAAAGCAGTTGACTAATAGAAATAATAATTAGTGTATACTATGTGACTCATTTTTTAATAATGTTTATAAGGTCATAATAATGGGAACTCTGAATACTTACTTAACTCAAAGTAATGATATAATTGTATTAGGAGTATAGGGTTGAACGGAGGATTAGAAAATATTTGTATTCTCATAATAAGGTGGGTAATACATAATTTTTAAAATGAAACAGTCTTGAAATAGCATTGCAAACACATTTTACAAAAGAAAATGTGGAGGTCAATACCGATAGAGACAGTTATGAGAGTTGAAAATGTTGACTGTGGGAAGCACAAATCAGGGGTGGGGAGAGGCAGGACAGGAAACTTTCCTTCTTTGTTAAAGTCTGTGCCATTTTATTTATTAACTTGCACACATATTACATCATGAAAAATTAAAATAAGGTGAAATTCAAAAAAAATCAATAGAATCAATATAGTCTTAATAAAATTGAGTGGGAATTGGAAAACTCATTCCAATATTTATGTAAATGCTAATGTGAAAATAGCCAGAACACAGTTACAGAAATACAAGGTGGTAAGCAGGAATTATATTAAAGCTAAATTAATTAAGATATGCAGAATCACTACATGGCTAAACCAAGAGATGAGTGGAATAGGGAGGCCAGAAACAGATCCAAGCTCACATGGGCACATCATCTTCATGAAAAAGTAGTAATGCAGAAAAGTGCCTTCAATAAATGGTCCTATGAAAACTGGAGAACCATATGGGAAAATTGATGCCTACATCACACCACTACACAGAAATAATTTCTACGCAGGTATAATATATATATATATATATATATACATATATGTATATATGTATATATATATGTGTATATGTGTATATACATGTATATATACATAAATATATATTATATATTACATATGTATATATGTATAATATATAATATATACATATTATATATGTGTATATATATATAAATATATATATATTAATATATATATATATATTAGTCTGTCATTTAAGTTCACGAACTTGCCACCATGTGCTTACACTGGCAGCCCTGTACAAACAGCTCGGTAAGGTTTCATAACCTTGGTATATCAGTGTCTCACAGCTGTGTTCATGTCGACATGTGGTGGTATCTTGCTGAGTGGCGTTCATTATTGTTGCGATTTTTTGTGTGCCATTGGGAGTATATTTGAGCTTGAATTAAAGCAATGGACAAATATTAAATTTCTTGTTAAACTTGGGAAGAGTGGAAGTGAAGTCAGGGACATGTTAGTCCAAGTTTATGAGGACAATGCCATGAAGAAAATGGCAGTGTACAAATTGATTAAACGTTTTTCTGAGGGGAGAGAATGCATCACTAATGAAGAGAGGTCAGGGTGGCCAGTAATGAGGAGAACTGATGAAAATATTGAAAAAATTCATCGAATTGTGCATCAAAATCATCAGCTGACTGTGAGAAGCATAGCAAACCAAGTAAACATTGATAGAGAAATAGGAAAATCTTAACTGAAAATCTTGGCATGAGAAAGATATGTGCAAAACTGGTCCCGAAGGACCTCACTGATGAACAAAAGCAAAGGTAGTTTTTAGTAAGTAATCAAATAACTGTATTGGAACACTCTCCCTACTCACCGGAGCTGGCCCCCAATGACTTCTTTCTTTCCCTGAAGATAAAGGAAATATTGAAAGGAAGACATTTTGATGACATTCAGGACATCAAGGGTAAATATGGCAACAGCTCTGATGGCCATTCCAGAAAAAGAGTTCCAAAATTGCTTGGAAGGGTGGACTAGGTTCTGGTGTCGGTGCATAGCTTCCCAAGGGGAGTACATCCAAGGTAACTGTAGTTATATTCAGCAATGAGGCATGTAGCACTTTTTCTAGGATGAGTTCGCGAATTTAATTGCGAGATCAACTGTGTGTGTGTGTGTGTGTGTGTGTGTGTGTGTACAAGAAAAATACCTTCTAGGATACAATATAGAACCACAAATTTTTTGTTATTTGTACAGTAATTACAGAGCCATTTTATTGTTTAATTTATCTTGGCAAAAAAAAATAGCGAAAGAGATATGATGAATTTGGTGATTTGGCTTTTATCTTAGAAAGTGAAAAATAGCATTGCTAGAAGCCATAATGTGAAGCTCAGGAAAGTCTGCATCAGAATCATATGCATAATAGACAGACACAAGGCCACTTAGCAACCCCAAAATGACTAAATATTATCTTTTCCTGACTAATCAAATCAATAGCCCCACGTTTAGCCTCTTGTTTCATGAATAAAATTACTGATTTTCTCTCGTTTCTTGACAGCATCTAACTGATAACCATCTCTCCATTAAATGCCTCCTTAATAGCTCCACCAGGATGCTAAATATTAGAAATGGTGTCCTTTCTCCAACTTCCTTGAGACATCCTAAATTCTTCTGGGGTATATTTTCCTTGCAACAACAAATTCAACAAACTTAATTTTATATAAACATGAGTGTGTTCCTGCTGGTGTTTACTTCTTGGTTTTAACACCTAAAGAGGAAAACTTGACACAGTGTTTGGACATCTTCACCTGATAGTGTGAATGGGTGATTGGATTATGTGACTACTTTTTATACTCCCAAATTCAATACATATGTTGATAGTATAAAATAGTACTTTTATATATCTTATCAAGTACAATGTTAAATAGTATATTTCAGTGATCACTAGGTGATTTGTTCAATGATTGAAATATCAAGCGACAATTCCCAAAACAAGTTAAGGTTTTAAAAGACACATTTCTGTGACTTAAAAATCTTTGAAGTCACAAGAAAACACATGCCTACCAAATTAGATACATATTTAGAATACAATTTGTTGTAATTATATGTCTCCTTAGGGAGAACATGTGTATGCTACAAGAATGTGTCAGCAATCATTTTCAGTGTCCTGATTATACCCTTTGTAATGTGCCTTTCTAATTCAGAGGGCAGGCACATGTTTTCCTTACTATGTTGATTAGCTTCTCTTCAATAATCCAGATGTTTTGTTTATATAATGTATTTCTTCCTGTTGACTTTTTAATAATGAGATTAATCTGCCTGGTTGCCTTCCTTCTAGCTCAATATTATGCTTCTATAAGCATCCTCTTTAAGAGTTTAAACCTCATTCTACCAGCTTCTCTATTTTTCTAAGATGGAAAGCTTATCTTATTTACAGAAAGATCAGAAGGCCCAGTTTTTCAAAGTTTTTACATTATCCTTGCCTTATAATTGTACAAAAAAAATCCCATACCAGTACAAATATAGATATAATGCATAGTACTATTAAAATAAAATACAGAAGTAGATACTCTGTTGAATGTGATTAATAGTGATGTAAAAATATAAAAGCAGGTGAAGTGCATATGTTTCTTCTTTCACATCTCAGGATCAAGTTCACTGTTTGCTGCCCCAGTCTTTTTCCTTGTAGATACCCTTATTTTACTCCTGAAGACATGTTTCATAGGCATACCCTTACTCATGAACCAGTGAGCTAAGTATGATTTTCAATAAAACACACCCCCAAAGTGATTGTGGTACTCTTTAGCAATTATATTCTAAGTGTGTGTGGTGCTACTATAGTGGTAGTCAATTTGTTAATAGAAAACTATTAATGGGAAAGTATAAAAGGAGATTCTAAACATAAATATATATCAAACAATTAAAAGTTATTTTGGTTGGAATGTGTTATTTAAGTTTCCAAGATGCATGGCTCCCTATATTGGTATAACAAGCAACCCTCAATCCATACCCCATTCGCAATAAATCTTCTATATTTAACTTGCCTCAAATATAATTGCATTTTTCCCAATTTGAAGGTAATTAAAAGGAAAAGCTTAAAAAAAAAAGAAACATGAATAGCTCATTAAAGGTAACTTATTTCTATACTTTTCAAACATAATACAATGATAACTTCAGCATGGGGCTTAGGAATTTTTTTTTTCTTTTCAAACATTTTTTATTCCATTATATCAATATCATCTTTAAATGATTGTTATTCTAAAATGCACTTAAATACTGAACAAGAAAACAACCATTGATAACCTTTGTTTATTTATACTATTTTTAGCTGTTCCATTCAGCAAATTTATACAGAGAAAATTTTGGATCATCATTTATCTAGTTCTCAACAATATTTCTTTGTGATTTTGATGGAACATTTAAAAGCTATTAATTACTGTTTGCAGAAAGAAAGTAATATATATATCATTATACGTGAATGGTGTGATCAAATGATACAGTCAATGTATAAACAAAAAAAATATTACAGTAAAAGACACCTTGCCATTTACGCCCCTCAAAATAGTCTCCCTCTTTTCCAAAACACATATCCCGTTGTTCTTCCATTTTCTGAAATAGTTCTGGAATTCCTCTTTGATAAGTGTCTTTAGTTGCCCTATTGTGGCCGCCTTGATTTCCTGAACTTTCTGACTTTGGGGAAGAGCCAGAAGTCACACGATTCCAGATCAGTGAATAAGGTGGATGAAGACACACCATGATTTTTTATTTGACAGAAATTGCCAGAAACAATGTGTGACATGGAGCGTTATAATGAGAGAGGATGAAGTAAAGACAACTCATAAAAGAGGACTTCCAGAACTGCTTCAGAAAGTGGCAAGAACAATGGAATAAGAGTATTCGAAGCAAGTGGGGGTATTTTGAGGGGGATTAATGGCAATGTGTCTTTTACTGTAATTTTTTTTAATGTAAACATTCACCATTTTGCTTGATCACACCTTATAATATATATTACACATATGACATTATATGTTATCACATATGACATTATACTATTCTATCTCATATTGAATATTATGATATGTTATAGATCATATATTATATTAAATATATATTGTTCTGAATTTAGGAATATGTTACAGTTATCAGGTAATGTTTGGTTTTGTGTATATACCTCTCTCTCTCTCTCTCTCTCTCTCTCTCTCTCTCTCTCTCTCTCTGTCACTAAAATATACCAACTATAATTTAATATATTCCTTCAGAGTTTATACTTCTATTTTATAGATAGATATGCCTATATGATAATAGAAGGTATATAATAATTATAAATTATAAGTGTGTGTGTCAGCACATAAGAGAGGTAGAAAGAGAGAGAGAGAACATATTGTGATGCTTAATTTTATATGTCAACTAGGCTAGGCTACAGTGCCCAGGTTTTCATTCAAATACTAGGTTAGATGATGCTGTGAAGATAAATAGATACGATTAATATTTACAATTAATTAACATTAAATAACACAGATTATCCTCCACTAAGTGGGTGGGCCTGATTCAATCAGCTGAAGGTCTTAAAAACAAATCATGTGGTTTCAGGAAGAGGGAATTTACCTCATGCCTGAAACAAAAATCCTGTTTGAATTTCCAGCCCGATAGCTTGCCCTACGAATTTCAGATTTAGGACTGCCACATCAACTATTACCTGAATTTCTGGCCTGCTGGCTAGCCTTACAAATCTCAGGTTTGTCAATCCCCACCAACTGCATCACACATTTCTAAAAATAAATGTCTCTCTCTCTCTCCATATACATACGAGTACATTATATATGCTATTGTTCTACTTCTCTGCAGAACCTTGACTAATGTAGATGCATAATTTTTATGCATAGAAACCTAAACTTATTGGAAGATTATAAGATTATAAAACTGACTATATCAGGGTTCATTTGAGGTGTGGGTTTCCTAATTCAAAAATAAATTCCACGTATAGAGTATGCAGTTTTCTCCATTAATGATGTTTAGTGCAGATACAGAGAAAACAGTCAGTTCTATTTCTGGCAGTTGATTATTATAGAACAATGTAGCACAAAAGTATTGAGGTTATTTACAAAGAAGTATTTTAGAAAGGTAGACCAGATACTATATTCTTGAAACATCAAGAGAATTGGAGTTGTATAAATAGTGAAAACGGTTGAATCAATAAATAGGTTTCATGTCACAATGAATTTGGGGAATTTTATCAGTTGTGTTTCTAGAAATTACCAGAGTGTTTGAGATTTTGAAAATTAGTGTTTTGGTGTTGACGTTGTAATTATGTGCCTTTGGGAGCAAGTTTCAGCAGTAAAAAAAAGAGAAAAATATCACTGCAGATTCAGAGATCAAGCAATTATGACACCAAGGGTTGGAACAGATATGTATATGGGTAATTTGTATAGTTACATCTAACACTTTTGTATGTGATATCTTCTGGATATCCTTTCTTACTTAGAAAATTTTTAAGTAAATAAGGATGCTTTCCCTTTAGGGCAAATAAACAGAATAGTAAACAATAAGAATCTGTCAACATAATAAAGGAAAAAAAAATTCAATAACAATGAGGACATCACTCTTATATGACCTTCAGCCACTACTAATTTCACAATGAGTGAAGTATATGTATGGCTTCTTTTAGTCTAATAATTAATATCTATAGCAACCTCTGTAGGGATTTGAATTTTCATCCGAGTCTAATGATTGTGTTCTATTATGTTTTTATTAGATATCTTTGAAGGTATATGTGTGAAAATCACACTTTCTCATATAAAACATCGATTAAGGATTTTCTCCTTCTGAAGTCTATTTTAATCATGAAAATAATTTTTGATCTATAGGTTCACTTTTTACATATTTTAAGTGAAATCATTATCTTTATTAGAACGAATAGCTAAAACTGATCCTATTATCACAAGTTTTCAGAAAATCTGACAGTTGATAACTAGAGGGAGATTATAGTAATTTACTTGCCATCAGCTTTTGACATATAACTATTTCTTTAACATTTTACCTCTTAATAAAGTAAGGAAAGCTGGATAATAGGGTTTTCATTAATTTTCTCTTTGAGGCCAATGATAAAGACTTCTGGGGTAATTTCTTCATGTTTTAAAAACTCATAGACTTAACTTGATTTCTCCCCCAAATCACATCTTTGACACTGAACAATGCCAATTAAACTATGTTATAGTGTAAACTTTTATTGCATTGCCTCTCCAGAGACACAAAAATTGGTATTATTCAAGGTCTTTTTAATATTTGTAATTAAATATGGGTACTGTCAAATAAGCATGGTATTATATATTGCATTGTATACAACTATTTGATATAAAGAAAAGACTATTAGTGAGTAAAGGATTGTATTTACTGACTTCAAGCAAAACATGAATAGTAAGGTTTAGGGTATTACAAGTGTGCCTCACATTGTACCCTTTCTGTAGTTTTAAGAATGATTGGCTAAAATGTCTATTTTGACTCGATAACATACTTATATTTTAAATCTCCAAATTGTAAGTTTAGATCTTGGGTTTCAGGTTTCATATTTGTGCAATATATAATATTTTCATGAATTTGGATAATGAATTGTAGTCTCATATGCCTAACTGTCCTTAGTGGTTAATCACATTGTCCCCAACCCAACATCTCTATAGTAGGCTTCTACTATGCTTCTACAAGTTTTTCTACTATGTATTCAAGAACACCTGTTTTATGACTAAGAGTTGTTCTTACAGATGCAAACGCTCACTAAAAATCTCTGCAACTTCTTTTGCAAAGAAACAGGCCCATACTGAGAGTCCAACCCTCTCAGGAGAGGTTGTTTATTTTTTTTAGAGTTGCAATCTTGCATCCTCATTCTCTCTCCATCATATTGTGTCACTCTTTACCCTCATCACTGTTTTCTATCCACTGTATAATTAGACCTCATTCAATATTCACAATACTTTTGTCTCAAGATGTAATTGGCAGCCATATGAATAAAGTCTACCTGCCATTTCCTTGACCTTGTGAATTCCCAACACTTTAGCTTAACTACACATTAGCTTCCCATTCCCTGTCATGAGCTGATTTTTTTATCATACAAAATCACTGTACTTCTGAAATGATAAAACAGTGAGCTCTAATATAATAAATATCTTTTCTTATATCCCTAATAGTCATTTACTCCTGTTTATCCATGTCCTTCATCTTGGGTGCTCTGAATTGTCCCATGTCAATGTGGGAAGCTGAGAACTACATTTCCCAGAATCCCCTTCCCAATTTGGTACTGGATTGGAGTTGATGTGAGGAGATACTTGAATGGGATTTGGAAGGGTGAAGTGAAGCTGTAGATCTTATTGTCAGAAAAGCATTGCTATGAGATGTGCCGACAGCCAGAGTAGATAAGACCAGTCTTCTTAGTTCTAGCCACTTTTACACAAGTTTGTCTGTTGGTCCTGATGATCAACAGCTACTCCAGGCTCATGGCCAAAAAGGAATAACTACACAAAGGCAACAGTAAGATGAGTAGACATACCAATTTTTCTGAGACTGAGGAAGTATCTTGAAGACGGGACTTTCAGCGCTGAAACTGGAGCAGTCACAGGAAAATTAGATGGCATGGTCATCCGGAAATGGTTTCCAAATGGCTTCTCCATAAAGTCTCTCATCATGGTTCAAATTCAGTGCTAGATATGCTTGGACACTGACTTCCCTGTTGGCTCTAAGTTGTCCACCATCATCTGTACCTCAGGGGGAATAGGTGGTGGTTCTTCCTCTTATCCTTCATCATTTTCTTCCAGTCATTAACTTTGCTGGCTTCTTTTATATTTGTTTAAAGTTTATATAATATACACTTATTCCCATGATACTTATAGTGATTCTGGAATCCATGTGTGAAAAACTATATAATAACAGGTGAAGCAGAATCTCTAATTACCTGTCCATTATTATTTTCTCCAATCAATAACCTGCTGTATTTTCTGCATTCTGTACCTGGAATACTTAACACACATCTTCCACAGCTCCCTTCCCAATATACCTAACTTTCTTGCCTTGTTGTACTATCAGCTCCATCCAATCTGGATGACAAACTTCCAACAAGGATGGATCTAATAATTGCTGTCTGTGTTTCTAAATGATAAATGTCAAATAAAGTAGACGAAAACCACATAAATCTCATATAATGTAATGGTCCCTGATGCCATGTTGAACTGATTATTCAACACGCCTTACAAGCCCTCTATAATTTCAGCCAAATTTCAAATTATCTTAAATATTCTCAAAACGTTTATTCACATTCAATACCTTCTTTTTTCACTTCAACTTCACAAGCAAAATGAAATGTATTAAATAATAATTTAAAAAAAAAAACACCTCAATTTATATCAATTCTCATCTCCCAAAAGTACACATATATGTCTGTTGGTTTAATACAAAACCTTCCTTCCATTTCAGTGACCTTGATTTATTAGTTATCCTACCAACTGGCATCTTTAACCGTTCTATAATTCCTTTCCACCTATTTTAAATATAGTACAATTTATCACATCTATTATATTTATTGTTTATTTTTCATTTCATTCTACTAATGCACAATCTCACTTTCTTTTCACAGTGAAAATTTTTCAATGGTTAATCTATCAATATACTCTGACTTCATTTTCCTAACTCAAACTTATCTCATCAAACATTGCAATCTGTCTTCAGCTGTTACCACTCTCTTGACCTTGCCTTTTTCAAGATTAACAAATCCAGGGATAATCTTTAAGGCTTATCTATTTTTCTTTATTATACAGCATTTCTAAGAAATTCCTGGGTTTGACTTCTATCTCTCGGCTTATATCATATAGTATGTGCCTTGAAAAATGGGAATTATTGCTTCCGTCCATAATGGTATAGACATTGCTATTCTGCTATGAATAACTAGAAAGCTGGGACTTATAAATAAAACAAGACCTTTAAATATTAGACGAGAGTTGACAAAGAATTATTTCCCAGAGAAAAGAAACAAATGTGGTAAACCTCAAATTTCCCCCAGATTACTGTCCAGAAGATATGTTCAAGGTACAAAGTAAAGAGAGAAAGAGGAAACGATACTGAAATTAAGAGTCTGACTTCAGAGCGTATGGAGGGTGAATGAGATAGGTTGTACAATGCAGAGAAACAGGGAAGTGGGCCCTGCACACAGACCATCCTGGAGATTTGCAGAAGGGTCCCTCACATTTTTGGTTCAATACTATGTGCACATGTGTGAGGTGAAAACTCATGATGGGGAAAAAAAACAAAACAAAAAACAAAAACAAAAACAAATAACACAGAAAAGCAGTAGGTCAAATATTTCTGAAAACTTACATAGTGTTAATAATAGTTTGTGTTATCACCAAACATAATGGAAAAACCTCGTAATAAATAGGCCATAGGATAGAGTCCTTAGAAAAGTCACTTTAGAAGTAGACTAAATTAAAGATTAATTTAAATTAAATTAAAGTTCCAAAGTAAAGATTATCCTGAACTTGCCATAACAAGCTTAAAAGCAAACCCTAAGAAGTTCAAACTTATTAGGAAGTTATTTAACTGTTCACAAGAACAAAATATAATACTCTAAGGATAACAACCCCCAATAAGATGAAATTCACATCTCCTCAAAACTCGGTAAATCTCCAAGCAGAAGAAAAATATAAAACCACTACAATAAGGGCCATCATAATCAAATTTCAGAAAACAAATGATAAAGTCTTAAAAACGACGAGGAAAAAAGACACATTATGCAAAAAGCAGAGGTTGACAATTCAGTCCATTGTCTTTTTATAGGTGTCATGAGTCAAAAATTGTTTTTATATTTTAAATGGTTGTAAAATATTAAAAGAAGAAGGAGGAGGAAGAGGAGGAGGAGGAGAGGAAAAGAAGGAGAAGAGAGAAGAAAGAGGAGGATTGTGACAGATACTGTAAAAGACTCACAATGCCTAAACTATTTACCATTTAAACTTTTCAAGTTTGCTGACCCTTGGTATACAGGAACAAATTAAGAGTAAATGCAGACTTCTCAGAAATTATACAGGTCAACAGACAGAATGACTTATTTAACCATTTTGCTGCAATGGTCGGATATATCCAAATGAATGTATCTGAAATTTTTATACATAAAAATAATATCATTTATATACAAAGCAGCACAAATTGTTATTATTCAATGCATAACATAGTCAAAGTATCAAGTTTTTGTTTTTTGTGGATTTCTGACACATTTTTTAAAAAAAGAAAACCACAAAAATCTTGAAATCAATTAACACAGCAAAAGAGTTAAGGTGCTGACAGAGAGAAATAAATCTGTCAACCTAGAATTCTGTTCCTAGCAAAATGGTTCTTGAAAAAAACCTTGTGTTCTTTATCTATCTGGAATAAAATTCCTATCAAAAAAGAACTAGCTAGTAAATAAGCAAATGAGATTTCAATAGAGATGACTTACCTTCATTATTTATAGTTACCCTATTTTTTCATAAAATAGAACAATGTTCTTGGTATGGCTTACTTAAGAAATACGATCCTTGTCAATTACGGTGATGGGTTTACTCAGTAAGTAAACATGACTATAACCTGCATAATGGGGTCTGATGCTAAATTTGAAGTTTTTCCCTAAGTGGTTCATTCAATGTTATGGGAAAAGTACTAGTAGGAAATGTTGATATATTCAAATAATTTGATACATATAAATTTAGTTATTGGAATTACAATTGCAGAGAAGAATAAAAAGTATATCCTTATATTTTGAATAATTACAAAATAATAAAAATATGAAAAGTGTAAAAAATTATCAAAGTATAAAAATTAACAAGTGAATAAATGTGTTTTGTAAATATATTTTATAAAGGCAAAAAATTAACTGCTTTGGAGGTGGAAACAGAAAACACTGAAATGTAAAGCAAAATAAGAAAAAAATGGAAACAATAAAACCCAGTCCATATATCAGGAGACAGCAAATTCAAAACAATAGTAAGCAAGAATTCACATAAACATAAAATAAAATAAAGACGCAGAATTTTAAAAAAAAATTTACATATAAATGTGGATGGGATAAACTCACCCACTTCATCCAAAACGAAAGAGACATCTTTGGATTATATGCAAGGTATTGATATAAATAGTAATTTGGAGTTTTGAAATTACAAGGATGGATCAAATGAGTAGGATAATACTAAAAAGAGGGTAGGTTTTCCTCATATAAATGTCAGAAAAGTTTAAATTCAAGGCAACAAGTGTTAAATGAAACACGAGAGGGAACAAAAAATACAGTCAACAAGGATGATTTGATTTCATGAAAGTTTAAAAGCCAAATATGAAAATATGAAAATACACATGAAATATCTATAAAAAGTGTACAAAAATCCAACGGAAATTCATCATTAGAATACATTTTTGCTCATCCCTGTCAAACATTGTTTTAGTAGAAAAGAAGTTAATAAAATATAAAGGCTCTGAATAAAATAATTATCTGTATTGATCTAGTAAGTAAATCTTTAATTTCATTTTATATTTGAATAATCCTTCATTTTAGAGACATGAGAATGATTTACCAAACATGACCACATATTACACCAAAAACAAAATTTACATACATTTCAAAAGGTAAATCAATACAGAAAACATTTTCTGATCATAGTGAATAAAAATGAAAAAAGAAACATGGAAGTCAGTATAAACAGACAAACATAAAAATAATCTGGAAATTAAAAACAACATGACAGTAATTGTTTTTTAAATAACTTTATGGTGAAAGCAAACAATCAAATCTAATGATCTTGGAAAGCTAGAAAGTAATAACAATAAAATTCTATGAGTAAATATAAATTAAAGCATGGACAACACTACATCTCAGTTAGAATACTGGACATGTGTATATATAGTATGATTCAAATATAGGAGATTCGGAGGCAATTGTTTTTGTATTGTCTCTTTAAAATGTAAAGGGATCTGCTTGAATCTACATGTTCATTTTTCATTCATTTATACAACAATTATTTATGTACCAGTGCCATTCTATGTATTGAGAATAAAGTGGTAAATAATAAATACAGAACATGTACATGTGGTGGGAGAATTGGACTGTAAGTAGGAGTAAACAAACAAGATGATAGTTCAGTAGTGATACATGCTGGAAGGACGGAAGAAAGGAAGTAAAGAAGGAAGGAAAGAAGGAAACAAGGGAAGGAAGGAGGGAAAGAGGTAATTTAGAGCATATAACAAGAGGAGATCGAAAGTTTTTTGATTTTGTGGTTGTGGGAGTATTTTCTTCCACGCTTGGTCTTAAATGTCAATAACTAGCCAGCAATGAGAATATCTAGGGCAAAGAATTACAGGTAAAGGGAATCATGCAATGTGCAAATAAGCATACAGAAAATGAGTTTCAAGACTAGAAAACTAGGTTGTTTGGTGACCACAGTGTGGAAAAAGTCAGGACTGACCCACACCATTGAGGAATTATCTTTAATAAAATCAAATCTTGGAAATATATAAATCCCTTTCATATTGTTAAAACTACCTTTCTTCTCTCTCATATTTGATTTACAAAAAAATTCCTTTCCAAATAAATTTCCAATGGTTCCTTTAAGCAAAATCACAGTTACTAAATGAACCCTCCACGAAAAATCATAAAACCTTTGCTGCGTAACATGGCACTTTTTTTTTAATGTTAACTCGCAGCTTCTTCTAATTAAGAAACTGAAATGACCATACTGAGTCCATCAGGAAGCTAATGCCTTTTCCTTGTGCCATTGCATGCCCAAGGAAATAAAATAGGTAGCATGGTCAAACAATAGCAGTTACTACCTTGATTGGGAAATGCCTTTAAGAAACCCTCATACCATTGATTGTATTTGGTTGATTATCTATTCAGTATTTCAGGATTTAGTTAATCTATAATTGACCAAGAAAGTGATGAGCTACAGATGGTCCAGGTTTTTTTTATGGCACTGAGGCAGAATGCAACAGTTTGTATGCTTTTACACATGCAAGCAGTTAAGTTTCACAAGTAAAGCGTAAAAATAACTTCTGTGCATAGATGACACAGTTCATCTGTTAAAATACAGGGTAAAACAAAACCCAAAGAGCCTTTTGGTTGAACAAACAAGGAATTACAATGAATAATGTTGCTGTAACATAACAGATGTAGGACAATGACAGTCTGGCTGATACATAAACATAAAAAAAGGTTTTACGGAAAGCCACAGAGCACTGCTGTTTCTCATTATTTACTTAAAAAAAATTAGAATCTAAAATCAAGTTAGTGATACTTAAGAATAGATCTCTGTTTGTGTTTGTGGTTGGGGTTTTATTTGCTCAGAAATAGGCTTCCTTAAATATAAAACTTTGTCTTACAAATAAAGTGAAGTTAAAGTAAACTAATCTTTACATTAAGGTTACGGGAAAGGGAAAAGCTTTTTTTATTTAATTTATCGGGGTGACATTGGTAAGTAAAATAATATAGGTTTCAAGTTTACATTTCTATAATACATCATCTATACATCACATTATGTGTTCACCACCCAGAGTCAGTTCTCATTCCATCACCATATATTTGACTCCCTTTACCCTCTTCTAACATCCCCCTCCCCCCTTATCCTCTGGTAACCACTAAACTGTTGTCTGTATCTATGAGTTTTGTTTCTTTATTTGTTCGTCTTGTTCCTTTGTTGCTTTCAGTCCTACATTCCACATATGAATGAAATCATATGGCTCTTAAATTTTCCTGTCTGACTTATTTGCTTAGTATGATAATCTCAAAATTCATCTATGTTGTCGCAAATGGCAGTATTTTAACTTTTCTTATGACAGAGTAATATATTCCATTGTGTTTATGTACCACCTCTTCTTTATCCAATTATCAATCGAAGGACTCTTTGGTCATTTCCATGTCTTAGCCATAATAAAAAATACTGCAATGAACATAGGGGGACATATATCTTTATGAATAAATGTTTTCAGATTTTTTGAGGAAGATACCCAGAAGAGGAATTGCTGTGTCATATGGTAATTCTATAAGTTTTTGAGGAAACTTCATACTGTTTTCCATAGTGACTATACCAATTTACATTCCTACCAGCAGTATATGAGGATTCCTTTTTCTCCTTTGATATGAAAAATAGCTTTTTTTTTTTTTTCCGTCTTGGGCCTTCAAATGCAAACATAGTTTTTTTTGGTAAATTTATGTTCCTTTTGATTAATTGTCATTGAAAATATTTTCCAAAATGAAGGGACTAGTTAATAAGAAGAATGCTGGAGATGTGATCTATATTATTTATCTCGGTGATATCTGTACTTAGATTAGTGTCTAAGCATTCAATACATACTTTTTGTTTAAATAAATATGTGGAATATATGTAACCATTCCAGTGGTGTTAATAAAAATCAGTTTGTTATAATGTAAAGGAATGGGATACAAAAGTGCATATATATTAAATTCCCTGGTAAAAAATATGACTAAAGAAATGTAATAAAGGAAATAATCTAAAAGTTAAAACTATTTTCTCTTTAAGATAATTAAGAATAGTTTTTTTTTTCCCCCTTCTGTGCTATTTCTTGAATTTTGCAGTTCTGTGAAGATCATATGTTAAAATGCTTATATATGCGTTTTTTAAATCAGGGAGGTATTTAGAGTCTATTCATGGAACCCGCCAAGGGAGAAATATTTTAGAGTTTACATAAAAATATTATGCAACTTCCCAAGCAAAATGCTTTAATTTTATTTTGTGCTGCTTACATAAAATCTACCTCCCATGGGGAAATATGTAAGTGTATTTAATATTGTCACAAGTTACACAATAGTAAGGAAATAAAAAAAAAAAGACTCGTGAAATAGCTACCTTAATTATTTTATGAATTTAATTGAATATAAGTATTCAAATGTAATTCATATCCTTCTATCAAATATTGAAATGATTAAGGCCTTTGTCACTTTTATTTTTATATGAAATTACTTAATTACATTTATTTTATATTTATTTTAAAAGGATATTTATGACAAGACGATTGTGAATTTTACAACATAAGCATTTCCTTTTTTCACCACACTAGATATTATTACATGCACTATCTGAGAAGAATGTGTCCTTTGGTTGTTTGTCTAATATATGATAACTTTTGCTCATCTATCCTGCTCTTTTACAAAATTTCCGTTACTGACTCAAGCATAGATTTCAAAACATGTTGGTTGTGCATGTCTAGACAGTTGGTGATACCTTTAAAGACAGACTCCCCTTCTCCCGTGGATTCTTTATTCACTTATTTACTTAATGAACAGACATTCATTAAGGCCCTATTATGGGTTGTGTTGTATACTCTGCAGATGTAAAAAGCCCCCCATAGGAAATGAACCTATGAACTTGGCTTCCTAAGAGTATTACTCTAATGAGCTGAGCTGCTCTAAGCAAATTCATTAATATAATCTACAGACATCCTTTCACCGAGATCCCACACGTAGGCACCTATCCATTCATAATTTATATATTCAGATATAAAGTCACTACTAGTAAATATACGTCACCCACTTAAATACATCCCATAAGTGAGAAGTTTCTCAACCATTCTGCAGCCCAAACAGCAAGAAATATCTACATTTTCTGGGTCTATTATCAGTATACTTAGCAGTTTCAGGATAAGACAAGGCCCAGCCAATTCAGACAATGTTCCCACTGCAATATTTAGCATCCATAGTCATTAAAGGCTATTGAGACTTTATCTTTCAAGCTTCTCAAATCAGGTTTCATCAGTGATGACATGTGAACCCCAACCTCTCCAGCACACATTCAGACTTGACCTCGCCACCACCTGCATGTGGACATGTGCTTTCTTACCCTTGACCTGACTTCTCTTTCTCTCCTAAACCCATATCTGTCAGCTTTGCCCTGTGGGATCATTATACCATCATTGGCTCTCACTTGATTCTACCTTCTCTGGGGTCCTTCGTACATACCTTTCAGAAGAAATCCTTCCCCTTTCTTTAAGACATCTGTTTTTTATTCCATAAATGTCTAAACAACTGTGACTATTCTACCCTTAACCCCACAATGTTTTATATACTTATTGATGTTTGGTGACCATCCAGATTTTTTAAGAATCGCAATGACTGGCTCACAGCCATTATTCCTAAACCATGCATTTATTTTTTCTGGATGCCTTCAAAATTCACTTTGATTACTTCCAAATCTCTAGCTTCTTAACACCTTTACCTCCTTTTTGTTAAAGTACTATCCTCACTGAAGTCTGCTTGTCCCTGCTCTCTCCCTGATGCACAGTTTTTTGGTTTTTTTTCCCCCCAAATATCTATTAAATATTCAATAGTATGATCATAACGTCCTCTTTTAGCTTTCTTTTAGAAATATCCCCATTGAAACTCATTTTTAAAGTAATATGTCTTAATCCAACTTTATTATTAAGATGCTTACATTTTATTTTTTTAGTTTATAACTCACTTTTGTTTATAACTCACTTTCAGTTTATAACTCACTTTGCCCAAGCCACTTTCAGAAGCTGAGGCTTATGGGTAGCTAGCAGGCCTCAGGGTGGCCTGGGACTTTTGTTGAGCTGCCCCAGACCCAGTACAAGTGGCAACCAGCCTTGGTTAGCAGAATAGCCTCTCCCACATGCCTCCAGATCCAGCACAGGTAGCAATGAACCACGGATCACTTTGTATTTTCTACCAAATAGGTCCTGGCCCAGTCATAGGCAGCAGCTGAACTTGGCCTGCATGGGATCCCCTACCAAGTATCCAAAGAACCAATAAATCCAGTGGCTTGCTTCAGACTACAACAGAGCATGTCCTGATTAACTCTATAAGCAGCACACCCAAAGGGTAGTCACAGCAGGAACCAGAGTCTGCTGAAGTGAATCCCACTCAGTGGGGTCAGTACACACAAAGCAGCTTCTGTGCTGTGGTGCAGCCAGTCCTCATAGCCAGTCAGCCTGAGCATTAATCCCACCCAGTGACAAGTAGCAATCAATGCTCAGCTAAAACAGGAGGGTGCAACAAACCCACACAAAGGACAATCCTGGAACACCTGGCTCAGGTGATCAGGGAGATTGCCTCACTGGGCCCCACAGGACACCTATTACATAAAGCCACCCTGCCAAAATTTTGACATGCAGAACTACCTAATATACAGAAAGAAACACAGAGGGGCAGCCAAAATGAGGAGACAAAGAAATACTGTGTTTCCCCGATAATAAGGCCTAGCCATACAATCAATTCTTATGTGTCTTTTTGGAGCAAAAATTAATACAAGACCTGGTATTATATTATAATATTATACTATATTATATTATATTATATTATATTAACTCAATCTTATATTATAGTAAAATAAATGCGGGTCTTATATTAATTTTTGCTCCAAAAGATGCATTAGAGCTGATTGTCTGTCTAGGTCTTATTTTTAGGGAAACATGGTATGTATCAAAGAAAATGACAGGAGAAAATTTCAAAAATAGAACCAAACAAAATACAGGCAAGCAATCTACCAGAAACAGAGTTCAAACACTAATTATAAGGATGATCAAAGAACTTCATGAAAAGTTCAACAAGGAGATAGTAAGCTTAAAAAAGGACATAGAAACCATAAAAAGGAACCATTCAGAAATGAAGAATGTGATAACTAAAATGAAGAATACACTACAAGGAATCAACAGCAAATTACATTAAGGAGAGGATTGAAGCAATTATTTGGAAGACAGTGTAGCAGAAAACACCCAATCTGAACAGCAAAAAAAAACCCAAGAATTAAAAAAAAAAAAAAAAAAAAATGAGGATAGTTTAAGGGAACCCTAGGATAACATCAAGAGTAATGATATTCACATCGTAGAAGTACCAAAAGGAGAAGAGGGATAGTAAGGGACTGAGAACCTATTTGAAGAAATAATGATGGAACATTTCCCTAACCTGGTGAATGAAATAGACATACAAGTCCAAGAAGCACAGAGAGTTTTAAACAAGATGAATCCAAAGAGGCCCACAACAAGACACATTATAATTAAAATGCCAAAGATTAAAGACAAAGAGAGAATTTTAAAAGCAGCAAGACAAAAGCAGTTACTTACCTACAAGGGAGCTTCCACAGCACTGTCAGCTGATTTCTCAACAGAAACTTTGCAGGCCAGAATGGATTAGCACCAAATATTCAAAGGGATGGAAAGTGAGGACATACAACCAAGATTAGTCTACCCAGCAAGGCTATCATATAAACTTGAAGGAGAGATAAAACTCTTCCCAGACAAGAAAAAGCTAAAGGAACTCATTACCACCAAACCAGTATTGCAAGGTTTGTTTAAGGGACTTCCTTAAGGAGAAGAAGGTGAAAAATCAATCAATCAATCAATCAATCAATCAATCAATAATAAAACAAATAATAAAATGGCAAATAACTATGTACTTATCAATAATCACTTTAAATTTAAATGGATTAAATGATGCAATCAAAAGACATAGGGTACTGGATAAGAAAACAAGATTCATACATATGCTGTCTACAGGAGACCCACTTCAGATTAAAAGATACACAGACTGGAGATAAAGGGATGGCAAAATATATTTCATGCAAATGGAAAAAAACAAAAACCTGCTGTAGCAATACTTGTATCAGACAAAATAGACTTTAAAACAAAGACAATAATAAGAGAAAAAGAAGAACATTATATAATGATAAAGGGATCAATCTATTACGAGGATATAACCCTTGTAAACATTCATACACAGAACATAGCAGCACCTAAATATATAAAGCAAATATTAACAGATATAAAGGAAGATATCAACAGCAATACAGTCATAGTAGGGAATTTTAATTTTCCATTGACACCACAGGATAGATCTTCCAGACAGAAAATCAACAAGGAAACAACGGACTTAAATAATACCTTAGACTAGATGGATTTAATTGATATTATTAGAGCACTTCACCCAAAGCAGCAGAATACACATTCATTTTAAAGTAGCACATGGAATGTTTTCCAAGGTAGACTACATGATAGGCCACAAAACAAGCCTCAATAAATTTAAGAAGATTGAAATCATATCAAGTGCATTTTCTAAATACAATGGCATGAAATGAGAAATCAATTACAAGAAAAAACACTGAAAAACACAAACACATGGAAGCTAAACAAAATGCTACTAAAAAATAAATGGGTTAACGATGACATAAAGGAAGAACTCAAAAGACACCTTGAGACAAATTAAAATGAAAACATATCAACCCAAAAATCTATGTGACACAGCCAAAGCAGTTCAAAAAGGAAATTCATAGCAATACAGGTCAACCTCAAACAAGAAAAATTTCAAATAAATAAACTAACTTTACACCTGAAATAACTAGAAAAAGAAAAGCCCAAAATGAGTAGACAGAAAGGAAATAATAAAGACTAGAGTGGAAATAAATGAAATAGACTCATTAAACAGTACAAAAGAGCAATGAAACCAAGATAAGTTTCTTTGAAAAGATAAACAAAATTTATAAACCTTTAACCAGATTCATCAAGAGAGAGGACCCTAATAAATAAAACCGGAAATGAAAGAGAAGTGAAGACTGGCATTACAGAAATACAAAGGATTATAAGAAAATACTATGAACAATTATATGCCAACATATTGGACAAGCTGGAAGAAACAGATACATTCCTGGGAACAAACAATCTCCCAAGACTAAGTCAAGAAGAAACAGAAACTCTGAACAGATGGTTGCTACTAACAAAATCAAATCAGTAATAAAAAAAGAAAGAAAACCTCCCAACAAACACAGGTGAATTTCACCAAACATTCAAAGAAGAATTAACACCTATCCTTCTCAAACTATTCCAAACATTTAAAGAGGAAGGAAGGCTACCAAATTCATTTTAAAAGGCCACCATTACCCTGATTCCAAAACCAGACAAAGATGTTACAAAAAAAAAAAAAAAAAAAAAAAAAAAAAAAAAAAATTATAGGCTGATATTTCTGGTAAACATGGATGCAAAGTTTCTCAACAAAATATTTGTAAACTGAATTCAGCATTACATTGAAAAGATCATACACCGTGGTCAAATGAGATTATTTCCTGGGATGCAAGTTTGTTTCAATATCCATAAATCAATTAATGTGATATACCACATAAACAAAATGAAGACTAAATATCGTATCATATCAATAGATGCAGAAAAAGCATTTGACAAAATTCAGTATCCATTTACAATTCAAAAAACAACTCAGCAAAATGGGAATAGTAGGAACATACCTCAACATAATAAAGACCATATATGACAAACTCATAGCTAACATACTCAACGGGGAAAAAAAAAAGAAAACAAAAGAGTTTCCCTTAAGATCGGGAACAAGATAAGGCTGTCCACTTTCACTACTTTTATTTGACACAGTATTGGTAATCCTAGCCACAGCAATCAGAAAAGAAAAAGAAGTAAAAATCATCCAAATTGGAAAGGAAGAAATTGTCATTATTTGCAGATGACATAATACTATATAGAGAGAACCTTAAATATTTCACCCAAAAATATTAGAATTGATAAATGAATTCAATAAAATAGCAGGATACAATATTAATATTCAGAAATTGGTTATATTTTATACATCAAAAACAAATTATCAGAAAGAAAAATTAATGAAACAATCACATTTACAGTTGCATTAAAAAAAAAAGAAAGAAAGAAAGAAAGAAAGAAAGAAAGAAAGAAAGAAAGAAAGAAAGAAAGAAAGAAAGAAAGAAAAAGAAAGAAAGGGAAGGAAGGAAGGAAGGAAGGAAGAAAGGAAGGAAGGAAGGAAGGAAGGAAGGAAGGAAGGAAGGAAGGAGGAAGGAAGGAAGGAAGAAGGAAAGAGAAAGAAAGAAAGAAAGGAAGAAAGGAAGGACGGAAGGAAGGAAGGAAGGGAGGGAGGAAGGAAGGAAGGAAGAAACGAAGAAAGGAACAAAGAAAAAAAGAAAATATCTACCATGTTTCCCCGAAAATAAGGTCTAACTGGCAAATAAGCTCTAGCATGATTTTTTTCAGGATGACATCTCCTGAACATAAGCCCTAATGCATCTTTTAGAGCAAAATTAATATAAGAACCTGTCTTATTTTCAGAGAAATGCAGTAGGAATACATGTATCCAAAGAGGTAAAAGACTTGTACTTGGAAGATTGTAAAACATTTAAGGAAGTATTTCAAGAAGAAACAAATAAATGGAAGCACATACCATGCTCATGGATAGAAAGAAATAACATAGTTAAAATGTCCATACTACCCAAAGCAATATGTAGACTCAATGCAAGCCCTATCAAATCTCAATGACATTTTCACAGAACTAGAAAAAATCCTAAAATGTATATGGAACCAACAAAGACACTGAATGGCCACAGCAATCTTGAGAAAGAAGAAAGTTAAAGGTATTATGCTACCTGATATCAAACTATTCAATGAGGCTATAGTAATCAAAACAGCATGATACTGGCATAAAAATAGACACATAGATCAAAGAAATAGAATAGAGAGCCCAGAAATAAACCCACACCAAATGGTCAATTAGCTATGACAAAGGAGGCAAGAATATACCATAGTCTAAAGATAGTCTATTCAATAAATGGTGTTGGGAAAACTGTAAATATATTTGCAAAAAAATGAAACTGTATCACCTTCTTAAACCACATACAAGAATAAACTGAATATGGTTTAAAGACTTTAACGTAAGACCTGAAACCATTAAACTTCTAGAAGAAAACACAGGCAGTGAATTTCCTGACAATGCTCTTAGCAATGTTTTTTTCAGATATATCTCCTTGGTAAGGGAAAAAAAAAAAAGAAAAAATTAACAAATAGGACATCAAACTAAAACGTTTTTGCACAACAAAGGAAACCTCCAACAAAACAAAGAGACATCCTACTGAATGGAAGAAGATTATTTTCCAATAATACATCTGATAGGGGTTTAATATCTAATATTTATAAAGAACTCATACAACTCAACACCAAAACAAACAAACAAGCGAACAATATAAGTAAGCAATTGACAGAAGAACTGAATGGATATTTCTCTAAAGAGGACAAGCAGAAGACCAACAGGCATATGAAAAGATGCTCAATGTCACTAATTACCAGAGAAACACAAATTAAAATCACAATTAGATATACCCTCCCAAATGTCAGAATGGTTATCATCAATAAACAAACAAGTATTGGCGAGGATGTGGAGAAAAGGGAACCCCCGTCCACTGCTGGTGGGATTACAAATTGATGCAGTATAGAGGTTCCTCAAAAAATTAAAAGTAGAACTACCTGATAAAACAGCAATTGCACTTCTGGGTACTTTTGCAAAGAAATCAAAAACACTAATTTGAAAAGACTAATGCACCCCTATGTTCATGGCAGCATTATTTACAATAGCCAAGATTGGAAGAAACCTAAGTGCCGATCAATAGATCGGCTAAAGATGATGTACTACATATATACAATGGCACTCAGCCATTAAAAAAAAAGAAAAAGAAAGAAATTTAGATAACTTGTGTCTTTCTTTAAATGACTTATTTAGCCCCATCTACTTCCTCCAGTTCCACGATACAACCCCCACCCCAAAACTAATTTAGTATATATCCTGCTCTTAGCTATATTGCTTGTGTCGATATTAAAATTTCATTAGCAATATTCTCATTGCTAGAAGTCAAGCTCAGTTGTGAACAATAACTTGTTTAGGCATAAATAATAATTGAAATAAAAATTTTAATATGAAACAAAACACACATTTTTTTAATCCATTAAGTCTTTCGCAGATAAAAACATTTTAAGTAAAAGTATTCATCATCTTTCACACTAAGGCATCCAACCAGATTCATTTACAGTACTGTTTCAGTTTCAAAAAAGAATTCAGAACCTATTAGCCGCTGAGATTCAATAATTTGTTCCTTTCCACAGATCAGGCTAAGCAAACTCCCCTGGCAGTAAGCTAGCACATATCATTGTTGCTGCTGTATTTCTTCACAAAAGAGGCCTGGAAAGTGCCCTATTCCTCTTAACCAGCTTTAGCCTATACCTAGGTAAAGGCTAAAGAGTAAATAAAAATGTTAGGCATGGTAGTAGATTTTTTTAATTAAAATGTATACTTATGTGCTGAAAAACTGCTTTTTAAAGTATTTTTTTGCCTTATTTTCTCAGATATAAAAATATTTAAAAGCAATTTCAATAAATTAGTGTCAAGAAACTACTAAAAAAATAGAGAAACATTGTAAATTCTTAACATAGAAAATTGTTCTATGAATAATGATTCAGGCTTAACTTTTCAGTCTACATTAACCTCCTCAAATAATCTCCTCAACCGTAGGGCCTTGATACATGCTGTTCCTTCTTTAAGGAAAATTTTTAAATTCCTTCTCATCTAGTTAATTCCTACTATTCACATCTCATATCAAACTTCATTTCCTCAGGAAAGTAACTCCAACTTCCTCTCGTTAGTCAACTTCTCATAGAATATGTTTTTATTGTATACTGATATAACTCCTTGATTAGCGAAGGTCTCCATTAAATTATAAACTCAGAGAACAAGTTCTTTTTTTTTTTTAATCCTCATCAATATATTGTCAGCGATTCACACAGACTTGGCAATTAGGAGAGATTCAATGACATCACTAGATTATCAACACAAAGAATCACACATTAACACGCCACGTGTGTAGGCAATGTCTGGCACTGCTTATCTAAATGAGCACACATTAACATAGAGGAAGCCATATTATGAAGATTATTTTTAATGTTTCAAAGTAAAAAAAAAATACATGAGTCAGGTGATGAATGAATATAGGCTTAAGTAAAAGAAAAGCAATGAAGGTGAACAGATGGATAATTAGTTGAAAATTACAGTAGTTATACGAATTGATTAAGTGAAGAAAATGGATTAACAGCAGTATAGATATTACACAGTAAAATATCACCATTTAGAAACACCAGGAAAACAAAAAGACATTTTGAAATTATCACTTGCTCCAAGACTTTCAACTCAAAGACTTTATGACTTGGTTTAGAGTTGTAAATATCTGAAAATTGAACAATAACTACACAGATGACATATGGAGAGAAAGTTTCAAGACTCTGTCCCAAACAAAAGGTTCAGATGCAAGAGGAAGCAGAGAGCATAGGACGCAATCATTAAGTCTTACTGTACTTACCCATGGAAAGAATGTAAGAAAAGAGATGGAACTGAATTGTGGAATGCCCTTCTAAGTTTTCTACTAGTTCCAACTTCAACTAATTCTCTAGTGGTAGTTTTTGGGTGACTGAAAAAAATTTGAGAAAAATCAATTTTTATATCCATGGAAACCTTTTTATGAAGTTGATTGGGATACAGTATGAGTGTCTATATTTTTGGTAGAAGGATGAACCCTGCTACCTGTTAAAGCAATATTAAAAATCCCCTAGGGAGGGCTACATAAAATGTGCAATTTTATTTTTTGTGCTGTGATTATAGATATTCGTCTTTTAGCTGAAAATAACCCTGTCTTACAGGAAGTGAAAAGTGCTCACTCAATACTCAGCAGCTTAGGAACAACACAAACATTTGAAGGTCAGTTTGTACCTGACGCATCATCCCAAGTGAAGTCTACTTTTTTTCTCATATTATTACGTTTTTACTTCTTTTAGTGCTTTCTTGGTATTTCTCACTTTTTTAAACATCTGTTATAACCTACAAATTACATTCAATAAATATCCACTGTGCCACGCTGTATTTTATTTTATGAAAAATAAGTGAAATAACATGATTTTATTTTCAACAAATTTGAGATCTTAAGTTGACATGCTCATGAAGATTTTTATACAGACTGAGCATTAGCAAAAAAATCTACATTTCAAAAAGCAGTGATGTAATAGACTGAGTCTTTAAAAATGCAGTGAATTATTATTTGTGGTAGTTAGATACTATAAAGTCACTGCTAATATTGTATTAGCAAATACTAAACCATTGCTCCTGGGGATATATATATATACATATATACATATACACATATATATACATATACATATATATATAATTGAATTCATACATATATATATATATGTAAAATTTCACATAGATTATAATTTCAAATCCTCAAACCAACTCATCCTGGTAGTTTCTTTTTGCCTTGTTTATACAAGAGAAAACTAGATACAAAAGTGTTAACTGACTTGCCTGGGACCACACCACTAAAAAGATGCCCGAGTTAGGATTTAAACCCCATTTGAATGGCCCTAGAACCAGAGCTTCTTGCACTACACTTAACCTCCCCTGCATTAATCTCCATCCTCTGATCATTTCTGTACGAGAGCTGAAAGCTAGCGAAAACTTGTTGGATTTTAGCTGAGTGACTCTTCTTTTTCGTTCCTGTGCACATGTGCCTGAATGACTGCAAAAGCCCCCAAGTATTGATGTTGAAGCAACAGATAAAGTTTAGCAAGCAGGCAAATTTTCAAACACAGATTCCAGGAAAAATGTACAGAATTGACTGTACAGCTGTATAAATTGAATCCTGTCTTCGTTATGGTTTCTAATCCATTCACTCTGGAAGGTTTTACCCATATTTATAGAATAATTAATTTCTACAATTCTAACTTCCATATATATTTAATTTACTTTCTATAGGCACATCAAATCTATATGTACCTTATTCCAAACTACTGCAGAATAATGAAGTCTTTGGTGCTTAGATTATCTGAATGCCCCTCTATCTCTTCTAGATTGACTAATATGAGTTTAGTGACACTGACTCTTTAAATCATCCAACAGTGCCATGAAGAACATTGGGTGAATTTGGGGACCGACATCTCATCTTCCAGTTTTTCTTATGTGAAGAGCTAGTCAATCAACTAATGAAAAATATTGGTAGCCTATCAAAAAGGCAGTACATCAGATGTTTATAAAATAAATAGAATATGGACAGAGCTACAAGAAAAAAATAGATCAATCCTTTATTGATTAGGAGACTGAAGTTGAAAAGTGGTAGCTGTTTCTTCTAATGCATATTAGTGGTAGAGACGCAAATGTATGCATGAGGCACTTCCCCTATATTCTAGATTAGTGGTTCAGTATCACTGCACAGTATTTTGGGCACAATTATTTCCAAGGAAACAATTATTTTAGTAGAAATATATTGAGAATCAAGGAGTCTTATAAATTAGTATTATCACTTCAATAATTCATATTTAAATTTAAATATTAAATTATTTTCATACAAGAGAATTTAAATGTGTAGTTATTAATTTTACATGACTATACTCATATAACCATAATTCCAGTAAAGATATACAACATTTCTGTCATTCCAGAAAGTTTCCTCATGCCACTGTCAACTTCTGCCAACAGAGGTAATCGCTGTTCTTATTTGTGTCATCATTGATTAGTTCTACAACTTCAAATAATTGGAATAATGAAGTTCTCTCCCTCTCTCTCTCTCTTTCTCTCTCTCTCTCTCTTTTTTTTCTTTTGGTCTAGCTCATTTTGCCCAGCATAATGTTTCTGAAATTCATGTAGTAGTACATTAACAGTTCACTTTTTCCTTTTTCTCTTTACTTCAGTTTAGATGATTTATGTTGACCTGTTCAAATTCATTGATGCTTTTGTTGGATCCAATTTGCTCCTTATCCAAAAGCAATATTTCTTTTTCATGTATAACTTTTCAGCTTTCAGGATTTTCACATGATTCTACTTTTTTTCAATTCATAAATTCCCACTTAGTATCCTTCTACTGATTTTTAAAATAATTATTCTAATTATTTCAAAATTATTTTCTGCTAATTTCAACATTTGGGATGTCTTTCGGTGTCTTTCTGTTGACTCATTCTTTTGACTATAGGTCTTGTCTTCTTGTTTTGTTCATGTGTAATACATTTACTTTTGCTGACATTTGTAAATTGGTATGTGTCGCGTCCCATGCAACGAGAGTTGTGGGGAGTGAAAAGGGTGGCACAGGGTTAAGAAAAGACAGTAGTTAATAATAGATTATAAACAGGGCCAAGGGACCCCCTGTCTCAAGGATTGGACGCCCCAAATCGGGCCTATGCATTAGCTTTTATTAGTTAGGTGGGGAAGTAAAGGAGATAAATCTTGTCAATCTCAAGTTTGTGAATCCCACACATCATAATAGGAAACTGATTCAAGCCAATCACCCTTGTCTGCAGGCAGCAGAACTGTAAGTCTCAGGCTGTTTGTATTTCCGCAAGGGACAAAATCTATATGCATTTGAATAGATGGAGAGCACATCATTGAATCACTTCCCTTGCAGGTTTTGGGAAGGAATGCAGCCACAGAGGCAGAGGCTCTCCTTAGCCTGGGGAAGGTGGGGGGCTGTGCCCACCTCTATGCACCCCGTGGGTTCTCCTGTTGGTCCCCACTCGACTGCATCTGGCTTGAGTTGTCCCCCCATGGGGAATCTTACTCATCATTGGCTGACCAGCCATCTTTTTGGGACCAAACAGGGAGACATAAGGTGCAAACACAAAGGTGAAGCAAAGTCCCTGAAAAGATCTGCCTCAGAGACTCTCCTTTCTTTGTGGGCAGGTACAAGGAGACAGACGGGTAGGCTGCTGTGTGGTAACAGTTATGTATTAGAGAGTCTAGGTTTTATTTTGTTACCCTAGAGAGGGTTCTGTTTGTCTTACCATGTAGCTTACTGGCAATTCAGCTTTGTCCTGTGTAGGCTTACTTTTATTTTTGCTTAATACCAATTCTAGGATGTGGTCCTTAGTTACCAAGCTCTTTTAACTTGGTGGGATTGTTACTTCCATGTGTCTCCTCTTTATGGTGGACAGCTACTTAAATATCTGCTCAGCTCTTACAATACCTTGGATGTTATTTCTTCCTTGGACCTTTGCATTTCTAGTTCAGTGACAAGGATTGCGGGGAATTTTATTCAGATTTTGGGCAATCCTTTCTTATGCCTTCCTCCTTCTGGCAGTTCTAATCTCCAGGGATACTAGTGACTCCAACTCTGTCCTCTCACTTGTTAGGCCAATAAAATCTAGGTTCTCTGATTGAACTCTACTCACTTGTTTCATGTTGTGGACTGAGCAGTGCTGTCTTAGAAATAGCCATATAAATGTGAAACCATTCATTGTGTTTCCTTCTTGGAAGGGTTATTTTCACTCAAGTTTCTGCCTGTTTGTGACCTGCATTAAGTGACTTCAAAAATTGTTTTCTATATTTTTCCAGAGTTTACTATTGCTAGCAGTTGGAAGGTTAGGTAGAAGTTAGAAAATGTAGGAGGAGCAGGGGTGGGAGGTGGTCCATAGTGCCTACAGAAAAAGCTCATAACTAGTTTTGATTAACTGCCTCCAGCTATGTATCTGTTTTTACAACAGATGACAAGAGGCGGTCTGGAGTAAGATAAGGATCTGACTCAACAGACCTCCACCCATCTTAGGTGGTCATACTCTCCCTTAGAAGAGCATGCACCATTTCCCCCACCAAATCAATATGTAACTCCCTCACCCCACCCAGCAAACTGTAAGTCCTTGGACAAGGGCTCTCTCCCTCTCTGGCTCTCAAGATCTCTCCCCATTTCTCTGTCCCCGTTTTTCTCTCCCCCGTTCTCTCTCTCTCTCTCTCTCCCTCTTCCTCTCCCTCTCCCTCTCCCTATCTCCCCCATCTTGGCTAGGCCCATTCTTTTCCCCGAGAGTGTATCACTAATATCAGGAACCTATGCCTCTCTCTGTCACCTGGGTTAGGGCCATTCTCTTTCCTGAGAATGTATCACTAATAAACCCTGCTTGCATATTAATCAGCTTGCTGACCTTTGATTCTTCACTGTATCAGCAAGAAGAACCAAGACTCCCGTAATAGGAACATCCGTCTAATAAAAACAACACTACCATTACTGGAAGTCTAATTTAATCTTTAAGACCAATCAAATCATGACACATCTGTTTCAGTCTTCCCATTTGTGAAAACTTGCTACTGTTTGCCTATTTCTTTTTAAGTAGGAATATTGTAAGGTAAACTGAGAAAATTTAGAAAATTTCACTTCAAGATATTTGGAACAAATTTGGTGCATGAATCAAAGCCTTACTGTTATTCCCTCCACAGCTCTTCAGTTTTCAAAAATAATTGCCACCTTACTCTAAGAATGTGGAAAAATACAACTGAACATGCTTAAAATAACAAGGCCATATATGCAAATTGGAAGACATATTAGGAATTATAAGGAGTCCATTTGCAGTTACGGCAGCCATAGGATGGCTTTCAAAAATAAGCCCATAACACATACAAGGGAACTGCCCAATTTAAATACTGTCAGATTTTATCATTTGGTTAGTTGGAAATATACACACTAATCTTAGATTTATTATTATTTCACAAGAGTGACTGATCTACGTTTAGAGAACAATTAACTCGTTGGCAATTAAATAACTTATACCTAATAATGTAATGACTTAAATTGCAGCATATTTTTTCTCAAGCACAAAAACAGAGTTCCCAAAATGACCTGGTTTAATTTAAAAAGCAAAGTATGATGAGTAAAGTGAATCACAATGAGGAAACAATAAGCATTATATTATTTTAATAACTCGGACTGTCTGTAATATATCATAATTTACCCAGTCACTGTTGTAAAATGTCATCGGTGATTATATAGGATTCTTAGTGACATTTTAAAACAGTAGCACTCTATCATTGTTTCTATAAATTACGTATCTAAAATAATCTATTATAACTTGACATTTGATCTCAATAGTGAAAATATTTTCTCAATAGCAAATCATTTTATTAATAAGAAATGATACTGAAATGATCTGGGATAATTGACTAATCACTCTTATTACATGAGTACCTTTGATAAATGAGGAATTTTCAGTGTTTAATTCTAAATTTCTCTTTAAATACTATTACTTGTTAAAAATATATATAAAATTTTGATTTTGGACCACAATATATGTTATCAATCAAAAACAGTCTTTCCTCAGATACATCTAAAAACATCTTCCACCTCATATGTACTACTATTTTCTACTTTATTTTCAGATTCTACTCTTAGTCTTTTCTTCTCTTTCCACACCTATTGTAAAGTCAGAAAATTACATTTTTGTTGGGCTTTTACAATTTCTTTTTGGTGGAAAGACTAAAGGTCAGGCAGCATTCCATTTCAGGAAGATAGTTAAATGGTTGGCATTAAAGTGTCTGCCAAAATGATGGAGTAGTACTCATTTTTATTTTTCAGTGAAACCATATGAAATTACAAATAAAAGCACTCACAACCTTTAATGTCAAGATTTAAATTAAAAAATCTTTCATGTTCCTGCCTGCTGAATCAAAACTTATTATGAGTGATTCATATTGACTTCAATGACTTTTTCTTTTTAAAATAGGTTCAAAATCAAATTACAGCAAAATAATTTTAAACTCAAATTTAAAACAATCTTATATAATAGGAAAATGGATGTTTAAGAATATATATTTAATATTTAACTTTTGACTTTATTCATTATTAAAAGGTTGGAAAAATATTTAAGATGCAAGTGGATCAAATACAGAACGCTCTACTTTCTGGAAGAAAAATCTGGGAAAGATTCTTAATGTTTAGTTGATAGTGTATCAAAAGGAAAGGAAATAAACCATTCTTTATGTTTGGCATTTTTTGTTTGTTTTTTAAACCGTCGAATATTAAATCTAAATATAAGGAATAATAGGCACTATAACAGCAATGATGAAAATAATAATAAAAAAAACCCAAAAACTACCATAATAATAATTAGCATTAATTGAGTGCTCATTATGGGTGAGGCACAATCATAAGTGATTTACTTAAATGATCTCTTGTTTTTAATAATTCCAATATTCTTTAAATTGATACTATAAAAGCAAGAACATAAGAAAACTGGCAGTATAAGGGGTTCCTCTTGATCTCTCCCCTTTAAGTTACAAGTTGAACAGCTGTTATTCAACAGAAGATCCCATGCTCCACACAAATACGTATGAGAGATTGGCACATTGAACCATCTGAAGGTGGGCGAATCAGGGAAATAGGGGAGGAGAGAAGGGAAAAGAGCAGAGATGGGTGCACAGACACAGCTCAGAGCTCACTGTGGTCCTGGGAGAGGGGAGGATTAAGGCTGCAGGTACACTCTCAGTGACCCCGAGCATTCTTACCTCAGTGATCAGCATATAATATAGCTGAACCCAGCTATTGGGGCATAGAGCTTGGGGCAGAAACTGAATAAAGAAGTGTGACAGGAGTGCTGTAGCAGCCCTCACTACCAGGCAGAAAACAAAGTCACTACTGCCTGCCTCCCAAAAAATTCCCAGGGCTTGCCTCCACGTACTCTCTCAGACTTAGTAGTGGGCCCCAGAAGAAAATGCAGCAATGAGTGCTGGATTAAAGAGGAGAATATCTATTGCCCTGAGAACTGGAGAGACAGTTCCTAAGGGGCATACACACACTGTGGCTAATCCCAGTGATAAGGTTGCAGATACAGGGGCAAGGAAGCTGTGGTCTAGCAGTCACCATTACTCGGAGAAGAACAAAGCCACAAACATACCAGTGACCTCTCCCAGGCCTGCTAGCCCCTATATTTCCCAGCTGATCCCAGCAGGGGAACCCAGGACTGCTCAGGCAGCGTAGCTTTGCATCTCCCTGCAGGGGCAGCACTGGGATTGCAGGGGCTCAGAACCATATCACCTGCAATCTTCTCCCATGGGGGTGGTGCCCTGAGACCATGGCAACCTAGTAACAGAGGAGATGCCCACTTCCCCAGGGAATCTCACACTGTGAGAAACCAAAACAGGGCAAGAGAAAATAAAATGTTCTAGCACCACCCACTGAAAAATGAAAGAAAGACCTCTTCATATCAACCTGCTGCAGAATTCATTCCCATAATGCCTAGGAAGAGAAACAATCCATTAATTACCATGAGCAACTAAGGTAACTTGGCAACACAGAAAAAAAAATATTTTAAATCTTCAAAAAATAAACCTAAAGACATAGAACTATGCGACTTAAAATACAGAGAATTCAAAAGTGCTGTTCTGAAAAAGAACAAGATGCAAGAAAACTCAGAAAGGCAACTTTAATCAACTCAGCAATGAAATCAATGAACAAAATGAATACTTTACCAATGAGACTGAAATTTTAAAAACAAATAAAAATTCCAGAGCCAAAGAACTCAATAGAAAAAAAAGATGAAATATGAAATAGCTAGCTTAGGAAACAGAGTTGCTGAGATGGAGAAAATAATTAATGATATAGAAGATAGAAATCTGGAAATGACACAGATGGAATAAGAGACAGACTTGACAGAAAAAAAATAGATAAATAAAAACTCTATAAGAATTTTCTGACTGCATAAGAAAAGGCAATACAAGAATAATGGGTATACCAAACGGAGAAGAGAGGAAGAAACGCACAGAAAGCCTATTCAAACAAATAGTCAATGACAACTTCCCAAACCTATAGAAAACACTAAATCCTCTAATCCAAGACAAAAACAGAACACCTAATTATCTCAATCCTAAAAGGACTTATCCAAGGCATATTATATTAAAACTGTCCAAAATTAGTGACAAAGAAAGAAATTTTCAAGGCAGCCAGGGAAAAGAAGACAGTAACCTGTAAAGGAAAGCCCATTAGATTATCAGCAGATTTTTCAACAGAAATTCTACAAGCTAGGAGGGAGAGAAATCAAATATTCAAACTATTAAAAGAGGAAAAATTACCAGCCAAGAATAATATATCCAGCAATGTTATCCTTTAGATATGAATGAGTAATAAAAAACTGTTCATACATATACAAGCTGAGGGAATTATCCAACACAACGCCTGCATTACAGGAAATACTGAAGGGAGGTTTTCTATTTTAAACAAAAAGACAAAAGAATACAAAACTATGAATGAGATGATTAACAGACAGAAGCTAGGAAGGGGAAACCCTGCACAGAGTAGGGCACTATACACTTAACCATAAAATTAAGGTTAAAGGAGATAAAAACATAAAATAGAAAAAGAGAAGACAATTTGCCTCTGCGACTTGGAAATGAACTCACAGTATAAATAGGGATAATTTGTGACAACAAAAACATAAAATGGGAGGTGGTACAGGTCAGAATTAGTAAAGGGGATTACAGATAAGAAGCATGGAAATAAGAAGAAAAAGGACTACTGCATATATAAAACTTTCTTTTACATAAGCTTAATGGTCACCACTAAAAAAAAAAAAAAAAAAAAAAAAGAGGAAACTAAGGGAAAAAATATAGAATACCACCAAGCAAAAATAACAGACAGAAACACAAAGGCAAAGAAACAATGGAGACACTGAACTACCAGAAAACAAAAGATAAAATGGCTATAGGAAATCCTTATGTATCAATAATCACCCTAAATGTAAATGGACTGAACTCAACAATAAAAAGGCACAGAGTAGCAGATCGGATAAAAAAGAAAACAACACACAATCATGCTGTCTTTAAGAGACACATCTCAACTGCAAAAACAAATATAGACTCAAAGTGAAAAAGTGGAAAACGATACGCCAAACAAATGGCATCCAAAGAAAAGCAAGTTTAATCATACTTATATCTGATGAAGTAGATTCAAGATAAAAAAGGCAACAAGAGACAAAAATGTATATTCCCAATGATAAAGGGACAATATAACAAGAAGACATAGCAATGTCTTCTTATCAATATGTATACTCCTAATTAGGGAGAACCAAAATATATAAAACAATTACTAACAGAACTAAAGGGAGAAACTGACAAAAACACAATTATTGTAGGGAACCTAAATACTCCTTGACAGCTATAGATAGATGATCTAAACAGAAAATCAATTAGAAAATGAGGCTTAAATGACACATTAGACCAAATGAACATAATCAAAATTTACAGAGTATTTTATTTCAGAACACCAGACCATACATTCTTTTCTAGTTCACATTCTCAAGGACAGACTATATGTTGGGATACAAAACCAGCTTCAACAAATTTAAGAAGATTTAAATCATACTAAACATATTCTCTAACCAAAATGCTTTGAAATTAGAGATCAACTGCAAAAAGAAAGTGGGATTAAACCAAAAATATGTGGAGATTAAACAACATGCTTGTAAAGAATGCCTGGGTCCAAGAAGAAATTAAAGGGGAGATCAAAAGATACATAAAAACAAATGAGCATGAAAATACAATATATCAAAATTATCGGGATGTTGCAAATGCAGTAATAAGAAGGAAATTTATATTATCACAGACTTATCTCAAGAAACAAGAAAAATCCCAAATAAACAACCTAACATGCATCTTAAAGAAAATAGAAAAAGAAAAAAAAGAACAAGTGAAACCCAAAGTCAGTAGAAGGAAAGAAGTAATAAAAATCACAGCAGAACTAAATAAAATAGAAAACAAAAAGACAATAGAAAAAATACATGCAACAAAGAGATGGTTCTTTGAAAAGATTAATAAAGTTGACAAACCCCTGGCCAGACTCACTATGGGAAAAAGAGAAAAGACACAAACAAAACCAGAAATGAAAGAAAAGAAGTTACAATGGATACCACCGAAGTACAAAGGATCATACAAGAATGTTATGAAGGACTATATGCCATCAAATTAAAAAACCTAGAAGAAATGGACAAGTTTTTAGAAATATATAACCTTTCTAGACTGAGTCATGAAAAACTGGGCAATCTAAATGGGTTGATCAACAATAATAAAATTGAAACAATCATCCAAAACCTCCCCAAAAGCAAAAGTCCAGGACCAGACGGCTTCACTAATGAATTCTACCAAATATTCAAAGGTAATTTAATACCTGTCCTTTTCAAACTCTTTTAAAAAATTGAAGAAGAGTTAATACTTCCTAATTCATTATGAGGTCAACATTACCCTGATACCGAAACCTGGTAAGGATAAAACAAAAAAGGAAAATTCAAACCAATATCTCTGATGAATACAAATGCAAACATCCTACAAAAAAAAAAAAAAAAAAAAAAGAAAGAAAAGAAAAGAAAAAAAAATACAAGCAAATCAAATACAATAATACATTAAAAAGATTAGACATCATGATCAAGTGGGATTCACTCCAGTGGCGTAAGGATAGTTCAACATATGCAAATCAATAAATGTGGTATAGCATATAAACAAAATAAAGGGGAAAAAATCATATGATCACATCAATAGATGCAGAAAACACATTTGATAAGACACAACATTGTTTTATAATTCAAACACTTAAAAACATGGGTATAGAAGAAAAGTATCTCAATATAATAAAGGCCATATGTGACAAACCCTCAGCTGATGTCATACTGAATAGTGAAAAAAATTAAAGCTTTTCTTTCTTCTATGATTAGGAACAAAAGAAGGATGACACTCTCCCTTCCCCGCCCATCACTGTTATTCAACATGTATCCAAAGTCCGAGCCAGAGCAACCATGGAAGAGAAAGAAGTAAAAGGCATCCAAACGGAAAATGAAGAAGTCAAATTGTCACGTTTTGCAGATGACAAGATTCTTTAAATAAAAAACCCTAAAGACTCCACCAAAAATTGTTAGAAATAATAAACAAATACAGTAAAGTTTCAGGATACCAAATCAATGTACAAAAATCCGTTGCATTCCGATACACTAACAATGAAATTTCAGAAAAACAAATGAAAAAAATATTCCTTTTGCAATTACAAAAAAATATAAAATACCTAGGAGTAAACTTAACAAAGGATGTGAAGAACCTATACACTGAGAACTATAAGATATTACTAAAAGAAGTTGAAAACACTAAGAATGGAAACAAATTCTGTGTTCATGGATTGGAAGAATCAACATACTTAAAATGGCCATATCACCCAAAGCAATATACAGATTTAATGCAATCCCCATGAAAATCTCAATGGCATTTAAAAAAAAAAAAAAAAAAAAGAATAAAAAGTCATCTGATTTGCATGGAATCACACAAAACCCTGAATAGCTAAACTGATTCTGAGTAAAAAGAACAAGATCAGAGGTATCACATTCCATGACTTCAATTTGTACTACAAAGTGATAATCAAAACAGCATGATATTGGCTAAAAAAAACAGACAAACAGAACATGGAACAGAACAGGGAACCCACAAATAAACCCATATACATATGGACAGATAATTTTTGATGAAGGAGCTAAAAACATAGAATGGAAAAAGGAAAGCCACAATATATAGTGCTGGGAAAATTGAAACACCACTTGAAATAGAATGAATCTAAACCACTGTCACCACATACCAAAATTAATTCAAAATGGATCAAAGACCTAAATATAAGAACTAAAATAATACATTGCATAAAAGAAAGCATAGGTACTAAACTAATGGACCTTGAGGACAGAGGGGGTTTTATGAATTTGACCTCAAAGGCAAGGGAAGTAAAGCCAAAAATAAATGAATGGGACTACATCAAACTAAAAAACTTCTGCATAGCAAAATAAATCTTCAACAAAACACAAAAACAACCAACTGAATGGGAGAACACATCAGCACGCAATACCTCTGATAAAGGGCTGATATCCAAAAAGTATAAAAACTCATACAACTCAACAACAACAACAACAACAACAAAACCAAGCAAGCCAATTAAAAAATGGGCAGTGGACCTGAACAGACACTTCTCCCAAGAAGACATACAAACGACGGACAGATATATGAAAAAATGTTCATCTTCACTAGCTGTTAGGGAAATGCAAATCAAAACCACAATGAGATACCTACTCATTCCTGTTAGAATGGTTATTATCAATAAGATAAATAATAACAAGTGTTGGAGAGTTTATGGAGAGAAAGGAACCCTCATACACTGCTGGTTGGGGTATAAATTGGCACCGTCACTATGGAAAACATTATATGGAGGTTCCTCAAAAAATTTAAGAATAGAATTACCATATGACCCAGCAATCCCTCTCCTGGGTATCTACCCAAAAAATCTGAAAACATTTATACAAAAATATATATGTTCACCTATGTTCATTGCAGTATTACTCATGGTGGCCAAGTCATGCAAACAACTAAAATGTCCTTCGATAGATGATTGGATAAAGAAGATGTGGTATATATACACAATGGAATATTACTGGGCCATCAGAAAAGATGAAATACTGCCATTTGTGACAACATGGATGTATCTTGAGACCATTATGCTAAGCAAAATAAGTCAGACAGAAAAAGTCGAGAACCATATGACCTCAATCATACGTGGGATATAAAACTGAAAGCAATAAAGGAACAAGACAAACAAAAACTCATGGAACCAGGACAACAGTTTAGTGGGTACCACAGGGTAAGGAGGGTGTGATGGTAGAAGAGGGTAAAAGGGGTCAAATATATGGTGATGGAAGGAGAACCGACTCTGGGTGGTAAATACACAAAGCAACAGAAAGATGATGTATTACAGAATTGTATACTTGATACCTATGTAATTTTACTAACCAATGTCACCCCAATAAATTTAACAAAAACACAGAAATAAATGAATTGATACTGTAAAAGCAATTTTAGAATCTGGAAAAGAAATTGTGCTTTATTCATGTAAAATATATTAATATTAAAGGAATGAAACTATATAGAAATGTAGCTTTCTGACCTCACAGTTCTGATTAGTTTCAGAGGATAATGCAAAAAATATTTACAATTTGATTCATTTTCTCTTTAGAAGAAATGGTACACTGTACAGAGGAAAGCTCATAGACATTGATGACACAAGCTTGAGTTTGAGTCCTAGCTCAGCCAGAGCTCACCAAATTCTTGTCTTCCTTATTTTCACAGCATTTTTCTTCATAAAAACTAATTTTAGTGTTTGGGTCTTATCAACAGTGAAGAATGACAGAAATAAAAAAAGACACAGTATGTAAAAGATAGCATAACATTGGTTATTGCTCTTCTTGTGAAGGACTAAACTACATGGTCATGTGCACGGGATCTCATTAGGTAGTGACATCTATACCTGCTGGTGGGGGTGGGGGCTAAAGTGAATGACTATAAGCCTCGTGATGAGGAGAACAAGTGAATTTGGAAACATCTAATAAAAAGAGAAAAACCTTTTTTCTAACTGAGTTGAAATAACTTCAGAATTCAGATCCTTATGTAATCATATTTAACCATAGATAATTATATATAATTCTCTATATTTGCGTACAGAAATATTATGTATATTTATATACATTTATCCACATTCTTCAGAATCTCTACAGCACATAAACATCTAACCAATGAATTCAGAATTGCCTGGGGTATCCTGCAGCAACAACATTATCAGCATCATCTATACATGAACGATTCTGTTTGTTTTCACAGAAACAGGTTTCTTTCTTTTCCTTCCTTCCTTTCTTCATTGAGAAGTCAGTGTGAGTGTTATCTTGGACCTAGAGGTAAAGTGCACTACATAATATATTTTCCGTATTTAAAAATTTTTAAAAATCTAACTAGAAACTTAAAACTTAAAGAAAAAAATTAGGAAACAATAAAATTTGTATGTGATACAGTTTTTTTAAAAAAATGTGCCAGGCTTAATAATTCGAGAAATTTAGTTTTCTTTCTTCCTTTTTTTCCTTTCCTTTTTTTTTTTTTTTGAAAAGTGAGTTATTAACTCTTACCGTACTAAAACAAACGTGACATTAAGAAAAACTTGTGTTTAAATAATGTTATCTATTGATCAATTGACATTGAACTTCAGTGAGAACCTGTTTTATACCAGATAATATTCCACTGGTTGGAGCTCTAAAAATGAATAATATGTTTTCCATTACCTAGGAGAAGGAGAAAACATACACATACAGTTATTCTGCAACTCTTACTATGAAAGTTTGAGTAATTCTGTGTTCCTTAAGCCAGAAGCTCCTCTTTCTACCTCTAGTTAGAGGAGTGGGAACAGAGCCATAAAGAAAGATAAAATAGAACTGGATCTTTAAAAAGTTCACCTCGTAAAGAAACAGAGCAACAGATAGACAAACCAGACAAAAATATATCCGGGTGGATAGGTCCAGCAGAGTTCGAAATAGGGGTGTGGAGCTCAGAAGACAGGTAGTGAACAACACCCTATTTTGCTAGCATCAAGTTTCTGTGACCACTTTACTTTGAAGTACAGGGCATTGCTATCATTATTGACAGTTTACAAAAAAGAAGGTGAAACTCAGGGAAATTAAATAAATTGTTCAGAGTTGTGCAACTAGTAATTGGCAGAGTTAGGTACTGAACCAGCTAATCTGACTATTGTGTCTGTCGGCTATACTGTTGCTTCTAAAAACTGCTAAAATATCAAATGTGCATTAAGTTCTGTTAATAGTTCACTGACAGTAGCTGCTGTATTTATGTAAACCTAAACATAGTCTTACATAATAAATGTTTCGTTTTCAGTCACCTGAAGTCCAACTCAAAGAAGACAGTGGAGAAAAAGCGTGTTTTACCTCTGTCATTTAGGAACCTAGGCTGATGATTTGTCTATCGTTAGCAACATGTGATTTGTTAAGTCACCTAGGATGTCTACAACCATCTGAAAATGGGAAGACGGAGCATGGAGGATAGTGACAAAGATTTTTATGGGCCAGGCTTGGAAGTTTTGTATGCAGCTTTCATTCATAATCCACTCAGAAAGACTTAGTCCCATGGTTCCTTCTAGATGCGGTTTTAAGGATGGTAAACATAGTCTCTGGACATATATTTTCAAATGATAACTCTATTTGTTCTGGACAATTCTTTTGGCCAGAAGTATTCTATCCTTTAGGTTACAGAGTACACTCTCATTCTTAAAGGAACACTTTCACATAAAAAAAAGATGGCATATTATATGATAGACTATTAACGTTGATAATAGCCCATGCATAATGATATTTCTCTCACAAAATTAAACCTTATAATTTTTTTAGCTGACAACAAACTTTTGGGATGGAGGGGAAATATGGAGGTCAGCTGATGGTTCATTAGCATCATTTAAAACCAGGACTTATGGATAAAAATACTGGCCAGGGGAAATAAATAAATCATCTTACTTCTATAATCCTGCATTAATTTTAAAATTTTTGCCCTATGTCAACTTCTATATGTCTTTTGTTTCTTGTGGGTACAATGTATGTTTCATTCAGAGTATTCTGGCTTACTGATTTTATTCAAGATGAGACATGAGCATAGATCTGAATATGGTTATAGACATATTTATGGCTGTACCTATATATAGATATAAATATAGAAATATGATTATGTAGTACAATAATCATTGCAATGTTACTTTTAACCAATGTAATTTGTGATAAATATGCACTTGATATTTTTCCGTTCACTGTTATTACATTTTTGAACAAGTTTATGATGGTTTTAATCTGATCATTTTTAAGACAGTGATATACATATAGCAAGAAATAATAACCAATATAGTTGTTTACTATAATTCACCAACTTGTTTTTATTTCTAGCCAGTCAACCAGAGAATATAATAATGTGGAGGAGACCTGATGAGACTTAGTCATATCTTTAGTAATACTATGATCAACAGCAATAACCATATAACTCTCATGGACACTAAAAAAATAAAATAATAATAATAATAATAATAATAATAATAATAATAATAACATAATTAGGGGAAATTTTACCATAATTTTCTTCTGTTAAAAGTGCTTAAAATTAAAAAAAAATCTATATTTTGTAACTCACTATTCTGATAAATATGTTTCTGTTTGGTTAGTCTAGAAACATTTTTTCAGTGTATCTATGAAATTTGTATTATGTTTTCAATATATTAATTCATAGAATATAAAAAATAAATGATACAAAAGATAACTACTTTCATTTAAGGTGGCCCAGGAGACGAGCAAAATTCCTAATATTTTCTAGTATAAAAAGCTTCCCAGAATCATTCCCAGAATGATTAAAGATAATCATGCTTTATCTTTACTCCAGATTTCCCTATATACATTATTACAATAGCTATATTAATTGACATGCACACACATACATACACAAATTTACTAAAAAAGATAGTGCATGTTGGATCTTGTCCATATTTTCATATCTATTTTACTTAACTGAACGCATATAATTCCTCATGAATAATTCGCAAATAACACATGCAAATATATGTACATATACAAATACATAATATGTTATATATATATTTTTTATTTTCAACAATGGTGGTGTTTTCCAACATCTGTTACCAATTAAAGCCAAATATAATAAGGAGGAAAAACAAGAGTATACAAATAAATACTTTCTCTAGTTTTTTCACAGCTGTCAAGTGTGGATTCCAAACTAAGACTAGAAATGTCTTGTAGTTTTGCTACAAGTCTTTTATGTTGATATACAGATACATTTTCAAAAGACAAACCATGGTTATCTACACTATAAAATGAAAACTTAGACACTAATCTTATTTAGCTCAAATAATATATATATATATATATATATATATTATTTGAGCTAAATAATATATATATATTGTCTTTAAAAGAGAATAAAGACATCCCCCTGTGATGTCAAGTAAAACAGAAAGACAAACAAACAAACAAACAAAAACAAACAAACAAACAGCAGCAGATTATAGCAATTTTGGAATGAAAAACATTTTCTTAAATGTCACCTTTTTCAACTTTTAAGTGTACAAATTCTACAAGCTAAAATGGATGTCTTCCAGAGACCTGCAGCAGAAGAACATAGTGGAAATTTTATTGTGGATCCACACTCTAAACTTTAACTCTATGGAATCTTTAAAATTTTCCTTATTTGTGGAGGAAACATAGTTTATAAATAAACACACATATATATGAATGCATTTATGTATATATATGCATAAACGTACATGCAAACATGTATGTATAGCACACACATGTGAAATAAGACTTTACCTCTGTGAGCTTTTCAGCTGATTGTAAAGGTACATAACCTTCTGTTGCTTATTTAATCATTATACTAAATAGATATAAAAATCACTGTAAGTCACAAACATTTGAAAAGTTTTATGGTAAATATGAAGAATAATTATAAATTTAGATTTTAATATTTTTTATTGATTATGTAAGAATAAATTTAGCTCTCTAATTTCATGTTTCCAAATAACTATTTTCTGGTGATCATTCAATAAGGAACTTTCTAAATGTATTTTCATATATAAATTTATTATACTTTATTCTATAAATATGTACATTCTAAATGAAAATCACCTTGATCCTCACAGAAGATCAAGGAAACATATCTCTATAATAAAATGGAAGATATAAATCACTATTATATTTTTACATTGCTCTATACTTTTCAAATATGTTATTCTATGAATCTTTACAATATTCCTTTGGAAAAGACATTATTCTCTCTAGTTTTCAGAAAAATAACATAAGCTAAGAAAGTTTAAATCAAAGTTCAGTATTAAAGCTAGTAAAGCATGGAATTAAAAGTTGAATTTGGGGGGCAGCCAGTTGGCTCAGTTGGTTAGAGCGCAGTGCTCTTAACAGCAAGTTGCCGGTTCGATCCCCACATGGGCCATTGTGACCTGCCCCCTCAACAACTATATTGAAATAACTGCTTGACTTGGAGCTGATGGGTCCTGGAAAAACACACTTAAAATAAATAAAAGTTAAAAAAAAAAGTTGAATTTGGTCTGTGTGACTTATAAATCTAGTATTTTAACATTAAAAACTGTGCTTTCCTCACAGCAAGCAAAGCTTTCTAAATAAAATAATATATGCATTTATTTGAAACCTTTAAATACATACACAAATATTTGTATCTTATATACTTATAATCATTTATCAAGCTTTAATTATATATGTAGTTTAAAATGAAATGAAAACATCTAGTTTTATATAATCCCCTTGGTAAGCAGAAAAAAATACTTGTAGAAGATATATATACATACATATATACATATATACATGTAAAAGATCATGGAATCAAAGCATATCATTAAAAAAAATGCAATGATACAGAAATGCAGTGATACAGAAAATAAGGCAGCAAGAGAGAAAAAGAGAGACTATATGACTATTAGGTTGATGCAAAAGTAATTGTGGTTTTTGCCATTGGTTTTAACCTTTTAAAATGCAGTTAATTTTGCACCAACCTAATATAATAAATATAGAAATTAATTAATAAAATGCCAATAATAAATCCATCACTATCAGTAATTATTTTCTTTAATGGATTAAATGAACAAACAAAACAGAAACAGACTCATAGATACAAATCACAAACTGCTGATTGCCACATGGGAGAGAGGTAGGGGGACCAGGTGAAAAAGTTGAAGGGATTAAGAAGTACAAATGGGTAGTTATACAATAGTCATGGGATGTAAAGAACAGCATAGAGAATATAGCCAATAATATTGTAATAACTATGTGTAATGCCAGGTGGAGATCACTTTTTAAATTACATGTCTAACCACTATGCTGTACCCCTGAAATTAATATAAAATAATACTGAATGTCAACTGTAATTGAAAAATAAAAATTAATTAATTTAAAAAAACCCAAAAAGCCCAGCCACTCTGTTTCCCATTCACTCTTAAACTACTTTGTGCAAATTACACTTTAGACTTTTCTAAATTTATTGTAATTATACCCATAAATTACAAAGTGTCTACTCATATAACTTCTGCTTAATCTCCCATTTATATGCAGAGTAGCAATGGTAAAGAGATTAAGATTTTTGCATTTAATGCTCTTTTTTTCCTAATCAAGTTAAAGGGCTTACAACCTGCTTCCCTGTGGTTCCCATATTAAAAATAAATTATAAGTCATGTAATTTTATTCAGGCATTATTTCTACTTGTGCAATCTCTGTCTATTTACTGGTTGTTCACTGAGGATTTAGTAATTTGTCACACAGAAATAAACATGCAAGAATAATCCACTTTAAAATAATCAGTTTATAGAGAAAGTACTATTATGACCAGATTGAGATAAAATAAAATTATATTCACTTCATATCTTTCTCCAATTTTTTTTTTAAAGTTAGGGAATCATTAAAAATACAAAAAAATTAGAAATACATAATTTGTCTTACTGAATGTACTTGAAGAAATTATATATTTGTAGATAACTCATAGTATAAAATGTACATTTTTTATGTTTTCTTTCTAATAAATATGTTAAATAACATACTCATTGAGCATTTACTCTGTGCCAATAAAGTTTTAAGTATATAAGTACTTTTAAACACATTAACATATATAAAAATCTTAAAAGATATTATGGATATCTCCATTTTATCATACAGAAGTATTGGAGAATTTTTTAAAAACAATCATTCTCACCAATACTATAAAGACTCCAAAATATGCAAACAGACAAAACATAAAAAATCTTTCCAATTCCAGTCTAGTATATATGATTCATTTTCCTCTCTCACATTTAACCAGACTACCAGAAACCATAAGATCAGAGTATATTACAGAGAAAAATAATTTGATTTCCCTCCATATATTTGCTATATTTAGTAATAGTATTGTTACGGTATTGATATATGCCAGAAACTCCAGATGCATGCCATTAATTATATTGTGATGTAGTTATTTTGATTCAGCATTTCCCTTGAAGTTCAAGTTACTGCATTGAATCCTATCGCCAGTCTTAGTTCTTGTTTAAAGTGGTACAGAATGGACAAAAATGAATATCAATCACCACAAACAAACTCCAATGAAAAGGTCAAAGAACATTTCACTTTATCATCAATGTACATCAGATGCTTTTCAATTTACACATGTTATGTTAGTGAAAATTCAAGCAAAGCATTTAAAATGCTTTGAAAGTTTACCCTAGAAGTGATTTTCATATGAAATTACCTAAACTAAATCTAATTTACAGTAGATGCTTTGAATATGATAGTTTCTTACATGAAATTGAATTCAGTCTCATGGATCATTAGCTATTCACAAAGATTCAAACACAAGTCTCTAGTGACATCTTACTATATAGCAATCTTTAAAAAGAGAGCCCTTTGAAAATATAACCATCCTGCCCTACTCAAGTTTAGCATTTGTAGTAGTAACTTCTCAAACTTATAGATAAAACTGAAGAGCAACAGAGATGGTTTATTAATATATATAGCTTGTAGTTTTCTCCAACAGTGATTTTTTTTTCCCCTTCAAAATTATCTTTACGGTTTAAGTGTATTGCTTAAACGTAACCTTATGTTTATGTCAAGAATGCATAAATACAAGTATTTGTATAGCAAATCTTATAGTTCAAAAAATTTTTTAAATACTTTCAGAAATACACAATTTGTATCATATTCTCAAACTTTATTATAGAATATTAATGGTCCAGTTTAAGAAAAATATTTATGGCAATTAAGCTTTATGAATACTTATTGTATTGGTATTTATGAAAATTACTGTTAAATAACATTGTGTACTATTAATACTAGATAAACTGACACATATCTCTCTACTTGTATATGTGACTTGAATACTGAAGTTTATCCATTAGATTTGAAAATAAGGTGTATATAACAAGTGGGAAAACTAAGTTCTGAACATTTTCCAGTTGCTCATTATGCACAGAGCTAATACTGTCACTGTATGTGGCATATCCAGATGGCAAGTACATCAGTGGGAGATTGGGAAAACTTGTAGAATCAATTACAATTGCAGGTAAAATTAAACTTGGAAGCAGAATCATTAATATGTTGAATATGCATCTGGTTACAAGTCTTTGAACCATTTAAGAACATTTCTATCCAATTCTAACTCCTGAGCCTTTTACATGTTGTAAGTGCTAAGTCTCCTCTGTCTGAATTAAGACCATATGTGAAGTTTAGGCTTATCCCCCAGGAGTCCATCTGGAGCAACTGATGTCTAAACCATTGTTAAATCTTGATGTCCAATGAGCCTCAGGGGGATAGGAAGCTAAATTAGTTGATTAAACAGATACTTCTAATTTTTTTTAATGTACATGATTGTTAAAGTCGATACTTAAGAATTTGTGAGATTTAAAATAACTTTTATTTGAAATTAAAGTTATCATTATTTTTACTAAAGCATCTAATTTAAAATTAAAATGCCTTCCAAAACTTTTCTTGGAAATAGATTAATTCCTACATTGTTTTTACAGTATCAGAATATAGAATACTGTAAATTAAAATCAATAAACAAGTTGTACACTATTGAAATACTTCTTCATAAATTATACAAAGTACATATGATTTTCTAAGGGTATTATATTACTAAAATATTTACTCTTGTATAAGCTCTCTAATAGGATTTTGTGAAACAATGTTATTTCATGACCTATATTGTCCAAAAATACAAATTTGTTATAGTTACCGTTAAAATCTTAAGAGATGAATACTCAAAATATATATAAATATATGGTACATACACAGTCATGCCAGCCATCATATATATATATATTCTATCACACCTGAAATTTTTATAAGTCTGAAACTTTTTTATTTAGTAGAAAGGCAATATATTATGGAATCCTAAATTATAGAATCAGAAGCAGACATGAGAATGCAGGTAACCTCTAATATGTAAGAAATAAAAGAAATGTGCAAAAATGTAATCACTGTCACTCATAGCATCTGCTTTTTGTTTTGGATTATATAGTTATTTTCACAAAAAGAATATAATTTACATTAAAATGTAATTAATTTATAAATTATATATTACAATAAATTTTTAAATAGATTTTCTCTTAGTTTTCATTATAAATGTGGTAAGCATTGATATATATATATATAATCTATAACATATATATATATATATATATATATATATATATATATATATATATATATATATATAAAACAAAACAAAAGTTCTTTGGGGTCCTCAATAATTTCTAAGAGTTTCTAAGACCAAAACCTGTGAGAAATCATTGTGCAAGGGCATGCATTTATATTCTTTTTTTAAAAAAAAGTTTATTGGGGTGACAATTATTAGTAAAGTTACATAGATCTCAGGTGTACAATTCTGTAATACATCATCTATATATCACATCGATATATGTTATATATATCACATATATCACTTCTCTTTCCATCACCATATATTGGATCCTCTTTATCCTCATCTACCATCCCCTCCCACCTTCCCCTCTGGTAACCAATAAACTATTGTCTGTGTCTATGAGTTTTTGTTTCTTCATTTGTTTGTCTTGTTCTTTTGTTGTTTTCAGTTTTATATATACACAATGGAATACTATTCTGCCATAAGAAAAGATGAAACAGCACCATTTGAGACAACATGGATGGATCTTGAGATTATTATGCTGAGCGAAATAAGTCAGACTGAAAAAGTAGAGAGCCATATGTTTTCACTGATATGTGGTATGCATTTGTATTCTTAATGGAAGCGATGTCATTTCCAAGAGGGTGAAAAGTAGTTCTTGGAAGTATGTGAAACTATTTTACATTTTGCATTTGTGAATCACAGATATACCTGTAGTACACACAAAAAAAATATACAGTACATGTGGCATTAAAATTCCATGTAGGATTGTGACAATTAGGAAAAAAAATCTAAATGGGTTCTTAGTGGAAGACAATAATTGAAAAATATATTATAAACCCTACCCTAGGTTAAGTCCTAGTAGGGAGTGTGCTTAATTAGCATCAGGGTGTTTCTGGAAGACCATCCACTTCATTGACATTTTCTGTCCCCTGACTACAATACAACTCTTTCACTTGTTTGGGTGTTTGGATAGGAGCCTCCATGATCACATAATTACCATGCATGTTTGTCAGATCCATGTAGGCCTACTGTGTTCTCATCATCCTGATCGTCCAATTCCCTCAAGGTTTTCAGTACATTCTTAGCTTTTCCATATGTCTTTAAAATGGAGTGAGAAGGAAAGGGGATCTCACTTGCTTTCCCATATCATGTTTGCTTTGCAAGTGTCAGACATTCCTTCAAATTTATTTTTTTCCACATACACTTCAAGCTGTCTTTACTAGTTTAGTTATTTTATGTCACTGTGGTACATGACTCATGTGCAAGAATGCTGCTGCTCAAATTTTTAAAGACTGCCTTAAAATATTTCTCTGCTCTAGGATTTTCAATTCCTATGCCTTGGTGGAGAAAAGAAGAAAATGTCACACTAACCTCTTTCAATGAATCAACAGCTTTTAAGCTCTGATTACACCATCTCTAAACTCCATTTATTTTACCCATGAAAACTTTATCTGGTCTCTGGTTATGTATAGTTGACATAGAATCCATGAAGCAATGACTATAAGTACCAGCTGCTCAGGTGTATTTACTGCCATACACCTGCCATAAATAAAATAAAATGTAATTGCACCCGAGCATGTCCATGGTGAAGCTGTAAATGTTATTAATTGTATTAAATCCCATCTTTGAGAACATATCATTTTAATACTTTGTATGACAAAAGGACAATTGCTTAAACACATTTCTGCTTAAGCAACATCTAACTGATATTAGTCTCCATGAAAAGCACTTGGAAGATGGTTTTCAACTGCACACTGAACTAGCCTGTACCTTCAATATAAATTAGAGAATAAGACATTGCCCTCAATTCAGTATAAGCAGAAGCTGTATACTTATACACAGCATAAGCAGGTAGATACTGTCATATGAGCTCAGATATCTGGAAAAAAATACTAATGGAACTGGTATACATTGTTGGAAGATGTACATTGAAATTATAAATGGGGTATTTTGAGTGCATTGATTTCTTTCCATCAAGGCTAATTTCTTATCCCACTGTAAGAGTTTATGTATAAAGTACTGTTCATATATGATGGACCTTTGATGTTGTCAGGCCCTTTAATTCATCCTGAAGTTCTATAATTATTGTTATTATAAGATTATTTCATATAGACTTCCATTCCCATGTTTGCCACTTAAAAAAACCATCTAGTGATACTGTTCACTTTCATTATACTGAGTAGATAAAATTCTTTCATTTAGAACGTATCACTTCTTAAGAAATTTAATATCTTCAGCACTCATACCTTCTTTTCATCTGTGAAACCTAGTTTTCTCAACATTTTATATTAAAAAAAAACAGAACGTATCTTTTTGGTCGTAATTACTATAATTAAAAAATAAGTTCACTATATCCAGGGTGGAGAAAGACTCACTAATTATTTGAAATTTTATTAATGTAGAATTAATGTTGAACTCTATGTCAAAAGTCTATGGGTCTATCACAGACATTCAATTTATTTTAATAAAAGAACTTAGTTGTAAGTACTAGCTGCTCAAAAAGAAAAATGCGTTAAAGTGCAGCTATTAATAGTAAAAAGTTCTATAAAAATTAGTAAATATAATGCCATTTTACAAGTCATATGAGAAATAAACTTTTTGTGACACAAACAATAAATAGCATGAGAGAACGTAGTCTTCCAATTCATTTATTTTTCATTTTCAATTTACCTGTCATGGAAGACAACATGTATTCAGAAACTTACAGAAATAAAAAGTGTATTGGTAGATGACTTTATAACTCATTTTTTTTATTACCAGATACTGAGGAGTTAGGGTTGAAACATAGGAATGGAAATATTACTCATCACTTTTTGCAGTATTTATTCTAGCAAAGACTATAGAAAGATATTCTAAGTGAGAAACTGGGGACAATGTCAGTAGAAAGTCAATGTTTAATATTGAAAATAATAACATTTAGCACATAAGGAGTGGCACTGGCAATATACAGAAAACCACTTTAAAAAATGGTTTGTATATGTTTTCCTGAGGAGTCAAAAAAACTAAATCCAATTAGGGCAACCTGATTTTATTGACTGCATTGTAACTAAAGAAAGTGTTTGCCTAATCAATTTTGTTGTAACCTTGCTTTCTGAAGCAGCAGTAGATTAATAGAAGGATGACATTTTTCAATAGAAGTAAGGATGCTGCAAAAAAGAGGACCTTAAAGTATTGGGATTATTATCTCACCACTTTCTAAAAAAATACATACTCTGATAAAATGGTTGTAGGATTCTATTCCTTTGGGAGAAAAAAGTAAATAATTACAGTTTTAGGTAATTATTGGAGAATTTCATAATTCTCTAAATTTAACATTTGCATTTCTGATATGATCATAGATCATATAGATATAGATGTTTTGAAACACTTCTTTCAGGAATTCTTTGGTTTGAAAATGAAAACTGTTTTAACAATCTTTTTTGTTTTACCCCCCTAGCAAATAAAGGCTTAACAAATTTAAAAAAAATAATTGTTCAAGTATACAGAGGAGACAAACAAAACAAGAAAACATAGTAAACTGGTGAAAAAATTGTGCATTTGTTTGTTATGTTGTCATTGCATTTATCCTGTTGACATCAGAACATTTAAACCTGTAGAAAATTGTATAAGAATTTATTAACATTTATTTGAGCCAGACTGAGGACATACCCAGAATCAAGATCTCAATGGACTCAGAAAATGCTCCAGAGAATGGCAGTTTTACAGTTCTTTTTATGCTTGGAATCAAAAGAGGGAATGTAAGTAAGATTATAGGAGAAACATTGGTGATAGCTTAAGGAGGCAGGACAAAGCAAGGCAGGGAGATCCCTATGATTGGAGGATGAAATGGAGAGATGCATACTTCTTTTACATTGGTGAATATAGGATAGTGAACATTTAACATTTATAGTAAATAAGCATGGTATACAGACGAGATCATGTGCTTGCATCTTGAAGGTGGTTACACTTCCTGAGGGGTCTGGAAAGAGGTTATTCTAGAATTTCAGAGGTGTATTAACTTGGGTGCACTAAATCAATGGACAGAGCTTGCTTAAGGCAAAGGTGAAACTTTTACTAAGGAAGTCATATGAGGTCTCACAAATTTGCGGACTCATCCTAGCAAAAGTGCTACATACCTCATTGCTGAATATCACTATGGGCACCTTCAAAGTACACGTAACCCCCTTATAACATGGTTGTTAGGTTCCTAAAAATGCCATGGTACGCGAATCCCATGTTATATGAAACAAAGAACTAGTATAAATAAGGAGGCTAGTTTCCAAAAATTAAAAAAAAAAAAACACAACACACTATTGTATTTTTATAGTTAATAGAAATATCTTTATTAAAGCAATTTTCACCAAAAGTATAACATATTAATATGTATTAAATAATATTTTCTTTGTCATCACTGCTAAGCACCATTAATAGAGGGCATTTTCTTTTTGACAAGATATCTTCATCCTCTGAACTTTCTTCAACATTATCTTGACTTACATTCTGTACTTAGTGCAAAAAAAATCTGTTATTTTAGATTGCTTGCTTTTAGCTGAGAGATCTTTATAAATTTCGTTATATGGTGCTAAGCACCTGTGAAGTTCTCTCTTAAACTTTGTGTTTCTTTCCGTGGAAGGATCTTCATTTAGGAAATTCCGCAGTCAAATCTGATACGACATCCACGTTAGAAAGAAAAAATTCAAATGAGATATCTTTCGCTCATAAAAGCTTTTATTACGTTCCATGTTGTTTGGGGATTTCCCTAATTTCAAATGAGATATTTTTGCTCTTAAAAGGTCTTACCATGCTCCATGTTGTTTGGGGATTTCTCTAATTCTCAAAGGGTATTAGAGTGAATCCGTGTTCTAGGATGCCATGTTGTATGAGGGTTTTCCCTAATTCTCGAACTGTGTTATAGAAGTGCTGTGTTATAGGGGGGTTACCTGTACTCCCCTTGGGAAGCTGTGCATCTACGCCAGTGCCTTCCTACCCTTCAAAGCAATTTTGGAACTCTTTTTCTAGAATGGCCATCAGAGTTGTCATCGTATTACTCTTAATGACCTGAATGTCATCCAAATGCCGTCCTTTCAATATTTCCTTTATCTTTTGGTAAAGAAAAAAGTCATTGGGGACCAGATCAGGTGAATAGGGAGGGTGTTCCAATGCAGTTATTTGTTCTCTGGCTAAAATCTCCCTCACAGACAGTGCCGTGTGAGCTGGTGCATTGTCATGATGCGAGAGCCATGAATTGTTGGTGAAAGGTGCAAGTTGTTTTCATTTAACTTTTTCACACAGAGTTTTCAGCACGTCCAAATAGTAAACTTGATTAACTGTTTGTCCAGTTGGTACAAATTCATAATGAATAATCCCTCTGATGTCAAAAAAATGTTAGCAACATTGTTGCAGCAAGTTTGCAAACTTAATTGTGAGACCTGTGGCATGACCACGTACCATGACCTGTCCAGTTAGGAATTTATGCACAGATCACCTTGTGAGGTTACTAGTGGTCAATGACCTTGTCAGATTTAATACATAGCCACTTTTACATTTACAACCCTATTGAAATCAAGAAAACAAATGACTTTCTGTCTTTAAATCTATCCATTTCATTCTCTCTCTCTCTCATATATAGAAAACACAATTATTCATTCCACTAATCTTCTAAAATAGCTATAAGCTTCATTTATTGTACCTATACTAAGACATCTATTCTCCCTTTCAATAATTAAACCACCACTCAAAAATAATAGACCCTGAGGTCAGGGTGGAGTAAAACAAGTCTTGATATCAAGATTTTTTACAGTCCCTAAATATTATATTAGCAAACAGAACATCATATCATTTTGTTATGTAATAAAACAGACAATTTTATAGATAATGTCTACGCTTCCATCCAGGTGCCATACTTTGACACACAAACACTTAAACATGTCTCATGGTCACCTGTTCTGGCACTGTATTCATTCTATTTTGAATTTTCTCATCTTGAAATTTTATGTAGATTTTGTTCACATTTGCAGTAGTAGAATGGAATCAGTTTTGATGCATTTATCTCTTGGTTTGGAAAAGGTATGTTTAACATCCACTGAAAACGAATTGTTCATTATCAAAAGAGCAATTGTGTTCCTTCTTACTATATATTGAAATATTTCATGTTATCTAATTCATCATACAAAGGACTGTTTATCTTATTTAGTACATCTTAGTATTTAAGACTTCCATGAAAATAATTCTCTATATTTATTTCCAGTATTCAATTTTACTAATGTATCATTCTACTTTTGTTTCTTGTTTATATTGATTAACACAAAAATTTCATGTTTATAATGATATTGCTGAATTCTAATAGGCCAAAATTTTTTGGAATAACAAAAAATGAATAATATATACTTGAGCTTTTTTTGTTCTATTTTAAAAGGAAGTCATCATATTTTATTGTCCTTGTAGTTACCTGACTAAATTTATAGGTGTTTTTGTTCTTGAAAATCTGCCAGGAAAAAACATTTTTTTTCTTTTTCTTTTTCAATTCTGTCTTGTGCCTGTAGAATTGAGTTGATGTTTTTCTTTCTTAACAATTCTGATTCATTTTTTATATTAATTGAAATAGCACACAACATAATTACCTTTTATTCTTTTAATAAAATGATTAACCTCCTTGCATGAATCTTTATTTTTAAAGTTTAAAACCTCACTCACTCTCTGAACCAAATGTTTGCCTTATACTTTGTAGAATATTTCTAAAGCAGAGTTCACGGAGCTTTTCTGCTTTGCTGTGATATTTTTTGACCAGGTGTCAGTTCGTACATCAACTCAGTCTTTTTTCACAATTAGTAGTGGAATCAGGCTCCATTAATTTTGCAAACAATCAGAATCTATGGCATCCTTTCCTGGGTAAAGTTTTCCTGGGCATAACAGTGCTCCTGGGAGGGGATAAAGTGGCATTGCTGTAGTCACTGGGGAGAAGAGAAGACTTGGTTGTGATTCTTGTGAAAAGTGGTAGGATACTGAGGTATATAACCTTTCTAGAAGATTAGAAGTGTATCCTATCACAGTGTTAAAGGTCCCTTTTTGTTTCATCAAGCATAGCTGAATAAAATCTATTGCATAGAAGTGGACTCATTAGGTGGTTCCATTTTATGCAGCTCACAGTGGGAAATGGATTGGATAAAATGTATTCAACACTAACTCAACTAGCAATTCTATCTTGTAATGGTCTCCATATATCTAGGATCCTTAGACAACTCCTTACAAAACTGTGCAAATTATATACAGAAAGTGAAAGTTGAAACTCTTGTACTGAATGAATTACCATAAGTAAGACTAGGGAATAAAAAGAGAAGCACAAAACAGAACCTTAAGGAATTTAAAATATTTTTCAAAAGCTGGCAAATTATCAGCAAGAAAAATAGAAAGGTAAGATCATAGGTTATTTGGAAAAAAATAAAAGAAAATATCAGAAATAAGAGCGAAATATCTGTAAAATATATATATATATATATATATATATATATATATATATATATATATATAATCAACAACATCAAACTTCACAGAAGAAGTTAAATACAATTTGAAGGAGATCACTCAATTTCAATATTCAAAGATGGAATTTAAGAGAAAAATGTATACATAATTAAGAAGAAGCAAAATACACTAGACAAGAGATGGATACACAGTCAGGCAGTAAAAACAATGTGGAAAAGTGTTCTTGCAAAAAGATGGGATGATAAAAGTACTATAGAGGTGTATACTTTCAGTGTGATACAGTGAGGAAGATGAATATTATTCTCTCTCTATATATACACACACACACACACACACACATATATTATATATCTTTATTTACGTAGAGAATATATATGGGTATACATATTTATAGTATACGGGATACCAAAAAAATGTGTACACATGACTTATATTCATCTTTTGTTATTGGTGTATATTGAGTATTATAATTTTATACAGTTTTTTTCCTTTCTTAAATGTGTATACATTTTTTGGCACCCTGTGTCTATGTGTACATATAATAGGTATATGTTTACCTACACACACACACACACACACACACACATATGTGCATGCATATATGCAGATATATATGTGTGTATATATAAAGAGGAAGAGAAGAATTAAATTAATCTTCCTCACTACTTCACACTAAAAGTGTATAACTTTCTGTTACTCTTATCATCTCATCTTCTAAAAATGCATACTTTTAAAATAACACACGCGGGCTTGCAGGCTCTCAGTGGAAAATGTCAACCTTCCATGTTTATAGGCCAAGCACCAGATGTCATGCAAAGATCTAAAAATATAATATAAGGGGAGAGAGGTGGTAGTTACTCTTAGCAGAAAGAGAAAACTATACTTCTGCAGTACATTTGAAGAAGAAACCAAAACAATAAGAACATCAGAAGGGCTATTTTGATCTTCAGAATAAATTAGAAGATGTGTTCATTTTCTAAGATGTTTACAGTTGGAGTTTCTCCCACCCTAATGTTACTAGATATAGCAAATAAAAATACAGGGTCCATTACTAAATTGAAGTTTATATGAAATATATATGTGTGTGTGTGTGTGTGTGTGTGTGTGTGTGTATATATTTAGTATAAGTATACTTCTGTAATATATGGAATGTGTTTACAATAAAATAAATAGTGTTTGTTGTTTATCTGAAATTCAGAATCAACTGGAAGTCCTTTATTTTACCTGAAAACCCCAGGAAACTCCTATCAGAACAGGTAGTAAATGTTTGGCATTCTTTCTCTTCTGAGAAAGATAGAATAAAGTGATTAATCAAATCCTAACAGAATCTCTGGAAATGAATTAGAGGGGCTTTTTGTGTTTGTTTTTAATATAGTCCATTATTACAAGGTGATCTTTGCCTTTGATGCTTAATAGCCAAAAAAAGTAGGAGGAAACTAACATTCTTAAATTTATATCAAAGTTGGAATTGGCGAAGTGAGTATAACATATTATTAAAATGTTGGAATTATTAAGTTTAATCAAAGAAAAGTTTATTTAACATATATAGAGTACAGCTTAGGGAGAATGTTTAGAAAACAGATAACAGATAGTGAAAATACTCATCAGATTTGAAATCAAAATAATGATAAAGAAAATAAGGGAGTATCAAAAGAATAAACGGAGGCTAGATCAGGGGCCAGATTGGGATACACTATTCTTACGTCATAAATATTTGAGTAGTTATTGTGTTTGACGTGGCTTTAGGACTTCTATCTGTATATTCAATTTCATGAAATAGTAATAGAAGACTATGTAGAGAGAAATCAGGGTCATGAGAAATTTTTATTGAAAATAGAAATCCTTGAAGAAATGTTGTGAGAGCTGTCTCTTAGAAGTTAATAACGGATAAGAAATGGTATAAATGTAGAGGAAGGACAGATTGTTGAATAAGATGTTAGAGAAATGGTGAGAAAGTAACAGTTGAGAATGAGCAAATAACCCTATTTTTGGCTTACTCGTACCAGAAAATTGCAGATGAAGCAAGATTAGTGAGACTGCAGGTAAAAGAGGTATTTCACTTTTGTTGAAGGAGTGACATTTGTTTAAATAAATATTTGAGAACATAGAGGCAATTGTAGATCATTAATGTGTAATTTACAAAAGAATAAGCTATCTCCAATATTGCTAAATAAGACAGAAATAAGTAAAAGACAGATGTTACAGGATTTTATTGACTGGAGAACACTTACCTTGTTCATGACTGTGAATCACAGGAAACAAAGTAGAAAATAATCCAAAAGCACAGAGATGTGTTACCTCAAACATGGAGAAAGATATTGTGTATAAAACTTTTCAACCTACTTCAAGGAGTCAATGATAATGTCTTTGCTGTTTTGTGTCTTTCTATGCTTTATATTTTGGAAATTGCCTATGCAGTTGGAAGGTGTCTGACACTGATTAAAAATTAATTAACTATGGATCTTCTAAAATGACCATCTGAACCTTAAAGAAAAATTGAATTGATTTAAGCAGTATTTGAAAAATCTGTTTCAGAAATAACTGACAACACAATAAGAGTGGAGATCCGATTTACCAGGAGGTTACATAAAAATGATCAAAAGACTTTAATAGATTTCAAGGTCAGTATAAACAAGCAGTGTGATGTGGCTACTAAGAAGCTAATGTAATTTGAAATATTATTGATACAAGTAAAATGACCAGAAAGACTGAAAGCACTGCTACATTCTATCCCTACAGACTTGATATGAAATATTATTCTCAACTATGTTTGACATTTGTATAGTGTTGTTTCTAAACACAACTCAAGTTTAGAGTGTTCAAGATACTGTGGTCATATGAAGAATTTCTGAAGGACTCATGAATGGGTAGTTAGGAAAAACATGATTTCCGAGGCGGGGGGCAGGGTGCAAACACTTTCAACAATCTGCCAACATGACATATCAAGTCTTTGATCCCTTAAAGTATAATGACAATTTTAACATGATACATTGTACTCAATGTGATAGATGATTTTCAGGAGGAGTCACAGTCCTAAAAACATAGGATAAGAGGAATAAAGTGAAATAAATGGAAGATAAAATCACAAAGTTCTACAAACATATTCACATTTTAAAGAAGATATGGAAGAAGACAACAATTGAGTTTGTGTTTGATATTTCTGTATCTCCAAATAAAGTAATTGTGCTTCAGCTTAGTTCAACACTCATGCTAAGATGTTGTTAGAATGTACTATGCATTCTCTGAATAAAAGAAATGGAAGTTTAAAGCTGAGCCATGGGCATTATAGTAAAAAATGTCATATTATCAACCTGAAACTCTTTAAAGGGAGAGTATTACACTAATTCACATTTTAAATATGATATTAGATACTGTCTTCTTTTAGGATTTTGTTTTCAAAAATAGAGAACCAATCTTAGGGTAACTGGTCTAGGTTTCAAAAATAATGTATAATACCTGAACAATAGAAGAATCTGACACTTACCAGCAAAGGATATGCTGTACTGGTGTGTATATACTGAAAATAGATAACTTATGTGGCCAATATCAGCATATAATGCTATATCAATTGATGCACAGTGGTGGAGACAATACACACAGATCTGGCTAAATTTTAAATTTCGCTACTTAAAATTGAGCTTTGCTAGTTTAAAATTTCTAAGCCTAAGCAAATTATCTAATCTCTACAAGTTAAAGCTGTTACTTTTTAAAAATAGTATTTCATAGCTTTGTTATACTGGTTTAATAATATAATGTAAGTCAAATAATTCATATTAAATATTAATATTAAATATTATAGTTGGGTTTGCTATTTTGCAGTACTGAAGATACCTATATTCGAAAATTTGAAATTTGTAATTGCACAGTTTATTTCATACCATGAAAAATTCTGTTTTTGATCCTGTTTACCCTCATCTACCACTCTTTTATCCCTTATCCTCTGGTAACCACTAAACTACTGTCTATATCTATCAGTTTTTGTTTCTTTGTTTGTTTTTCTTGTTCCTTTGTTGCTTTCAGTTTTATATCCCCCATATCAGTGAAATCATATGATTCTCAACTTTTTTCTGTCTGATTTATTTCACTTAGCATAATAATCTCAAGATCCATCCATGTTGTCGCAAATGTCACTATTTCACCTTTTCTTATGGCAGAATAGTATTCCATTGTGTATATATAACATATGTTCTTTATACAATCATCTATCAAAGGATACTTTGGGATCAAATATATGGTGATGGAAGAAGAAATGACTGGGTGGTGAACACACAATGAAATATATAGATGATGTATTACAGAATTGTACACTTGAAAGCTATGTAACTTTACTACTGTATTTCCCCGAAAATAAGACCGGATCTTATATTAATTTTTGCTCCAAAAGACGCATTAGGGCTTATTTTCAGAGGATGTCTTATTTTTATCATGTACAACAATTTACATTTATTCAAATACATTCATGCTATCTTTTTCTGGAACATTACCATAACTCTCCAAACTCTGAATTTCAGCTTGAATTTCTTGCGACTCCATTTCCTATAGAACCATTGGCCCCAATCTCTCATGTCCAGCAATAGAGCTCTCCTTAAATGAACATTTCTTGTCCATGTAGCCTGCTCGTAGTGCATTGGCAACACAGCTGTCAATGATTTTATCCTCTGAATTCTTCACCCAAGTCACCACCTCTTGCAGACTAGGCTTCACAAAGCTTCCACGTTGATTTCTCTCCATTCCATTTTCAATGTAGTCATTGATTTCCATGCACAAATAGTCCTTGAATGGCTTGCTTATTGCAACATCAAGAGTCTGGAGCTAGGCAGTCATTCCTGTGGGAATCATTATTTGATCTATTCTTCTCTCTGCAAGGAAGTTCTTCATTTCTTTAGCACAGTGAGTGTTGGCTGAATCCCAGGCTAGCAGACTTCTTTGGCCACCTCGCAAAAACAAGTAGCAGCATTAAATCAATCTACTTCCTTATAACTGATTGTGTGCACCAGGCTTTTTCAGTTTCAAGAACATGAATGCCTGAAACACATTCAACTTTACCTTTCTTGCCTTTAGTGATGATTAGAGGTGGGTCTTTCTTTCCATCCAGAAGAATTGCCAAAATACAGGTAACATGTGCACTGTCATAACCAGTGGAGGGAATGTAGATTGATGATGTACCCCTCTGATCAATTGTGGTTTGAGATCCTTGGCCCATAAACACTGAAGTTTCATCCATAGCAATCATGTTGGAAAGTTGGTGTTTAGAAAAGTCGATGTCATCAACAAAGTACTTGAATGCAAGTGCACATTTAATAACTTCAGTATCTTCCAACTTGAACAGTGTTGTCCACCTTAGAGATAGTTCATATCACTGAAGGATGCCATCTGGCCAGTGTTGTGATGCTTTGAATTCTTCTGGGGATATTTCTAACTGTGGTGCCATTCATTGCAAGGGCAAATGCTTGACTATCAGTCCTGCACCCAACCAAAGCCTTTGCTCTCCTGTCAACAATCCATTCACAGATGATGTCTTCCAGCTTAGGAAATAACGGTTGCCAACCTGATCCACACTTGCCCTTCTCAGCATTTCCCTCGTACACCTGTCGACTGAGGTTACCATACTCTGCTCGCCATTTTCAGACCATTCGGAGATTCAACTTCTCTTTGAAGAAAGCTGTAAGATTCTTCCCCAGGAGTCCTCCACGATTCCTTTCTTGTACTTGATGGAATAGCTCTTTCTTTTTTTACTCATCTTCCTGAGGATCAAAATATAATTCCCTTTAAATCTACCATTAAATCTAGTGTTAATTGAAGACTTATGAGACAGGAGTGGCAACAAAAATGATGACAGTAAAGAATGATGGTCCACACAAAAATGACGAAAAATTATAGGCACCAAAATTCAGAAAATGTTTCTTTATTTCACAAAAGTGCATTAAGTACACTCGTTACAACACATGATGTACTGAATTATGAAAATTCATATTAGACACAACCACCCCCGTTTGTTATCAAGTGCTCACGTTATTCATGCATTGTGTCTGTACTCTGATTGGTCATTCAGCAATAAGTCTCCAGTTCATCTGTTTACATAGGCATTTACCTCTAGTCCAAAGGCGCCCACTTTGGTATTTACAAATACTTAATTACAATTTATATTATCATTTTAAGTATTAATCTCAATAATATTAGTTATTTATATTTAATTATATATTATTATTTTATAACTCAATTCATCCATGGTGTGTTGCAATAGACATACTAAATGCATCCATCTGGCTGATGATCTTAACTGGGGGTTACTTTTGGGGTAGGGCTTATATTACGAGCAACCTGAAAAATCATGCTAGGGCTTATTTTCTGGTTATGTCTTATTCTTGGGGAAATACAGTAACCATTGTCACCCCAATAAACTTTAATTAAAAAAGAAAAATCATTTTTGAATAATACATTTGAAACAGCAGTGAACACATTTTCTTCAAAACAAAGTTTCAAATTTAATATTCCTAATTTAGGTCTAGTTAGTCCACTTTATTAGCATTTCTCAAATATAAAAGAATAGCGTATTTTATTTTTAAGTACATAGGCTGATTAGGGAACCCCATAACATAATACTAATGCCTACACTTGTATACATTTGTTCATTCTCATAAAAATACATACTTTGATGTAGAAATATGGTCTATGCTGCTGACTTAGTAACAATCAATTTAATTTAATTCTGAAAAAGCAGAGATAAATTTATTAGACTCATCATGATGATTGACAATGTTTACCTCAAGTGCTAACGTGAACCAAACAGCTCTGGGTTTCACTAATTAACATACTTTTACGTGTTTTAAAATTGAAAAGAAGTATAAGAAAATACGACAGTTATTAATATATTTATGTTTATCAGAAAGTTGTGCATCAGCTTTGCATAAAACAGCAGCTAAAACTAAACTATATAATTGTGTAGTAAAATAAATAAATAAATAAATAAATAAATAAATAAATAAATAAATAAATAAACAAATTATAAAGTTGTACTCTTAACCAACTGGGTATAGAAGGAACATACCTCCGCATAATAATGGCCATATTTGACAAGCCTACAGCTAACATCATGCTCTACAATGAAAACCTAGAAACTTTTCCTCTAAGATCAGGAACAAGAAAAGGATGACCTATCTTGCTACTATTTTTATTCAGCATAGTACTGGAAGTTCTAGCCAGACAGCTAGATAAGATAAAGAAGAAAAGACAACCAAACAGGAGAGCAAGAAATAAAACTGTCTGTGTTTATAGATGACATATTAAATATAGAAACCCTAAAGACTACCAAAAAGCTGTTAGAGCTAATTAACAAATTCAGTAAAGGTGCAGGGTATAAAATCAATATACAAAAATTAGTTTCATTTCAATACACTAGCAACAAATTATCGGAAAGACAAATTAGAAAACAATGTTATTTATAACAGCACCCAAAATAATAAAATAATTAGGACTAAATTTAATTAAAGAGGTGAAAAATCTGTACAATGAAAAGTATAACACCTTGATAAAATAAATCAAAGAAGTCACAAATAAATGGAAAGATATTCTGTGCTCATGGATGAGAAGAATTAATATCTGTAAAACACCTATTCTACTCAAAGTGATCTACAGATTCAATGCAATTGCTACCAAAATTCAAATGGCATTTTTCGCAGAACTAGAACAAACATTCCTAAAACATGGAACCACAAAGGACCACGGATAGCCAAAAGAATCTTGAGAATACAAACAAACACACAAAAAACTGGAGGTATTGCATTTCCTGATTGCAAACTACATTACAAATCTATAGTAATCAAAAAAGTTTGATACTGGCATAAAACCAGACACATAGATCAATGGAACAGAAGCAAACACCCAGATATAAACTCAAGCGTGGTCAATTAATGTACGACAAAGGAGCCAAGAGTATAAAATGGGGAAAGGATAATCTTTTCAAAAAATGGTGTTGGAGGAAATGGAGGTTTACAAATACATTGAAAGGATTCAAGTTACTGTCCTAATTTTAGTATACACGACAGATTCAGGTTACTGCATGGTTTAATGAACTTTGTGTCTAGTGCAGAGAAGGTGAAAACCTAAGATCTAGCCAAACATGAGCAATGTTATAGCGATGGGAACTTTCTCTTACTAAAGCCACAATCAGATGTGATAAATAATATGGTTCAGTGGAATACAAAATCATCAAATGCAGTTTGCTGAAAGTGCCTGGGAATAAATACCACAAACAGGATCAACATCTATCTGCCAGGGAGATATGGGGATTCTTTTCTAAACCTGAGTAAGTACAGGTTTGTAAGACTTCAGTAACTATAGCAAACTGACCACTAAATGAGATACATTACTGTACATCTGTGGAATCTAGTAATTTTGAGATTTGATTTTGAGCTTTTGAAGAAATTAATGTACCTGAATATGGATGGGAACAATTGGTAGAGATTCCTTCAGAACTACTGTCGACATCAAAAGAACTTACATTCAGTGAGAACAATCTTCAGGCTATTGATGAAGAAAGTTTATCCGGTATTTAGCATTTGGTTTTATGATATGCAACCTTACAACATTTCTTCTGTAATTGTGAGAATTTTACTTGTAGCATTGCCAAATTAATAGCTACATATGTATATGTATGCACACATATATACTTATATGTATATATATATATGTGCATACATACACACTTATGTATATACATGCACATATATATGTATATTTATATATATGAATATTATATATATGAATATTAATCAGCCTTTAAAAGGAAGCAAACACTGCTATTTCCCACAACACGGATGAAACTAGAAGGCACTTTGCTAAATGAAATAAGCCATACAGAGAAAGACAAATATTGCATGGTATCATTTATATGTGAAATCTAAAAAAAAAATAATAAAAAAAAGTAAAACAAAACAAAACAATCAGAGATTACAGTGGTGCTTTCCGGGGACTGGCAGGTGGGAGAACAAGGGAGAAGAATGTAAAGTGGTGCAGATTTTCAACTATAAAATGAATAAGACCTGTGAATATAATATGTATATCATGGTGACCATATTGTACAATTGAAATTTGCTACAAGAGGAAAACTAAAAAAACTGAAAAAAACACAAAAAGTGAAGTCATGTAGTAGTGAATGTGTTAATTAACTCAGTGATGGGCTTCCTTTCACAATGTACACGTACATCAAATCATGTTGTACACTCTAAGTATGTTACAATTTATTTGCAATTATATCTCAATAAATCAGAATGAATGAATGAATGAATACATAAATACAGAGAAAAAGATTTAGTTTTGAATCAGTAGAAAGCTGACAATAAGCATTCTAAAATATTGGTGCTTCCGATGTTTAAAAATGGAAAGGCACATGAGTTTTTCAATTGCTAATGACATAATTTAGCAAATAAATGTCTCTAGTTTGACATTGACTTAAGTAGCAGTGAGCTATGAACATTCCATCTTATCAACGAGGATGCCTGATAACTAACGAAGGTAAGCCAGTCCTTTGCTTTCATTCTTACTCAGGAGTTTTAAAAAATTACGACATGTGAAACACAATACTGTCATTCTCTATCTTTTGTGCCCTCCAAGTATCCATGTAGAATTGAAGTATGGACAAGGAATAATCATACTGCCAAACATCTACACCATTGCTTTGTAAGTGTTACATATTTTTATTTTAGAACTTTTTGATGTCTTTAACTTTTATATAGCTTATATTTCCTATATATCACAAATTGTAAACTGTACATACTTGAACCATTTTTTGTTTTGTTTTGTTTTATTTTATTTTGTTTTTTTTTTAGCATTTAGTAGTGCTGTTTTAAGACACTGACGTCACCTGGACATTCACTAGATATTTGATGGCAGCCTATGTTTTCATATGCTTATATACTATCGTATTTCTTTTCTAGTACTCAGTGAAGAGAAATGTCAAAAATCTTGATTTTTCATAGATCAACTTCTAAATAACAAAATTAAATTTAGGCTTTATTTTCCTTTTAAAATAATCTTCTTCAAAAATATTAAGAGTAGCTGATTGAAAGAGGGTTCAAATATATACAACTTCATTTCAAAAGAAGGAATTGATACTTCAGTAGTCAAAAGCATCTGAGATTTTTCCCACACAATCATAACTCTTTCATATTAACTTTTAATTTGCTATCTCTGTATGTATTTCCACATATAATCAGAATGGTAAAATGAACTAGTTGAAGAGGCAGAAGTATAATTAGGGACTCTTTCATTCTGTAAATATTCAGAAAATATAAAATCTTAGTTCCAAATCTATGAGAGTTCCATCTCATCATTCCCAATTGATAGATATGTAAGTTATGCCTGCATTGTGCTTATTCATCTGGGATCCAAATGATTGAAATGTTCTAAGAGGCTTTTAAAAAGGAGAAGATTAGATAACACAAACTTCAAGGAGAATTAGCTTGTCTTTATTTTGCTGAAAGAGAGAGGTGGGGAGAGAGAAGAGAGACAAGGATAAAGAGAGGGTGAAGGAGAGGGACCCACGGTATTACTTACATAAGACAAATTGACTCTTAACATCTCAGTGACTTTTTTGATCTTAAAGGAAATTATGAAGAATCTTATATTATCTGATAGAATCTTATATTATATATATATATATATATATATATATGGTTGGTGTCCTACCAACATTCTCAAAAGCATCCTCTCCTTTAAAGACTAAAGATTTGTCTCTTAATCTAGTCTCATGTCTGAAGAAAAAGATTTTAAACACCAATATTATAATATAAAATAATGCTACAACCTCATCTTCCTGTAGAATTATACATCATTCATCCTAAATTCCATGGGCATATTTCAAAATGATTTCTACTAAATTTTAAGATTTAAAACACACAATAATCTGACTCTTCAGGATAATAACTTTAAACATTTTTGAAGGACTTTTTCTATATTTCAGATGCCTCATTATTTTCTAAACAAATATCTATCTTTATCATTCTTTATATTTGTATATTTTTTAAACATTTTACATAATGTGTAAACACAGGCAGAGGCAATTTTAGGAAAACTAGCATTTTAAAGTATTTTCTAGGTTGTCAGCACTGTGATATATTACTTGACTTAATCATCATCAATAATCAATATCAATAATAAAAGCATCCCGTTATCTATATATTCCTTCCTGTGCCTTACTTCAATGTTTTGAAAATGAGCCCTGGTTTGGCTTGATAAATATTAACTGTTTTTAATAATTAAAATTTCTCTTGATCAGAATAATCATTAATATATATTTTCCTCATTTTGACATACATTATGTAAATATGAGTGTTACTACTTTGCTATGTCATCCTTTTCATTATTACTACTATCAAGCAAAATTCTGAGTAACATCCAGTCTTCTATTGTGGCAAATCAATTTTTCTTCTAATTTTCTTTTCTTTTAAAATGAAGGTACAACAAAGTCTTCAGGTTTTTATAATAGTATGAAGTTAGCAAATTCTATTTGCTTTCTCTTCATTTTTTCCCCTTTCCCCTTATAGTCCAACCTACAGAAACAATGCACTTAACATAACTACAATTTTATAATTTTACTGAATTTGCACAACTTAATGTGAATAAGTCCCTTCTATTTGATTGTAAGACATGAGTTACTTAAATAAACCATTTATTGCCAAACATATAAATTATATGATAGATTATCAATGGAAAAAAATAATTACTTAAGATCTTAGATAACATTACTTGACCATGTATATTTAAAGAACTGAATATATATATGTATGGAATGAAATTTCAATAAAGCATTATACTACTTCTTTGATATTCTTGTTATGTAACTTTAGTATGCTTATAAGTAGGTCAATTAGTATATTAACTTATATATCTATATATTTTTTTAAGTCAGTAAGACTATAAATAACTCTCATGCACTAATATACCCAAAAATGAATCTTTTCTTCTCCTGAAACTTTAATATACATGAAATTATTTCAGCATATTTTTGTAATTCAATGCAGGTAAATTGATAAAAAATATATGACTCAATGATGTCAAACCCAAGGGTGACACAGAAAAGACATTTTTTAAGAAGTTGTGATTTAATTATATTTTCATTCAGTACCATACTTATAATAACATGTTTATTGCTCATTCCATGTCCTGCTGTGTAATGAGACACAAGAGACAGTAAATATGGAATTAAATGCCAATAGGTTGTTGCAGCTTTGTAAACACATAAAACGCAAACTGGCATAAAAGCTCTTGAATCCTGCTGATTCCTAATTGTCGTCTGTGGCATGCTTTATTCTACATTGCTTCAAAATCGCTGATATTACACTAAGTCCTAAATACCTTGTACTCCCCCCAAAATACCCAAACAAACAAACAAACAAACAAACAAACAAAACCTATATTTTACGTTGTGGGATTCTTATAATTTTAACTGATTTTTTAACAGAGTTAATAAGATTTATACTCAAAAATTACTTTCAAGTACCAAATTTTAATAGAAAGCCTTTTATATGCATTGGAAATGGTAGAAAACAAATGCACTAGCAAGTCATTACCACTTTCTTAAAGCAATTCAAATTTTATTACCAATCATTTAAAAAACAAATCTGTAAACTCCCTAATTTCTATAAATTATAATTCTTATTCTTACTTTATTCAACCTTACCATTAGTCAGGAAAGATAACATGTTAGGTTAAAAACACACACACACACACACACTTATTTGTGACATAAAGTCAAATATAATAAACACAAGCACTTATATGACTTCCTTTAATTTTTCTGCCAAGAAACGCAAACATCCTTGGGGCTACTGATAATTTGGCTCTCATGGTGAACAACCAGTACCAATGTACCAGGGGAAAAATATCATGCTTACTGTGAATTAGACAAAACGAATCCTATCAAAGTGTTATATTCTGAATTCTATTTATTTCTTTTAAGTAATTCCTTAACTTTTTAGCAATGAACTAAGAACATTTTTTATAGTTCAAGTTTGCCTTTGCTGTCTTCTCAGTTTTCCCTGGTCTGAGGTCTGTCTTCTCTCTACTCTACAGCAGATGTTGCCTTGTACATATCTGTATGCACTGAGCATTCTTCAGAAGCTCTCAGAATCCCCCTGCTGCATGCAGACAGCTAACTAAATACTTGTGTGTCTGTGGTGAAAGAAGAGGCAGCATGAAAGAGAGGACAGTTCATGGTCATTTTCAGATATTACATTCTAATTTAATTGTAGGTTGGCTCTTCAATTTACTGTTTTATTTTTTAACCGTTAATTGAGATATAATTCACATACCATACAGTTCATCCATTCAAAATGTATAATTCAACTTTTTAGTATGGTTACAAAGTTGTGCAACCATAACAACAATCAATGCTACAACATTTTCCTCATCCCCCAAAAAACTCCATTCTACCCTACTATCTCTAGCCCCAGGTAACTACTGATCAACTTTTTCATACAGTTAGATTTTGAGGAAGTCATTTTAGTTTCATGTGTTAAAAATTGAATACAGGTTTTCAATCCCTGGTCTCTAATGTACCATACTCATTTAACATTAACCTATGATTATGTTATTTCATCATATATATTATGAATTGTGTCTCAGAACCATAGCAATCAATCCAGCTTCCTATTTGTAAAATTGTAGTGCAGATTGGTCAAAAGTGGCTAAAAATTACCTTACTGATTTAACAGTGACAGGCTAATGCAGCCCTTAAATGAACATTTCTTTTGCAATATACTTTTTTAAGAAAGATTAAAAATATGGAGAAAAAAATACACACACACACACACACACACACACACACACATACGGTGCCAAAAAAATGTATACACATTTTCAGAAAGGAAAAAAATGTATTAAAATAGTAATACTCAATATATACTGATAACAAAAGATGAATACAATTCACACTTGACTTCTGTAATTACAAGAGGTGCTCAGAGTGGTTACCATCCGTGTAATTTTAATTGATTTTTTTTTCCTTTCTTAAAATTGTGTACATCTTTTTTTTGGCACCCTCTGTGTGTGGGTGTGTATGTATATCTCCTCTGGACAAAGGATTACAACAACAGTCTTACCTAGATGTCAAATTTATACTTGAACACAGTTTTATTTTACTTTCAGACTCCTGTGCCTTTGGCCATTTCTTCTTTTTTTAATTTAATGGATAGAAATACATTAGGGACTTGTTTTAGGTGGGTAAATTGCACATGTCTATCAAAGTTATAAAGTGTTGTTAAAAATATTGTAAAGCAATTTTTATTAACATTTTTTACGCCCTGCTAAAGATGCCTTCTTGAAGTTACTATCTAATATTGATGCTGTTTCATTGGGGATTAAGAAGGGGTTGATTTTATCAACTCTAGAAATCCCAAATTCAGTGGACTCCCAGGTAATTTATATTGTTAGACATGCTCAGAGAGCATAATACCTATTAAAAGTATCTTCCTTTCCTTCCTGTTTGCAAACTAGCTAGCTTTAGCGTGTACTCATCTTTCTTGAAGAACTGAAAAAAAAGCTACCAATAAATTGCAAGAATCCGAATGTTTCCTATAATTTTTCATGATGCTGCATCATCAAATGATGGTTGCATTCTTCACTCCAAGGTACAACTGGTAACCGTTTAATCAAATATTTTGCAACCTTATAACAAGAGTTGCCACATTATAACAGTTGCCAGCTTTCCAGCCTGAGGTATCTGAGTCTTTACTGCCTGCTATTCAATCGTCTCAATAAGGCAATTAAATACTTGTTTATTGTTGTTTTTGCTGTTTTTTTGACATTTAACCGTTTGTGGTATTTTAAAATGATCGAAATTTAAGGTAGAGGAGAAGATCAAAAGTATATTTTTAACATGTTCATCCTGAATACATATGTGACTTCTAGCTTGTAATATCATGAAGGCAATTGGATATATGAGCCAAAAATACAGAGGAAAGGCATGACCCACGATAAAATGTTGTGAGTCATTAACATTTAGAAATATGGAGTTTAAAGCCAAGAGACTAATAGACTGAACTTTCTAGTTAAGAAACACTGGATAATAGGACATAATCAGAATTTTATGACATTTTACAAGAAACTGTACCAAAGCACAAGAATGCAAAAAAGTTGAAAGGATGGAGAAAGTATGCCTATTATCACAGTGAAAGCTTCTGGAACATAGCTCTCAAAACCTTAAAGAAAAAGAACAACAACAACAAATGAGGACATATTTGAGCCACATACCTAACATGAGTAATCTAACGAGTGTGTTTAGAATTCTTACTCTAACAATTAGCGAATACTCATTTTTCAGGGATTTATGAAACATGTAAAATGTTATATGTAACCACATTAACGTCTTCGAAATATTTTTAAAAGCTCAAAATCATACAGACCCTTGGCTCATATACAAATAAATTAGAAAAAACAATGATATTCAGGCTTTTTTGTAAGGTTGTTTTGCTAGGTCATAAAATTTTTAAAAATAATCTTCCTGAAACACAGTCATAAAATAAATCCCAGGCCCTTAGTCTCCCCATTTGTCTCCCCATTCGTAAATATTGTACCCTAAGCCTGCTGAATATATGAAAAGAAATAAATAAAACAAAGCTTCTTTCTAATTACATCATATATAAATTGTAGCCAGCAATTAGTCATAGTTTGTTTATTAAAGCACTGTGAATGTATTTAATTTCTAAAGTACTCTCTTCATTTTAGTCCTTTTCCTAAATGCTACCTGCTTTTATTACATTTAAGGGGCATGTTTAAGAAGTCAACATAGGAAGGGGTGACTGTATCAAGAACACTTCCTCACACAGAAAATCACACTCATTTCTTCAAGTGTAATAGCAAAGGAATGAAATTAAATCCCTTTTTTTTTGCCTTGAAGGAGTAACAGTGTGATCTAGAAAAATAAGCACTAGCACACTTATAAAAATAGGTTCAAATAGTATTTTCCCGTCAGTTGCTTTATTTCAGCAGGAGCATCAGTGTCACCATTTTCTCTCTAAACTTTGAAGTGAATCATGTGCAAGTGTTACACTAGGTTATCTTCTGAGAAAAAGAACAGCGTAGCTTCATTGTTTGAGATTTTAATTCTGCTGTTCTTATTGTTATTTATGTTATTTATGTTATTTATGTTTCTCATTCGATGCATTGTAAGAAAATAGAGGGCAAAGGTGTACCAGATATAAACCATTTCTCTACACCTTCATATGTAAAGTATTTTTTAAAAGGAGAATAAAAGATATCAACCTTAACAACTTTGGATTTTATCCAGAGACAAAGAAATCTAAAAGACATATAGTCATAAAATAGGCACCGGATGAGTTTCATATAGTAAAAGTTAATGGAAATGCAGAGTGGACATTTGCATAGAAAAGTTAGGCCTAGATAAGTGGATACATTATAGTCAGTTTTATATATTTTAATATCCTCATGTAGACATTGACTAATAATTCGGTGTTAAGACAGTTTTCAGAGAAATACATGAAATAATCAAAGGGTGTGGATGCAAGGCAAGATCAGGAAATAATGAATTGACCTTTTTCATGAGAGAAATTGCCTTTTAAACTCCATATGTGTAGTTAATAATGATTTGCTTTTAGTGCCATATACAGAAATGATGCAAGGTGAAAGCATGGTATGGGGAGCAGGTAAGGTGTGTAGGTTGTAGTCAAAATATAGAGGACTCTTCATACTTAGCTGATAGACATAAATAGTGTCCTCAATCAGCAAGGAGCCTTGGAAAGTTGGTGAGCAGAAGTGAGGCTGTGACGCGCAGCAATTGTGATATGCAGACTAAATGGGTGATAACAAAGCTTTAAAAGGAAGTCTAAAGGACAGGACTTGGAGATAGCTTTGCTATGTAAGTATCTAAATAGGATGGTAACAAAAGGAAAGGAAGAAAAAATGACATGTTTATTAACTAGGTAAAAGAATAGACATCACCAATTTGTTATACATGGATATTTATCCAATTGTGTGGACGAGAAAAAAAAGATACCTTTTGTGATCAAAATCATGGACCTGAGAGTCAGACTCCAAGATTAAATCCTATTTCTACCTTATTAGATTAATCTTATTCCTACCATTTTGTGCAAATGACCTAACATTTTTATATTTCAATTTCCTTAACTGAAAAAATGGGTATAACCGCAGTATTTCTTGATAGAATTCCTGTGAGATAAACAAAGTAACATTTTAAAGCATTAAGAAAGTTCGTGGTATGTGGTAATCCCTTTAAAGTATTATTAATTATTATTGGTAACATTACTTATAAAGTTACTACAGTAATACAAAACATAATCACATCACATTAATATTTAGGATATGAATGTGAATTGATCCTCTTTCTTTCTATATTTCACTTTCATTTATCCAAATCTGCTTCACTTCCAGTTGCATTTGCTCATTTAAAATCTAGTGGTTTTTCTAATGTTCTTGAAACAATAACATGAAGTTATCTTTTTACAAACATTTTAGAAATTACTTTTAATACCATATAAATGATGCATGCTCAGTTTGAATTTTATACTGGCAAATTATCTGTGAAAAAAGGAGAGAAAATGAGTAAAGAAATTAATATAAAAAACACTTTCAGTCCAGACTTCTTGCAAAACAGAAATGTATGAATCAATCATTATGCTTCACCTATTTCATTCAAATAAGTAATACTGAATAATCAAGAAAGATTACTACTAAAAGTCAAATTTGAAATATAGCAAAACTTGTAAGGATTATATGTCAGAGGTCTAGGTATGGGACATGTTGTCTTTCTTTTCCAGGAGATGTGGTATTTCTCACAACTAGTACAATGTGGACTCCCTTTGTGAACTCTACATCTTTTACAAAGTAGGACAGCAGTCAGTTCTATAGGAACAATTCTATTAGAATCATCTGGAGCAGCACTATTTTGTTTTCCTTTTTTAAATGCAAATCTGTAGGCCTTCACTCAGACATATATCAGTTCTAACAATTGTCTCAGAGGCAATGTTGAAAAGAAGGTCATAAGGAAAACAACGTTTCATGGAAAATGATTAGGGATTAGGGATGTTGTAAAGCTGAAGAATCAGAACACTTTAGCTGCAATAGCTAGAAAGAGTAAAAACAAACAATACATACCTATGTGTTTAAGGAGAAAAGCACCATTTTCTTTTTGAAAGGATTATTTATTATAGTCTCACTGTTCCTGTGATGTATTGAACTCTTGACATTGTTATAGAAAATCAATTGGATTCAATCTGAGAAAGTTGTGTTATATGCATGCAAACCTAACAGTCACATAAATCAGTATTATTTGTGGGGGAAAAAAAGTCAACCCAAAACAAAATGAAATTCATTTGTTTACTTTCTTAAGCCAGATGCAATTGCTACTTTATTTTTTTCTAGAAGAGATTAGAATACAAATTGACTTTCAACTGCTCAGCAGTGGAAGATATCTTTTCACAAAAATCTGATTAGAAATCATGTTTTCAAAGCATTTGCTATCTTGTTCACAGAACAAGAAAGGTGAAGGATACTTTTGTTTCTTTTCTAGGAAAAAAAAATCACCTTTTTAAAGAGCAAAGTCAAGTATTTAATGAAGACTTTTAAAAACATCAATTGATAATACATAAATAAAATAAATGGTTTTGACACTCATCCAGGATTGTAGTTGAAAAAGTTGAGGTTTAATTATAGTTTAGTGCCAAAATGGATTTTAAAAATTAAATGAAAAGTCAATCTCTATATTTTCCTTTAAGTTTTATATATAGAGATACTTTATATATAGAGATACTTCTAGTGAATCATTTCTGACCTTATTGTAAGTGTTTTTGAAGCGAGGAGGAGTATTTTGAAGGAGATGAATGGCAATGTGTCTTTTAGTGTAATATTGTTTTTCACTATTATTATTTAAACATTCACCATATTGTTTGATCACACCTTGTATTTAATTCAACCCACTTGATCCTTTCTTGATTACAACCATGTTCTTCCACCTGTGGTCCAAGGAGTAACTGTATTAGGATAATTAGGGGTCAAGGTATTTTGCTTTGTATATTTTGTAATGCAAAATCATAGCCTACCTCAAACCTACATAAGATTTTCTGAATATGCAACACAAATATATGAATTGTTAACGAGCTTTCCAGGTGTTTTTATGTTCACTAAAGATGGAAACAATTCAATGTATTTACATGTGCTGTTCTTCATGCCTCTTCATCTCTCTGCACCTTACTCATCCTTCAAAGGAAATTTCAATTTCCAGTATCCTCAAAGAATTCTCTGACAATCTCAGCCAACAGTGCTAGTGCTCTCTTTCCTGAACTGCAGTAATTTGTAATTTTTATCTATATCTTCTTCAATGCCTCAAATAAATTATATTAACTTCAAGTACTGATTTTTTGCATACTAAGTGTATAATGGGCATTTTTAAGAACATGATTGAACAAATTATGTCATTTGCATATACTCATGAAATCTTCATCACAATCAAGGTAGTGAACATATACGTCACACCCAAACTTTTCCTTGTGTCCTTTTGTAATACCTCCTTCCACCCACCCTTTCCATCTCTAGGCAATCGGAAAACTCTTTAAATTAGTTGAGTAGGCTGATTTGTAACTTTTCTCATATTTTAATCTTTCTCTTCTTTAATCTCCATCTTCACTGTTTCTAGTATATATGACTGAATGTTCATTCAGAAAACTAACATTTAATTTTGTTCTTTGTATCCCCAGAGCCTTTGACTGTGTCTATGTTAAAACTGAATAAATAAAACACGATACTGTAAAATTATTTTAATTAAATTTGTGCCATTCAATTAATATGATATGAGGGTTAAGTTCTAAAACTGTTAAACTACTAGGTTCCCAATAAATTTCTTTGAGAAACAAATTAGGGACCAGCTAGTTATGAAAATGTATTATACAAGGAAATAAATAGTACAGGGATTTATACTTAGCCTAAAAACATACATTGTGGATACCTGATTAATATTAATCAACAGTACAAATAAGATAAGGGCTGGTCAGTAACTATACTTATTATAAATAATGAATAGGCAATTATAATGATATTCCTAATCCTCATAATGATAAAAAATAATAATAATACATTATGGTCTATAAAAAAGGGAATTAGAAGAAGCCTGAACTTAGATCGGGCTTTGGGAGAATTTACATAAAGCCATTGTTATTATCCTGTCTGTTTTCTATCTAGGCCACTTTCCTTGCTCTAATTTTATAGGAAAGTGTCTAGTAAACAACAATCAAAAAAAGATTAATTTAAAAATAAGTAATGTGAGAATTAAAGAAATCAAACCTTACATATCAACTGCCGTTCATATATTTTAATGTAAATATGGTGGCATTACATTGAGTATATTGACACAGTCGCAATTCAATTATTTAAAGATAATGTATATTTGATATAATTCATCTGCACAAATGTTATATTTTACCTTGGCTAAATGACATTCAATGCTTCATGCCACTCTAATTTCATGAATAAAAAATTGGCAAGTGAGCAAAAAATACATTAAAAAGATAAAGTTATACCACCATACAACATATTTTCAAAATTATAATAATAGAGGTATTATATTTTAAGAACACTGGCTAAATAACAATTTAATTATATATTATATATAATTAAACTTCAATTGTATATATATAATTATATATAACTATATATATATTATATATAATATAATATATTATATATTATATAATTATATATAATATATTTATAAGTTATATATATATATAATTAAATTTTTCTAAGAGCTTTATACATATGCCCTGTTATTTAAAATTCATATTCATATTTTTTCAGGAAAATATCATTTAAATACACTTTTAATATAAACTTTGGGAAGCTACAGTCCGTGCTGCATAAAACCATCACTGTTAAAATATAATCTCTTGTGTTTGTTAGAAATATTTCTTTAACCTAAAATAAAATTTAAAACTGACTAAATAAAACACAATACTGTAAAATTGTTTTAATTAAATCTGTGCCGTTCAATTTCACATGATATGAGGGTTAAGTTCTAAAACTCCAGAGACAAAATGCCTTGGTTCAAATCTGAGTTTGTCACTTGCCAGTTGTGTGGCTCTGTGCAAGGTCCCTAAACTCTCTGTGCTTTAGCATCATTGTTTATAAAACTGTTAAAGAAACAATACTTTCCTCAAAGCTGTTGAAAGTATTAAAAAACATGAATATAAAAAGTTAGTCTAATAAAATATATGAACTTAATCATGTTTATTACTATTAAACACAGAAAATGAGACCTGAGCTAAAATATGACTGTACACAAAATCAAAGGCATGTTATTAATAAAAACAGTATTTTCTTAAGTTTATCTAGATCATATCATTTCAAGAAAACTGGAATGAATTGCTCTCAGGAAACCTTGGGACCAATAGCTGCAAACTTGCTGGTATGTTTATATCGTGTATCTTAAGGTAAAATAACCAGACAAAGGAGAAAGTTTCATTTTTAATGAATAGATATGATGCCTCAGTATTTACAGTCTCAAATACCTTGTACTTATTTTCTATTTAGCTGTACATTTAATGTATAGGAATATAATCTAGGAAGATTGTAGCAAATGTTATTTGAGATTTAAACTTTGCTGAAATCATTTACTATGTTTATTATTAATTATTACTAAATAAGTTCTTATCAAATGCCCACCACTTTTGTAAGAGCTTTACATATGCTATCTCTTGAATCAGTAGCCTTCGAGGGTGGGTACTATCTCCATCTTAAAGATGAGAACACTGAGATTCAGAAATCATATGAAATATATCGGGTAGCACAGACTTGTGGCTGAGACAGAGTTTGGAGTTAGGCCTCTCTGACTTCCATGTTCTCTCCCCGTATACATGCCAGACACATTCAATGATGGAGCAAAGGTAGATGCAGTCTAAATTTTACATTAGTTGTTCATTTAACGCACCATTCTTGAAAAGTAATTTTTAGATTTATGTATATGAAAAATGATTTTGCCTGGCTATATCTAAATAGTGTGTAACATGTGGGCAAACTGTACCATACATCTTATTTTTCTCCTGGAAAATCGGAGACTATGTGTCAAATGTCGAAAATAGGTTCAATGTGGAAAGTTTTAGCTCTATGAGGAAAATTAAAACATTTCATTTCGCTTTATTTTATTTTTTCTGGTTGTCCAGGAAATGGAGATAGAACTTTTTTTCTCTTTCCCCCATCACATAGTCTACTATATTTTAATATGGAGAAATTAAATGTAGACATAAAGCTAGCTTCTCGTTCACAATAGCTTCACTGAGAGTGATGGTAATGGTAAATTTGTGAAAATTAAAAATGAATGAGGAAAACACTTCAATTTCCATAGACACCCAGTTTTGCTAAGACCCCAAAATGGATTTCAGATAAGGTCAAAATTATGTCAGGTGAAAAAAGAAATAACATACTTTGGTAGATTTTTAACCTATACAATAATTCCACACATCTCTTTTATGTTGCAGAATAAAATTCAGATATGATAGTGATGGAACATATTATTACTTAATTTTCAGTTAATGATAATTTTAGTAGATTATAAACCAATAAAAATGTAAACATTAACTGTGCAAACCAGAAAACAGTACATCCTCTACAAAAAGGCTGTCAAAAGTTAATGTGCTTATATCTATTTTTTTCTCTCAATGCACAGCAGAACACCTGTGAATCCCTATGGAAGCAAGGTCAACCACAAAATGTACAAAGATATTTTTTTTCTTTAGGCTTTACAAAATGCAATTTTACCTTTTTAATGTTAGTCTGAAAATGCCATGACTCCCAGGAAAATGTGCCTGCAAAGCATCGGTTCACCAATCATTAGCTTCTGTGACTATCAACCACAGATACTCAACAGGCCTGCAGTTTTATGTGGCATAAAGGTTAATATGGAATCCTTAGGTAAAATTTGAAAATGTTCTTGATCTTTGAAAGCCATGGGAAACTAATAAAGTTCCAGCATGAAATTTTGACTCAATTCAACCGTACGATAAGTGGACTGATAGTTGAAAACGTCTAGTGACTACAAACTAATGAGCCTATCAAAAATATATGATATTGTGGGACAATATGCATGGTAAGTGATGATCATCAAATGTTATTTTTAAAGAAATGTCTGTATACTTTCATTTCTGCTCTATTGTTCCCCTCTCTCAATTTTTGTTTTAATAATTCTGCAAAAATACCAACAAAATCATAAAAGTCTTGGGGATATATGGACATGTACATTTTCAGCAGTTTATTATGAGTGAAATTAGATAAATGAAATATTTTTCCAATTCAATATATGAACTTAAGAGACAATTATGTGTGAGTTTATATGTTTTGCTGTATTTGAAGGAAGGATGTAGAAATAAGAAGCAAAATCCCCAAAGCATAATAAATGCTTATATTGCATTGACTTGTTACATGTCTTTTTTAAATAAAAATTATGCTTGTCTAAATGATCAAATATTTAATCATGTAATACTTTCCTTAATTCTCCTCACAAAGGCAAGTAGGTTTTGGTACTTGATTTTTCAAGTATCACTCCATATTAAACAGCACAGTTTATTGAAAATTTGGATGGCATTTTCTTGATTTTTTTCTTTTGTACAATTCTTTTCGAAAATATGTTTGATGATAATTTTATTTGGGGATTTTAAATAATGTTTATGCATATTTTTAATCCAGAAATCAAATAAGTTTAAATTTTTGCCTAATGCCCAAACAAAATTGCAAGATGAATATCTAACAAAATTAAAGAATATTACTTTTATTATAGGTTATGTAGCATACTTATAGTTTTTCAAAGTTTTGGGGTGTCTTCCAGCTTCTGGTTCCATATGTAAAAGGAGATGGAAGTCACCACTCCATCCTGACAAGTTAAAAGCTGAACAGACTGAAAAATCAATATTTTTTCTTGGAGTGTGGCCAGAAGGCTCAGTTGGTTAGAGTGCGAGCTCTGAACAACAGGGTTGCTGGTCCAATTCCACATGCACCAGTAAGCTGCACCCTCCACAACTAGATTGAAGACAATGAGCTGAAGCTGAGTTTCCGGAGGGGCATCTGGATGGCTCAGTTGGTTAGAGTACGAGCTCTGAACAACAGGGTTCCCGGATCAATTCCCGCATGGGATGGTGGGCTGTGCCCCCTGCAACTAAAGACTGAAAACGGCAACTGGACTTGGAGCTGAGCTGCGCCCTCCACAACTAGATTGAAGGACAACAACTTGGAGCTGATGGGCCCTGTATAAACACACTGTTCCCCAATATTCCCCAATTAAAAAAAAAAAGAAGATTAAGGAAATAATAATAATTTTTCTTGGAGCCACCAGAAAGATAAAGACAAAGGACAAACCACTTCCCCCAAGACTGGAGAGACAAACAGGCAAATCTTGGAAATTGTGGCTTACCAGCGAAGAAACCACCTTTTTAACGAGTACCAGGGCAGGAAAACCTGACTGTAATTGATAAATAATTCAAGCTCAGTGGGGACAAGTCTGATGGTAAAAAACTCCAGAGGGACACAGTCATCGGAGGATCCAGGCAGTTTTGTGAGTTTTAACTCCAGGAACTAAACCAGGTTTTCACAGTAAATGCTGGAGGAAAATCTCCTTATGTTTCCATCAGGGAAGAGGAAAATGAACCATTTTGAAAGACATTAGCACACTCTGTTCTTCTTAACAAGACTTGTCCTCAGGAGAATCCAGTTAATTAGAGCCTAACCTATGAAGCATTATCAGAGCCTAGCTAATGCGGGGTAAGAAAAATTGCCAATTCCACTTAGCTGTTGTCTTCCATGTAAGAGAAGGGTAATTCCCAGCTTCAGCCGACTCTAGCCATCCTGTCCCAACAAAAGTGGGGGAAAAACTGAGAAATACTTGTGAAATTCACAGTCCAGATGCATAAAGTCACTAAAATACTGAAACCTAATTGTAGGATTACAGAATGCTTCCTGTCCCCCACCTCTCAACACCACATTACTAAAGGCATATTCATAGCAGTTCCTTTGAACCACTACATCATGTCTAGCTCTCAAGAAAAATTACAAGGCATATTAAAATGCAAAAAAAAAAAAAAAGAAAGAAAAAATTGAAGAGACAGAGCAAGCATCAGAACCAGACATGGCAGGGATGTTGGAATTATCAGACTGGGGAATTAAAACGTATCTGATTGATATGCTAAGGTATATCATGGATAATGGAGATAGCATAAGTAACCACACATGAACTTCATTTCTTTAACATGCATTCTACTTGAATCCAAGCTACCTTTGTGTAGCCTGATAGAACTATGACTCACTAGCATTCTTTCCCCATGTCTTCCTACCTATACACATATTATATGTCCACTCCCCTTAATCATTAAGCCCTTAAGATATCAGGTCCTGGTCAACATCAAATTTATTTAAGAATAAAGCTTCTGGTCTATCAACCATGAACAAGATATAATAACTAAATATCAAACTAGAATAGTTTTAATAAAACAAAAATAACACCTTGGTCTCCGTTATGTTTCAGCTCTGGACTTCTGAAAGTAGAACGGCCCCATGGACCACATCCCCCGGAACCAGACAGAAGGATGCCATGACTGACGTCAGAACCTGAATTCATGATCAACTGCTCCCAGGCTTAGCCCCGACCAATCACTAGAGCCCCCAGCCCCAACTCCCATAGCAACCATGATGAAGGATTTTTCCTTTATATAACCTATCAACTAGAGGCCATCAGGGAGCCAGGTGTCTGAGAGCACTACCTCACTTGTGTCTGGGATTGGTGTCAACTCCTTAAATAAACCTTTACTTTCTTTGTTGCAAACTCCTGCTTGTATATTATGCACAGGCAACCTGACCCTTTTGAGTTTATGGTAACACAGTTGATAAAAGCGAACTGGCTCTTTAAGGAAATTGACCAGGGAGTTGGGAGGTCTATGGCTGGAGCTGAGCTTCCTGATACTCTCCAGTCCTGACTTCCTTTTAAACTTTATGGCCCTAACTTCCTGCGGGGCGGGTATTTAGTGGAGCCATCTTGAGAGATCGCTCTTTTTCACACGTGAACGGCCGACCGCTAGGTGCATGTTCCCACACTGTTGTGGTGGTTTTGTCTTCTTTCCACAAATAAACCCTCCTTTTGATGAACTATCTAAAAGGCTATTTTTGTCCAATTAACACAGTCAAGAACAGATGGCTGGTATTAGCAGAGCTATGAATAGCCTAAGAAAGAACCAAAAAGAATGCTGTACATCAGAAATACTGCAACAAAAATGAAAAAGATGCCTTTGATTGCCTCATTAATAGACTAAGCGTGGATGGGGAAAAAATTCACTGACCTTGAGAATATCTCAATGAAATGCACCAAAACCGAAAAGCAAAAAGAACAAAGACTGGGGCAAAAAATAACAGAATGTTCAAGGACTGTTGGACTACTACAAAAGATATGACATGTGCATAATGGGAATTCTGGAAGAAGAAGGAAGAGTGAAAGGAACAGAAAAACTACTTGATACAATTAATGACTGAGAATTTCCCCCAAATTAATGTCAGGCACCAAGCCACAGATTCAGGAAGCTCAGAAAACTCCAAGCAGCTTAAATGCCAAAAAACTACACAAACTATGATGTCAGAGGGGTAGTAGATTGGGGGAGAGAGGTTATCACCTTGTGAGGAATATAAATGATAAATGTCTAACTATTACATTGTTTTGTACACCTGAAACTAATTAAAAAAAATACACAAACTACAGAAAATCAAGGGTCAAAAATCCTGAAGGAAATCGAAAGGAAAAAAAAAATGCTTTACCCATAAAGGAACAAAGATAAGAATTATATCAGACTTCTCAGAAACAAAGCAAGCAACAAGAGAGTGACGTAAAATGTTCAAAATGTTAAAAGGAGAAAAGAAAAGAGGGAAGAGAAGAGAAGAGAAGAGAAGAGAAGAGAAGAGAAGAGAAGAGAAGAGAAGAGAAGAGAAGAAAAACTCAAATTCTGTACTCTGAAATTATCTTTTAAAAGTGAAAGAGAAATATCATCAGAGAAATAAAAATTGAAGGAATGCTTTGCTGGTAGACATGCCTTGCAAGAGATGTTTAAAGAAGTTCTTTATAGAACAGGAATATAATATTTTGTTCTAAATACTATACACAATGTGACCAAGGATGACAGAAAGATGACAGAATAAGAGACTCTTGACTTTCCTTCCTCCACAGATTCATCAAATACACATGTACACACAGATCAACACCACTGAAAGAAAACCAGAAGCTATTTGAGTGACTTCTACACACTGGCAACTGAGAAAATAACCACACTGAAATGACTAGAAAAAGCTGACACATTCACACAAACACTTCTGGTACAGCCCTTTATAATTGGGAGGAAAAACTTCAACTCCCAGTTTTCCCTTTGGAGGAGAAGGATTTGGCTCACACATCTAGCACCCAACTTTTATGGCTACCATCTGAGGGACTGACTCCAAAATCACCTACCTTGGAGAGACAAGGAGCATGGCATTCATATGCCCCCAGCACACATTAAACAAAAAGGCAGTTCTTAATCTGTGCAGCAGGTACTTCCCATGGTAGGCTACCTCCCTGAGCTCAGCAGAGAGAAAGCTGGTGATAATGCCCAGCTCCCAGTTTCTCCCTGAGAGGGATTGTACTCCAAACTCCCAGGTGCTGCCCGAGGGAAAGACTTCTAATCATCCTGCATCTGGGATCTGACAGAGGATATAATTAGTAGTGCTCCAGAAGCTTGAGCAGACATGGAAACTTCCTGAGCCTTCCCTCTCCTGATTCACCCCAGCAATAAAACCACATCTTCAGCTTCTACCAGAAAGGAGTCTGTTCACACATCTAGCCTGATTTCTATAGCTACCATTTGAGAGACTGGCTCCTAGATGACCTAGCTCTGGGAGGTGACGGAACTTGACATTAGTGAGACTCCTAGGACCACAGAGAACAAAGAGACAGTTCTATATGGACACACAAGCACTCCCAGCAGATATGACCCCTAGCTCAGCACAGAGAAAGTAGGCAGAAACACCCAGCTGCCAGTTTCTCCCCAATAGTGGCTAGACTGCATATCTAATGTCTCAACTTTCCCAGCTACTGCCAGAAAGTCAAGCTTCCAATTAGCTTGCATCTGAGAGCTGCAGGGCAGACAATGAGTCATCCTCTGGAAGCCAGAATAGGCATGTGGACATTTCCTCCACCGCTGGGCTCTGATGAGATTTGGTGTACTCTAAGCTCCTGGGAGCCAACTGCAGCAGTGCAACTTCAATTAACGAGTTTTCTAGGAACTCCTCTGTAGAGTCATTTTAAAAAGACAGCATCAGGCTATATATATAATCTATCTCATTCCATATTTTGTAAACTGTTGAGATATAATTGACGTATAACATTATATTAGTTTCAGGTGTAACATTATATTAGTTTCAGGTGTACAAAATGATATATATATATATATATATATATATATATATATATATATATATATGTACTGTGTTTCCCTGAAAATAAGACCTAGCTGAACAATCAGTTCTAATGCGTCTTTTGGAGCAAAATTAATATGAGTGGGTCTTATTTTACTATAAGACCCAGTATAATATAATATAATATAATATAATATACCGGGTCATATTAATTTTTGCTCTAAAATACGCATTAGAGCTGATTGTTCAGCTAGGTCTTATTTTGGGGGAAACACGGCATTGTGAGATGATCGCCACAATTTTTCTAGTTAGAATCCATCAATGTGACAGGCATAGGTATGATATTTTTCTTGTGATGAGAATTTAACATCTCTCTTAGCAACTTTCAAATGGTCTCACTTATGTGTAGAATTTAAATAAAAACTAATTTTCATATTTAGCTACTGTATTTACTGTGGATTCAATGATGATCCAAGACATATACTTGGAAAAGACCGAGGAAAGCATATAAGGATAAATATTCTAAATTAGCCATCAGTGGTAGTGGGCAGAATATTATTTTTCTCATAGTAACATTCCACATTCTCATTACTGGGGATAATATGGATTTTTAGTGTGAAAATTTACTCCTTCTAAGGGTAACACGCTATTAATATATCCTGTTCCCTGCCCAAACTTCTTCCCACTCACATGACTCAAATTTCTGAATTACAATCTAGCGACTCATCTTGGTTCCTTCCTTTTCACAGAGTGACTGAATCTCTCACCAAGATCTTTGAGGTTTCCCTTCTTTACCCCTGACTTTTTCAGTGTTTACTCAATCCCAACTGATGCAATGGTAATTTCACACTCTCACTATTTCTCATCCAAATTGCCATAACTGCTTAGCTAATTCCTCTGGCTCTAGTCTCTCTAACATAAATTATTTAATATTTAAACTGATCACAGAGTTCTCTTTCTATGATATGAATTTGGTCATCTGAAATTTATTATTGATGTGTTTTGAATTAAATATGGTTGACGTTATTGTATTCTGAAGTTAACATTTTAAAAACAATATGTGTTTCTTGAGATCATTTGAGTAGAGTCTATGAAAAACCTATGATTATACCATATTTTTAGCACCCCCTATTCATTTTTGGAAATGATTAAAGGAATAAATCCATATGTGTTAATTTATGGGACTCATAAGAGAGATTAGAAGTAGAGACGGATAATGTTATATTACTCAGCTGACATGAGCTATATAAGCCAGAACTGTAGAAGAAATTGCACAGGAAAATATGTAAAGTAAGGTCATAAATGAACAAATGTGAAAATTTAAGATTAGTCCTGGCAGACATTGGCAACTATTTCCCAATATATATTCTCTTCTTTTATGTAACAGAATTATCCACAATAAGTTTCAGCAAGGCACTTATCTAACCAGATAAAAACTACATTTTTCAATCTCCTTTGCAGCTAGGTATGTATGGACATGTGATTAAATTATGACCAGTGGAATGTAAGTAGAGTGGATATGTACAGTTTCCACATCACTTCACTGTAAAGAAATTTGCTTGCCCTTATATATTTTATTTTCCCTTCCCACTAAATGCAATGTGGAAATAATCAATGTGGAAATAAAGCAATGTGGAAAATGAGCAAAACAGACAAGAAACACCCCCTGGGCTATGTTAAAATAAACATATAAAATAAAACTAAATTGCTGAATATCCTTTTGGAAGCCCTTTCTATCCACTCTGGACTACCACCAACCTCTGGACCATTCTAGGATGAAGAAACCAACTTCCAGTTTGCCTGAGCCTATGTATCGTGGTCTCTCTGCTAGAGCAGCTTAGATGGGACTCTATCAAAAGCAGCATTCAGATGGAAAGGAAAAATTGTTGAAGAGCTGAACATTCAGAAAACTGACGAAATCAGACTAGAATGTTTTCATGTAAGCCAACAGAGGACAAAATTATACTAAGGGAGCAGAGGTCGGTAGTACTAAATAATGAAAAGATATTACATAAGACAAAGTATTGCAAATATATACTGAGATATTGATGAGATTAGGAAATTGAGAAACCTCTTAAAGATTACGGAAAACTTCTGTGGGTATAATTGTAGTTAATGAGGAACACATAGAAAGATAATCAAAATGAAAGTCACAAATAATTTGAAACTATGAATGTGTGGCACAACATATCTGAAGAATTTGCTAATTTTCCCTTGAAATATTCTGCAGTCTAAATGTGGATCCTTATGTTAAAATAATAATAATAATAATAATAATAATAATAACAACAACAATAATAAAAGTAGAGATGAGATAATAATAATAATAATAATAATAATAATAATAATAATAATAAAAGTAGAGATGAGAGTATCAGAAACTTTCTGTTTCCACCAGGAAGGTGATTGTATATATCAGATGACAATGGAGCATAGAGAATAAAAAGTCAAGTTCTGGATTTAAATTTTAGCATGTAATAGCTTTGTAACTTTGCTACATTATTGAACCTCTTTAGGTGTTAGTTTCTTCCTAGTCTGTGAAATGTGGATAACACAGTACCTGGGAATGAAAATCAGTTTTGCTCTGGTAACAACTCCAACTCTCAGTGGCTTATAGTCACAGACACTTGTCTTGAAACTGCATGTTGCTTAGGACTCTGCGCCATTTGGAGCTGCTTGTCTTTCCAGTTTCCACTGGGCTGGATCTAGGCTGAGGTTGGTGTCAGGTCTCTTCCAGGTTTGTTTTTTTTTTTTTTTTTTTTTCTGTCTAGAATCCAGGCTAAAATAATGACTACTATCTGCAACATGTTCTCTAAAAGGAGATGGTCTAGAGAACAAGCAGAAATTGGTAATGCCCCTAAAATGCTTTTACTAGGACATGACATTCTTTCAGCTTTACACTCCATCGGCCAATGTCAGACGTAAAGCCATGCCAGTGGTGGGGCAAAGGACACTAAATATGGCAGGCACGGGTCATAGCCCAGCTAATGTTAGTTGATATTATTTTTATTACCATTATTTAAAATTTATTTAATATTATATACGAGTATTTATTTATGCTGATGGATAATGGTGTTTACACCGTGTAGAAAAGGAAGTAAAACAAAGAGGCAACTGATAGGTTAGGGGGGGAAATGTGACAGGCTAAAAGACATAAGTCCTGTCAAAGTGACACATATCTTGTTTTAGAATTTATATGAATCCCAAACAGTTATGGCATGTGGGTGAGTTGAAGTAGTGACAAGGTCATTGCAATGAAGGAATCAAGGAGTCAAGGATCTGTTAGACTGTATCATGGAATGAATCAGAAACATGAAACTCCAAGAAGAGAAACTATGAAGAAAATTCTAAAATCTGGGCTAAATTGAGAGACTGCTTCAGAATTTGATAACTTTAAACTACCCGCAAATAATGACATGTAACAATATGAGCCACACAGATACAGGGTTTTTAAAACCAAAGGTCCAAGGTATGTTTTGGAAATAGTACTAAAGAGTTCTGAAAACAACACAAGTACCCTATTCTAGGCTTGGTGATGCAGTCAGAAAGAAAACAATGAAAGAACAAGAAAACATGAAAGTAAATCAAGTATTAAGTGCTAAAACTTTACTTTCCAAACAGTAAGACATAAAAAAGCTATTGCTTTGCTCTTTTGACATATTGGTTTCTATAACCTGTATGGGTTGCATTGACCACCAAACTTTGGATGGGTCACTGTGATAAATCTGGAAGGCAGAGTGCAGTAACATCCACTTACTCATACTCTCATACTTTGCATCTTTATTTACAATTTGCTATGAAACTGAAGGCACACATTCTCCCTGATTTTTGAACCCAGAGCAGCTCTTTGGGAGTTGGCCTAGCTCAGTTTTTTCCCTGATGTTGGGTGAAAAATAGTCCTCACCTGAAGAGGCTCCTGATAGAGTAAGCATTTTTGACTGCCTAGAGTTAAGAAAACAGAAAAAAAGTGAAAACAGTTTCTTTATCCTGGGGTTAGGATGAAGTGATTGGGGTTATTTATGAAGAAACAGGAACTTCAGAAGCCTGCCTTCCTCCACAGGCTACTTAAAGTAGAAAAGCCTTCTTGAATGAATGAATGAATTGGGAGGATACTTGTTTTTAAAAAGATTGTTTAAAATATTTTAGACTTCAATGCAAACATCATTGGAATGTATTTCCTCAAATTTTGTGTATTCGCTTTCATTTTCATTAGTTCTATTTATATTTTACAACTTCAAGTTATCATGCTCTCACCCTCCAAATTCCTTATATCACCATCATAAGCTTTGCATTTTATAAGCAATTACACAGAATTCCAGAGTACAGAAGGTGTAGTGGGCGCTGGAAGAACACCTTTTCTTCGCATCTAAGTGTAAATTGTATGAGGCCCACATATGGGTACAGATCAGGTCAATACCTCACCATAAATGTTTTCTGTCAAATTTATTTTCTGTCAAATGATCTAGAGTGATTTAAAGAGCAACTCACAGGGTAAATATTTTATGTAAATTCAAACATTTGATTTCTGAAAAAACATCAGTTTTTCTCTGTGAAATAACTTATCAATCCATTTCTTAGGAGCAGAGAGTGTTTTTGACAAGTGCATCGTAAATTATCAAGAGTGTTTAGATCCTAATTAATAAAGCTATTAAATTTGACATCATCACTGCATTGAATGCCAATTAACACTGAATAACAATTAACACAATGGCAATTAACACAAATGCTAATAACGGTTTATTCATTTAGAATAACTTAACATTTGTATTTCACAATCATTTTTTGCATATATAATTAGTAAAATTAATTAGTAGAAAAGTAATTACATATTGACATATAGTTACTACATATGTAGTTCTACCTGTCTATCTATCTATCTATTTACCTTCCTACCTATCTCTGGCTTTAAAACAAAACTGAATAATCAAAAAGTAGGTTTCCAACAGATTTTATCTTGCACAAAATATCAATAAAATGCTTTGATTCAGGTTCACTTAGATAATAAGAGTTTGCCCTAATGATTGCCTCTTCTTCTGGGACATATACTTACTCTGATTTTTATGATTTCCTATCTTAAGGGAAACAATGCTCTCATGCTTTTCCTTGGTTTCCAGGTGTCCAATTCAGAACTCATAAAGATTTGTTTTTCCGTGATTCAACCCAAGGCACCGATATTGCCAAGCCATCAACTCTATCAATAAAGTTCCCTCTCCACATGTTTTCTTAACTCTTTAATAAGCTGACCCCAACTCATTCTCTTCTTTCAGAGTAATTTAAAAAAAATTAAAATGTACATAAATATTATAATTAAATTTCTTTTGTATTAACATATGTTTAAAATTTAATTCAAACACGGGTACAAATATTTCAACATCACTTTAAAAAATGCCACATTTGAATTCGAAATCTGACTTCCTAATTATCACCTGTGACATCTTTTGGCACTTTTTCCCCTACAAGGGACCCTGAATCCAGTGTAAATGCCAATGAAGTTAAAACTAAAATCCAGTGCCATATTTCATGCTGAAAGGTAAAATAAAATAGAACTTCCATGTGTAGAACATGGGCATTGTAGACAGACTGACCTGGGTTCAATAGGAGCTGAACCACAGACTAGTCAGATGGCTATAATCAAGTTCTTAAACCAAGTCTCAGTTTTCTTACCTATAAATTGGATCTAATATAATATATACTATATAGTCAACATTTGATCTTAAGTCAGGTCTTTCAAGTATATTAAAAATCACATTATTATACTATAAATTTTTTCAAATGTTTAAACTAATAAATTTAAACACTATCAGAAAACACATTATAATAGATGTAAAATTGTGAAAAGTATGCATTGAACTGTCTTCATAAGAGATTGGATAATAGGTCTCTATCTGAGAACAAATAGGTCAAGATTCAGATCTTTTCTTATAAATTCTCAGAGGCCTAACCGGAACATTCTAAACTTTAGATTCTAAAATCCCTTCTCTCCCAACCCACTATCACACCATTCTATTTTGTTTCCTTCAGAACACTATCTGCAAGCATCTTTCTTCACTTGCCCATGTAAAGTAGATTTTAAGAAAAATTTGCCTTCATTGGTAGATGTGCGTTTTTGGTCTATTAGCTTTTATCTGTTCCTGCATGTGAGGTGATTTCTGTGCTGTGATCAGGGGTTGAGTAAATTCCCCCATTGGTCTCATTCTCCCGAGAAGGGGACACATGAGATGAGGTTGCTTTTCTGTCTGTGCTGTGAGGTGAAGGTTAGCTTAGAGTTAAAGAACTTCTTGATCAGGGTTTGAGAAAATTTCCTCTTTGTTCTGTCAGTTTTGCCCGCATCAACAGATGAAGTGAAGAAATAGCTAAGTTATATCAGGATGACGTGACAGGCACATCACCAGGCCTTGTTGATTATCTGGATGAATTGGCCCTTAGGCAGTTACATCAGTAATTGCTGGACCCTCCTGGAACTGGGCTTTCCTGGAGGGGGAGGCAGGAACAAGAAACTTGGCTCTAAGTTACACCTGAGAAGATATATAAGACAGACCTCAGTTGGCAGTGTACTTATTATTATTTTGTCATTTGGTCATTTGTCATCGGTGATTTTTTCCATCATTCTAATGGTTTGAAAACTTCCAACAACATGCAGCTTACAACACCAGGGGACGTCCTGACTTCCAGCTGTGGACCTAGTGAGGTCTGGCTGGTTCCTGGCCTCTCCAGGGTTGTTTCCTATGGCTAGCCTTTGTGAGAACTGGTTAACATTTTAGAAGCTTGTATGTAGCTTGCAGCTTGCAACATCAGAAGACGCCCTAACTTCCAGCAATAACAACCACAACAACGGCAACAGCAACAACATCAACACCAACAGCAGCAGCAATCTTGGGAACTAACAAGCAGCAGTGTGGGAGACGCCCAAGTTTCTCTCAGCTACAGACCTGGAAAGGTTTTGATTTATGACTTTTCCAGTGCTGTTTTCCCCCGGGTTGGTGAGCTTTTGGCATCACTGTAATAGTTACTATCCTATAAAGCCTATTACTGCTTTTGGATATTCCTTACTGATGTTATCCGTGTATTTGGCCAAGTGATTTTTGGTCAATAGTAAACATGTGTTGGGATCTCTTAAACTTATATGTGTGTGTACTCCTTTGACATGACATTGTTATCAATGTATATAGTTTCGTCTTAACCACCTTTACCTTCTGTCATTAGCACATCCTATTAACTGCCTTTGTCTTTTGCTATTGGATATTGATGAGATATTGCTAAATAAATAAATTCATGAATCCTCTCTAGCGTGTGCTCCTCCCCTTTCTTTTCCCCTGCTGGTCCTAACAACCCACAAGATCATTTTCTGTCTCCCCTCTAGAGGGCTAAGAGAAGTTCATGGTACAGAATAAACATTCAATACATATTTGCTGAAGTAATGAATCATCTGTGACTGGAAGGGGACTCCAGTTTTGTTTTCAAGTTTGTGAATTGAACCAGAAACCATCTGTATTTTACAAATACACGGTTATTCAATTAATATGTATTTAGTATTCAAAATAGAAAGGATATAAAATAAATTCTGATTATATAACTCTGTGCAGGGGACGGTTTACACAAGAAAGTGAAACTTGTTTTGTTTCTTTGAGACCTGACACATTTTTCATGGATTTCACTCTTTTTTGTGTGTGCTGCATTGGTTTATTTTTTTGACTTCATGGGTCTGCTAAAAACCACTAAGTTTAACTTTTTAAGGTAGAAATTTAGGATGGCACTGCGATGATTTCTAGAAACTGCATTCTAATTAATAAATAATGAAAGCAAACTCTATAAATATGGATATAAAAAAAATTATGCTTGAATGAAGGAAAAGCATTGGTGTACTTTGTAGACTAAAGTAAGCCCTCCCCTTTCAACCTCTCTATTCTTTCTCTTTCTTCACCCCCTCCCCCAACACACACAGATACACACACACACCAGTAAATTCCTTGCTAGCTAAAAATTGGAAGGAATAAATGGCATGCTTTTGTCAGTTGTTTTTTATCATGTTTGCTTGAGAGAACTTGAGGAATTGAGATGAATACTAACATTTTATTAATGAAGTAATCACCATTTTAAATTCCTTAATGGTTACAAATTCTGATGTATTGTATTACAGATTAAATCTTATATTAATAGTTTATTCAATTCCATTAAAACATTATAATACCTTGTAGGAGAACAAGGAAATTGCTATTATTTCTTACATTTCCTTCATTAGTTCAACTGCAGCTTAATATCTCATTAGATGTTTCTTAGCCAAGCTATATATATTTAGATTTTCTAGTCTCTAATAAATCAACCCTATTTATTCATCATTTTACTTCTCCACTATTAATTTCATTCATTCTTTCTCCACAAATTTAACTTTTTTCAGGAACTAAAGAAATTCACCAAGAACACATTAATTTCTTCTCTATTAAATGTAATGTCTTTTTCTTTGCAGTCTAAATTAAGGTGTGACTTTTTTGGGGGGTACAATTCTGCTCCTATAAATGAACTCTTAAATAATGTCCCTATAATTGGCAGATTCTAGGCATTTTTAATTTCTACGTTTTTATTGCATGAACCTAATAATTTGCCTCCAATTAAGCATCCAGTGCTTGAATAAAGACAGTACTAAGTGCTCAATTAAGATTTTTTAAAATGCAAACTGTTTGCTATTAATTGCCTAGTCCAGCTAAAACTTTCTTTATTTGTGCTATAGCAGAGATAATTAGCAATTCCATAGAGTACTCAACATAACGAAAGGACAACAAAACCAACCAAGAGGTATCACACCAGCGATAAAGAATAGGACAAAAGCTTCCAGAGAGAAATAGATCAACTACAAGAAAACAAAAACCAAATAGTTTGTTCTATTGGCATAATATTGGGACGAGATTGGCCAATGGTAACACTAGATATTAGAAGACAATAAAGTTTCCACAGTCCTGAGAGCTCATCATTTTTATTCTAAATTTCTATACCTAGAAAAACTATAAGTGCATTATGAAGATATAATTAAGGCATTTTATTAAGTGTGATTACAACAAATGTGTATTCCCCATTAATCCCTTCTTAAGATGTACGCCAACCACATAAAGGACCAAACCATGTAATTCAGGAAGAAAAGGTAATGGATCAGGAAAGTATTGATAGGAAGTTGTCTTTGCATCATAGGAAGCCTAAGGTCAATCAGCCCAGATTGGAGCAGGAGCCTCCTCCTGGAAAGGATAGTTACTCAGTAGACTATCTTATACATTAAAACTCTTGGGGAAATTTTTAAAAAGCATATAATAATGGAAATTAAGAGCAAGAAAATAAAACTACTCAGGTGCAAACAGATACAATTGAGTTCTGCAAAATGAGTGGTTACAAAATTCATGAAAAAGAAAAGATCACTTAGAGGATGAATCCAAGGAGTCCCCAAGAAGAGAAAAGCCAAGAGGATGGAGGAAAGAGACACACAGAAGGATTAAGCCCAGTCCTTCTAATCTAATCAAAGAACTCCAGATGGAGTTTACTTGTCTGAATTTCAAAGCTGCTTTGGACTGGTGACTCTTTTACCTTCCATTTTCCCACTTTTTAAACCAGAACATCTATTACTATTAACTTAAACCTGTTCTACCACTGTATGTTAAAGTTTGGGTGGCAGATAAATTGTGTCTTTAGTTTCACAGGTTCACGGATTTAAAAAAATGTGCCCAGAATGGATTACACATAGTAGTCTCATCCAAATTGGGTGATAACTTATAGATAGGATTCAAATTTAGATGAAGAGATTTTGAACTTGAGCTGATGCTATCATGGGGATATTTTTGGAGACTTTGTGATGGAGTTAATGAATTTTGCATGTCAGACAAATGTGGGATGTCAGGGGCCAGAGGACTAACTGGGGATAATTGACGTCTTTTTAATATTGTCTCCTCATTCAAGAGTATAAAATATCTCCCAAGAACTTTATTGAAGTTTTAAAATTATGTACATAAGACATGTCTTTATGGTTAAATCCATTTCTGTACACTCTGTAGAGAATTTGTTATTTCACTTGTTATTTGAATGTCATCTTAATATTTATTATATTCTATCATTTATGATAACTATATAAAGTTATTGTTTATATAGAAAATGCTAACACGATTGACAAGTGAACCATATATATATATATATATATATATATATATATGTAGTAATTTTGTAATCTTTCTTATTAGATCTCATAATTTAGGCGTTGGTTTAAAAGGTTTTCCTAAGTATATGATCATATCATCTAAAAATAGAGTTGTACCTTTTTTATCTTTACATCACTTTTTTTTTCTTTTTCTTTCCCTATAACATTGGTCAGAACCTTCAGTCTCGGTTTAAAAGTAGTGGTAATTATGAGGATCTTTGTTTTATTCTCCAGAATAAATACTGCATAGCTCAACTTTAAATATGAAGTTCTGAGTAATTTGGGAGTATGTAAATTTAACAGTGTAAGGGCTTGCCCTACTTTTCACAATTTTCTAAAAAACCATTGATTTTTTCCAATGTGTTTATATATATATATAATTGAGGTAATCATACTATTTCTTATTTGAATATTAATGTGGTAAGTATTACATTGATACACATTCAGAGGTTTAATTCTCCTTGTCTATCAAAGAAAAACACTTTTTTGTTCAAGATTTATCATAATACTTGCTGATACTTAATTTAAAATTTTATATTTAATTTTATAAATAAAAGAGGCCATTGAGAAAGAAAGAAAGAAAGAAAGAAAGAAAGAAAGAAAGAAAGAAAGAAAGAAAGAAAGAAAGAAAGAAAGAAAAAAGAAAGAGAGAAAGGAAGAACATATAAGTCTTAATCCCCAAGATTCTGATTTAGCTGTGCATCTGATCACCTGGGCATCAGATTTTTCTTTAAAGCTCCTATGGTAATCTTGATGTGCAATCAGGTGTTGGAACTGCTGAGGTAAAGAAATTGTAATAGTGTCCACTGACTTAAGGATTTATTCCTTCCAGTGCGCAGAACTGAACACCTAAAATATAATACTCCTCCACTCAGAATATAATATACCTCCACTAGATTCATACAATGAAAGATAGAAAAGTAAAGGTTAAGAAAAACAGTTTTTTTTGCTTTTCCTTCTTCTTCTTTTTTTTTTTCTTTCATAAGCTCAAATGTAGTATCTGTGGAATTGAGGGCTTCCTGTTTGGATTTTAATGTGTTTGTTCAATATATTTGTATTGTTGATTGTTATTTGTTGGGAGGAGGTGGTTGTAGGTATCAGTGTGAGTCTCTGTGTCTTACAGAGGAAAGAAAATGGGTAGGCAGAATGGAGAAGCCTTTCTCTGTTTTCCAATGATCTTCTTTACAGGAAGTAAAGCCTGAGTAAGTTTTTCAAAATTTAGTTTGTATATCTTACAAGTTTTAATGCTTCATGTACTCTGCTGTTATGTTGTTCCTTGGTCCTAGTTTTGAAATTGTGAGTTTTTGTTTTTTTCTAATTTGGTGTTATTATTTCAGAGGAAAATTAAGGAAAGCTACCGTTGGGCTGCTAAAATTACGACATTTTAATCAAAAACATAAGGTTTGATTTGGGAATACCACATTAGTTCTTCATCATTATATTCACTTTTAAATCTTCAGTTATTTAGTGTCTTCTTCAACTAGTTCCATTTTAATAAATCATCCAGTTTCCTTGGCTTTTAAAATACAACTCAACAGAGTAAGCATATTTTCTCATTTCCTCTGGAATGCAAGTTATGCATCCTGCTTGTTTACAATCATTTCCATATGACCCAAGTACTTTGTTATCTTCTGTTTGTCAATAAGTAATTCAACAAGGTCTTCTTCACTTCTAAATTACCCACTTTACTTGCATTTTTCATGTTAAAGACAGATTTTTTAAATGAGTTGAGGATTTAAGCCTTTGTTTGGAGTCATTAATTTTATGCATCTCATGATTTATTAAGTACTCTGTATTCCTTGGTAATACTGACTCTAAGAATTAGGAATAGAAACTGTCTTGCTGAGTTTTGCCCTGTAAACTTAACTAATGCTATATTTTACTCTGATTATCTTTTTTTTCCATTTAATAGTGTTATAATTCATTTATTTAATAATAGTCAAGCTGTAGGAAAGTGAAAAAGTACATATGTGCATTTTTAATTTAAATAAACTTATTTTTTTAAGTTTTGAATAGTTGAAGTGTTTTTAATAACCAAAAACACAAGTATCTTTAAGTCCACAATATTGAAAAATATTTTATCTTCTTCCTAAATGTTTTATTTTAATATACTTTTTGAATTGAGATAATTAGGTGTTCTGTTGCTTCTTGGATTCCAGGATCCAATTCTTTCCACAGATTTGGAAAGTTCTTGTTGACTGTTTAAAAAGGCTTTCTGTTCCCTTCTCTCTCTCTCTTTTCCTTCTGGTATCCCCATTATTATTATATTGCCCTTTCTCATGGAGTCAGAGAGTTCTCATAGTGTTTTTTCTTTCTCTTTTTTTTCCTAAGTCTCTCTTTTCTTCCATCTGCGTCCAGATTTCTATCTTCAGTATCACTAATTCTTTCCACCATCTGATCAGCTGTATTACCTACACTGGCTATTTCATTCTTTATCTCTTTTTTTTACTGATTTCTTCATCTCCGTAATTTCTATTTGGTTCTTTTTGAAGTTTCAATCTCTTTGGTAAAATATTCCTTTTGTTCATTGATTTTATTTCTGAGCTTATTAAACTGCCTACCTGAGTTTTCTTGCATCTCGCTGAGTTTTTTCAAAATTGCAATCTTGAATTCTCTGTCATTTAAATCACATATTGCATGTCTTTATTTTCTGTAGATTGCTTTGAACTGTCTCATTACCATGGCTGTTCGTGATATTTGTTGGATTATTTATCTGCCTAAGCATTTGTGAGTCAACTCTGTAGCAGGTTGATAAGAAGGGGTCTTTCTTTTGTTTTCCAGTAGGTGGTGGGGGGAAAGGAAATGTTTTATTTTCTCTCGCACTGCTCCAGGTCCTGGGATCTCTGCTGGGCAGTGAAAAATGCCTTGTATTCCCTGGGATAGGTGGGAGTGTCCTCTGTAACCAGGTTGACTCTGTCTCAGGATACCACCCTCGAGGGAGAATGTGGTGGGCACTGGAGTTCTGATCCCCTGAAATCTCGGCACTGCATCTGCAACCAGATGCAGTGCAACATTGCCTGAAGTGTCCCAGGTGCCCCCACTGGGGTCAGCCTCAATGGAAGTGGGCAGGGTGTGTTGGGAGTGGCTGCTGGCTTGTTTGTCACTTTGTTCTTCTCCCTCTAATGGCAACTCCCAGATCTCAGCTGACTCACTTTGGTCACTGGGATTAGAATCTTAGTGAGTCTGCCACTGAGGAACTGTCCCTCCAGATCTCTGGGCTGTAGACAGTCTGCTGTGTCACCAACAATCACTGCTACAATTTCTTCTGGGGCCCCCTGCTAGCTCTGGATGGGTTCAGGGAGGCCAGTTATGGGAGGATGTGGGGCAGCAGCCTGGCTCTGTGGCTTTGTTTTCCACCTGGCAATGATGGCTACCAAAACACAGCTGCCACACCTCTCCCCACTCTGTCTCTGCCCCAATCACTAGACTCAGCCATAGAACGCACTCATCATTCATGCAGGAATGCTTGGAGCACACGTACAACCTGAATCTTCCCCTCTCCCATGACCCTCATTGAGCTCCAGTCTGTGTCTGCACCACCTGTCCCTGCTCTTCTCCCTTCGCTTTTCCTATTTGCTCCGATTCACCCACTTTCACATGTTTCAAAACGTGGATCTCTCAGACATGTTTGTGTGCTTAACAGGGAATGCTTTGTTGAATTATAGATGTTTCACGTGTCGTAACTTCAAGTGGAGCGATCAAGGGGATGTCTCATGTTGCCGTGCTTCTGATGTCACTCTCAGTAACCTCTAGGAAGAGACTATTTTGATGGGTAATTTTCTCTGTTGATTGTTTTGTATTTCATTCACTCCTGCTTTTATCTTTATTATGTCCTTTCTTCTACTTTGAGGTTAATTGTACTTTAAAAAAAAATCTACCTGCTTAAGTTTAGATTATTAAATTTAAACTTTCCTTTTTTCTAATATTGGTATTTGAAGATATAATATTTTTCTTGGTAGTGATTTAGCTGTCTCACAAGTTTTAATGTTATAGTTTCAATGTTATATTTTCATTATCATCATTTAATGTGAAATATTTTCTATTTTTTGTGATTTCTTTTTGGCCTTTGGGTTATTTAGAAAGCATTTTAAAATTTCTGAAAATGTGAGAATTTTCAAATATCCTATTGTCATTTACTTCTAATTTTATAATGTTATGGTCAGATAATTTTTTTTTTTTTTTTTTTTTAAGATTTCAGTCTTTGTGAATGAATTTTATTTCATGGCTGAGACTATGACCTTTCTTGATGGAACAGTCTATGTACACATGATATACTATATACCAGGCTATATTTTCAAATGTATTTCTTATGAGGTAAACATTTACTTGTAAGTTATCACATTAATTCTCTGAGTCTCAAAATTTGATGCATAATACCTGGAAACTTGGTTAAAATGAATATTCAAGGGCTTTGATTCCCCAAGAACTGGTAGGACTGAACATGGTCTAGGCACCTACACATCTCACAAGCTCCATCAAGCTATACAGGTATCCTGGGAACAAATTTGCATAAATATAGCCTAAACTGATTTTAAGACAAGAGTCTGTATCTTAATGAGATAGTGTTTATGCCTCTCTGAAATAAAAATATCTGTGAAAAATATTCATCAAACAAGCAGGCAAACAAAATTGTATTCTAGGAATAAAAAGATTGTCTTTTCTTCATTTTCTAAAAGCTTCAGCAATCATTTGGACTACATCAATGGATTAAACAGACTAAGATGGGAACAAAACAGGCTTCAGTGGGGCTAAGATTCTAATGTTCATGACAGGCAATAAACTACAAACATAATACATAAATACATTATGTAATATATTAGGAGATGAAAAGTTCTCTTTAACAAAACAAATATAAAGACCTATATGTGAGAGACAGGGGAAAGATAAGTTGCAGGCTTTAAAAGGTTGTTGGACGAGGCTTAACCAAAAGAGTGTTATGTGAGCAACAATTTTAAGGAACTGAGGGGTTATTAATATGGATTTTGGAGGGGAATATGTTCTAGGCAGAGGGAATAGCAAGGGCAGAGACCCAGAGGTGAGATCTAGTCTGGTGCATTTCAGGAACAGCAAAGAGACTCTGGGGGCTGAAGTGCAAAACAAGAGAAGAGCAGAAGGAAATGAAGGTAAGGCTACAACCTGGGGGCGACTAAAGATCTTTGGCTTTTACCCTGAGTAAATGGATAAATACTGCAGGGTTTTGAGCAGACTAGTAACAGTATCTAAATTAGGATTTTAAAAATTCATCTGTTTAAAATGCATCCTAGGCAGGATACAGGTATAAAAATGGAATGCTCACTTAGGAGGCCATTGCAGCATTACAGTGGCTTGGACAAATTTGTATATAAATGTGTACAAATAGTGTACTGCACTTATCAGGGAAGTTGACTGGCAAGGGATGAGAGAAGTAATCAGAGTTTGAATATATTTGAAGGTAGCAGCAGCAGGAAAACTCCTGACAATTTTGACATGAGTTGTGAAAAACAGAGGTGACACAACTCATGGAAGATATGAAAGATTATTTTTCTTTAAAAAATTTAATGATTTACCAAAATTGGTATGAGTTTTGCCAGATGAGAAACATAATGAGCTTTTTTGTCACTTTATTGTTTATATAGAGACTACAACTCTTTAATGTAGCTAAGACAAGTATTATTTTTGTCAAATTGTTAATGGTGTAGTTGAAACACAGAGTTTAAGGATTTGGTTTTGATGAGGCTATTAAGTGGCAGAGAGGAAACTTGAACCCCCGTGGTCTGACCCCATATAGAGTGTTCTTTCTAATATATTAAAGTGTTTTTCATTGTTTAGAGATTCACACTTATCGATCATGTATTCATTTATATCCCTGATTTTAAAGCACTTAAAGTATTTTGAAATTTAAAAAATAATAAATGAGATGTTAAACTTGACTCTAAATCATCTGTGCTTTTGGGAGAGAGAGGAGGAAAAAAAAACTTGTAAATTTTATCCTTTAGAATCAACATATAGTCAGTAAAGGCCACTCACTCACAGAGGTCCCTAAGATTCTCATTATTGTGAACAATAATAGTGAAAATTGGAAAGCAGATTTTTCAGTCCAGATTTAAAAGTGTAGACATCTGTAAAAATCACCTGATATCTTTTTTTTTTTTTTTCCAGACAGAAAGTTTGGCAAGAGCTTTCCTTCCTAACAACAAATTTGTCTCCTGGCAGGAGTGATTTGTAGCAGCTGCTACAAACTATAATAGTTTGGGATCGTTCCACTGCACAGGTGTGGAAATCTGAGCATTTGAGAGGTTTATAACTATACACTACATTTATCAGTAATGAACAAGTTGTGTAAGTTTTCCCTTTATTATATTTATTGTTATTTCAGCATCTAAAGGTCTCTTTTGTTCAGGGTCAAAGTGATTGGTCAGATAAAAATATCTGCAAATTCTCTGTTTTCCATAGGACGGAAAAAAAACAAGTGAGCGCTGAGATGGAGTTTTCTTTCTCAACACTTTCCAAAACTTTACTTAAGAACAGTTGTGAAGTTGAAGAGACCTGTCCCTCTTCAAGTCTACTATCCTGCATATGTCACTTTTGTTGTGTTGCTGCATTCCTTGCTACTGAGTGTCTATAAAGGCTTGGGGAAATGAACTTAGATTTTAGCAATATATAGACCAAAACAAGGAGACTGCTGTGGCATGTTATTCCTGCAACTGAAAGACCTACTATTAAATCTTCACTCACATGCATGAGGCCTATCAGTTTAACACTTATCCTATTGACTTCCAGAATATTTTCATAATCATACATAACATTACCCTTTTAATCAGTAGCCAAGTTATCAAGTCCATAGCATTTACCTCCACAAAGGTATGTCTTAGGTGACTATAAATCACTATGGCCCACTGAAATTCACACTCCTGGCTAATGTAACCTATCCTCATGAAATCAGCATTAAAGTTCACATATTTTAGAATAATTGGGGGATTTCCAGTCAAGATGGCAGAGTAGGTAAACTGTGCTCATTTCCTTTCATGACCAGATCAAAATTACAACTAAAATACAGAACAGCCGTTACAGATAATTGACAGAAGTCTAGCTGAACAGAATTCCTACAACTAAGGACATACAGACGAAGACACATAGAGACTGGTAGGAGGAGCAGAGATGTGGAGCAACCTGGTCCTGTACCACATGTAGCAGTTAAAAATTGGGAGGAATATCTCAGCTGTGGAGGTCCCTCCTGAGGAGCAAAGGGTCCCAGTCTCACACTGGGCTCCTCAGCACAGGGTCCCATTGCTCGGAAAAGAAGTCCCCACAACTTCTGGCTGTGAAAACCACCGGAGATTGTGGCTGAGTGAGACTAAGGAATGCTGGAGTCTCAGGCATTCCTCTTAAGGGCCCGCACATAGACTTACTTGTTGATGGACTCACTCCCTCTGAGCTCCAGCCCTGGGGCAGTAGTTCAAAAGGCGCCAGAGACATACAGCGAGGAACTGAATTGTTTGGCCTCAGGGCGAGGGATGGAGCAGAAGCTTTTTCCCAGATAGAAATGCTGGCAGGATCCATTGTTTCTTTGTTGAGACCTTTCCCCATCACCGTGTGAAGACTTAGGCAGGGGCCATAGCTAAGTCTCCATCAACCTGGCTAACATTGGTCATTTGCCCTGCTCTGGTGATTCCCTGATAACCCACCCCACCCAACTTTCACACCCACCTAAGCTGCAACCCGTGGCTTTTCTATACAAATGGCCTGTCTTGATTTATGCTGAAGCCTTTTCTAAAATCTCCCAAAGATTCACAAACCCAAAACCAGTAGCATCAGGCCACAGCATGCCCTATACCACTTGCTAAGCAGCCCCAAGACTGGCATTGGCAGCATCCAGCCTTGGTTTGAGGTTTGGCCTCTCCCAGGCACCTCCAAGCCCAGCATAGATGGCAGTCATCTGTGAGTTGCTTTGTGGCTCATTCCAAGTAGTCTCAGACAGGGCACAGGCTATGGCTGAACTTGGCCTGTGGCAGGGCCCCTCCCAGGAAGCCCCAGGACCAGCAAGCCCAGTGGCTGCTTTGGACCATGCATCCAGGGAGGACACACCCAAATGGCAGACTGGACAGGCACCAGACCACAGTAAAGTGAATCCTGCTCTGTGGGGTCAGCCCCTGGACAATAGTTCCTCCACTGCAGTCACGGCCAGTCCTCAAAAGGAATCAGCTCAAGAGTCAATCCCTCCCATTGATGTGCAAACAGCAACTAAGGTTTAACTACAATGGCAGGGCACACACAAGTCATTCGAGGGACCCACCTGAAGAACTCAGCTCAGGTGACCAAGGAGATTCTGCCAATAGATCCCTACTACATAAGAGCACTCTGCTAAGACTGGGAGATATAGCAGCTATTCCTTTCTATCAACCAGTTCCAGACATTAACTTGCTGCAAGGTAATAAACTAGTTCACTACATCAATGGAAGGATCATTTTTCTTGGCTTATGATACCTAGTTCTTACATTGCAAAATTGACCTTGATATAAAATCTAACATTTATCAGTTATTTACGTATCTTAGGAACTTAATCAGCATTATTTTATTTAATGAATAAAACACTCTGTGTATTCCAAAGTCAGGATCTGAACCCATGCCATCTGAATCCAACAGTTTTTTGGCCTGGCATGTACACATTCCATTTAACTGTATTAAAGATAAACACTTTAAATGTATATACATATTACACTTCTCTGGCATTTTATGCTATAGTTACCCAACAACAACAACAACAAAAACACATAAATCATAGGAGAGGGAGGGCATTATAATAACACTGGAATATAATTTTAAAATATGATTTATAGATAGTATAATATATGTGTGTATACATATTTTGTAATATCATTTTTTTCTTTAAAATAATAATAAACCTGGCCGTGATTTTTTACACTATTTTAAAGAAAACATTGCTAGAAAAATCAAACAAAACAAATGAATCTCTGAGGGGAATCAGATAATAATGTTGATATTTACCAGACCTGGATAGCTCAAACTTCTGTCTCTGATCATGATGCATCCTGCAGTAGCTACTCAACTGGAATACAATTAGCTACTTGGACACAGAGATACCAGTTGATATTTGTAAACATTTTTTATATTGTTGGGATGCTGCCATGAGGTATTCTCCCATGTGGTGTTTAAATCATGTTCCCTTTTGGTTACCAACTCTGCCATCAGCAATTCTCTCACATAGTGATTCCGCAATGTTCCTGTGTTGTGATTGGCAAAGCTACAGAATGGCTGCTCTTTCTGAATGGTCCATTTTAAGCAGATTTCATAGTCAAGCATGATGTTTACTAAAAAATTTATTTTCCAGTTCTAATGTAATAGGTAATATTTAAAATGATAATTTCTATATTTCATTTCCCCAAAATGTCTTTTTAAAAGTTATTTTTCATGTACACAGATAACACAGCAAGACATGGAAATTCCTTTAACAAATGCCTACTTTTGAGTTGTTTGTTAAATTATTAGACAGAACCACCTTACAGTTTCTTTCAAAAATGTTAAGACATCTTTGAAAGTGATCTTTATATTTTAACATTCTCCTTATTAAATTTAATTATGTCAGTCTTATTTGATCCTTTGTTAAGAAATACTGTTATTCAAGATATTTATCAGAGTCATTTAAAATACATTATTAACAAAATAAATCCAATTACAAGTCAGAAGACTAGAAAGCAAATATTAGGTCCCAAAATAAACTCATTGGGCAACCCTGGGCAAAATTATTAACCTCTGTTAATTTTAATTGTTTAAACTCCAGAGATGTGAGGGATGTCACCTGAGATAATATATGGGAAAGAAGGCTATAGTGCATGGCATCAAACTTTAAAACACTAATCAAAGGAAGGCAATATCATTATCATCACATTCCATACTGCATACATCTCATTATGGTGATTTCATTTACTTAATCTTCTTCTTGAATGCACTTTTCGTTATCTTTTTACTAATGGGATACAGCTTTTTAAAATTTACGAACATTAATCTGAAATGAAGCTTTAGATTTCATCATATTATAATGTTATCTTTAGATCAGAATTAATGGTTGATTCCAGTAAAGGGATATACAAACTTAGGCAAATTGCTTAAGTTTAATAACCTCACTTTCCTTATATATGAAATGGGAAGTATTATATGAACCTAAAGGTGTTGGCTTTAGAATTAAATAAAATAATGTCTGTAGAACTTAACACATTTTCTGGTATGTGGTAAGTCAGTTTTATGATTAGAGTTTAGTAAATATAGCTCAGCTGATTCTATGTCCCAACATGCCTATCCATCACAGAGACTCTGGGAGATCATGGCCATCCCAGACTGTCAATACTTGTACCTAAGTTTCATTGAGCTCATTGGACCTGCAGGTGTGTAATTTGCATCAAATTTAGAAAATGTTTACCATTAGTTCCTTCATTTTTTTTTTTTTTTTGGTTACCCTTTTCCCTTCAGTAACTCAGATTACACATACAGTAAACCCCTTGCAGTTGTTCTACAGATCTTTTCTTTCTTTTTTTTTCCCCATTCTTCATCCCCCCCCCCTTATGTTTAGTTTCAATAGTTCTATTGCTGTAATTTCAAGTTCACTAATTTTTTTCTTCTGCCATGTCTAATTTGCAGTCAATCCTTTCTGGTACTTTTTTTTTTTTTTTTTTTTAAATGTCAGACATTTTAGTTTTCATCTCTAGAATGTGTTTGGGTGTTTTCCATATATTTCATATATCTACTTCTTTTTAAACATTGGTAATACAATTAATAATAATTGTTTTAACATCCTTGCCTGCTTATTCTAATATTTGTGTTACTTCTGGGTTGGTTTTGACAGACTGATTATCCTCTTTATCATGTTTTACTGGATCTCTTCTTTATGCCTACTAATATTTGGCTAGATGCCAGACATCATGAATTTTACCTTGTTGGGAACTCAATGTATCTATGTCCATAAAACTCTTCAATGATCCATGTTCAGGGATGCATTTAAGTTAGTTGGAAAGAGTATGATTCATTCAGATCTTGTTTTTAAAACTGATTAGGAAGATCCACGATCCACAGCAGGGCTCAATCTTGGATCAATTATTGCCCACTAAGAATTAAGAATGCCTTGACTCTTCTATCAATTCCCCATAATTATGAGTTTTTTCCAGTCTGGCTGGTGAGAACAGGCACTCCCTTGACACTATAAGAACTGGACACTTTTCTGTAATCCTTTCCGATGACCCCACATACACACACCCCACTACCCTCAACTTTAGGTAGTTTACTCATCAGCATGCTTTGGCCAGTGCTCTGCTGAATACATGGGGAGCATCTTCTGCACATCTGTGGAATTCTCTTTCTGTGCAGTTTTCTCCTTGCTGATCTGTACTAGGAACTCTACATCCTTGGCCTCCTTGGACTCTCAGCTTTATCTCCTCAGCATGTGGATTTCAACATAGGATCAGTGTGCACATAATTCTGGGCAACTTACAAGGCAATACGATCACTTGACATAGGGCTTACCTTATGTGTTCTCCTATTTCAGAGATCAACGTCCTCTATTGCCTGAGGTCCACTATTTTAAAACTTTTTTTTTCACTTTTAAAAAATATTTTGTTTCTTTTTTGGTATTTACTAGCTTAAGATGGAAGAGTATATTTGGTGTTAAATTGTCAAGTAAGGAAGTGAAAAAGAATCTGAGATTTCATCTGTCTTGCAAAGTAATAAGTTAACCTATCATCGTTTCACAAATAGTAGCAGAAAAACATGAGGTGTTTGCGTTAGTGACAAAAGACCATTCATTACTCACAGTAAAAAGCAGCCAGAATAACATTGTAGCAGGAGTTCCTGAACCCTAATTACCACAGGTGGTAAGGGCCAGACGTTGCCTGTACATGCAGTGGAGGCATGTGACAGGAAAGGAACTCCAAGGATAAGGGACACATTATATAGGGACTGTCTGAAAATATGCCCATCCTCCCCACTAGAGAGGTACTATCTTTATTATCTTGGAATGTAAGCAAATCTCTCTGGAAAGAGGCAAGGACTGCCTCATTTTTACTCTATTTTATTTCATTAGGGAAGAGAATGGCTTTACTATTTGAAAATGTAAATAAATTTGCTTCAGAGGGAGTTCTTGTCTCTATCTTTCCAGAGTTACGTGCTTATACAGATATTTTTTTAGAAGATAGCCCTGCATGGCCTCTTACTGCCTAGATGCATAGAGATTTATGGTGAAATTGTCTTTCAACATCTGATCCCTATTAGACCATTTTACTTGGAAAGGAAATCCTTTATAGCTTCTTAAGTAAGCATAAGGATAAACTTTGGTGAGGTTTAGAATGGAAGTTAGGGCTAAACTATGATACCGAATCTAAAAATAATACATGGCAAAGGGCATCTACATGCCCTCAAGATTTTAAGGATGAGAAACCTTTAGACATAAGATAACCTACTATGTAGATATACCTGCCAAAGCATCTCTGTTAGATGTGTGTTCGCTCAGGTCCCAAAAAAAAGAATTTACAATGAGCAATGCATGACCACTTAGTAACAAAAAATTGGGACCTCACTCAGTCAAGATTATCTCATGGATTAGAAACTTTAGGAAAATAATCCTTCAGCATTTGAAGTGTATCAGATTCAACTATAGTTCAGCTTAAATTTCAGATACAAACAACTCACTCTAGACCAACTGAATCAAGATAGTTTGGGCATAACATCTATATAATTAAAACAAAACTGAACAAAAGAAAAGCATTCTACAGATGATATTGGTGAATTTCAAAGAGAGAGGAAAACTGAAGATGGCAGTTTACGGTGAAAGAACTCATCGTGACTTTCATCAGTGAGAATGGGATTTCACAGCACTTAAGAAATAACAAATGGGACTCAATATCATCAGTAACTGTGCTTGCTGCCCCATATTAGAAGGAGCAGTCCATATGAGTTGCTGCACAAAAAGGTACAAAAATAAATTACAGAATCATTATCAACATGCACAGTGTTTCGGTCATCTGGTCAACTTTACAGCGATGAAAAAGCACTAAACTGGTGATGAAAGATGCAGAAAGTCGTTCTGGATGACAGTGGTGAAGATATGTTTAACAATTGTGCTAGCTTAGTAAGGAAAAGCTTTAGATTCAGTTTCTATTTAGTTATAAGTATGAATCAACTTCAAGTCTGAGAAGTATTTATACTTAAGAATTTCTGAATACCTTTTATAAGCAAGCTCTTGGAACCTTTGAGTATTCTGACAAAGCAGCTTCAGATTTAACAGCAAGAGCTGGCTGTTAGGGGATGTCTTTAGATCAGTGGTATGAGTACATTGTCTAAAGATTGATAGAACTACAGAAGAGTCAGGAGTACCTTCAAAGTATGTGAGAGTGAACAATCCAGGAAAATGGGCAGCAGCAATGAAAGAGATTCAGCCTGACAACAATAGCATAAGTGGACCTGTAAAGAGAGACTCGAGGTACCCAGCTAGAGCAACGTTTAGAGGTTAAGATGATTAAACTGCTGAAGCTTGGAGTAAATTAACTGAAATGCAGATAGAAAGATAGGGTACATTAGAAACCCAAGACTAGAAGACTTTATCTCAAAGTTTTAGGCGCCAATGTTTGTGTGTTCAAAGGCAAAGACACATTTAAAAAATATTTTTATTCTATTTATCAACCTATTTATTATAGCTGATATGTTGGTAAAAACGTCAATCAGTATAAAAATGTACACAAAATATATTATTGTCTAGAACATTTAATTGTACAAAATGATACTAAAAAGGTCAAATTATTTGTGATTTTTTTGAATTTTATATTAGTTTACAATTTACAAATTGCTTTCATGTGCATTATTTTATTTTAAATTAACATTACTCATAGGTAAAAACTATAGCATAATGAAATAGTCCTTAAGGACATACAAATTTTATATGTCAGAAGTCACTGGAATACAGACTAATAGATCCTAAATTCAGTGATTTTTCCAGTGTACAAAACAGTCTCTAAATATCATAAAACATTTTTATATGTCTAATATTATTTATAGAAGCTTGACATTCTAAACTTATATTTTAACTGGCTGGAAACTGTATTTTCCATATTGTAAGAAAGAAAGAAATTATGATTATATCAGACAACTATTCTTTTGTAATCATCTTATATATCAAGTATTTTTTATATTGTAATAAATCATGGGTAAATATTACTTTACTCCTTGATAATATTGTAAAATGAACCAAAGCAAAATTTAAAGTATCAAGTTCAATTTCATCTTACAATTTTAGGTGAAGTTAAAATATCAAAGTTGACACTTACAGTATAAATATCTTAAGTATAGTATACTTAAGATCTTCCAGGGCATCTGCCTTCTGATAAATTGCACAGTTCTTATTTAGGATGATTGTCAGGGCACCATTTCAATGCAATAAATCTTAATGACTCCACCATTGATTAATTGCTTGCCTAATTGTGAAAACTGAATTAAATAAATTAGGAGCAAGAAAAATCAATTTGTCAGCCTCACAGCCCAATTAAGTTGTAAAGTTGACAAATACAGGTTCCAAGTTTAGGGGAAAAAAAGAAAATCTTCAAATGTCTTTTGGTAAGCCCCAACATTTATTTAATTAGGAAGTAAGTTAAATTTCCTTCAGAAAGTAATAGTCACTATAAAAAATTCAACTTGATTCTTTTCTTGTTTTTAACATCAAGTTCAATCTTTCAACGAGTTTCTCAGATTTAATCTTTCTCGGCTTGTTTCTCATCCCTCGTCATTTTTATCACTCTTTTTTCCCTGAATCTGGTCTTTGAACTTCTCCAATCCTCATGCATACTACGGCTAATTAGTTTTTCACATGATCTAGTGGCTTTCCATGGAGCATACAGAACAGTCAACTTTCCAATCATGAGCTCAAGTTTCTACATGGTCAAATGACAGATTTATCTCATTTCGCCTCTTTGTACTACTACTGCCATTGCTCAACTGTCAAAATTGCTATTTTTCCCAGACATATTGATCACTTCTTTCCTTCTACCTATCTCAATCGTCTCGGCTGATTTCAATGACATCACCACAATTAATGTTTCCATTGCACTTTCTATATTCCAGAGACTGTTCTAGGGACTTTACATGTAATAAGTTATTTAATCTTCACAAAAACCTTAGGAGGTGGGTACAATTATTTTCACTATTTTGCTGTTGAGAAAATTGAAGTGTGGAGTGGCAAATTCTCCACAACTAGTGAAAGGTGGAACTAGGATTAGAATCTCACCAGCAGGACCACCTCATGAGTTTCATGGGAGCTAGGCAATTTTGTCTTCCTCCATAGGGAAAATATAAATACATTAAATAAACAAACAAACAAACAAAAAACTTTTTACTACTGCCATGACACAAACATAAATATGTTGATATTGTATATTAAAATATTTTCTTTGCTATTAAAGTTCATTTTTATAAGAAATCAAAACTTTTCCCTTGTTCTGTAAAAGCATTATGGCCCCACGCCTTGGACAACTATACCTAATGTATAAATCAGCCCCGCTCCTTGTTTGATGCCAGTCTGGCCTCTTAAACACTATGTGCAATATGTTTTCTGAGTTCTTTAAATCTAAAATCTTATTCCCATCTTTCAAATTTCATTATATTTTATCTTGTGACATTCATTATATGAGGATTCATGATATGAGGCGCCATGAGACTTCATATGCCTTGATTTTCTTAATACATTATTGACTTCTTAAGGATATGAACTTTTAATATATCACTTACCATTGATATCACGGTGCCTATCAGTGTCTCCCATATTCTGTAAATTTCTGTGGTATTTTTGCACAAAACAGTAAATACCAAATCTTTATTAAGCACTTTCATTACTTTAATACTAGTAATGAATGTAAATATAACTCAAATAATTCATATCTCATTAAATAAATATCCCTGGCCTAAAATACTCAGGAATCATTTAGTAATTACTTCTTCAGGTTACAATTTTCTCCATGTTCTGCATTATCACTATTTATACATCTTACAATTGTTTAAAGGAATTCAGAAATACGTAATATTTTACATGGACTTATTCCAAAAGACATTTGCTGAACGTTTCCAATTGTTGTGCATTTGATATGTGGATTATCATTTGTAAATTCCTCAGGAAAATGTAGGAGTGATTTTATATAGGAAGCTTTGTTTCTATATTAAAATAATAGTATATTCAAGAATGTCTTAGAAACATGCATGGCCCTTTTCTACTTTAAGCATTCCTGATTCTTTAAGCATTTAACTCATTCCTACTATACGTCATTCCTACTACATGTATGCTGGGAAAGCTGATGTTCAAGTACTCAAAGATACAGCTTTTAATACTCAGCTTCAATTGGACTGGTCCCACCCTTTGTTAAATATTTTCAATGTCAAACTTGCAAAATAATTACTGATAAACGCTTAAAGGTATTTCTTTTAGAAGGTGCATTTACATCTTAGAAGAAAATAACCTAGAGCAGAAAAACTTTTAAAATCTTAAGAATGTCCTTAAGTGGATTTTGAAGGATTTTGTACTTAGAGAAGTAAATATATTAATGGTATAAGATATACCAAAATTTTTCCACCTTTGCCTCGCAAGAAGTCAACTGATTTCTCTGTGTTTACACTATCCCCAGCAAATATTGCTGCCAGTGTTGAAAGGATACAGTATAAAATCAAATTTTGATCACTATAATCAACGTATCCCTTAACTGGCAAATTTTTGCTTCAGTGAAGATGTGCCAATTAAAATTTTACTGTACTTTTTTTTCACATGCCCACTCAGCTCATATCTCAACTTCCATAAACCACTCATGAAATACAAAAATTTTCAGACTCAATTAAGTCCTTTTGTGCTTCATTAAGTATAAATACATTACCCAATTCCTGTTAAGTTTTATGGATATTTTTAACTGGCTTAGACTTTGTTAGTTGGATACAAAATCGTCTTATCTATGATATTTTAGAATATGAGGTAAGACCATTTCTAGTAATAGAAACTCTTTAAAACTTTATATAAATATATAAATTAAATATATTCTGTCTTAATGAACATTTACCTTAAGATTTATGACATTTTAAAGACTTTAATGCACAGATATTACATGGTCCATGAATTGTTCACTCTTTTATTTTCTGACATTGATTTCTCCTATTTTAATCTTTAATCTACAAAGGAATCTCTTTTGCCAACAGAGGGTAAACTCTCATATAGAGACAAATGGAGAACTACTCAATAATGCTATTTAGTTATGCCTATAAATGTGATATTAAGACATTTCAACACATGCTAATTTAAATGGGATCTAATGAAATGATTTTTAACCTTGACTAATCAAGAGAATCATGCACAAAAACTGTTCAAAATAGTGATTAACAAGCCCCACCCTTTTGTAAATAAATTTCTTTCTAAGGACACAATTAGGGAAATCTGTTCTTTTAAAATTTTCTTAAGATGATTTTAATGAAATTAGCTCAAAAGAATGAGGGTCTCCTACTATCGATGGACTTTAATATAAATGATGCAAAACCCTTGAAATTTTAATTTTATTGATAGGTAATAATTTTATAGTACAAGAATTATTTGGAAAGTGTAAATGAAGGGAATAAGAGGCTACTAAGATTAACAAGAAGAAGCCGGTAGGAAGGAGAAGGGATTTCAAAGTGAAACAGTTCAGAAGTCTCATGGAGTCTGAGCAGAGAGGAAGCTCCACAGCAGCAAACCAGAAAGTTGTAACAGATGGAAGTAGTAGGTGAGATAATATGAAGTTGTAAAAGATTTCAGAAATCACCTAGAGCTGAGGAACATTTTAACCAAAGTTAACACACACACACACACACACACACACACACACACACACATACACACTCTCTCTCTCTGTCTGTCTGTCTGTCTCTCTCTTAAGAGAAGCAAAGATCAAATCAAAGCCAGAAATTTGAGTTGATGCTTGAGCTGTTCTAACAAGGCCTCATTAAGATCAATTAGATAAGGTATGTCCTAAGACAGATCCTTTTTTAAATAAATTTTTCAATTAGAGTTGACATTCATTAGTATTTTATATTAGTTTCAGGTGTACTGAATAGTGGTTAGAGATTTATATAATTTACGAAGTGATCCCTCCAATAAGCCTAGTACCCACCTGGTGCCATACATAGTTATTACAATATTTTTTACAGTATTCCCTTAGTATTCCCATCATGGATGTACTGATCTTTACATCCCTGTGACTATTTTGTAACTATCAATTTCTTCTTCTTAATTTCTTCACCTTTTTCACTCAGTACCCCAAACCCCTCCCGTTTGGTAACCACCTGTTTGTTCTCTGTATACATGAGTCTGTTTCTGTTTCTTTTATTCATTTATCTTGTGTTTTAGATTCCACATATAAGTGAGATCATATAGTATTTGTCCTTCTCTGACTTATTTTATTTGCATAATACCCTCTAGGTCCATCAATGTGGTACAATTGTAAAATTTCATTATTTTATTATGGCCGAGTAGGAACAATATTCCATTGTATATGTGTACCACCTCTTGTTTTATACAATCTTCTATTTATGGACCCTTAGGTAGCCTCCATATCTTGGCTATTGTAAATAAACTGCAATGAACATAGAGATGCATATATCTTTTCAAATTAGTGTTTTGGATTTCTTTGCATAAATACCCAGAAGTGGAATTGCTGGGTCATAAGGTAGTCCTACTTTTAATATTTTGAGGAACCTCCATACTGTTTCCATAGTTGCTAAACCAATTTGCAATTCCATTTGCATGAGGATTCCCTTTTCTTCAAATCCTTTCCAACACTGTTGTTTGTTGGATTATTGATGATAGCCATTCTGAGAGCTGTGAGGTGGTTTCTCATTGTGGTTCTAACTTGCATTTTCTCTGATGATTAGTGATGTTCAGCATCTTTTCATATGTCTGTTGGCCATCTGTATGCTCTCTTTGAAGATGTGTCTATTCAGGTCTTCTGCCCATTTTTAAATCAGTTTGTTTGTTTTTCTGGTGTTAAGTTGCATGAGTTGTTTATAGATTTTGGATATTAACCCCTTATTGGATGTATCATTGGTGAAAATCTTCTCCCATTCGGTAGGTAGGTTTTTTTTTCATTTTGTTGACGGTTTCCTTTGCTGTGCAAAAACTTTTTAGTTTGATGTAATTCCATATTTTTTTTTTTCCTTTGCCTGAGGAGATACATCAGAAAAAAAAAATTACTAAAGGTAATGTCAGAGAGTTTACTTACTGCCTGTTTCCTTCTAGGAGTGTATGGTTTTGGGTCTTACATTTAAGTCTATAATCCATTTTGAGTTTGTTCTTGTAGCTAGGATAAGAAGGTGGTCTACTTTCATTTTTCTTTTGCATGTATCTGTCCAGTTTTCCCAACACCATTTATTGAAGAGACTGTCCTTTCTCCACTATATATTCCTGCGTCCTTTGGCATATATTAATTGACCATGTAGGTATGCCTTTATTTCTGGGCTCTCTATTTTGTTCCATTGATCTATGTGTCTGTCTTTATGTCAGTACCATGCTATTTTGATTACTATAGGCTTGTAGCATAGTTTGATATCAGGTACTGTGATACCTTTAACTTCGTTCTTCTTTTTCAAGATTGCTGTGGCCATTCAGGATCTTTTGTGGTTCCATATAAATGTTAAGATTATTTGTTCTAGTTCTGTGAAAAATGTCATTGGTATTTCGACAGGGATGGCACTGAATCTATACATTGCTTTGAGTAGGATAGACATTTTAACAATGTTATTTTTTTCTTATCCATGAGCACGGTATACACTTCCATTTATTTGTATCTTTTTCACTTTCTTTCTTCAATGTCTTATAATTTTTCAAGTACAGTTATTTTACTTCCTTGGTTAAGTTCATGCCTAAGTATTTTAATTTTAATTTTATTTTTGATGCAGTTGTAAATTGGATTATTTTCTTAATTTCCATTTCTGATAGGTCATCATCGGTGTATAAAAAGGTGACTGATGTCTGAATACTAATTTTGTATCCTGCTACTTTACTAAATTCATTTATCAATCCTAATAGTTTGGGGTTTTTTTGTTGGCTGTTTTTCTAATTGTTTTTTTGATAAAATATTTAGGGTTCTTTATATAGAGTACCATATTATCTGCAAGTAATGAAAGGTTTACTTCTTCCTTTCCAATTTGGATGCATTTATTTATTTTTCTTGTCTAATTGCTGGGGCTAGTACTTCCAAGACACATCCTTTCAATAGTCTCTGCTTTCGTCACAGGATGGTTTTATTTGTTATTTAACTGAAATTCAGAATTACATGGGAATCATAGCTTAACTCTCACATATTTTCCTTTGAAAAACATGACAAATAGTCAACAATTTAATTTGGCTTAGGAGTTACTTTGTGCAGAACTGCTTTTTTTAATATAATTTAAATAGCCACATATTATTATTAAAATATATAAAATGTTATTGAGAAATTTATGTGATTGGGTAGAAAAAATATCATCTTAATGTAATACATAATTTAACTATGATTACTCTAAAACAAAACCCTCATAAAGAACATTCTATTTCACCAATATTTTTCAAATATCCATACATTTTTAAAATGTGGTTTTAGTATTTCATATAGCAGAAAAACAATCAAACAAAAACCTATGTTATCATAGAGATGTTATGAGGTTCTTTATATTAAGCATACATAAAATTTCATCAGGTACCATATATGTATTTATTTATTTATTCTTTTTTTTTAATTCACTAGACCAATACTTACCGTGTTTCCCCAAAAATAAGACCTAGCTGTACCATGAGTTCTAATGCATCTTTTGGAGCAAAAATTAATATAAGACCCAGTATTAAACTATTATGTTATGTTATGTTATGTTATGTTATGTTATGTTATGTTATGTTATGTTATAGTAAAATAAGATCGGGTCTTAAATCAATTTTTGCTTCAAAAGATGCATTAAAGCTGATGGTCCCGCTAGGTTTTATTGTTGGGGAAACACGGTATCAAGTGCATTCTCAGGGCTAGGCAACATTCTATGACTTGGACATGCAGAAGTTAAAGCATGTTTTCTCTCCTTAAGTTTTCAATGTTTATAAGAACAACAAAAAAAGTAGTATAATTTAGAGTGATAGTGTCAGGATTGAAACTGTGAAGGTGCACTGTGGGTTTCATGAAAGGTCACATATTTCAGATTAGATGGGGCTAAGGGCAGTTGGCTCAAGAGTTCACATCTGATCAATGTTTTGAATGATGTATAGAAGATAGCCAGATAAAAAACAGGGTGAACAAAGAGATCCAAATAGTAATAGTGTAGAAATCCTTCCTTCATCTCTCAATGTTGGTTTAAATTTGCTCTATGAAACTCATTTTTTCTCTGGCCATGGATACAATCTAAGTAGGGTGTATAAGTTATCCATTTATTTTCAGATATGAAAAGTCTTCTCATATGTATGTAAAAATAATCACATAATAATTAATAAATAAAAGATATTCAAGTTTCCAAATGAGTATTTAAAAGTAAATTCATCTGTTATAAGGATGGCACTTTAAACTTTAGCTTAAATCAAAGGGGACACTTTTTATCCCTTAAACTGGATGATGTGAAAAGGAAGGAATCTTGGTTGGCAGACTTTTTATTTCTCCACCTGGATTGCCCCTATTTCCTCATCACAGTTTTTTGACCTTTCAGAAGTCAAAGTAAGGAAGAGAGAGAAAGAGAAAGTCTTTCTTGTATGACACAGTGTAACCAGGTGTTTTTTTTTATTCTGGCCATGACAAATGTTTTGAAAGACCATTCCAGTATATTCCTGGAATAGTTCTCCCACTTCACTATGCTTACCTTGGACATTCAGTATTAACCCTCCATACCTGGTCCACAATGAGCATGTCTCTGATCCTTCCTCAAAGCAAGGGCACTAAGGCCCCAAAGGCTGCTGTGTAATCACTATCACAACACAACGCTGCCCTACATACAGCTCTCCTCTTTGCCTTGCCTCTCTCCTTCCTTCTCTGTTCATGTGTGTGTTGCTTCCAAAGACATTCACTGTCGTTTTTTCATTTTTAACTTTTTAATTTTCTGTGATGAAGCTATGAGACCCAGGGTCACAAAAAATGCTGCTTTTCACCTTCTTTCCTGATTTGACATTTGGGCTAGCACTTTTCTTTGAAATACGCAATCCTTGCTACTTTTTTGAATGTATATTCAATTAAAATCGAAACTTCAACAAACTGCTCCATAAATAACACTTCTTAAACATTTAGTATATGCTTGACATTGAGAAATACATACATTATCAATTTAATGTTCAAAGCAGTCTTATACCGTGTTTCCCCAAAAGTAAGACCTAGACAGACCATCGGCTCTAATATGTATTTTGGAGCAAAACTTAATATAAGACCCAATATTATATTATAGTAAAATAAGACCTGGTCTTGTATTAATTTTTGCTCCAAAAGACACATTAGAGCTGATGGTCCAGCTAGTTCTTATTTTCGGGGAAACATGGTATTATTATCATGGCAATTCTATTGTAGAAACTCCTTTAGAAAGAAAAGGATGATTTAATTTTTTTTGGCCAGAACAAGGGGACAGTGAAGAGATTGGTAATTTGGACATGGTAAAATCATTCCCAGCTGACAGTCATGGCCAGCAGCTGAACCATGGTAAACAGCCAGAAAACACCAGAAATATAAGAACAGAGAAGGTACAAACAGGAGCTCTGAGAATCTTTCCACTTGCCCACACATCTCTTTTCTTCTCTCTCTCTCTCTCTCTCTCTCTCTCTCTCTCTCTCTCTCTCTCTCTCTCTCTCTCTCTCTCACACACACACACACACACACACACCACAAACAAATTTAAATGGAATGCTAATTAAGGGAACTCTCTGGAAAGCACAGAACTTTTGACTCTTAATTAAGTAGGTATTTTTGGAACACTGAAATTTCAAGTACTGCTTGTAAACATGACAAACTATTCTTTCCTGGAAGATAAAGCCTGAAGCATCATTTTAAAAATTATTTATTTAGGAAACAAAGTCATTTTCTTATAATCAATGTGCTTTTATGATGGAAATGTATCAAATAAACCACAGACTTGAATATCCTGGGCAATTTTAATACCAAATAAGAGTGTATTATTTAAAATTTTATGGGTCAGAATTACAAAAAGCCTCAGATACTGAGGTTTTCAAAACTGTCTCCTGTTGTTTCTACAGGAAAAGACATCAAAACGCTGAAGCAAACGAAGAGAGTAAGGAAAGCAAATGCATATTTAAGAGTAGTAATAAAGGTAAGATGACTTTTTTACTCCTCATTTCTTTTTGCTAAGCGTGGGAGTAGAAAAGACAAATGTAGTTTGTCAATTGAAGCGTAGAGTATGTTTATCCAAGTATATAGGAGATATTTCTAATGTGTTATATAAGCTCATGAAAGAGAGATACCCTCGAATTTACAAAAGAGAAAAACAGACCATCTCCAAGCAATTACTTCCACGATTGAAATCAGCATATTCTACCTTTGCTAACGAGAATACACTTACACACAATAAGACACTCATTTCCTAACCGTGAGAAGAGACTAGGTAGTTTTCTTTATTAGAACATATGCTTAATGTAGGATATGTTCAAGGCTTTTACATATGACCATTGGGCCTCGGCCTCAGGCAAGATGGATGGGTCCAAGACAAGAAGAATGTAAGTAGTGATCATCATGCCCCAAAGGTCTATATATTTCCTGGAAGCCCTTGGTCCTTGCCCCTCATCTTTATCTTTCTAAAGTACAGCACCTGACATCAGGGGAACTTTAGATATTCAATTGAATGGGAGCTACTGAACTCTGGGGGGCTCACATAAATAATACCTTTAAATGTGTGCCTCAATTATTTTTCTTCATGTCATATTTGACAAACAGGACAGGTATTTGTTCCAGGAAATTTTCCAGTTCTGATAATGTTTTTTGTGTGTGTTTTTAAAGTAAATACCACTAAAGAAACTGTTTGATTCATTTTAATATAGAAAGCTCATATAAAATTGAAAGGCTTCAATTATTTTAAATCATTCTGTATTGCTCATGGAGAATGAAATTTCCGTGCTAATTTTTTTATTAGTACTTTAATTTGGAAGGTAGGAGACATCTATAAGATTTAAAATTATTGGAGCATTTCAAATTTTTATAAGCTTTTCAGTAAGGTTGTGGTTATCATTCTGGGCTTGTAAAATAAAACACAAAATATAAATTATTTAAGTGTTGCATACATTAGGGGAATTGTTTTGTCTTTCTAACTGGCATTCATAATAGAAGATTAGAATTGTGTTATAAAGAGGAAATTATTTTCTAATAAAAATAGTAATGATTTTATATCATGATAAAAGTCAGATATTTATTTTTGTCAATTCCTGTTGACTTGTATATTGATAATATCATTTTTACATTGTCATTTTTTGAACAATTTTATTCAAATAGTGTTTCCCAATAATTATCATCAAACTAGATTGATGTCTCCAGTGGCTGTTCTCTGTCTTAGTCCTATCTTGTTAACAGTATGATAATGATTTGGACGATGACCTTGGAAAAATGTGTGATAAAAAGTAGATAGGGATAAAGTGATTGAATAAGAAAAAAAAAGAATGTTGCTATTCAAGAAGACCTTGTGACAATAAATTGTATCTAAGAGGAAACATTTTAAGAAAAATAAAAAGACTTTTACTTGAATACAAATACCTGATAAAATTCAGAATTGAAGGAAATTATTAATATATCTAAGAAAGACAAGTTGTTTGTTCACATTTTTTCACAGGAAGCTTCCCATGAATCATGGAAAAAAACAAAAACAAAAACAATAAAAATCCTAAATACAACTATAGTCAGGAGGAATGTATGTGCAATTATGTAAATAATGGGAGTAGAAATTCCTCTCGTGTATAAAATGACAAAGTAAATGTGAATTGCTTTTCTTTCTTTCAAATATTTCTGGGTGACATATTTTTATATTGGAATTTGCTCATATAGTGAATAATTTCAAATGACAAAGGACAGAAATCCATATAAGGAAACACATAGAATTTAAGCATATTGCACCAGGAAAGAAAAGAGGCCCTATGAATGATTCAATATTTTAAGTAATTTAAAAGGCCATTGTGGGTAAATGGGATTTATTTTGTTTGCGTGCTTATTTAATAATCAATTTCTATGTTTAAAATAGCAAACCTCACTCTGACAACAATCAGTCAAGGGTCAGAATTCAGCTCTATGGCAATGTGATCATATCTAAGGACAATGAAGACTGGGAAATAAGAGAGGAAAGAGAGTAGTTTTGTGAACAGCTGAGTGATCTTTGACACATGCAAATATGTTTACAAAGTTCAAGACTTTGATGGCCGGTAACTTGGAAATAAGTTGGCTGCACGACATTCTAGGTTCCCTCCAACCTTGACATACAGAATATAAATTAAAGAGAGATGAAAACATACGGTTGCCAATTAGAATGTAATAACTTCTCCACACTGGTCAATGTTCATTTAAGAACAATGCCATATTAGTAATATATATCTGTTGAACAAATGACTCCCAATTTAGTAGCTTAAAACAATGATTTATAATATCACACATTTCATAGTTATGAAACTGGGTTTGGCTCAGCTCTGTGATTCTGGTTCAATGTCTCCCAACAAGGTTGCGGTGAAGGTATCAGCCAGGGCTGTGGTTTCATCTAAAGGCTCAAATAGGGCAGATTGAGTTCTAAGTCCATTCATGTGGTTACTGGCAGCATGTGGGCCAGCATGGTTTTGTGGACTGATGTTTCTATTTCTTCTATGGCTGTTGCCCGGGACTTCCAAAAGTTCCACGTCCTCCATGCTGCCCTCACCACTTGGATTCTGACTTCATTCAGAGAAAGCAAGCAGGTAAGCAAAAGAGAACACCAAAGACAGAAGCCATGGTCCTTTAGTAACCTCATCTCAGAAGTGACATCCATCCGTTCTCATCATATTCTGTTCACCAGAAATGAGTTAATAGGTTCAGACCATATCAACAGTGGAGACTATGTCAGGGTATCAGTAACAGGAATTGGTATTCATCATAGGTCATTCTATATGCCATTTGCTACAAGCAGATGCAATCATTTTGTATATGAAGGGTTTTGTCATTATCAAGGCAATCTAAGTTAAAATATAAAACATTACTGTGTCCTTATTCTATTTCAAATGTTAAAAAATGACTGCAATGTTGTTGACAGATTTTAAATGACCTGGGGCATAGATATAACATTTGCTGCACAGATTTTCTTTCTTTCTTTCTTTTTTCTTCCAGGCGCATTTTCAAGGATATTTTGATACACAACTTCTTTCTGTTTCTCATAGGAACAAATTTTAACAATAGTTCCACTTATGTTGCACCAAAACATCTAGTGTAATCTAGTGTATCTAGAAAACATTACAGAAGAGTAGCCAAAGAGAGTGCCACACTGAACTACCGTGTTTCCCCGAAAGTAAGACCTAACCTGACAATCAGCTCTTTTGGAGCAAAAATTAGTAAAATAAGACCCGGTCTTATATAACATAAGATAATATAAGACCGGGTCTTATATTAATTTTTGCTCCAAAAGATGCATTAGAGCTGATTGTCCAGCTAGGTCTTATTTTTGGGGAAACGGTAACACATAAAAGTGTGTGTGTGTGTGTGTGTGTGTGTGTGTGTGTGTGTGTGGTGAGGGAGTTTCCTTCCTTTATGTAAACCTTAGAATCTTCTGCATGTTATTTTTGCCCTTAAATCATTCCTTAGAAGAACTGAAATTTACCTGTAAAACATCTCAATGTATCATAGAGGTGAGGAAATTATCTTGTTATTTAACTGGGTAATATTCTATATATATATTTATATACATACATAATTACATGCATATGATAAATATATATATATATATATATATATATATATAAATGTATATATGTATAGGTTATAAAACATACTGTGTATATACTTGCATAACGCACATATGTGTATGTAAGTTATATGTGTATGTTATATAATGTATGTGCATTATATCTATTATAGAGCATACACGTGTGTGTATGTATATATGTATATAAATATATGTATATATGTATGAATTTTGTAAATTCTTCATACATTTGAAATGTTTCTAGCTTAGGAATGCAAAATATGTTTTTAAAGTGCATTTGAGCATTAACATCCTTCATATAGGGAATCAAAAGGACATGAATTAGAATTAAAATTCTAATTTACCTACTAAAATGAGTTTCCAACTTCATGCAGTTATACTTAAAAAAATCTTTATTCTTTTGCTTTATGAATAAATGGAGACCTAAATTATTTTTTATAATGCCTGCAGTCCAATCCACTCCTATCTGAGGCTTATCCATCCTCTGGCTATTATTCTGCCAATCTTGATTAATTCTAAGAACAGGATAGTCTCCTGGTTTCTTTTTATTTCTGGTGCTGAAGCCAACACACAGCATTTTTAAGATTTAAAAACTCCTATTATGAAAAGTTTCATATGTAGAACAAAGGTAAAGAGAATAGGACAACGTATCTTCATAGGTTTGTGATTGAGTTTAAACTCTCAAGATTTTTTCAAACCTGCTTCATCTAGCTTTTATTGTTGTTATTGACTATGTACTTTAAGAAAATCCTAATACCAGACCTCATGTTTTTCACCTAACATACCTCATTATGCATCCGATAAAAGGTCTTTGTTTGCATGACAAGAGCGATAAAACTATACCTAAAAAATAATAATACCCATTACTCATTACATATTTAAAGATCCCTAGTAGTCTCACATCTGTTATTCTTTTGTTTGTTAATTCAAATCAGGTTCCAAACAAGGTGCATACAATGCTTTCAATTATTGTGTCTCTTAAGTGTTTTCTCTACCATGTCATTGACTTGTTGAGGAAATTGCATCAATTATCTCAGAGGATATCTCACATTATGGATATTTTTTCCCCCTCATGATGCTATTTTACATGTTCTTCCATTTCCCATATGTCATGTAAGCTAGAATTTGTGATTCATGACTTTATTTGATTTAGTGTTCACATTTTGTGTAAGAATACATCATGGCTGGTGTTGTGAACTTCATATTCCATCACATTAAGGGGGCATATATGTCTGGTTTTCCCTCTTAGAGATCTGAAGAATAATCTGTTGGTTGAGGTGATGGCAGGCAGCTTCCATGTCTCCTACCATCCATCTTATATTTTCACCAATTAATTATCTTAAATTAATTACTTCACCAGAGGCTGCAAAATTATGATTTTCTTATTCTACAGTTTCTTCCACATTTATTAACTGGAAGTCTATTTTTCACATTGGCAACAAAGGTCATCTATCTGCCTATCTTGTGTCAGCCCCACAGTGGTTGGTGGTTGGCTACTCCTGATTATGTCATGGAATTTGCAAGGATTTCCTACCATCAAATTTTGTCAAAAAATGTAGTATCAGTAAAGATTGATCAGAGAAGTAGAACCACGAAAATTTTATACGATCAGAAACTTATGAACTTACGATACAGATTTTATTCAGACAATGTGGGAACTGTTTAACCAATTTAGCCTTTTTTTTTTTTTTTTTTTAAGTCTGCAGCCTGAAGTAAGCAGATAGGCAGTTGGGAAGAAAAGATGGACAAGAAAGGAGAAAAGAAAGGACAAATTGGTCCTTCTGAAGATGAATGGCATCCTTGTCAGTCTCTCACGACTCCCAAACCCACAGCCTAGATATGCAAGAGTCTTAGGAGAATCTGGCTGTCTTCTTCACTGAGCTAAATGTACACCTGGTTCAGGAGAATGACAAGAACTGGAGTTTTGCAAACTCAGATGCTGCCCCAGACAACAGGGTAAGAAAGCAGATAAACCACCCAAATATAATGATAACATTCTTCTGCCCTTCTCAAATCTGATGAGTACAACGAAAATGAAGCTATTTCACCTCAGCCTTCCAAATTTCACACAAAATATGATCTAGACTTACCCTGGACTGTGCAGAGCAGGACATTCTGGCAAATGTAATTTAAACTTAGCTAAACTGATAGAATATAAATCTAACACAGATGTCATCCATTCTATGATTTTTTTTTAAACCAATTGGTTTGTTTGAGTGAAGAAAATTTGGGAAAAGATTCATGCAAGAAGGTTGCTGTCACCACCACCACCGCCACCTCTTTTTTTCCTAAGTCATGAGAAACCAAATTAGTACAAAGAAAATAGCAATAGTGTTGACAAGTACTTAGAGTTATGAGTAATCAATGTTACAAATAAAGTGAGAATGAAAACAACTCTCTTGTATGATTTCATTTTCTTTCAGAAAACGATAAAGTCATAATGACCAAAATTATTAATTTTTGAATCAAACAGACCTGAGTTTGTATCCCAGATCTGTCATGTACTATTGATAGGATCTTTGTTAGTTCACTTTATTTTCAGAACTTCAGGTATTTCTCTTGCAACAATTGAGATAATAAAAGCAATTTTTCAAGGTTACTGTGCAAGGTAAATGGGAGAATGCAAATATATTGGATGAACATACTGTTCCATTAGTGACGGCTTTAAAACTTATTCTTTCTACTATTACTCCACACACACACACACACACACACACACACACACACACACACACACTTACAACGTCTAGAGATTATAGAATGCTTAGGTGATCTTGACCTGAGGTCATTAGCTTGTACATCACCATTTGATAGATACTAGATACTACTCATCTTAATTCAGAATTGGACCAAGAATGACTATTTGTCATTCCTGCCATCTTCTATCCTGACAGTATAATTGCTAAGGACACACTTTCCACTTTCAAAATACACATGTCATACAGAAAAAAAAAGCTTTATTGAATTCCTCTTGTCCATCAAACCTGTCATTCTGTCACTGATAGACTTCAGAATTTTTTTTTTTCCCCACAATTGTCCTTTTGAAGTCATAGTGGTTTTTATTTTGTAACCTATGGTTTCATGGCATGTAAAAACTGATTAATTTGCTACCCTTTCACAAGCATCCAGTCAATGAAATAAGCTATATATATATATATATATATATATATATATATATATATATATATATATATTAGCATATGATCATCTTGCTTAAAAAAAACAGAAGTTGAAGGGTTTTTCTTAAAAAAATATTCCAATGTTTAAATAAGTCAAATTGTCCTCTTATAGTAATAAGGTTCTTTACTACTACGTTTCCAGATCTACACAAGGGTGGTCCATAATGCAGCTCATGTATTTTATGTTTCAAATTAAAGTAAGAAAAAAAAGAGAACTGAAGCAACTTATTCACTCACCAAACATTGGCTAAGTGCCTATCTTTTGACAGGTGTTGTGTCATGCAAGATGGTGATGAGAAAAGAAAAACAGGTTCTATTTGCAAGGAAATAGTGATGCAGAGGAGACAAGACTGGTACATACACTCATCCAAAATTTCAGACCATCTGTGAAGAAAATCTTTGGTATAAATTCAATAAAAAAATACTTTGTGAGATTACAAAAAGGTAGCAATTATGGTTTAGTCTCAAGTTTTCAAAAGATATTGCTGATTTTGTTTCATTTTGTTTTGTTTTAGTACAGAATTATGCTTTGTATATCGGCTTTTGTCATTTGCTTCCATGTAAAACTCAAGAGCTGTTGAGTAGTTTGGCACTGACAGTCTTAAATGCAAAAATTTCCAAATATATTATTTACCAATAAGTAGTCTTCTATGGTAGAAACTTGATTATCTGACCACAGAGTTAGGAAGGAAATGGTTGTACAGAAAGCTAGAATGTATATTTGAAATATATTTGGAGAGGTTGACAAGTTCTTTTTGTTATAGCTGACCAACACGTGCCACCCCTTAAAAACATACCTGGGAGGCAAAACTTCAGCTCCAATGTTCGTTTTGTGTATAACTCTGCCCACCTTTCCCTAGCTTATCAGAGTAGGGATGGGCTGTAGATCCATGTGGTGACTCTCAGTTACTCCCTCTTCCAAATTGACAAGTGAGAATCAGAAATAAACTTAATCTTTGAGACCTACTTTATCTAATGATTTATACAAAGTAAGGAAGCTTTCTTTTACCACCAACAAAGAGAAACAAAGTCAAATAGTCGATCAAAAGAATAATCTCAACACAAAGAAGACATGAAAGGAGAGACCATGTGGATCTGAAAGACAGGCTCGGAATGAATATGCTTCAGGTTCTATCAGTACCAGTTTCTTATTCCAATTCTTGTTAGCTACGACTGCCCCTCCTGCCTGCCTGTGTTTTGATCTTTCCATAAATCCACACATCATCAAAATATAGTTCTACTTTTTTGACTACACTAGATCAAGAAATTTTCTATTATTTGAACTATGCAAGGAAAGCCTCCTTCCCTCCAAACAGGCAAAAAATATTTACACTTATTTTACAGGAAACTGGATTATTTAACAAGCACGTGGTAGCATTATGATGATATTACTGATTCTTATTTTACTAATTCACTTTCTCTTCTTATCCTAAAAGCCTAGCAGTGAAAGCTTTTAATGCAGATTTACACAACCTGTATGAAGACCAAGAAGAGAAAACCATTTGATGTATTTAAGGAAATGAGATAGATAAGAGGATTATAGCTAAATCATAATGAGACAACAAAAGAGTAAGTCAGTGACACTGGGCAGTGGACAGAGGCCAGCTCATACAGGAACTTTTCAGCCAGGGGAAGGACTAACATGGTAACTCTTGCTTAAATCTGAAGGGAAGATGCTAAAGGTTTTAAGCTAAGCATAACAGTATATTTTTTATGTTTCATACAACTCACCTCGGTTACTAAATAAAGAAAGGAGTAGATACACAAAATATAATACTGTTGTGGTAGTGATACGAATTAAGACAGTGTCACTGGACATTATAATAAGTGAATGTAGTTCAGATATTTTTTGGATACAAAGTTGTGAAGACTTGGTGAGAGGTCAGCTTAAAATAGTTAAATGCCTGGTTTGGGCATCTCAAACTACAATTTGCATACTAGTTCCTTGGAGATCTTGTTGAAAAGCAAATTCTGATTTTGTTAAGTGTGGAGAGGGGCCTATGACTCTGTATTTTTATAGTCTTCCATGTGATACCCATATGTCTAGTCTGTAGGCCACACTTGGAGTGGCAAGCTTAATGTCGTTATATAGAACATTATCTTTTAATTGTTCTTCTTCCTTTTAAATGAGGTAACTTATACTTGACAAAAAGAAGAAATGGATCCATTATATAACTATGTGCCTCTAATAACTGATAATTTAGCCATTCAAAGAACTGCTAAGTTTTAGTATTATCTATTGCATGATCCTTATTGAGTTTTTAGGCAAAAAGGTACTCTCTCTCTCTCTCTCTCTCTCTCTCTCTCTCTCTCTCTCTCTCTCTCTGTCTGTCTTAATGGAGTTTGGTGGAATACGGCTATTCCTTTAACTCTAACATGAGAATAAGGAAGTGAAGAAAACATAGTTTGTTTATGTTTTGACCGAGGTTATTTAGGAATTTATTTATTAAACTTTTTTAAGGTACCTTAAAAAGTTTAAGGTACCTTAAAAAATGTTGATTAATTTACCTTAAGATGTTGATTACTACCAAATTTTGGTTATTGACTTTGTTTGTATTGGTAACATAGCCCCTAGAGGGTCGGCTCTCTAGTACTAAATGATTTACTCACTCCTCTACCAGTGAAGAATAGAGATAAGTCATATAACTATAGCCTTTAGGGGTCAATTGTAAATGATAAATTACTGAATAATGCTGAATTAAAACACTGAAGAAACAATAGGAGTCAACGATATGAAGTTATAATTATGACTACATTCTTAATAAAACAGACCTTGGTTAGACTACATGAAAAAATAAGTTATAAATGTTACTATCAGAAATTCTAAAGTCTATCAGAGAATGCAGGTTCAAATGTTATTTACCTTAACAGAGTAATCTGAAAGAGAACCATATAAGCTACACTTTATGAATTATTTTGCTGGGTTTAACTATATGTAATAAGGATTAGAACACATTTGAGAAGTATATAAAACTTTAGTTCTAGAACAAATATCTAGTTTGACTACTATAATTTGATTCAATTTACTAAATATCTAAAAAAGATTAAACTTGACTTAAAACTTTACGTTTTATTTATGTGTGCTTTTCAAAATATTTGTTTAGATTTAGATTCAAAGTAAGAGAAATGTCATTCTTTGATGATAATTCAATACATTCCTGATGAGACTAGTATCTGACAGAGAGCAGATAATAAATGCTTATTGAAATAATTTAATATGTGAAATGATACAAAGTAAATTTAATTTGTAATGAGACAATGTTTAAGTTATTTTTTGCTAAACCAATTACCTTAAACTTAGTGGCTTAAAACAATGCACACTTATTTCACAGTTTCTGTTAGTCATGAGTCTGGATATGACTTAGCTGGGTCTTCTGCAAAGCTGTGGTTAAGGGCTCCCTATCATCTGAGGATTGACTAGGGGAGGACACACTACCAAACGCATGTGGTCATTGGAAGAATTCACTTCCTAGCAGGCTATGGACTGAGGGCCCACTTTCTTGCTAGCTATTGGTCAGAGACTGTCTTTAATTCCCAGCCATGTGGCCTACTCCGTAGGTAGTTCACAATGGCGACTTGTTGAGAGCCAGAAAGGGAGAATGTTTCCTGGGAGGATGAGTAATAATCCTACATCATGTAATCACTATACCTTTGTCGTATTCTGTGGACTAGAAGCAAGTCTCAGGTCTCATCAACTCTCAAATGGAAAAGCACAAAAAGGGGTACACACTAGGAATTGGGGATCCTGGGGACAATCTTAGAGTTGTCTCTCACGGTCAATGAAAATAAATAGTTTTCTTCGTAATTATTGTGAGTAACTCTCCCAGGGTAATAGAGTTTACATGAAAACGGAAACTTCATCCAGTTTATTCAGTTCTGTGTCCTCAAAGGTAAACTAGATGCTCTGTCCATGTTTCCTGAATAATAAAATATTAAGTGACATTTTTCTAAAAAATATTATACTCCTTTGAGTTGCAATAATAGGGCTCAGTATCATGTAGTAATTCTGTAAACTCTGAATCAGACTGCCTTAATGGGAGCTCTGCCTCATGACTACTAGCGTTGTCTCTTTAGAAATAATAATGTAATAATAACAACATCAACATCTTTATAGGGTTGTTTCGAGGATTGAATAACAGATGATTGCATACGTAGGTCTTCAAACAATGCTTGGTACATAGTGAACATTCAGTATACGAGAAATGTTGAAATTGTTGTCTTGGCTGTTTTTAGATTTATTCGAGCAATACTTTGATTCACTATTCTCACAAGTTAATACTCTCACTAATCACTTGGGAATTTTGTTAAAATCTCAATTCTGATTCAGTCGGTCGGAACGTGGGCCTGAAATTCTGGGTTTCTAACAAGCTCCCAGATATTTTCTATAATGTGCCTCTAAGGAACACAATTTGAGGAGAAGGTAATTAGGTTTCCTTGGGAAAGCATTTTAATCTATGCGCGTCCAAATACCATCAAACATTTTTTGGCAAGAAGATATAAGTTTTCTTGCTTATTAGTATATGAATACATTTAATGACTCAGTTGTAAACCCACATAGCAGTATTCTTGTACTTTTAAAATATAGAAAAATGTTGTTTTTTTCCCCTGAATTTATTTTAATTTCTATTAAATATTCAGTTTTTCTTTTCCCAAGAAAATCTGATGATATTATACTACACTGATTTTAACATAATTTAGGATGATTATATTATCTGAATTAAACAATTTACAAATTCATGCTAAGAAAGTACACCAAATAAGAGCTTACATTCACTTTCAAAACATGATAAATATTTAATTATTTTATACCAAGTTAATAGATCTCTTTCACCTTTCAAATTAGATAGTGGAATCTAAAATTGATACTGTCTCTTAGTTAAAAAGCAAAAAGTAGAATTCTAAAGGTAGTCAACAAACCAAATACTGCCATAAAATGGCTTACATTTTATAAACAAATATGAAAATGTATGTCTAAAGTATGAGGAAATTGGTACCTACAAATTTTATCCCACATATTTTAGATTCTAGGGGGAAAATGTATTCATTTCATGGCTACTAAAGTAGCACCCAAAAAACAAACAAACTTTTCACCCACTCTAATGAAATATTTGTTAAATTGGCAACACAAACTCCTGTCTAAAGCCATCGTTCTCTGCAGTAAAAGAAAACTTAATTTGGATCACGTGTGTCCTACTTACAAAATTACTTTGAGGGGTGCTTCAGGCACTGTACCAATCAATTCCTCTTTCTCTAGATAAATGAGGATATGGTTATTCATTCCAAGTCTGTTACAGTTATTTCTTTCTCATACAGAGTGAATAAACAAGCCTCTCAAACTCTGAGATTAGAAACAATTCTTCTTATTAGTTTGGACATATGGCACCTTCCTGTCGTGATACAGGTTGGTGGCCCTCAGGAGTCCTCCCATTAAATCATGAACAAACATCTGAAAATTACCTGCCCCAAAACAAAACTTATACTGTAACAGATTTTACAAGTAACAAGTTGCCTGCCAGGAAGATCCTGAAGAAATCAGAGTTAAAACAAAAGACACCATTAGGCTAGGTAATCCTTCTAAAAAGGAGAGCTCAAAGTGCCTTCTGATTCCACTGAGCAAGCTCCACAAAAGATTATGCTTTTTCTTGGAAAGCAAAACAAAACAAAATGAGATGTTTCTTATACCTCCTGTGAAGAGAATCAAGGACTAAAGGAGGTTTGTAACCATCTTTCCGTTTAGCAGGTATCTGCCTTAGGAAATGCCAATGCTTTTACTGAAGTTAAAAAATAGGTTCCAGCTAATGTGATGAATTTAATACAAGCTTGTATTTTCACTCAGAGTTGAAGATCATTTTTAACGAAGACAAGTTGTCTTTATCTGGTTCCTTCGGGCTTTTCCTAATGACCCAGCTCTAAATGAAGAGTAATCTCATCAGACTGTGACTTTAGATGCAGCGACTCCAGTAGCCATTTGGCATTTCCAGGTTTCCCTTAAAGAGCTCTGATTGTTAGCAGGAATAGGAATTGGAGCATAGATATAAACAAATTATCTGAAATCACTTGGCAAGTCCCGATCCAAGACTAGAGGAGCTCAAGGGAAGTGACAGGCAGTCTAATTAGGGTCAGTGGTTAGACTCAGGTCCATCTCTGTGCTAAGTGAGTTATTTTGCACAATGCTCATCCCCCTTCTCAGTCTTTCTTCAATGAACATCATTAAGAACAGGTCACTCTATAATGCTAACTTATCAACCTCTTACTTTTTAGGTCAGTTATATTATGAATACAGAACTCTAAAATGACAACAATTTCTACATGATTAAGTGAGGTTGTTGTATGTATTTGTATCACTTATATTGTGGTCTAAATTGTAAGTTGTTACTATAGGACTGACTGCTATTGACTCTATATATTTTCCTAGCAGTCATAGGGGCTGATGACAGGACACTGTTCAAAAAAGCGTGGCCCCTGCCCATAGTCAAATCACTATGCATAGGAATTCTGTTTACAGAAAAGGATGGCATTGTTATTAGAGTGAATTATATTGTCAACCATGCTAGGAAAGAACCTTCTCTTAACATATTGAGAGTGTCCATCTGAGTCCTCAGAGAAACCTCAATACTTCCCAGGCACGATGTCTACCAGTTACTGATCCAGCCTGTTAATGGTGAAGAATGGAAAAAGGTGCTCTTTAGTATTGGCTTCTCAATTAATTCTACTGTGCATTTTTAATTACCAAGGTACATGAAAAGTAGAGCTGATTAGCTCATGATCACACCCACACTGGAACTACGTGGAGGTAGACAATCTACTATCTAAATTTTAGACTCTATGCCTATAACTCAATGTAAGTAAATTTTACAAATTTTGGAATCACTCTAAAATCCAAATACTTTTAATATAAGAGGTGATTATAACAATTTTAAGATTTATATTACTTGGGCTATATAATTATTATAGGCTCTTGTAAGTAAGATTCAATTATATACTCCAGAGGAGAATATATAGATATAACATTACAATAACTTTTTCATGTATTCAATAGAATCGTATGATGGTTGTCTGACAGCTTCATCTGTTCTACATTAATAGAATATAGTATGAATTTTTTTAACAAATAAAGCACTCAAACACCAATTCTAGCAATATTGATCTGGTAACCGATAATTTTAATTTACAAGAAAGCTTATATTTGTGTAAATATTGTTCTTTCTTGTTTTCTCTGAAAATTTTTAGTTAATTGAAACTAAAAATTAATGAAAACTAAAAATTAATGAAAACTAAAAATTTCTCTAAAAGTTAGTATTAATTAATTGGGAGTTCAGATTTAAAATACAGGATAGAAAAAAATCATGTACTTAAATTTGAAAGTCAAATTAATCAACTCTCTAATATATGGCAATAATTCTCTGTTCAGAAAGGACTACATGCTACCGATATGAGGATTGAGAGAGGTGGCATCACTATAGATTCTTCAAATATTAAAATAAAAATCAGAGACTATTACAAATAACCTTATTCTAGAACTTAGATGAAGTGGGCACATTTCTTGAAAGACACACACTACTAAAAGCCCTCAAGTAGAAACAGACTCTCTCTCTCTCTCTCTCTCTCTCTCTCTCTCTCTCTCTCTCTCTATATATATATATATATATATATATATATATATATATATATATATATATATATATATATGTTTCAGTTAAAACTTTCTCCACAAAGAAAACCCCAGCCTTGCATAGATCGAACGGTAAACTCTAACATTTAAAAATAAATAAAACAAATTCTACACAAACTCATTCAGAAAATTAAAGAGAAGAGAGTAATTCTCAAATCATTATATGATCCTTGCCCTACTTCAATACTCAAACCTGATATAGATTTTAAAATAGAAGAAAACTAAGCCCAATATCCCTCATGAACATAGCTGCAAAAATTCTTAGAAATTTGTTAGCATATTAAATCTAGCAATATGCTAAAGATGATAATACATCATGACTAAAATGAGGTTTAATAAAAACCTAAAGTTGCTTTAACTTTAATAAATCAATCATTGTAATATGACACATTAGTTAAAAGAGAAAAATATGATTATCTCTAAAGATGCTGAATTAGCATTTGAACAAATTCAACATTGACTGCTGATAAATTCTCTGCACACCAGAAGTAGAAGGGAACTTCTCCAAACTGATAAAAAGCATCTGTGTAAAACTGAGAGCTAGCATCAAACTTAGCAATAAAAGACGGAATCTCTTTTAAGATCAGGAAAAAGGCATAGATGTACACTGCCATTATTTTGTTTAAACATTGTACTGGAGATGTTAGCTAATGAAATAAGACAAGAATAACAATAAAAAGCATGTAGATTTACAGGATAAAGTAAAACTGCCTTTATTCACAGAAACCAAATTGTTTATACATAACAGCCATTGTAATCTACAAAAACAGCTACTATAATTAATAACTGTATTTGTCAATGTTTCAGGACAAAAGACCAGTAATATTAAAGTCAATTTTAAAGTCTATAATGCATCAAAGAATAATTAGAGTTAAATGAAAATAATATTTACAAATATTTAAAAATATGAATTAAATTCATTAGGATTAAATTTGACAATTGACAATAGATGTATAAGACTTGAATTCCCAAGTACACACATATATAGCACAAACATATACATATGACTATATACATATATGTTATATATTACATATAAAATATATAATATATGCAATATAATATATATAATATGTATGTATATATATTCATATGTACATGTGTGTGCTATATATATGTGTGTGTGCCTGATATATATATCTATATATATATATATATATATCTTTGTGAATTCAAGTCTTATACATCTATTGTCAATTGTCAAATTTAATCCTAATGAATTTAAACATATATATGTTAAATATATATATATATATATATATATATATATTTAATATCTATATTAGGTTTTATATATATGGTGTGATCAAACAATATGGTGAATGTTTTAATTAAAAAAAACTATTACAGTAAAAGACACATTACCATTTATCCTCCTCAAAATACTCCCCCTTGCATCGAACACACTTACCAATCTTTCTGAAGCAGTTCTGGAAGTCTTCTTTCATTAGTGTCTTTAGTGGCTCTTTCATGGCTGCCTCGATGTCCTGAATCATTTTGACTTTGGGGAAGAGCCAGAAGTTGCACGATGCCAGATCCAGTGAATAAGGTGAATGAGGACACCATAATGTTTTTATTTGACAGAAATTGCCATGTACCAGAAGCGATGTGTGACACAGAGCATTGTCATAATGGAGAATGATTTATGGCACACTTTAAAACACACTTTCTCTCAATCATAGCTCACTCCAGACTGACTGCAACAAACAATGTGAAACGTTCACACTGTTACTAAGGTTTGATGCACTGCTTCCCATATTGTAGAACCCTACCTTTCCGTTGGATTGCACTCAGCGGCAACATTCACTATATTTTGTGATCACAATGGAAAGGCTCCATGTCACACAATGCTTCTCGTAAGGCAATTTCTGTCAAATAAAAACATTACAGTGTGTCCTCATCCACCTTATTCACCAGATCTGGCACTGTGCTAATTCCGGCTCTTCCCCAAAGTCAAAATGACCCTGAAAGGCAAATATTTTGAATCAATTCGGGTCATCAAGGCAGCCAAAGCAGCATAACTAAAGACATTCACAAAAGAGGACTTCCATACCTGCTTCAGAGAAGTGGCAAGAATGAAGGAATATGTGTGTTCGAAGAGACAGGGTGTATTTTGAGGGGGATGAATGGAAATGTGTCTTTTACTGTATTTTTTTTAAATTTAATTTAAACAGTCACTATATAGCTTGATCACACCTTGTTAGTGATGAAGATGGGACATGTTAATTGCAATAACTTGTTAAGAATGGAGACTTTACAAACTTCAGGAATACATTTGAAATCCTGATTGACAAGAACTATGGACACTCATTGGTATGGCAGTGGATTTATTTTCTTAGTTCTGTCCTATGAGATGCTCTCTTATTGATTGTCCTTTATGACAACAACTGAGATGGATCTTTTTTAGGGGATACACAAATTTCATAGTTCATTTCTGCTAATGAAAATTCATGGGTCCAGGGAATGCTTTATGTGCTGAAGTCACAGGAAGCATCTAGCTCGTGTTGTTTTTGTTTGCTTGCATTTGTTCATTTTGCCATTACAGTGCCTTCCAACACTTTATAACCATCGCCAATGAGTTTTTAGACATAGCTTTTAAGCCTGAAGATTAGTTTTGTTTCTGTTTTTCCTTTGTTATTTTATTATTTTATGCATTCCACTCTTCTATTGTCTTAGTTTAGTTTAATGGCCACTGTTTTGAAGTATTTTAAAACAATTATGTTTTGGTAAAAGGCAATCCCCTAAATCTATATTTCCTTGGTAAATCTATATTTCCTTGGTAAAACTTTTTTTTTTTTTTTTTTTTAATGTAGAATACTTAACAAAATCCTAAAGCTAAGATTTATCTTATCAAGACATTTATTACCTTCATTTTGGTTTGCAAAACTTGGATTTTCAACACCGGAAAGCTCCAATTTGGGGACCTTAGTTAATTTAGATGGCAGGATATATAGGTAGAGAAACATTATTTTCTTTAATCCTTAATTTCAGATGGATCATTCTAGTCTGAGATTATATGAGGTAAGACAGTTATGTTCCTGAACTCATCGTAGAAAAAGTGCTACATACCTCATTGCTGAATATCACTACAGTCACCTTCAAAGTACTCCCCTTGGGAAAATATGCACCGACGCCAGAGCCTAGTCCACCATTCAAAGCAATCTTGGAACTCTTTTTCTGGAATGGCCATCAGAGCTGCTGTTGTATTACCCTTGATGTGCTAAATGTCATCAAAACTTTTTCCTTTCAACATTTCCTTTACCTTTGGGTAAAGAAAGAAGTTATTGGGGGCCAGATCAGGTGAGTAGAGAGGGTGTTTCAATTGAGGTATTTGTTTACTGGCTAAAAACACCCTCACAGACAGTGCCGTGTGAGCTGGTGCATTGCTGTGATGCAAGAGCCATGAATTGTTGACAAAAAATTCAGGTCGTTTTCGTCTAACTTTTTCACACGGCCTTTTAAGCACTTCTAAATAGTAAAACTTGGTTAACTGTTTGCCCAGTTGGTTCAAATTCATAATGAATAATCCCTCTAATATGAGAAAAGGTTAGCAACATTGTTGCAACAAGTTTGCAAACTTAATTGTCATACATCATATGTCTATTGCAAGACTTGTTGAAAGTGATGATAAATCTAAACATTCCAAAAAACTTTTTTTTTTAATATTTTGTATCATATATTTTAGTACTACAGCCTCCCTCAGCCTAAGTTCTGAGACCCAAGGTATAGAAGTAAGTTTGATAAATGCTTTCCCTTCACATAAAACAGATACCAATTTTCACTTGGGGAAGGTGGCTGTCTTTTCACTAGCATTGTGCTATCTTCTACATTCAGCAAACACAACATTATAGGTTTTTATAATTTGTACTCATTTCAAGTACCAAATTCTAACTTATCATTCTTGCCTATACATTTTAAGAGAGGATAATAAAAATATCCACATAATAGGATGTTTGTAAAGATTAAATGAACTCACCCAAAAAGCCTTAAGACAGACTCTGGCAAGTAGATGGATAAATAGTTAGGCATTTGCTATTCATTTGTATATTCAGAAATATAGGGTTTCTAAATTACTTAATGTATGTAAGAAAATAAATAGGTTAACTAATTTGTGATAATCAAGTGTTAAGGACATATCTCAAATGAAAGTGTGTAATATTAAGAAATCATTAAAATAAGAATATATTTAAAATATCTGCTTTATACATTTTAAAGAAACAGTTGTAAACAATTAAGTATTAATCACTTCGAAAGAATCATAGTTTTAAATATTTCAACTAGAAGGCACATAAATAATTATTTACTAGCAGTTTTTCTTTTTGGACTTCTGGATAATCCTACCATTTGCCATATGACAACATTTCTCTTATTTGGAGACAAACTACTGAGCACCAAGAAAGTGATCCCGTTGAAGTGAGATCTAATATGGACATTTACCCAGTGTTTTAACAATCAATAGTAATAAAGCACCAGTCTTCATATTTTTGAGTATATTTTAAGATACAATATGTTGTAGACTAGAAAATATCCAACTTTTAGCATCCCTAATTAAGATATAAAAAAACAAAATGTATAACACTGTTCTCAATTATCTTGGGAATAAAAGATACAGTAAAGTCATTTCACAAAGATTAAATAGCAACAAGTTCATGTTCCTGGAGCCTGACTGTGGATAAACCTATTTTTGGCTAAGCCTTGTGAGATCTATATTTTGAACAGATATCTTCAAATCTGCATGTTTTTTCAAATAATTCAAAAAGGTGAGAACTTAACGAGCAAGTCACTGATAAATCAGAAAAAAAATAATATCAGATTACCCAGTATCTCAATGTTGTCTTGTATAGAAAAGTAAAGAGGCCTGCCTTGTTGATAAACCTTTTAACAGAAGTTTGTCATTTAGAATTCTTAACCTTTTCTTTGGTGCTCTACAAAAACAATGTATTAATTAATGTAGGGCCTGACAGAAGACCTTATTCTCTAATATTAGGCTGAAAATTCTCCTTAAAAATATTGATATTGTTTTACACTCAAAATGCACAGGGCTTTTAAAAGGTTACTTGAGGAAAAGTTGCCTTCGCAATGACCTGCCTGTTTTTGAAGACACAGTTAGAGTCAAAGAGAACCCATGAGGTACACAGAAATTGATTCGCTTTTCTTTGGCAACTACTAATTCTTTTCCCCCATTTTACTATTCCTCTGCAAACCTCTACCACTCCTCACCACTGATTGGTGCCAGCTTCACTGAAGGAAGAATATTGTCAATAAATTCACATTGAGATGCACTGATTGTGTTATCCTTGTTGCATCTGGCAGCAGTAAAATTAATGAAGGAGTGTCAGGCTCATTTTTTTAGCTGTTTATTGAAGTCATAATGAATGTAACTCTATTATAAATATTACATTAACTGTTTGTAGTACATGAATTGAACTGAAATAACATTAGTTCAATAAAGAACTGAAATAACAACAAAATAATATGTAATGATAGTCACCATTAATGAATGTAATTGCCAACAAGAGGGTCTATTCATTTTGTAATATGACATTCTGATGGATCAATAATTTATTTATCTACTATATGAACATCCAATGTTGGAATTTTTGGTACAGTAACACAGTGTATGATTTTGGTAATGGTTCTCTTCTAAGACCTACCACGTATGTTCCCAATAGCCTGCTCCCACAATTGGATGAAATTATGTCCTTACAGAAATAAAGAGTGAAATGGTGCCTAGATATAGCCATTAATCTATGTATGTCTTGTATTATTTCCTGGTATGGCAAAGCATTCCAGCACAAAGACAAACAACAAGAACAAATGAATTATGGTGAATAGAATATAATAAGATAGACATGATAATAATGTCTCTCTTTCCTGAGTAGTAAGATGAATTCCTATTTTTCAGTACACTTAACTGTGTACTCAGAATTATAACAATTAGATCAGAAGCATGATAGCTAGCAAGAGAGTCATTGTCTCCGGACTATAGGAAGTATGCAGATTTCTCATCTCCTGCTGTAATTAAGAGTCTGTCTTCATTTTTTGATATTTGATGGGTGACAGCTTTTAAGCATCAACCTTCCCTCTTCCATTTCTGTTTGAAATTCATGCAAACTTTTAAGAAAGCTCCCTTTTCTGGCACAAGGAAGCTCAAACCATGCAAGCCTCATCCCCCACGCATTCCCTGTGCAGGCAGGACCCTCACAACAACCTAGTCTCCTCTCTTTCTCAAGTCATTTTCAGACCTGCTTCGGGGCTTCCTTTCTCCTCCCCAGAGATCCTCAATACGTGAGTAATAACTGTTCACATTCTCTTGGTGTATGTGTGGCATTATCAGTCTTAACATCCAAAACAAATTTTGCTAAGTTTAATTACCAAGAGTTTCATTAAGATGGTGCTAACTAGACCAAAATAGACTTTGTGCTACTTAGACACTTTGAAGCTAAACACAAACATTGATAGGATTGATAACATAGAACACAAACAAAGGAAACAGTTTTTAAAAAGCACTCTGCTTCTCTTGGAAATATATATTTTTTTCCAAATCATTTTTGGAAAGCGTATCTTTATTTTACATACAAAAGTGAGTGTTTGTTGTAATAGTGCTTGTAGACATAATTAAGGAAGGTGTTAAACTGGTTGTTTATTTTGCTTCTGTGAAAACGTGACTGAGTCCAGAGAAAAATATTTTCCCAGCATAAACTTTCTAAGTGAACAGCTTTGTAAGTGAGATCTAGATGCGCAAATAGGTAGAGGAGAAATGCTTATAACACAAACACTTTTGGGTTTCAGAGAGCTAAAATATACTACTTTAACTACTTCAAAGCAACAATGATGCAATCAGTGTTTTAAACACAGTTTTAAATTGGTGTTTTAAAATTAGAAAGAGAAATATGAATTATAGACCTACCTTTTATAATCTCTGTATGTGTTTTTAAAGGAGTTCTGCTTTGGATATCTTGGGAAAGAATATTTCCCAGATATGTGAATTCCTCAAAAAAACGCTATACCTAAAGTATTCCCCGTTATAGTAAGGTGACTCAGAACAATGATGCTGGGTGTTATGATCACAAATAGAGTAATTATACCCCCAAATACTAGAATATGGTATATATTTTCTTAGATAGAGTTTATTTCTTCTAAGGCTTTATTATTAGATAACCGGATGAATCTAATTAAGCTATAGAACATGCACTATGGAGGGAACAACTATTTATTTACAACTATCACATTATATTTTATACATATTTTACATTACATATAATACATATATTAGATATTATGAGGTGTGATCAACAAATGCATTGAATGAGTAAATTAAAAAATTGCAGTAAAATACAAATTGCCATTAATCTCCCGCAAAATACTCCCCCTCACTTCAAACACACTTATCCCATCGTTTTTGGCACTTTCTGAAGCAGTTCTGGAAAGGCCTCTTTTGTGAGTGTCTTTAGTTGTCTTCTTGTGGCTGCCTTGATGTCCTGAATTGATTTAAAACGTATTCCTTTCATGGTCATTTTGACTTTGGGGAAGAGACAGAAGTCACATGGTGCCAGATCCAGTGAATAAGGTGGATGAGGACACATCATAATGTCTTTATTTGACAGAAATTGCTGTACCAGAAGCAATATGGAGTGGTATCAAGATGGAGGACGAAGTAAAGACACACAAAAGAGGAATTCCAGAACTGCTTCAGAAAGTGGCAAGAATGATGGGATAATTGTGTTCAAAGCGAGGGGGAGTATTTTGAGGGGGATTTGTCTTTTACTGTGATATTCTTTTTTTTTTTTTAAATGTAAACATTCACCATATTTTTCGATCACACCATACATCACATTTTATATTCATGGTGTATTTTTTGTTTTCATCAATTATCTTGGTCACTTGTGCATATAATATATATGCTCATATGGTTGCATACATGTACTAAGGTACAGCAGTAACACTATCATGAACTACTCTAAACAAATAAAGCTCCTTTGCTGTGGCATTTGAACCATTTGGCCAGAAGTAGTGCTTTCTGGAAAAATATCACAGGCCTGGGTCTAAGGTCATCTTCCAAAGCAGTATTATCACCTGGAAGTCTAATATTCTATATTTAATACCAATAAAAATATAAAATTTAGTCTTTCATATGTCTATTTACTATAATATAAAATATCCATTTAAATCATCACCTGGGAATTTTGGCCCCATGTTCCCATGGTTAATTATTAAGAGGCTATTCATTGAGTATCTTACTTTTCCGAAACAGGACTCATTCAAAAAGAATGGACACTAAATATCACAGTCAGTGTTCCTTTGAATTTTTAATAAACAGTATGTATTTAAAAATACTATATATATTTTAAAAATTGTTAATAAATACTATATATTTAGTCTCTGTTTCCTTAATTATAAACATTACACAGGATACCTTGATACTTGAAGGGACTTAGTGCCCCTTAATTTTTCTCTCACTCCATCCTTCACCATCTACCTCAAAATAGTGCTCAATATAATATTAATTTACATAACTAATATCAATGACATATCAATTACTTATTATACCTGTAATTTATACCATTTCAATATTTTGATGCTAATATTTTATTGATTTCAAAAATTGAAAACCAATGGCCAGATTTTATAATTGTATAGTTATATAAATAATAGTTCCAGAAGAATCAAAAGGTGTATCTGAATATGTATGAAAATAAATGTTCTATGGCCTGTGTCACTAAAACTAGCATGTTATGAAAGGAAATGGAGCAATTATTTAACAGGACAAAGGAGAGGTTAGTGAATTGCAACATGCTTATTTGCTTTTATATCCCTTTATCCTCAGATTATCCATTTTCTAATTGTGTTACTACCTGAAATATATTTTCTCCTTTATTTTATTTTTCTCACAGCTTACGGGCTCCCCATCCTGATTTGAACTCCTGTCTTTTTTATCCTACAGCTCAACTTGCTTGCATTGCCTAGTCAGATTGATCGACTAGTTCTCATCACTCTTTCTTTTTCTCTCTGTGTCTTATTTGTTTTTATCTTTTTCATTTTGTTGGGATTTATCCTAAACTAATTCTTTCAAAATACATGTATGAGAGAAATGCATGTTTGAGTCCTTGCCTGCCTTAAATGACTCTTTTGTTCTGACACTGATTGCTATATTTCTATTTCTAGATTGCAGTATTCTGTATTCAAATCTGTTTTTTGTTAGATCATTGAAGACTTTGCTTGATTTGGTTTTAGTGCTTCTGATGAGAAGTCTGATATAAACCTGACTTATGTTGTCTTGTACACTGTCCCAGGATAATTTCCAGGATGTTCTCTTAGTCTTGTGTTCAGAAATTCCATGTATTGTGTCTAGGTAGAACATGACTTATCCATACTACCCAACACATGATCGGCTCTGTCTTTCTAAAGTTCTGGTAAAGTTTTATTCATTTTTAAAGTATTTCTTACTGCATACTTCCCCCCACCCTCATGCCTTGTTTTTAATTCCTCAAACACCTATATGTCGTATGTCAGTCTTCCTGGATTTATTTACATAGCCATTACTATTTTCATTTTCTTGTCTTTTTAAGAAAATCATCCTGGGAAATTTTCAATACTACCATTTCTTCCTGTCATTTGTTTTATTTTTATTTCAATGATAGATTTATGAATTTAGTGAAGTCATTTTTACTCATTTGTCCTTTTTTCACAGCATTTACCAAAGCTTTTCTTTACATCGTATAACTATTTTTTCTTGGCTCCATTCATGTTTATTTATAAATACAATTAGGGGTTGGCTTTTATCAGTGGGTTTCCTCTGCTTTTACTAGCCTCTCTATTGAATTAGGATCTATTATGGTCTTTTTGTATGTAGTTGTTATATTTTGAATGGTAACATAAAATTTATGCTGAACAGATGATAAGTAAGAAGGTAGGCTTTATTTCTCACATCTCCATCCCAGCGATAGCCAAACATAGCCGGTCTTCGGTGATGCCAGTTCTCACTCAGGCAGCCCCAGCTCTTCTAAGGAATATTATATAAAAGATCTTTATTTGTCTTCAGATTTTAGCAATATTATGCCACTGGACAAGTAAGGATGAAGAAAGTAGTATAAGATGAGCAAACAGTATGACCATTTTGAAGACCACTTTTTAAGTCAATCACTTTAATTTCTGACTCAACTTGCTTTGATATTTTCAGTAAGAAAGCAGTAAGCGCTCTGCAATGCACAGTGGTTCACTCTGCAATATTGTTCTATGGGTTTCTGACCCATGGCTTTTACAGTTGTGAGGTATTTCTCTGTAATATCAGTATTATTCCAACAGCTTTTACTCTTTGAGAGAATCATTAAAATAGTTCACAGAGTCATCAGTGTTTATGTGACTATATTTGCATTTCAAATTCTATCTTCTTATTTCAATGGCTTTTCAGAAGAAAAAGTAAATTATGTGTGTTCCTCTCACCTTCTTCAAATAGATGTCTTCATTTTTAAGGGAGCTCATATTCAAAGTACTCCTTTTCCTCATAAATCTTTTGGAAAACGTTAAAGAACAAGGTTATAATATTCTATTAATTTACTTATCCCTGGTACTGCAACATGTTTCCTTCATATCATGATGATCCCAGTGTTTAAAAAAAAAAAAAAACTTTATTTTTTATAACTTTAATATAATTTATTAAAATGTTAATCAAGCTAGAAAGTCTATGTAATTTAGAGTTAAAATAAAGTTTTTGAACAAGAGTTAAAGAATTAAAATTAATTTTAAAAAACCCTTAATTTCAAAGAAGTTAGTATTTCCTCTGTAGTAATTTTTAATTGCTGAAACTATGTAGACAGTGCAACTGCTGAAAATGCAGTATTTCCCATCATTGTTCCTACAAAATGTTTCCTATATGTTCTGCCCAACTATGAAATGTTTACTTCACTTGACTTGAGGTTATTGATGGAAATTTTTAGATTTAAGTAGAAAAAAGGTATTCCAGGTTGAGTCCTAGCCAGTTCTTCATATAATTCATATATGTATGAATGCATTTTATGGTTTGTTTAGGTACTTATTTTCTATATTCTCTTACTAGAATACCAAGTTTATGAAAGCAAGTATTTGTCATGGTTATAGATATACCTCTAAATATGAAATGGTGTTTTCTGTATGTACTCAATGCAAATCTAATGAGTAAGTAAATGAACCACAGTCTCTTCCTCTTTTGTGGGTTGTTTTCAATTTTATAGGAAAAATATTGTACCTTGTTTAATTTGCATTTTTATTACTAGTGGGCTCAAATGATTTCCTACTTTTTAAATTAATTACGTGTGTGCTTATATTAAAGATTTTTTATGTTTGTTTGTTTGTTTCCCCTCCATTTTCCTGTTTTGGAAATTTTCATAAATCTGGTGGGTAAAATATAGATGAAAAAAATCTATATGAAGACTTTCCATTACTCCACATGCCACAAAATTTTTAATGCCACGAAATACAAGTTTATACATGGATAATGGACATTTTGAAGAAAGGCTATTCTTTAGAACCTAAATATAGAAATTAGCTCAAATTGCCCTATCTGATGTACAAAAGTGGTATACTGTTTGATTCTAAAAGGTCTAATTAGACAATTCTCAGCATGGCCCTCGACACCTCTCTTCACCATCAAAATACTAGGATAAGTAAGACAGTTGCTGCTCAATTAAATCAGTCAAAATTAAACTTATGTATGGTTCATTAGAAAATGAAAGCTAAATGAGGTGGTTTAATGAGAGAGACTGTGAACATTAAAGAGGGTTGAAACCAAGAAATTAAAATTCCAACTTTAAGAACTGGACTTCGTTGCTTATTTTTGGTTACCTATGTTTGCTATGCCAATTCACACGTCCAGGATGTCTGAGTCAAGTCGACTTATTAATTGCTCTTAAATCTTCCCTCTCCACACAAGGAGAAACATGCTTAGGACAAAATTGCTCAGAGGCAAGTGTCAACTTTGAATCTTTACCATTTTTCTATCATGGATGTTCTCCCTGTTTAATGTCCACTGTGTTCAAAGGATATACCTCAAAGTTTTAGTTATTTGAGAATGCTAGATTTAAAATAATAAATTGCCAGTTATATGCTCCCTGTGACTTCCTAACCTTAAAAAAAGGCAATCAGTTCCAAACATATGAGCTCAATAAAGGGACATTTAAACTACATGATTTTTCTCTGACTTATCAAAAAACATGCCATCGCTAAAAGTGCAAAAGTGATTGTATGTTTTCTATAGCTAAGAAAGCCACATAAAGATAGAACTGATTTTAAGTGTTGAAGTAAAACAGATGAAGAGAGTTCAGATCAAGAATTTGACATGACATTTATTTATTTTTGGCTAATGTGAATTGAAGGTATACACACACACACACACACACACACACACATACTGGAGTGCCAAATAATGTATACACATGACTTGTATTCATCTTTTGTTATTTGTTTATATTATTACAATTTTAATACAGTTTTTTCCTTTCTTAAAATGTGTATACATTTTTTGGCACCCTGTGTATAAATACATACGTTTGTGTTTGTGTGTTTGTGTGCATTTATGTTTCTTAACCTTGGCTCCATGAAATTTTGTGCAAAGACTGTATGTAATATGTGAATTTATTCATTTCAGTTGATTGCAAATAACATTCCCAAGATTCTCCAAGGGTTTCATGAGCACACCCAAAAGCAAAAAAAACATAATTTTAAGTTTCTGACCAGACTCAGAAAATTTGTACTCATTGATCATTTCTGTAAAAAGAAGCTATTCTGAAGGGCATTGATTTGTGCTGGATTGCCATTCATTCTAGAAAATAACATAATGATAAAGAAGAAAACAATTTTTGCCCTGTTATTGACATTAACTTAAGTTTCATGTGCTCCTAATAGCTACCATATAGTGAATGCCTACTATGTTCTAGACATTGTAGCTTGTGATAAAATCTTAGCAGTTATGTTTATTTAGCTATCACTATTTCACAGATGTGAAAACTCAGAGAGGTTGGATACTCTGCACAAGTTTACATTTAGAAATATCAGTAGACTACTTAACCTTTCATTTTAGTAAGTAATATAGGATGGATTCTGACATTAAATCAAGGCCAATTTGCCGTCAGATAATTTATATTTGGTTCAAAATTGTCTTGGTGCTCCTACATAAGGACACCTACAACAAACATGATGTGTGTGTTTTATGAGGCTCTTGAATATTATGTGGTTTAATTGTATAGTAGACAGATAACAATCAATGAGAAGACATTAATTTTAATTTTGTGTAATAATTTTCAGTTCTGGAAAGCCATACTTGGTTCCATCTGCAACGTGAAAGGCCTCATCTCTTTGTTTCCCTGAACAAAATGCTACTCTAACCCTATCAGAATATGTAGGACCTAAAACACGTCTCTCTCCACTAGCAGATGGTGAGCTTACATCACAGTAGGAAGTTTGTCATATTCATTTCTATATTACCTATGAGCAATATAGGGTTAGAAAAAAAATAATAGAATTTCAATAATTAGTAGTTTAATTAATGCAGTAATTAACATTATATGCTACAATTTTTATATTTCTCAAACATATTAAGTTATTTTGCTTAGGCAGACATATTATCCCATAAACATATTTTGAAGCAATGTTCCTACATAAGCATTTAAAAATGCCAGTGACAAAAGAGAAAAAAATCCAAGGAAGAAAATGCAGATATTTACAAGTGCATTTATTTGCTTAATAAGAAGTCGACGTGAAAGGTTTGACATTTTTAGTTTCCTAACTTAAGTATTAGCATATTTTGCCTATGTGTTATTTAAACATCTTTAAATTTAACATTTACAAATACTGTTTTGTACCTTGTTTTATTCCTTGGTTATTATTCAGGCCTAAGTATTAATTAATAATCATCATAATAATAGAGTACAGCATTTAAATGCTACTTACTCTGTAACAGCTTTACAGCTTACTTTAACTTACTCTGTAAATGGCTTACAAATAATCGGTACAATATTCTAAATGTTTTACATATAGTATCCTCAACCACAGTATGAGGTAGATACTATTGTCACCTCTGACTAGAGAATGGAAAAATGACAAGATAGTTAAGTGCCTTACCCAAAATCGTACTGCTAATACATATCAGAGCTAAGAATCAAATCCAGGCAGAATGAATTTATATTCCTTGCTCTTCAACAAGCTATTATTGCCTTCTCATAAATTATAAGTCTCACTTCATTCCAATTTTTTAAATTCCATCTTTATTATTCCAACGGGCAGATGTTTTCATATGATTTTTAATGCAAAACCTTCTGTTAAATTTAACTAAATTTCCTTGTGTCAGTTCTTATCAGAGATATACAAGACTTAAGTATATTAACTGTGGCATTAAACAACTAATACATAACAAAATTTGTCTTTTTTGCTAGAGGATTCTAGCCAATCATTTATTATCTAAAAATTAAAATGTTCTTATAGATCTACTATATAGGAGAGAGTTCATCAGTCTTTACAACTTGAATTGAAATTATTTTTTTTAATTCTCATTTCTTTGATTATAAATATTTTAAAATTTCATAATATTAATTAATTAATATTAGTAACTAATTCCAGGATACATTATAGTTTCTATCCTGTCTGCATTCTTTTTCACATCCACTGCTGTCCCTTTACCAGGAATAATGAAAAAGATACTGGGTCAACTTGAATTGAGAAGTTATTCTGACTCAATTAAGACTGAGAGGTCTCTCAAGTATTTGGAGCAATGAACCGATGTTCTAACAATCCTTATCGCACTTTATTGGTTCTACTCTTCTCATTTTCCCTGGCAAAATTGCCTTTTCAATTGATGCTTCACAGGATTTAAAATTTAATTTATGTATTGGCATGTATAGAATGCTACCCAGCAAAATGTTTATTGATCATAACTCACATTTTTGTTTGATTTCAACAGATTTAAAGTGTTGCTCCTTGTAAAAGCTGACTTGTCCAAAAATGCTGTATGTATATCATTGAGCTTCAGGAACACTTTAATGTGTAAAGTGAAGAATTGATATAAAATAAAGGACAGAAGTCAATTAATAAAATGAAAAACAGTAATTTCTTCTTCAATGACCAATATCATAGCTTACTTCTGTCAACTTTTTCTCATAATTTTTGAAATTTTTATTCCAAACCCTTCAATGGCTTCCATTTTTGTATGTATTAAAGTCATGTTAAAGCCTTAACATCTCTCTATATATTGTATAAACCATAGAACATCATGTTCTCGAAAAACAGATGCTGAGACAAAGATTCATATGCAAGTAACTAATTAAGGAAGTGTTATCAAAAGAACCTGATGAGGGAGTGGAGGAAGCAGAACAGGAAATGGGAAGAAATCAAGGGAGGATGCAATTTCAATAAAAAAATTCCATGGGAGCCTGATCATACAAGAAGCTGATACTTCAGTATTTGTTTTACCTGAAGGCAACGGACCTGTGCTTGTGGGGTGGGAGCTTAAAGTCTCTGTGAGTGACACAAAGGATCAAATCATCAAATCAGATGTGTATCAATCAAAGATCTTACTCATTTCCAAGATTCACTAATAATTTTTTAATTGCTTTCTTAATTTTGTCTCTTCCTTTTTATAAAATTGGGGAATATTGGGGAACAGTATGTTTTTCCAGGACCCATCACCACCAAGTCATTGTCTTTCAATCTAATTGCAGAGTGCGCAGCTCAGCTCCAAGTCCAGGAGCCCTTTTCAATCTTAGTTGCAGGGGGTGCAGCCCACCATCCCATGTGGGAATTGAACCGGCAATGTTGTTGTCAAGAGCTTGTACTCTAACCAACTGAGCCATCCGCTGCCCCTCTGGCAGCTCAGTGGCAGCTTGTTGTCTTCACTCTAGTTGTGGAGGGCACAGCTCACTGGCCCATGTGGGAATCAAACCAGCAACCCTGTTGTTCAGAGCTCACGCTCTAACCAACTGATTCATCTGGCCACCCTTATGAATAATTTTAAGGATATAGAACATCAAGAGCTTCTGACTCAGTAGGGAGAAGGCTGGGATATCATGGACAGCGACAAGGTATGCACCTCTCTGGCACAGAACAATGGATGAGGTCTCTAAGCGAGAGTCCTAGAGGTATTTCACTTAGGAAGGGAGATATTTAAATTATAAAACATCTTATCCTATAGAGAGGTGAGTAGCTGATGTCACCCTTGGAAGGCATGCCTCATAGATTATAGGTTCGTATACTATAAATAATCCTTTATTTAAAGATGTTCAATAGATAAGTCAATTTCCTCTTTGTGAATGCCTTTAGCCTATTTACCTGGAAATCTAATGGACTGGAAAAGTAGATTAAATCACCGGATTTTATTGTTTAATCCTAGAGATGTCCCTCCAGTGAATGGATTACCGGTTGGTTGCTTGTACTTCTCCTCAGGTTACAAGATTTCTAAAGAGATCTGGAAGGAACACTGACAGTAACCAGTTCACAATATGTCATAGCCCAGCACTAATCTGCACTTAACATTGGAGAAAGGAGTCTAGAATGTAGACTAGTGTTGGGTTATGACATACTGTGGACTGGTTACTGTCAGCATTTCTTCATCTTGACCATTTTTTGTAAATAGCACAGCACTGGTTAACTCCTACATATTTTAGTTCCAGCACAGTGTCCATTGTGGATGCCTCTTAAGACTCAGAAGAGACATATCTCTCTGTATCATCACTCTACGTTATTTTTAACCATAGTATCTATCATACTCTAACACAATCATTTACTTATATGAAAGCTGTTTCCATGTATATTAAGTTGTAAGGGTCCCTATATGGATTTAAAAAGGGAGTTCTATGGAAAGTACCTTAAAGGGTGATCTGTTCATAAATTTGTAAGTGGGCAAGTCATAGTGGGGAGTCACACCCCAGGCCTATAACTTCTTTATTGAAAAGTTTTAAGCCGGCCCTTCTCAGTCTTTTGCATCTAGGTTAACACACCTTTGAAATAAATCTTAACCACCTCAAAGGACCACATAATCTTGTTAACTATCCTGTAATCCAATCCCTGATTTGCTTCTCCCACCTCCATGTAATCTTTAATTTCTCTTCTTAATTTCAAATGAGTAAAATAAGCTGCAGAACTGTTATTCTCCAGAGCATGTGAGATCTTGCTCCCTGGTATATGTAGTCGGTTTGGCTCAAATAAGCTCTTATAAAAATTCTTTACAGTTTTGGACATTTCTTATGTAATACCTGACTATGTTCAGATTCTGAAGATTTTCATATGATACCACAGTTTTCTGTTTTTTGGTTTGTTTTATCTTGTTTTGTATTCAGTAATATCGGGTCAAAAATTCCTGAATCCCAATAATGGACCCCAGATTGAGATATCCTATAAAAAGTTATGTTTATTTAGGAAAAGTTCTAATATTTACCATTTCATGTTTTGTATTTAGCTGAATGTCTGAATATACCGGGGGTGCCAAAACAACGTATACAAGTGGACACTGGTCAACGTTGCTCATGCAGTAGTTCACCATAATCCGAAGTTTCTAAATGCTGATGGTAACCACTTTGAGCACGTCTTGTAATTTTAGAAGTCAAACGTGACTTGTATTCACCTTTTGTTACCGGTAGACCTTGAGTATTACATTTTTAACACAGTTTTCCTTTCTTAAAATGTGTATACATTTTTTTGGCACCCTCTGTATGTTGAGTGTGGAAAAATTAATTTTTAAGACTTTTGGTATCCCTTTACTTCCAGATCGACCTCTCTTTTCCTCAGGTGTATAAACCACATTCATAGTAAATTTCTTACCTTTCTTTTTGCTTTCTCTGTCCATTAAAAAATAGTTTATATTACTATATGCTGAATACTGATCTCAGCATTTGACACATAGTAATTTTTCCAATCCTCACTGCAACCTGATTAAGTATCTCCTATTGATAGCTCAATTTAAAAGTAAGAACCTTGATGCCCAGAATGGTTAAGTGAATAGCTCAAGGTCACAAAAAGATTAAAAATATCACTGCAGTGATGCCACATAGGCTGGCTGATGCCAGAGTTCCCATTTTTATCCCTTTTACTTAGTATTGTTTTTAACTGAGGTACAATTGACATACAACTTCATATTAGTTTCAGGTGTACGACATAATGATTCAATATTTTTATGCATTGCAAAATGATCACCATAGTAAGTCTAGTTAGCATGCCACCTTACACAGTTACAATTTTTTTATTGCATTGAGAACTTTTAACATCTACTCTCTTAGCAACTTTCAAATATGCAATGCAGTATTATTAAATATAGTCACCATGTTATATTATATCCAATCACTTATTTTATAGACAAAACTTTGTACCTCTTGACCTCCTTCACCCGTTTTTAAAATTTTCACCTACTTTAAAAAATTTAGTTTAATTTTAATTTTATTATTTTTTCAATTACAAAACAACATACATACATATATATATATACATATATATATATGTATGTATGTTGTTTTATTGTATGTGTATGTGTATTAAGCACATAAGTGGTATGGTGTGATCAAAAGATATAGTGAATGCTTAAATTAAAAATGTATATATATATATATATATATATTAATTAGAGTAAAAGACACATTGCCATTAATCCCCCTTAAAATACTCCCCCTTGTTTCGAACACAGTTGTCCCATCATTCTTGCCACTTTCTGAAGCAGTTCTGGAAGTCCACTTTCCTGAGTATCTATACTTCATCCTCCATCATGACAATGCTCCGTATCACACATGGCTCTGGTATGGCAATTCCTGTCTAATAAATATATTACAGTGTGTCCTCCTCCACCTTATTCACCAGACCTGGCACTGTGTGACTTCTGGCTCTTCCCCAAAGTCAAAATAATTCAGGACATGGAGGCAGCATGACAGCACAACTAGACACTCACAAAAGTGGACTTCCAGAACTGCTTCAGAAAGTGGCAAGAACGACGGGATAAGTGTGTTCGAAGGGAGACGGAGTATTTTGAGGGGGATTAATGGCAACGTGTCTTTTACTGTAACTATTTTTTTAAAATTTAAATGGTTCACGATGTTTTTTGATGACACCTCATATTCACCCCCAAATCAAGCTAAGACATGAAATGTTATAAATATATCTGAACCCACTGTGTTTCTCTTTCCAGTTATGTGTTTCTCTCTTCACATTGCACATAGCCCGTATTCTGCATTTGACTTTTGTTATTGTCAGTCATATCTCTATTTCTATTCCACATGTATCTTAAAACAATACATAGTAATCTCTTGCAGTAAACAATTGTGCATATGTATTATCTTAGTGCATTTTTTTCCTGCAAATCACTGTTTTCCCTCAATTTGATGTTTTTGCAATTAATTCCTTCTTTATAAAACCTTATAGTAGTAATTCATTGAAATCATGCCAACATTTCTTTATTGTTTTCCTGAAGAATTTTTTTGCTTGCTTCCACGTTATAAGACACAAGACAGCTGAGAAAAATTTAAACCTATTTCCTTTGGTGCAAGTACAATATTTTCTCCAGAGTAAATATTTAGGAGTGAAATTTATCTTGTAGAATATACTATGTATTTTCAAATTTACTAGATATTGACAAATGCATTTTAATTTTATTGGCCAATTCAGATTTTCTGCAATAGTGTATGAATTTCCATTTACCTACACCTTCTAAATATTTGCTATTTGGGGATATTTAAATTTGTCACTTAATGGATATAAAACATTTAAAAGTTGCCATATTTGAATATACTTATGGCACTTCTTCAATTGCAAATTGACTTCAAATGTATTTTTTTTGTTGTTGTTAATTATATTTATTATTTGTCTATACAGGTTCTTTATATACAAACCATTTGTTGAGCATCTGCCTTACTTGTATCTTCTTTAAGGATGAGGCTTGTCATTTTTCTTTACTCAGAGTACTTCTCAAGTATGTAACTGTTTAATTTTAATATATCAATCTTTCACTTTATGCTTTGTAAATGTGTCATGTTTGAGAAAAGTTTTCCTACTCTTGATCATGGGGCTTTGAACTGGATCTAGTCCTAGGTTCTCTGTACCACCCATCTATTTTTTTTTATCTGTCTTAGTTCATCTAGGCTGCTATAACAAAAATACTATAACCTGAGTAGCTTAAACAACAAACATTTATTTCTTTCAATTCTGGAGGCTGAAAAGTCCAAGATCAAGACACTGGCAGATTTGTTATCTGGTGAGGAAGGAGTCAGAGTTCTCTGGGGTCTTTTTTCGTAAGGACTAATTTTGTTCAAGAGGGTTGCACCCACATGACCTAATCACTTCTCAAAGGCCCCACCTACTAATGCTATCACTTTGGGGGATAGGTTGCTATCATATGAATTTTAGGGGAGACACACATCCTGTTCATAACACTACCTTTTCATTGCTACTACAATGGCATAGTATTAATAATTTTAGCTTTCCAATGATTTTGATACATGGTAGGTCATTTGAAATCACTGCCATTGAGCTTTAACTAAACTCACCCACAAACTGCACTGCTAGTTGCAAACTCAGATTGACTCTGATGAGTTGCTGTGTCTCCTTCCAAGATGACATTGGACATTTTGGGCAAATTTGTTTCTCAAACACCAGTTTCTTGATTTCTGTGATACAAAAAATTTTTTCCTAACTCTTCTCCAAACTCTTTGATTTCTTTTTCAATGTCCTTTGAAGGTTTCTATTGTTGGCCTTTATCTTGTATATTGCAATTTCTCCCAAGTTTCAATCTTAGTCTTCTTTTATAACTTTACATGTTTTACATACATAATCATATAATCATATTTTCTGATATCACCTCATCCTCTTTAGGATGATGACTTCTAAATATATTTTTCATAACAGATTTCAAATAGAGGTTTAAACTTGCCTTTTCTACTGAAAAAAAAATATATATACATATTATATGTATATATACATATTTTTTTTACAGGTTTCTTGAATAAGTCTAAAATTAAAGCAAACATCCTTTCTCCTAACTCTATTTTGTATTCTCTAGTTTAGTGAGTTATACTTTTTAGCCTTTTCCCAACAGAAAACCTGACTGTTCTCATCTCCTTTTCCCTCACATCTTTCATCTAGTTGATGTCAGATGTTTGATACATCTAATGCCATGACAATCCTCAGACATGTTCCATCCTCTTTAGCATGCTGATTCTTTCTCTGTCTAGATCCTTAGTATTTTAACTTGGGAAACAACACTTCTAGATATGATTGTTTCAAATTCAAGAGATTTCCTGGCAGTAAATAGATCCTTCATTTCACTTAATACTGAGCTATTAAAACTCAGTGGCCTGTGAGTTATTGAACCCTACTGGCCTGTAGCATCTCCAGCCATCATCTACTACTGTAAGTGCCATGGTTAACACCTATTTTTCTATGTGGTTGCACTGGAATAAAACAGTGGAAGACAGCTTCTTCTGTCAAGGAGTCTAAGGGAAAACATGTAATTACATAGGAAAGTATAAGAAAGAAAACAAATGTTATGTGGCATATGATGCATATTAGTATGTGTTAATTTGTCTCAAAACATGTATGTGCCCATATAGATTAAATACTCCATATTCGGGTCTTAATTAGAGAAGGTTCTCTGAAGGAATATATATAAGGGTACATGGAAAAGCATGCATTCTTCTGATTACCACAGGTTAATATATGATATTTATCCTTGTAAGGATATGTAAGTGTACTCTATGTGAGATTGCGAAACAGCCATGCAGACATTTGGACATTCTAGGAAACTGAATGCTCTTTCAGTTACCTGGAGAAATATTGCCTTTTAAATATATTTCTGTGTCATGCACCTTGGCACCAGCACTCTTTTTTTGTTGTTGTTATTGCTGCTGTTCCTCAATTTTCCTATCTGTAAAATGGAGACAATGTTAATTTTCCCTCTCCTGGTTGCTGTGAAGGTTGAGTTATACTTGAAAAGTACTTTGAAGATGAAATCACTTGTGCTTATTTGAAGCTGTGACATTGGCCAAAAAAAAGATAAAAGAGGCCTTTGTCTGAAGAGGGCATCAGCTATAGAGCAGTCCAGTGGATTAGCAAGGACAGCAGTGGAGAAATAACTAATTGTAGAAATAAACATAGGAAGAAAGCTTTGTAAAGATTACAATGCTTTATGATCCAAATCACCTGAAATGCTTTGAGATTCTTCTTGTTTATGGGAATTATAAGAGGTTTCCGACTATCACTATATACACATATATGAAGAGAAAAAAATTCATTTTCCATATCAAACTTAGGGAATCATTTTCTTCACCTGTAAAGAGCCCAGGTTTTCTATTTTAAGAAGCATTGGGTTGCATTAGAACTGAAAGGAAACATTTAATTTTTTCCTATATGTGACTGCAAAAGAGCCTTCATTGAATTTAATTTAAATTGTATACATCATCTGTTTCACTGTGCTAAATTATTTACACACTTAATGATTATAAACATAAATTATTAATTTCTCACTGAAATTGACAAGTAAATAGAATTAAAACAAACATGGTATGTACTGATTACATTGGCCAAAGGTATATCTTATTAATCACACTCAGAGAAAACAATAATGGCAAAGTCAAGAGCCTGACGTTTTGTATTTTATATAATTTGCATTGTAGGTACTTGGCTATAGGAAAGGAACCTGTCATTGTAGTTTCATTAATGTGGCATCTGATTGAATTTTCTATTTAGTTCTATTGGTTTACTATTTTGCTATTCTTTTTATTGCTAAGGAGACAGGTTTATTTCTGTTAAAGTAATTAATCAATAAAAAGTGTCTATTGTAGTAAAAAGTTGATAGAAAGAATTCTATCTTGAACTCAGATGTAAAATTAAGCAGTAACAGAGAACTGCTTTCAGACAATAGTTATGCTCAGAAATGAGAGAAAGCAAAACGGAAGTCATCAATTTCCAGAAAGCCAGAAACATAAAATATATTAACCATTTAAGAACATTGAGTTAATTTTGTCAGAGAATTATATTCACTTTCATTGTTAAGGAGTTTAAGGAGCCGAAGGTGAATTTAGTAAATGTTGAGAATATTCAAATACATTGACCCTATGGACTAAAACAAAACTGGTTTCAATTCTTGGGTTGATAAAAGTAATACTATTTCAGTGATAATGACCTACAATTTTACTTTAAAAAGAAAGATAAAGAGGACATACATTTCTTTCCATGGCATGTTAATTAGTGATAATTTTTTTTAATTTTATTTTATGCATTCATTTTTTAAAACTTTTTTTCTGTATTTGTTTTTATTTTTCAATTACAGTTAACATTCAATATTATGCTAGTTTCAGGTGAACAGCACAGTGGTCAGACATTTATATAGCTTATGAAGAGATCTCCTCAATAAGTCTAGTACCTACCCGGCACCATATGTGGTTATTATAATAATATTGACAATATTCCCTATGCTGTACTTTACATCGCATGACTATTTTTCTAATAATTTTATATGGTGGTTAGAATATACTATAGTATTATATTATAAGTACTTGGGCATTTGCCTTTGGGCATTGGGTTTATGTCTGGAATAAATTGGCTCTGTGAAGAAACAGTGGAATGTATCTCCTAAGGATTCATTTTCTTTGTATTTTTTTTTAATGTTAACTCTATGTGAAAAACATTTCGAATAAATTTCTTGAATAATGATATGCTTGCTTAAAGCACATGTAGTCATATTTTAATATATTATTCAAATAAGTCATTCAAATTTTCATTTTCATGCTCTCTGACCAAAAAAAAAAAAAAAAAGACCTAAATTGGTAAGTATTTACTTTCCACTGATCTACTATTGCTTAATATTCTATTGAGGAAAACAAAGTAGTTATGTAGGAGCATTTAGCAACCATTTAGTGTGCAGTAGATCATGTATTCCCATGAACATAAATTATGCATCTCTATTCACCTTGTTGACAAGGTAACTGCCGATTTTTATTTAATGTTGATTTTAAACTTTAAAGTGTGATAAAGAATTGGAGACAAAAAAGGAAGTAAAGATATATGTATATATCTCAACAATAATAAGTAGTATATAGTGAGACTACACTCTGCTCTATTCGGTTCCATCTTATCCTATCCTATCCTATCCCATCCTATCCTAACAGCAAAATGGGCAAAGGTGGTCAAAAGGTACAAATTTCCTGTTATAAAATTAATAAGTCTTGGGGAAGTAATTTTTCACGATGTCTATAGTTAATATTGTATTTTATATTTGAAAGTTGCGAAGACAGTAGATGTTAAAAGTTCTCATCACAAGAAAAATAATTTGTCACTATGTGTGGTGATGGAAGTTAACTAGACTCATTGTGGTGATCATTTTGCAATACACACATGTATCGAATTATTATGTTGAAACCAATATAATATGTCAATTATTTTTTCAATAAGAAAGAAAGCCTTTCTAAAATGATAAATGTAGTTAGCAGGTATACTGTTGTTATCATTATCATTGAGTTTATAGAGTTTATCATTTACATTTAGATATTTCTGTCTTACCTATAACAATTGATTGGAAACCTTTATTAGTATATGAATAAAAAGTTATTATTTTAGGTCATGAATTGAGTTTCACATTTTAACCAAAACATATATTTTCTCCACTTTTCTAAAATACAGCCCTTCTCTTTCGCTCTCTTTCACATTCATCCTTTTCCCCTTTTGCTCCCACTGTTTTCTTCTTTTTCTTGCATTGCAACTGCCAGAGCAACAATAGCACATGATGGGGTATTTTGTAATCATAAGCACAATCTCTAAGTGAAAAAGTTAATGAATAGGCACCAATTAACTTGCATTTGGAAGAATTACATTTGCCATCATCACAATCAAGCAATTTAAACTTTCAAGTTATCTATAAAAAAGAAAATATTTAACATGTCTCAATTTGAGAAATAAATGAGTCTATTCCACATGAAGCTTCACTAAGAAAACTATTTAAAAAGCCTAAAATGACATCTACAAGATTACCGAAATCTAAATCTAATATTTATATTAAAGATGTGAATTGCAGAATAAATATTGACATTTTATTTTAGAAAAAAATATATATATAAATTACCTTTTCAAAAGAGTAATATTGGTTTGTCTTAAAACTCATAATTCTTTTTATATACAAGTTAGAGAATTGTATCCAGATTTTATAAAAATTACATTATTTTTGTTCTGTACTTATTTATTAAAATAAACCGTCTCCCACATTACAAAAGGTGACATGATTAAGTATTTCATCTTTAACTAAAGTGATGAACATGTATGACATATTACCATAACGTAATATATTTTCAAAATGCCTTTCTTACAAGTCAGAAAAAGTGTGTCTATGTATGTGAGAACTATAATAAATAAATAAATAAATAAATAGTGAGTAAAGATGGATAAGTACTTCCCCATTATATCTAATTTGACTTAATGAGAAGTAGCTCTTAACTTTCAATCAAATTCAATACAACATAATATTAAAAACTAAACAAAACAAAACAACAACAAAAAAACTTTTAGAGGATCTTTCAAAGCTGGAATATTAGCCCTTTCCCATTATATCTCCTTGATAACAGATTTTCTTTGTTAGGTCTAAATTTCTGTGAAGTAATTGTTATAATATGTGGCATTGAGTTCATTTTTCTATTAGAAAACTTTTATATTAACTAAGAGTTGTCAAGGTTGTCAAAGAAATTTACAATTTTATGTCAATCATTTGGGTGCATAATTAAACACAATTTTTTTGAAGTTTTTCTATAAAATTTGCACCATATTCTGTAATGGGAAAAGGAGAAACTAGGTCTTAGATTCATTATTATACCAGTGACTTATATGAATCCTTAGAAAATACTGTTAGATATCATGATATTGTTGTATTCTACATTGTCTCAAATCATGCTTGTTAATTACGCATCATAATGTTATTACATGGTAGAATTCATTAATTCCAGGTCTATGAACAAACCTTCATCGTAGAACATAAACCACATTAAGTTAGAATATGTTGATATTTTTGTAACAAGAACAAGAAATCAGGGTTTTGGGAGTAAAGCAGAGGTAAGCTAGGGTTAAAACAAGGAAAAGGCATGATGTAATGAGAAGGGTATTTTACTTCTGTAGTATTTTTTTCCCAAATCCATAAATCCAGTTAATCATGAGAAAAGAGCAGACAAATCCAAAATGAGGGGAATTCTATAAAATACCTGACAAATACACTTCAAAAGTGTTGAGCTTATGAAAAAATAAACATTGAGAACTCACAACTAGAGAACAGTTAAGAAAAAATGCAACATGGTATCATACAGTAAATTCTGGAACAGAAAAAAAAATAGAAATTAATGGAAAAACTGGTAAAATCTGAATTAAACCTGTAGTTTAGGTCACAGTATTGTACTGATGTTAACTTATAAGTTTGATAAGTGTACCATGGTTATGTAAGATGCAAATTTAAGGGGAAACTGAGTAAAGAGTAAATGGAAAGTCGCTATATTTTTTTGCAACTCTTATAAAACAAAATTATTAAATAATAACAATAAAGACTAAGGAACATTATTAAAACAAATGAAGAAAATACAAGAGATAGGAGAATTTATAAGAAAATTAAAAATGGGTCAAAGGGGAGCAAACTACTTGGAAACCAGTTAAAACTATAATATTACCTACAAATTTATTTCTTGATGATATTGAGGTTTATATATGATTATAGAAATTTATATCTATATGATCCCAAAGACATAATGTGTGTGTGAGTGCGTGTGTAGGGAGAGGGACAAAGGGAGAGTGAAGAGAGAGAGAGAGAGAGAGAGAGAGAGAGAGAGAGAGAGAGAGAGAGAGAGGAAGAGAGATTATTTTGGGGTTGTTGTCAATTTTCTGTGTCTGAATTTAGATATCGCCAGGATAGATAATAAGCTTTGCACTATAACTAGCTCCTTGAGAAAGAGCTTTAGAGGCATACAGCAATGTATTCTGCAAAAGTACGGAAGAATGGGCAACTCTTTATTCTGCCTCAAGGTAACATAGTGAGGGATAAGGGGAAAAAAGAAATAGACAATAGACTGCCCGAATTACATCCCTAGGGCTAGACTAACAGGGAGGATGACATGAGATCTGAGACAGAAATTGAAGATTTTTGTTGTTACCAAATACTGATGACTCCAAAGGGGAAAAAAAAAAAAAAGGAGAGACGAGAGCAAAGCACTGTATGAGGACACTAATAAGTCAAAAGCAATGAGGTACAGATTTCCACATACAATGAGTTGGTAAACCTGACCTGAGTTCAGAGAACAGAATCTGTAATCAAATATCGAGTAATCCAAAAAAAAATTAGTACGTGCCAACAGTGAGTGGGGAAATTGCCTATAATTTTTACAAATCCTCTTCTAAGGTCTACTGATGACCTTAAAGATTGTAAGTATTCCCTGGGGGGAAAATGTATTTTGATCAAAACATTTAGAAAATATTGTATTAACGATAGGAGGTTTCTATACTCATTGAATGCTCAGAGACTTTCAGATGACAGCATGTTTTGTAAAGCTTGCTGCTGAAGAGGGGTGGGCTTCTAGGATGTGGGAAGAATCAAAGAGAATATTTTCAAGTGTATTTTTGCCACTGAATATTTTTCTCCTTTTATCCTAAGAAAACTTATGTAAATAATTACACATTGAACATTCACATAGCAAGTATATTTACTGTTACTTCAAATAGTATATTTGGTGGTACTATTGCTTTCATATACCTCAGTCTTTGGTTCCTGGATTTCTTAGCACATTCGCGTTCCTGGGACTCTGATTTCAATGCCTTTCTGCTAATCTAGAGAGGTCCTGTGAGTTCTAAGAGTAAGATACAAGAAACCCACTTCAATAATTAATATATCCAAGTCAATTAAATAAATGAACACACACACACACACACACACACACACACACACACACACACACACACCACAGTGAATAGGAGTGAGTCCCTTTCCCTTCCCCAGTCTGGTCTACTGTAGGTGAACCACCAGCATTCAGGGGTTGGATGGCAGTAGGTTTTTCTTCTTTTCCTGATTAGTAGTTACATTTTTCATCCTGCATGGTTTCTGACACTTCCAGAATCTGAATTGGGGAAGGGAGAATAGAAAAGTGGCAATAGTAGAGAAAACAATTTATTTTCTCTTTAAAAAAAGTATGAGCTACTGGACCGAGGGTACCTCGTTTTTAAAAGTTTAAAGATAGGATTAAATAACTTCTAAGATCTTTCAAAAGAATATGATTCTGAAATAAGCTTCAGACTGATTATAAATTTTTATTCAATAATTCAACATGTTATGTAGTAGACACTGTTGTAAAATCTGGGTAATTGATGGTCATAAAGGAAAAATATTTTTACCTCATGGAACCTACCTTCTAGTAGAGGAGACAGAAAAAATTAAAAAAGAAAGAAAAAAGATAAATTAAGTTTGTAGTAAGTTGCTAGTGATAGGCACTAAGTAGAAAAATAAAGCAGCGGAAGAGATTAAGAAATGCAGGGCAGAGGTTTTGTAATGTCAAAAAAATTGTGGCCAATTGTCTCATTCAAGGGGTGACATATGAACAAATATTTGGAAGGTTGTGATGTGTTCAAGAGATGAATGTGCCTGGGGCAGAGAAAGAAAAAGAAAGAAGCATATATAGGTCATGATATCAGACAGGTATTTGGGGCCATATCTTTGAATGGACCAATAGGCCATTATAAGTATTATGATAAACTTAGGAGGAAAAAAATCCTATCAGAAACAGTCACTGAGAAGAGTGTTTCTTCCTCCAACGTTCAGCAAATACAGGTTCAACCCATGTTGGGTCTCAGGAAAGAAGGCAGTAATTGGACAGCAAGGAATGACATTTCATTAAAATCCATGCGTCTGTAATAAGTTAATTGTGGCACTGAGATTTTCTGTTATTTATGATGCAAATAAAACAATAAAATAGAATTTATATGTTACATTTTATAAACACCCAGTAAGTACAGTGGTTTTTAAGTTTCTTTTGGTCAAAAGACTGCAATAATAGCATGACAGAGTTTAAAAGATTTACCAAAGGTGAGGGGGGACATACCACATCTCCCAAATATTTCTGTCATGACTGTCACTTCACAAATTTTTTCATCTCTAAAATAACATGTACATGTGTTAAATGAAGAAGGTTTTTGAAATGCATGCTTCAGAGTATCAGGATTATCTGATGCTGAAACATCCAAGAAGAATTTGGTGAATTCTATACTCAAATCAGTATAAATCTATTACAAATGTTATACAAAATGAAGCCATTTATGCTACAGTACATTCATATGCAGCTTTACTGTTTGATGTAATTCTTTAGTGTAACTTGTAATGAATTTTATCTGAAGTTATCAAAGCTTATTTGAGTTATTTTTATGCTTTAATTGTCCATTTCAATAGAACAGAATAATGTTTCTTTTATGAAACTGTATTACTTCAAAGAAAAAGATATGGTTAATAATCATAAATTCAATTTTAGATGAAAATATGTTTCTTAGATTTATTTTTCAGCAAGCACAGACTTTAGTAGATTTTTTTCTTTCTAGTAAGAATTTCCCTAGTATTTCTAATAACTAACGAAATATCAATAGAGTGTATATAGTATACTTAGTCTTAACAGTTCTGTTGTATTTAAATCTGATTACTATTGTTTGGGAATATAACTATAAATCAGAAATTATGGTCACTTCTTCCAGATTCAAGATTCAAGGAAAATCTTTGAAATAGTAAAGAGCAATACTGCTAAGAAGATTTCAGTTTCTGGCTCTCTTCAATACTACTTTTTTTAAGTCCTTGTGTTTTTAAGACAAATATAAATTATTCTTCCAATTCCTGTCTTTCAGTTCCTTGAAAGTCTTTCTCCTATGATCTTGTGTCCCGCTGTACTTCATCCTCTCATTCTCATAGTTATTACCAAGATCTTGTTATTTCCAGGATTTTACATACATCCCATAAATGTCAATATCATGTGTTCCTTTATCTGACCAATGCCATTTTATTGTTTTAGCTCCAACCTTCAGGTGCTCTGAATGCAGCAATCCTCCCAATTCCCCTAGACCACTGAGACTACCAGGTTTTCATCTTCCAAACCTCTTCCAGTCCAGAGTCCCCTCCTGCCCACTCTATATTTCACTGTCAAGCAGTATAATTGCCCTGCCTGTAAACCTTGACTCACCTTCCCTACTGCCCACGGTGTTGTAAAATCACAGCAATGGTTAGATGTAATGTGTTGTCTGCTTTGGACCACACTCTTTCCCTGGGATGTGATTGAGAAACAAACGGGGCTTTGCTGCTACCAGATTGGTGTACTATATACCACTTATTCATTTGCTTTCTCCTTCAGATGAGTATTTTACATGTTTTTCTTTTTCCTGAAACCTTCAATAAATCCATAGCTGATCTGCATTCCCAGGTGATGACATTATTGCCTAAATGAGAAAATGGAGGTAATTTGAAAAAATCTAGAAATCATGAACACTGCATTCATCCACCTACGGATACTTTCATCCATAAGCTCTATCTTCCCACTTTCTCTTATCTAAAGACACTTTCCATTCATACATGAGACCCTATCTCCTTCCACCTACTTAATGACACCTGTCAGTAATTCTTCTACCCTTTCAACTTTATCATTCCTTTCAGAATAACAATATCCCATTATTTTTCCCATCTTTTACACATTTTCCTCCATCAACTACTACTTCACTACTTAAAAGCACTGTCTTTGTTCACTTTGCAGTCTTGTTAAAAACATTCCATTTAATGTTTTTGTTAAAGTCACTTTATATCTACCGTATTGCTAAACATATTTTTAAATTTCAGTACTCAACTTAATCATTGCTCACCTTTATCAGCAGGATTGGACACAGATCCTTTTATACTCCTCCAAGCACATAGTTACCTCAGCTTTCATGACCCCACAAAACTCAGTTTCCCTCCTACTTTACTGGCCCTTCATTCTTGCTCTTTCCTGATGGCTCTTTTTTTCTCCCTAATCCCTTCAATTTAAAGTGTCTAGAGCCTCAGACTTTGAACTACCTCATTTCAATAGCTACAAGACTTTCCAATCTTGTCTACTCTCCTGATTTTATTATCTGTTAAAATTTCCAGCTCAGAGCTCTCTCGGGAACTCCAGACTCATAGGTATATTATACTGCTTTTGTGACAATGCTATTTGGATGTCTAAGAGACATTTCAATCTTTTCAAGTCTAAAATTGAATTTTTGGTCTCCCCCTATAAACTGGCTCTTCTCTCATCCTTTCCCTTCTTAATCAATCACAACTGCACCAATACAGCTGCTAGACAAAAAAAAAAAAAAAAAAAAATCACAGAATTATTCTTGACATCCCTTATTTTCCTACATCAAATCTATTAGAGAATCCTGTGGTTTCTACCTTCAAAATATATCCAGAATATTACTAAATTTTTTCCAGCTTCCCTATTCCAACAACTCCATGGCCGGAGCAACCAATATCTCTAGCCTGTGTTACTGAAACAGCCTCCTAATAAATCTCTCTCTGTCTACCCTTGACTCCTGAGAATCTCTTAATATAGCAATCATATGTGTCCATTTAAAATGTAATTCAGATCATATCACTACTCTGCTCAAAACTACGCAGTGATTCCCACTTCACAACAGCCAAACCCAAAGGGCACCTATAAGCCCTACATGATTTCCCTCAGTGAGAGCTTTTGATCAAATTTTTTGATAGTTCCGATCTTGCTCACTGTACTTCAACCACGACGGCATTTGTTCCAGGCACTGAGCATAGCAGGCCCTTTCTGACACAAAGCTTTGCCACACATTGTTTCCTCTGTCCTAAATGCTTTCTCCCCAAATATCTGTATGGTTCACGTTTAAATCTTTGCACAAATGTTACCATGTCACTAGGCCTCCTTTGGTAAAAATTGCAACCTGTACTATCCCTGACTCTCTCAACCCCTTTGCCCTATTTTACACGTTTTTTCCACTGTAGCCCTTATCATACTTTAATTTACCTCTTTCTTGCTTTTAAATTACACTTTCTGAGTAATTTCTATCTTCCCTGATGGATGTTAGCAGAAAAGCAGGAACGTTCGGTTTGTTAATGTAGCCCAAGGATACACAAACTTACTGATGCATGATAGGTAGTTATTTCTTTACCAAATGAAATAACAAGAGCTAATATTTTATGAGCACTTAATGCTTGTCAGACACTGTACTAAATGCCTTACACATCTTACAGATATTATTGTCACTAATATATGGCTATCAACAGTCGGGGGTCGGGGGAGGTCAGATATTATTCCAAAGGCTTTAGGTACATTAACACAGTTTATCTGAACAACAGTCCACATGAAGTGAGTCCTATTATATTTCCATTTTGTTAAAGGAGGAAACTAAGACACATACAATTTTGTAACTTGCTCAAGGCTACATAGCTAAAAAAAAAAAACATCGTGAAGCTGGTATTCACGTCCAGGCAGTCTGGAGCTGGCATCCAAGATTTACCCACACGTGTACTATCTCATGCTAGAGGGTAGAGGGGTGAGATTTGAAATCAAGTAGTGGAATTCCAGAGCCCACATTCTTCTTAATGACCAATAGATATTTCATTCACTGCTAGACCATTAGCAATAAACCAGGGCCCACTGGCCAACCGAGTGTGTTCTTTTTAAGTTCTATTCAGTTGTCACAGGCACTAGAAAGAAAGAGTAGAATGCTGTAAAAATATTCAATGTCTTCAATGACTTTGAGATATAAGAATTTAAATAAGTTCTTATTCTTATGAATGCATTAACTCTATGTCTGCATTGAATGCTACTCCAGTGACATGTAAACAGTAATAAGTACCTGAGGGAACATAAGCATGCCACTTAATCACTCCAGGCTGCATTTGTTATTGCATCAAAATGTGACAAGTTTGAATTAGATGAATTTTAAATTTCTAATTTTAAAATGTTAGATCACAGGTGAAAACATTGAATTTACATTATACATTTGCTATCTTCTTTTACAATTTCATGTGAATTATTTTACCGCAAAATTTATTTTTAAATTATTTGTCATCATAATCATCATAATGGACACTAATGTTTCTCATAAACCCACATATTAAATTTAAAAATTACATCAGGATTCATACACTAGTAGATACACAAGTATTCACAAATGACAATGGTTAAAAGGCATGGTTTAAGAAGAATTGCAATCAACTCTACTTGTAATTTTCCCTACTGTAGGACTATAATTATGATTTCTCCTTGACAGTTTATTTCATCAAAAAAAACATAATCCATTGTTGCAATTTGTTAAATATGTCCATAAAAATTACAAATTTTATGTTTATGGACTTCAAAGACTCTACAGGATATGTTGTTGTTAAATGAATACCTTCAAGTCCTAACTTCTTTCTAAGTTTTATGAGAAAGTTGTCTAAAATTGTCAGATAATGAAGGAAATAAAATTTACCACAGAGAAAAGATTTCATGGAAACATCTGCTCAGAGCTTTGCATGGAAATTTAAGGAACTCACTCTGAACATTTTCAGAGCTTGCTTTTGTGCATCAAGGCTATCTATGCAGGTTTACTCATAAATAATTGAATTTTAATTTTCCCTTTCAACATAGTCCCAATTTAGACTTAAGAGTCCCAAACAATATAACTCAGGGTTTTCTTTCTGACAAGAGCACAAATTAAAAGCAGCTGTTGTCATTTGGACGAAAACTTGAGCATAACTATACATTTTATCTTGAATTTTATATTTCCTAAGTGTAGTAGAAATTCAAACAGAAGCTGCCTTCTCACAAATGCAAATTATAAAATGATCATGAGATTTTAATCATCATTTTTTAAACATATGACTGATATCTACAGTAGAGCTTATCATATAATTTGATATTCATGTTGCATAATAATCTTTTAAGATTTTCAGTCATTTTTTTATGTACTAAAGGATACAATTAGATATATTGGATACTACATTTGAAAATGGACACTAAATAAAGTTGCTTGTACAATTTGTGTTTTTATTCCTAAAAGGTTATTTACATTTAAAAAGTTTACTTGTTTATAAATACACACACATATAAACTGCATTTTTGTAAGTCAAAAATTGTCGTGTGTGTGTGTGTGTGTGTGTGTGTGTGTGTGTGTAATGTTTTTGGTTTGGGACTAGTTTAAAAGAAATCACAATTTGACAAAATGATTTTTATCAAATTTTACCCAGGATTAAATACTATTAAAATATGGCAATACAAAAACCACAGAATTTTGGCTCATATTTCATTCTATACTATATCAAAATCAGATTTGTATACTCACTTTCCAAATAAAAACATAATATATACAAAGACTAGTTAACAGCATAAGGACATGAGTGATCCCCATGAGTTGTATCTATAAGGAAATTGCTGGAAACAATAATAATAAACAACACTTTATTTAGAAATGATCTGTTTTTAAGATTTAGGACTAATACTTATGATTATTCAATTATATGCAGCACAGATATTTGGATATTTCTGTGAGCCAAGGCTTTAACATTCAATTGTAAGGTTCAGTTAATTGAATACTTCCTGATTTTAGTGGGAGGGATAAAAGGTGACTTAAAGGCTACTGTTGCATTTTTAGAGTCTCTCCCAGATTCAGTAGAAGAATCTTTGGGAATAAAACTCTAACATTTGGCAGTAGGTCCTGTATCAGTTACATCCTTATGTTCAAGCAGCAAAACCTTCCAACATCAGTTTCTCCAACAATGAGCCTGTGTCATAATGATCCTCACCCTGAGAGGTGCTTAGAAATTGGTTCAAAGTAAAATAACACAGAGTCATATTGTTTACTGGTAAGTACTTGAGAAGGTGAAAGGTCTTATTCCAACAATATCAGTATCAGTCAGGCACAAAATCATCTGTAAAATGTCAGTATAATTATATTTAAATTTGTTTAATTTCACATGCTTTGGCTTTATCTCTTAAATTATCAAATCTCTCTTTATATCCCAATTGATAGACAACTGATTCGCTTTCAAGGCTACAGAAATAACACTTTGTTTATCTGTCATATATTTTAAGATTAAAAAATGATGGTCTATTTGTATTTGGGGGATGGAAATGTGAAGTTTTAATAACAAAAGAGATACCATACTATATTTCTTATATTTCTAAATTGTCTAATATATTATGATAATATAAAATGTATTTACTTCTTTATACAAAAATCAGTGTTTCAATTTATAAATGGATGTCGAGTAGCTATTTTTTGTCACGTATATTAAAAAGTCATGTGTTTCAGAATCAGATAGCAGGTGTGCTTTTGTTTTTTCCAAAACACATATGCTGATTCCACATGCTAGAAGTATTGCATACATATTATATGTGGAGATACCGGGCACACACATTTATTTTGAAAATGCTCTGAGTTATTCTGAGCTGCATATCTGTCTATGAACTACAAACTTGGCACAATATTCAAAGAGGAGAAGTTGCTAACATTCCCAGCAACAAGTAACCTTAATCGTGTCAGTTTCTCTCAGGCATGATACAGGTTCCAAACAATGACATTCACGTCCATAGATGATAAACTGGTATCTACTAGGCTCACTGAAATTTAAGATTCATAAACTAAAGTGATCATATTATTATAAGATATATTAAAGTGTGGGTGGGCTACTCAATGCTTCGTAACATTGCAAAGCTGTCACTATTCATACATAAAAAATAATTAAAAATTCCAGTAATTTTAGGAAAGTTGTTTCTTTTTTTTTTTTTTTTTAAATAACATCTCCACCATTGGTTGTTTGACCTTGGTTGTTGTTTTCAGTTATCATTAAGTTTGCTTTTTGGCATACAAATATTGTTGATTTTGCTTTAGTGTAACATTAGATTGTTGAGGACTTTATAGTAAACATTTTTGAGTATTGTAATCCATGTTTCCATCAATGTTATTTTCCTTTAAAATTATCTACTCTGTGGGTGTTAAGATGCATGCATTGTAACTTAAATATGAATAATATATGTTACACATTTCTAAACATAAACCACTAAATTTTGTATTTAGCCACTTAAAACATATCAGTCCACTTAAAAAAAATTAGATCAGTTTTACGTTCACAGTAAAACTGAGTTTCCATGTGTCCCTTGATCACACATTATTCATAGATTTCCCCACCATCAGCATCCCACTCCAGAGGGGTACAAATTTTACAACTGATGAACCAACACGGACACATCATTATCACCAAAGTCCCTGTTCGCCTTAAGTTTCACTCCAGGTGTTGTACCTTTGATGGGTTTTAACAAATGTACCATGACATGCATCCACCATGACAGTATCATTCAGAAAGGTTACAATGCCCTAAAAATCCCCTGAACTCTATATATTCATCCCTTCCTTTCCAAAAACGGGCAACTACTGATCTTTTTATTGTCACCATACTTTTGCCTTTTCCAGAATATCATAGTTGGAATCAGACAATAAGTAGCCTTTTCAGATTGGCCTTTTGTACTTCATAATGTGCATTTAAGCTTCTTCCATGTCTTTCCGAGGCTTGATAGTTCGCTGTGTTTCCCTGAAAATAAGACCTTGCCGGACAATCAGCACTGATGAGTCTTTTGGAGGAAAAATTAATATAAGAGCAGGTATTATATTATATTATATTATATTACATTATATTATATTATATTACATTATACCCAGTCTTATAGTAAAATAAAACTGGTATTATATTATATTACATTACATTATATTATATTATATTATTATATTATATCATATTATATTATACCTGGTCTTATAGTAAAATAAGACTGGGTCTTATATTAATTTTTGCTCCAAAAGATGCATGAGAGTTGATTGTCCGGCTAGGTCTTATCTTCGGGGAAATACAGTATTTCTTTTTAGCGCTAAATAATATTCCATGTATGGATGCAGTACAGTTTAATTATCCATTCACCTTTTGAAGATCATCTTGGTTTCTTCCATGTGCTGGTAATTATGAATAAAGTGGCCATACATATATATTTGTGTGGACAAAGTTTTCAGCTTTATTTCCTTAAAAAGTGGATTGGGTTCCCAGATACTCTTTTCACCACGGTGTGGTCTGTTGAACTGCTCCTAACAAAGGACTATTAGAACCAGTGTTGTCAACCACCTAAATATTGTCTTTTTCTAGAAGTTTCTAATACCCTCATCCCCACCACCAGATCAGATTCCCTAAGAAGTCACAGCAGCATACCAGATCAAGCTTTTGCTTCCCACGACATTTTGTGCACTGCTTAAGTTAAAATGGTAAAAATGAGGCCTGGTTCATTCTTTACATTGCCTTGTTCATTGAGGAGTAATAGAAAGCAACTTCATCTCAAAGAATACTGAAATATTTATATGCAAGACATTGTTCTAGGTGCTCTAAGTGATGGAAACAATGCAAAAACATAATGCCCATTTTGATTCCCTGAAAATAACAATTGTAACACTCCTTGAGTTCCATATTTGAATCCATTATTTAGTAAGATACACAAATATGATGTGTTCATATTTTCGGGTGATATATATAGTAAACAATATCATAAAATTATTTATTAAACAAGATCGGCTTTAAATACTCATTTTTTAGCCAAAAGAGGTGCTACCACACTCACTTCTACTACAATTTTCCTAAGATTGAATTTAAGATTGTTATAAAATAAGTGAAACTAGACCAAATGTGGCTATATGTAATGTTTTAAAAATCAATCCAGTTGTGCTTATTTTCTTAAAAATAGGTCCTCTCCTCCTATTCAGGGAGCATTTGTCCTTTGGAGTTTGTCTGAACAAATCCAGGCATACTCGATGATTCAATCTCTCTAAGCAGGGAAGCTCCTGTATCCAGGGAAACCAGTGTGGGCTGCCAGGCCCTAAAGTTAAGATAGAAGAAGCCCTGCTAGCTGGGCTGTACAGAAGCAATCTGCTATCCATCTCTTTGAGTCTGGGCTTCTTTGAGCCTGTGATGCCTCCTGACCAATCTGGAAATATACCTGTGCCCCCAGTCATGTTTGTTATCTGCTGCCTTGTGGTCCATACCCATAGGCCACCCATGGAGATGATGGTCACAATCAAAAGCAAATGTTCTCAGATCTGTGCTGGTGTCTGTGGCTCCACATGCAAGCAAGGAAACAACCACAGGAATAGCAGTTGTGTCTTTTGAATCACAGTGAGGAATTTCTATGATCTTCACTTAGCAGCTGCTTTCTTGGAGTCATACAAGCTGAAAACACTGGCCTGTGTTCAACATTGTGTGAGAACTTCAGTTCTAGAATCAAAATGACTGTGGTTTGACATCTGACTGTGCCATTTGCCACCTGTCAGAGCAAAGTGAATTATTTAACCATGTAGGGCCTCCGTTAATCTCGTCTAATCAATGAGGGTAAACATAGAGGATAATTTATAGAGATGTTGAGTGAATTAACTAAGACAAAGCATCTAAAGGACTTATTGTGGTGCAGAAATGAAATAAGCAATTCATAATGATACCTGCTAATATTTTTTGTGGTATTCGCACGCCTTTTCTTTCACTTCTGAAAATATAAAGACAAGGTCCGTGAATAAATACATATATTGGAGAATATGATTTCGGACAAACGCTAAACTCTACTTTCATGATACCGTGCAATTTTAGTTTTGAGATCTGCACCCTCTGCTGTGTCTATAGAAAAAAATAAAATAAATAAGATAACTGTGTCTTCAGAACAAATCCCAGGTCTGTTCACATGGCCCTAGTGTAAGGGTGTGGGCTTGACCCTCACTCAGGCTTATCAGTAGAGAGGGACATAAACGCTCTGTCATGCTTAGTTTGTATTTGTCCTTGATTGCCTAGCTCATGACATGGGCAACAGTCTGTGCCTATTCCTGGTGCAAGAGAAGAACAGAGAGAATATGACTGTAGCCTGGAAAGGAAAAGTCCTGATTCCTATTAATCCATGAAGCAAGAAGAACAAGAAGAAGGAGAGAGGAGTGGAATGTTGTGTTTTAAATGATGAATGAGGTCTAATTAACTGAGCCCTTTACATTTCTAATAAATCATGGCCCTGTTGATGTTCGACTCTAAACCATCCACTCTGTTACAGACACAAGGGTAGGGAAGGAGATGAGAGAAAGCTCCCTTCCCCAGTGCTATCTAGGTAGGGAGAGAAGATTTATTTTCTATGTAGACCAAGATAACTTCATAAACAGAGGCACATAAGCCTCTTTCCACTAATGATACCATAGATAGATCGTAGACCAATAGATAATCATCATCATCACCTCGTCATCCAAATTATTACTTTTTAATTAGTTATCTGATTAACTGAGATCCTTTCTCAATTTGCTCTTTCATATTAGGACAAATTTGAAAATGAACGGAATTTTATTGAAAAAAATGACAAAAATGAGAGTCACTGATAGTCACAGTTCCCTCCTCCATTTTCTATCAAACATTCCATGATTGTCATCGACATGAACCTTGCATGCACAGTGTTGTCCTGGCAACGACCAGTCATTTTCCTTGACCTCTCCCCTCAAGACAGGATGAGTCTACCAAGCTTTGCTCTCACAAAGTACCCATATTCCTATTCATTACTGCCACTATAAAATAAACACACATCTGAAATATAAACAAGGTTTTATTATCTATAAAAGGAGAAACCTGCCAGAACTTGAAAAATGAAAGATAACATAAAATGTGAAATGTATTATTACTTTACATCATGCTAAACAGCTTACAATTAAAAATATGTCGGGGCCGGCCTGGTGGCTCAGGCGGTTGGAGCTCCGTGCTTCTAACTCTGAAGGCTGCCGGTTGGATTCCCACATGGGCCAGTGGGTTCTCAACCACAAGGTTGCCGGTTCAACTCCTCTAGTCCGACAAGGGATAGTGGGCTCCGCCCCCTGCAACTAAGATTGAACACGGCACCTTGAGCTGCTGCTGAGCTCCCGGATGGCTCAGTTGGTTGGAGCGCATCCTCTCAACCACAAGGTTGCCGGTTCGACTCTCGCAAGGGATGGTGGGCAGCGCCCCCTGCAACTAGCAATGGCAACTGGACCTGGAGCTAAGCTGCGCCCTCCACAACTAAGACTAAAAAAGGACAACTTGAAGCTGAACGGTACCCTTCACAACTAAGATTGAAAGGACAACAACTTGACTTGGAAAAAAGGCCTGGAAGTACACACTATTCCCCAATAAAGTCCTGTTCCCCTTCCCCAATAAAATCTTCAAAAACAAATACATATGTCAATTAAAACCGTCCCGATATTTCCACATAAATATGGACAGATAATTTTTTACAAAGAAACAAAAAACATACAATGGAGAAAAGACAGCCTTTTCAATAAATGGTGCTGGGAGAATTGGAAACACACGTGCAAAAGAATGAAACTGGACTGCTATCCGTCACCATGTACCAAAATTAATTCAAAATGGATCAAGGAACTAAGTATATGACCTGAAACAATAAACTACATAGAGGAAAACAAAGGTACTAAACTTAAGGACCTTGGGTTCAAAGAGCATTTTACAATTTGACTCCAAGGCAAGGGAAGTAAAAGCTAAAATACATGAATGGGACTATATCAAACTTAAAAGCTTCTGCACAGCAAAAGAAACCATCGACAAAATAATGAGGCAACCAACTGAATGGAAGATTTTGGCAAACAGCACCTCCAATTAGGGGCTAACATCCAAAATATAGAAGAAACTAGTACAACTCAACAACAACAACAAAAACAAACAACACAATTGAAAAATGGGCAGATGACCTGAAGAGACATTTCTCCAAAGAGGACATACAAATGGCAAATAGACATGAAAAAATGCTCAACCTCACTAATCATCAGATAAATGCAAATAAAAACCACAATGAGATATCACCTCACCCAACTTAGAATAGCTATCATCAACAAGACAAATAGTAACAAGTGTTGGAGAGGCTGTGGAGAAAAAGGAACCCTCAAACACTGTTGGTGGGAATGCAGATTGGTGCAGCCACTATGGAAGGCAGTGTGAAGGTTCCTCAAAAAATTAAGAATGGAATTACCATATGACCCATCAATCCCTCTTCTGGGTATCTACCCAAAAAATGTGAAAACATGTATCCATAAAGACATCTGTGCTCCAATGTTCACTGCAGCTTGGTTTACGGTGGCCAAGACATGGAAATAACCGTAATCTCTTTCGATGAATGAATGGATAAAGAAGTTGAAGTATATATACACAATGGAATACTATTTGGCTGTAAGAAAAGATGAAATAGTACCATTTGTGACAACATGGATGGATCTTGAGATTATAATGCTAAGTGAAATAAGTCAGAGAGAAAAAGTAGAGAACCATATGATTTCACTGATATGTGGTATATAAAACTGAAAACAACAAAACAAGACAAGCAAATGAAGGAACAACAACAAATAGACATAGACAATAGTTTAGTGGTTACCAGAGGGTAAAGGGGGCAGGGGTGACGGGGTTCTAAAACAGGGTAAACGGGTCTAATATATGGTGATGGAAAGAGAACTGACTCTGGGTGGTGAACATACAATGTGAGATATAGATAATGTATTGCAGAATTGTATTTCTGAAATCTACGTAACTTTACTAATTGTCACCCCAATAAACTTTAATTAAAAAAAAGTTCCTGAAATCTTCTAATCATATCAGTTGTAAGATTTAAAATTAAAGTTCTAAAGTGAGAAAAAATGTCCACCTTAGAATTAATAAAATGCAATAAATTATATATAGTATATAATATGCTTAGTTATATCTGGCTATGCATATCATTATGAACGTCAAAACCATTTCCCTATGTTTAGTTTATTCATATTTTAATTTAGTTTATTCATACTTTTATTTAGTTTATTCATATTTTCTCATATTGCCAAAAGCTAAGGACTTCCAAGTTTCAAATTGTACTGATGAGTAAGATAGAAGACAGTAGAACATGGCATTAGACATGGGAGCTTATATGAATATAAGTTAATAATAGTTTTCATCTATTTAAATAATTTTCATATTGAAATGAAAAAAAATCAAGAAATCAACTAATACATGTAGTGAAGGATCCAGTTAATGAATTTTACAGAGTTCTTCATCTCAAAATCATTTAGAAATGCAATTTCAACATTTTTATACCAGGGTCAGAGATATCTGAGGCCCTTAATTAATTTGCTTTTGTCAATCAGTTTTTGTGTTTGTTTTAATCTAACTCTATGAAAAGAGCATTGGTTTAGATCATTTAGTTACTTTCAGACTAAAAACATGGGGAATCCATAGAATCTCTGAATGTTTTCTGAGAAAAAGGAAACGCCTGATTTTTATTCCACATACGTAAGTTTAGAGTTTGAATTATTTATTGCTAGCAAGGTGTTTTCACTTCATTTTGACCATGTGCAATATGTACAAGTTTCCATATCAAATAAGTTGACTTACCAAACTAATATTCTATCTAGCATCATATTTGTTCTGAAAACATCATTTGTATATGCATTTATATACATATATTTTTATAACGAAAAGTAGTACACCATCTTTAAATTAATCAAATAATGAAATAATCAAATAACAAAAAGTAGTACACCATCTTTTAATTAATCAAAGTGAACCAAGTGCATATCAAATGATCTTCAGACTTTGCATTTAACAGTGTAAACTAAATGTGGTTTTTGGCATGCTCCAGTATAGATGGGCCCTTAATTGTGCCCATCTATTCTGAATTCTGGACTCCATTTAGATGGTTCCCATGCCTCTTAGAGAAAACTAAAATGAAAAGTGGAAGGAATCAAGCCATTAAAAGCCTGGTTACAAACAGACTGTCCAATTTAAACATTAAGTGTAGTTAACATTAATAATATTTTATTTATAAAGTTTAATACTCAACATAACTGTATATGTTACCCTGTTTCCCCGAAAATAAGACCTAGCCAGACAATCAGCTCTAATGAGTCTTTTGGAGCAAAAATTAATATAAGACCCAGTATTACATTATATTATATTATATTATGTTATATTGTACTATATTATATGACCTGGTCTTATATTATAGTAAAATAAGACTGGGTCTTATATTAATTAAATCAGCATTAGAGCTGATTGCCCAGATAGGTCTTATTTTTGGGGAAACACGGTAGAAGCCCATTTCTCTGATTTTACAGATGTGGGAACTGAGTCATATAGGTAGACAGTATTAGGGGCTATATGTTAAACCAATATATTCTGACCTAAAGACTACATATACTTAGAAACCATATGCAATACTAATTCGCCTTTCTGTATTATTTGCCCATGACAACTTTTTATATCAGTTTTAAAAATATTTAATAAATATAACAATATGCATTTAATAGTATTTAGATTGTACCTCAATTAAATTATAGGCACCACTGAGGACATATTTTTGGCTCACAATTTCAAATTATACTCAAAATAAAGCTACACCACTGTTTGTCTACCTTAAACATGATATTTTAATATTCCTTTATCAGAATAATATTCTTATAACCAGTGCACTTTGAGATATCCATCTAAATTGTAGCTAATTTAACTTGTTTGTAAATACTTATTGTGTGGTAGGATAATTTCCAGGATATATTTTCAAGGCAAGAGAAAGTAAGTCACAAAATTTACAACTTAAATGATCTTTTAACATATTATTACAACACAAAAAGGTATTTTAAAAGTAAAAACAAATAAAAATGCTTTTGTTTATAACTATTAGCATAAGGTAGTGATGTTTTTATTTTCCATTTTGTTTTCTAAATTTTATTCTTTATAAGTGTTGTCTCTTTTATGTTCACTGCAAAACTACCTTTAACATGACTTACATTTAAATGTGCCATCATGCCACTACATTTAGGTAGAAATTTCAGCAGTTGCCACATCGCTAGAATTTCTAGGCATCTTTTTCTTGTACTCAACTCTCCTGGCTTCGTATTTTGTGATATGCTCTAAAAGTTAGTAACATTACTAACTGTGTCAGAGGTAATGATTTATTACAAAATACCAATTTTACTATGTAAGATTCCACTTATATGAAATTTGTATATTTAATACTATCTGCCAATAATACTTTGTTTCCTTGTACTGTCAGGACCCTGTATAGAATAATTTCATTGACAGAAATCATATTTTACTTGTATTTATTTCAACTGCTCCATGGTCAAAGTCTTTTTTCAGACTTACTGAAAGTTTTGTTTAAAAAAATCTTCAACACTTCACGCACGCACACACACACACACACACACACACACACACAGAGGAAAACTCATTACTAGAAAGCAACCACTAAAAAAATCTGTCGCATACTAGACAATCCAAGAAATATTCTCCTAAATATACTATTAAGAAAGCCAAAAAAAGATATATCTTCCATGGATGGAGACATTCTGTTTCAATAGAGATATTCCAACTGGGAAAGAAATAGGAGGACTTTTTTGGCTGATTCCCATAGATAATGTCAAACTCAGATAAGATAAAGCTATACCAATCTGAGAAGCATTTGCGTTTGTGAATTAGTAGTATTGAGATTCTGTGCAAAATGTAAAGAGAATATAAAGTTGAGTGTTTGGTTATCTCAGGTCAGTTGTAAAAATGTGGATAAACAAGAAAATGTAATGGAAAATAAAAAAGACAAGGGATTAACGCTATACAAATATTAAATGTATTATACCACCACAAAATAATTTCAAAGTTAAGTACTAGCATAAAAAAGATCAAATGATGAAAGAGACTTAAAAACACAATAATAGTACATGTCATATTCACAAAGGACTACAGATCCATTAAGAGGAAATATTGAGTAAATGAGTTTATATATAAATATATTCATTATAATATAAATTCACCCAAAATAAAAACCAACTCTGTTACACAGGTCAATTACATTAAATGTGAATCAAATTCAAAAAATTATCAAAATATTTTGAGTAGTTAATTAAAAATTTGAAGGAATGAAAGGGTTATGACAGCAAGATGGTGGAAAAGGAAGCTGCAGACCCTCCTTCCTGTCATGGAGATATCAACTCAATAATACACAGAACAATTTCCTTTACCAGAAATCTAGATTCCAGTTGAAAGGCTCTTGCGTGCCCAGTGAGTTTAAAACCAGCTACACTGAAGCTGGCAGGATAATCTGGGACATAATCTCACCACAGTCCCTCCCTCTAGCACAGTGCCAGAGGAAACTCCTCACTCCTGGCTTCTTGGGGGTTAGGGGGAGCACTGCACTATACAAGGTCGGACAATTAAGTTCATGAACTTTGTTACAACAATGTTGCTAACCTTTTGTGATATCAGAGGGATTATTCATTATGAATTTGGACCAACTGGACAAACAGTTAACCAAGTTTACTATTTGGAAGGGCTGAACATGCTGCATGAAAAGGTTAGACGACCTGAACTTTTCGCCAACAATTCATGGCTCTTGCATCAAAACCATGCACCAGCTCACAGGGCACTGTCTGTGAGGGAGTTTTTAGCCAGTAAACAAGTAACTGTATTGGAATACCCTCCCTACTCACCTGATCTGACTCCCTATAATTTCTTTTTTTTTACCCAAAGATCAAGGAAATATTGAAAGAAAGACATTTCGATGACTTTCAGGACATGAAGGGTAATACGATGACAGCTCTGATGGCCATTCCAGAAAAACAGTTCCAAAATTGCTTTGAAGGGTGGACTAGGTGCAGGTCTTGGTGCATACCTTCTCAAGGGGAATGCTTTGAAGGTGGCTGTAGTGATATTCAGCAATGAGGTATGCAGCACTATTTCTAGGATGAGTTTTTCGAACATAATTGTCTGATCCCGTATGTCCAATATTCTGACCTTTGGGGTGATTGCCTACCTGAAGTACTGGCTTCTGTCTCACAAGTCTCTAAGCACTGATAAAACTGGCATATCCAAGATGCCTGGGGAATACTAAGAACAAAAAAGAGCTGAGCAACATGCTGCTTCTCCAGAGGACCTGTGCAATATCCAGCCAGTAGAGGCTGATCAGATCAGAGGACTCTCCCACAAGACAGAAAGAGTGGAGCATGTGCCCAGTATTCCAGGTTTTGCTGGGATGCCTGAGGAACTGGTTTCCATATAGCCTGACCTGGGATACTGATGGGACCCAGCATACTCTACATACCTGGTGAACACTGAGAACAAAAAAGAGCTGGGCAGCATGCTCATAAAATGAGAAACAGTGAATAATATTTTATGTAATTCATTTTTAGTAAGACTTCTTTTTGATCTTACTAAGACTAGAAAGAAACATAAAATAACATAGTACCGTGTTTCCCCAAAAATAAGATCTAGCCGGACCATCAGCTCTAATGCATCTTTTGAAGCAAAAATTAATATAAGACCCGGTATTATATTATATTATATTATATTATATTATATTATACCCAGTATTTTATTTTATGTATGGTATTATATTATATTATATTATATTATATTATATTATATTATTACCGGTCTTATATTAAAATAAGGCAATATTGAAAGGGCTAAAACATGAAACAGCAATGAAGAATCAGAAGATATTCTGTAAACTCAGCTAATAAATTAGTACTTTAATCTGTCTTATCCATTTTAGTTCTAAGTGTTTTAATAGGCAGTTCTAGCAATCTTAATTTGTAGTAAATAATCACCATTCCACAAATATGTTTTGCTTTGTTTTTTTCTCTCCTTTTTTCTTCTTTGAGGCTATACAACTTATTAGAGTTGTCCCAAACACAATATGTGTTTTAAAATTAGACCTTCTTTTAAATTCCACTTTACAACTTACTACTTTTATTACTCCGGGGCAGTTATTTAATCATATGCAGAGGACAAGCATTGCATATAAACATCATTGATAGTTCTGGTAAGGATTAAATAAAATGATATACATGAAGTATTTAGCAGTGTGACTACTACATTGAATATGTTAAATCAATACTAGTTATTATTAATTATAATGATAACAAAATACTGCATATTCTCAACACCATCAATTATGAGGATGAAAAACACTTCAATTCCAATTAAATCCGTGATGTTTTAATAATGTTTTCAAGTGATGCAGTAAATGGTAACCTTTGGATTAAATAAGTTAGCCATTTATGAATGGTTCTGAATAAAACATTTTTTATTGCATGAAATAATCTATACTTATTCAAAACCAGCTGATTTTTATTAAATTATATCTAATGTTTCTTTTCTTCTTTTCAGATGGAGCGTATTCAGTTTTATCACAGCCATGAGTGATTCTCTAATAGGGTAGAAGAACCATTCTTTCATTTAATAAAATAGAAGCAAACAAAATTATAACTAAATGGCAATACTTTCAAATATTATGGTATTTACTATGTAGTAGGCCTTATTCTATTTTATGTAAGCCATTCTATAAATGAAGGTTGTTTGTTTTTTGTTTTGTTTTTTGTAATTTCTTTTTCTGTCAACACAGATGATTTCCCCATAGGTGAGCATGGGCTTTTCATCACAATGACACTTGAATCTAGGATTTAGTCAGCAACCGAAACCCACATTGTAAGTATTCTTCTGATCCTATATTTAATATGAGCAAAATTCATTTTTCTGATACCTCTTTATGTTCATCCACTTCATTTTTCTGATACCTCTTTATGTTCATTTTATTCAGAGTAAAATAATTTTGTTATGAAAATCTATTTCTATCATTTCTTTTCTAACTGTTCATGGCTATTACATTAACCACTCTATTCCACAGTTTATTTCAAATTAGTCTAATAATTTAGTTTGTAAGATTATGGTGAGTTTTAAAATAATTAAGCTTTTTAAAATACTTACAACTAGCAAATGATTAGTATTGTGAATATATATTACATGCATTAGTATTATGAATATACATCGCTATATATAGTTTGTTCCTCTGTTATACTTATATGGGATCTTTGGGATAATAGTCCTATTCTATTCTTATCAACTATGAGTATATACTCATATGTATATACATATATAATACATTAGATTACATAGATAACACTATAAAATACTATTTGTACTGTATATAAAATATATATGTACAGCTATAATATCTATATTCATAATATATAATACTATAATAAATGTGACTATAATACTATTTATCTACCTATTATCTATCCATCCATCCATCTATCCTATTCATGAAGCCCTAACTATTCTCATTTTATGATAAAGAACTGACCAAAGTGGCCTTAACATTTCCCTGAGCTTGATCAAAATTTAGACAAGCTTCTTCCAGCCTCTAGGTCTCTGACTTCACTCCTAGCTTCCACTCTTACAGAATCCACATGACCTAAACACTAAGTCCTCTGGCCTTCCTTTGCTTTGAGCATTTTTACTTTAGAAAACTAGTAATTTTTTCTCTCCCCTTTGAGATGTAAACCTTTTAAAAAGCTTCTTGCCAGTTTTATAAGGCAGGGATGTTTATCTCAGGGACCTAGAAGCCATGCTTTTGAAATGCAATCACAAAGAAGACAACACCCTTTTCTCCCAATTTTTGTGAGAGAGTAAGGAGCCTAATACCAGGCACCTTTCTTCACACCGTGAAACTACTTTCAGGCATGAAGTTATGAGAAAGCTTGCTTTATCTTTGGGTGAAACCAATTAGTAAACACAGATGGCCTGTGATCTGCACACCCTAGATTTTAAAAAGTCTTTTTTTTTTTTTTTTTTTTTTTTTGCCTTGACAGTATCTTTTTAATTAACAAAAAGGAGGAAAGAAAAGTATATTCCTATGGTATACATAGTAGGGTATGTTTGGGATTAAAAGCCCATTTTAATCTTAACAGTCCTGGGCTTGAAAATTATAATTTAATCAGTGTGATTACTTCTGATCTTCATTGCATAGAGTTATGGCCAATTTTATTAAGAAGTTATAATAAAAAATTATGACTATATAGTGAGCAGTACATCCATGTAGAATATGTTGCTAACCATGAAGTTAATGGTCATTCCTGAAAACACTATCTAAAAATTTTACCTTCAATCCAAAGTGTTATTTCTATCTGAAAGTACATGTTCCTTTAAAAATTTATCTCATTGCTTATTTACTGTATTATCATGCAGATTTCTTGGAGGTGGGGACATTGTCTTTTTTGTTTGCCATGGTATCTTCAGGACCTGGCCCAGGGGGAAAATTAAATAAATATGAATTTATTTATAAATGATATAGGAAATAAAATTTGGAAATGGTCAGCAATCAAGTATGTGGAAAACTTCTGTTTCTCATTTTCTTTTTCTTTCTTTTTTAGATCCTATTTGATTCATTGCTTTCTTTCTCTTTCAGTCGATTTCAATTTTTCTGTGTGCACATAGCCTGAAATAGTCTCTGCAAAATTCCTGATTACATAATCTGAAATCAATCCACTTTCAAAGATGATTGACTGTCTCTCAGACCCAATCCCAAATTTCCAGAAGACAGAATCTGATTAATTTATTTTGGGTCAGTATTCATCCACTGGCAAAGTAGCTGGGCAAGCAAGCAGAATCGAGCGTCACCCACCTAATTGTTGGGGACCGATCCCTATTGGATTGGCAAATGTCTCAACAACATGTTTTATATTTGTTGATAAAGAATCATCACTACTATACTAGAACTTAATGTGGTTGTCAAAGATATTTTTTGATGACAAAATTAAAGTGGAAGTTTTAAAACTTGACCCTCATTCTTGTTTTCATATCCATCTCATTGAGAGTGAAGTCTATCTTCCCTTCCCTTGAATTCAGAAGTTGAATAGAACAAAGCATTGGTGACCCTAGGCCAGTTTATGAGTTCAGACCTTAAAGAATTGCCATTTTCCATGTTCTGTCATTTTGGATGCTAGCTTATGAAACCGAGCTGTGAGGAAGAGCAAGTGACCCCATGGAGAAGCCCCTGTGGAGAGAAATAGCCACCCAACAACTTGCTACCCTTGTGAGTGAACCATCTAGAAAGTGCCTTCTCTAGCCCCAGTTGAGTTGTTCCAACAAATTCTGGGCAGAGAATGAAAGAGCTATCCAGATTATCCAGATGATCACTGCTCAAATGGCAGGTTTGTGGGCAAGTAAATATATATATATATATATTTAAGCCAAAGAGGGTTGGTTAGTTGATTTGTTTCATAGCAGTAGATAACCATAATATAAACATTGCTACAGTATATATTCAGGCATGATTTGTGTGTGTGTGCGTGCGTGTGTGTGTATGTGTGTGTGTAAAATAGAATCTACCTGCACTTACTTCTCATTTAAATTCCGATTTCACCTTATTCAATTAAAAATTTAATCACCTCAACTCTGTCCTGATACAGTTATTCATTTAAATTTCGTTATTAGGTGAAGGACAAATTAGACTTGTTCTTTTCTTTTCCACAGGGATTTCAAGAAATGCAAATAATCATTTTCTCTATTATGTTTTGGGTCACACTCATTGGTCACAAAAAGTGCTGAGCTGTATCTTTTACATAATATTATTCCTAGTGATGTTGATATAGGAGGATGTTTTTAATTACATTTTTAGCTGAGTTCAAACAACAGACCAATCATTCAGTATTTATTGACAGATTGATTAATTTCACAGGTATCTTTTGCAGTTGCTACTTACAACCTACAAAAGTGAGGATCAGCGATGCTTCAAGCACAAAGAGCAAACATGGAAAATAAACCTGGTCTTGTTTAATAAAGGTAACTAAGGAAAATTGGAGAATGATGTTAAGCTTTGGTGGATGGAGGTGGGTGGAGTTTCATCTAGTTAATTGCTGTCATGACAGGTGAACAGTGAGAGGGAAACTTTCATTGCTCCAAGCAGAGCACGACAGCTGAAAAACTTGTCCCTTACACGTCGAAATGATGAACAATTATGTTATAAATTTGTTACTTCCACATTGCATGACTCTGAATATATAATTAATATATACAGAAAACATAATAAATTAAAGTTTTTATAATATTGTGTTTAAAATTTTTACCAGGAAAAAAGGAAGACTGATTTGCTGTTTTATAACAGACTTTTTCACATTCACCAGTCTATGCAAGATGAGTTCACTTTTAACTGGACTTTTCCAAAATGAGTTTTCTCCACTTTTCAAATATCTATGTTTCCATGTCTTACAAATTGAATAAAGCACAAGATTGTAAATGCAGTCTTATTTACTTATTGTGATAGTTCTCTGTTTGTTGAGGTTGGTAAGAATAAATACAACACTTAATGACTAGCAGAAGCCAAAAGCAAAAATCAGCCTAGATTAGTTTACAATTTTCCCTATTCAGATAGAAAGCTAATATAATGAGGGATGGAGCATTTTTCATTAGAATGAATACAAATACAATCTTCCCTATAAATAGAGCATTGTACCCTTTTACTAACAACTAGAAATAACCAAATCAAAATTGCAGAAGTTGCAAATATTTTAAGGAAGAACTACAGAGGAAAAAGTCAGTAAAGGAAAATAAACGCTATAGTAATGGATTCTGATAGACTTAAAATAAAAATAACTCTCCTGTATTAAAGAGAAAAAGACAAATATGAAATTTAATATTTTATACCAATATTAAACATGGAAAAAAGAAAGTATAGGTGTCTATGCATAAAAGAGACCTGATTACAGATTTTAATACCTTTTTTGAAAAATCAAGAAGATATAGTAGGAAAGTTCTCATACCTTCCTGATAGCACAAACATAAATGGGTTCTTAAGTGAAAAATTCAGTTAAAAATCCTCTTTCCGTAACAGAGAATGATAGGTTAGAAAAACAGAAATTTGACACTCACAAGGATAAATTTAAATTCTTACCATCTTAATTTTCAACAATAAAGATCCAGAAGTATTTTATCAAAATACATTGCATGCTCGATTGCTCTAAGGTACAAATATAAGTACCTCAAAAAGAAACAAAAAAAACCCCATAAAAACAAAAAAATAGTTATGATCAAATTGATTTGGGCAGTAATTCAAGCCATACAGGGAAATATGTAACAGGTTTTTTTTTGAGTGTGTGTGGTAAAAAACACAAATATAAAATTTACCATCTTTGTTGTTATTACCTGTACAGTTCAGTAGTGTTAAGTATATTCACACTTGTGAAACAGATCTCCAGCACTTTTTCATCTTGCAATTTGAAACTCCATACCCATTAAATAAATACCCACCTCTTTCTCCTCCCACTTCCTGGTAACCACCATTCTATCTTCTGTTTCTATGATTTTGACTGCTTAGATACAGTATAGGTAATTAATATTTTTTCAGAAGTTAATGTTTAATAGAAATGCCTAAAAATACTGTATTTACCATATTTATTTAATAGACTGTTTTCCCGCAAACACATGCAAAAGTTACCTGTGAAACATAACCCTGTGGAACAGCACTTAGAGAAATACTCAGCTATTATTTTTAGAGGAAAAGTACTAGATTACTGCATTCTGCTATGTCCATTTTTAGGACAACACTTAAGAGTAAATTCTGTGTTTCCCCAAAAATAAGAACTAGCTGGACAATCAGCTCTAATGCATCTTTTGGAGCAAAAATTAGTATAAAATCCAGTATTATATTATATTATATTATATCCAGTCTTATAGTAAAATAAGACCGGGTCTTATATTATTTTTGCTCCAAAAGATGCATTAGAGCTGATTGTATGGCTAGGTCTTATTTTCCAGGAAACACGGTTTTATAAACTAGAGAAATATAAAGGTAACTGAATAGAATTATGAAATAACTAAAATCAGTGTGCTGTGGGAAAAATAATTTATTTAATTTGAGAAGATTTGGGGGCCAGCTTATAAGTTTGTATCAATTACTTAAAGCTATGCAACTTTTGGTAAGAAATTGAGTGGATACATAAAGGCAGAGAAAATAATTAATATCGAGTCAGCAAGGCAGACTTCAAATTAATAAAAAGAAGTAACAGTTTATAAAATAATTTGGCTATCTTTTACTAGACGTTTGAAGTACAAGATTTTACAACTTATTGTAAGACATATTGTAGAAAAATTCCTAATCAGGTATAAAGTTAGAACAAATACCTATAAAGTTTGTCTAAAGTTATTATACATGATTCTAGATCTTAAATTTTTGAAGAATGTCAAGAAGTATGCCTTTTAGATCTAAACAGGGTATGTATTACATAATTTGACCTGAAAAATATTTAGCTATTTTTATTCCATTACAGTTTACAACAATTTATGCAAATATAATACACATTAATGTAATCTAATTAAATCACTTGATTTTTTTTTTTTTTTTTGCTCACAAATTCTGAAAATGTATGTCATCCTTTTAATCTTCAGAGACTTAACCGAGCATTGTGAACTACTACCACTGTGAGAAATCGCAAGATCTGCTACCAGTGGGTTTATCTGGTGCTCATGCTGCTTTTCCCAAGCTTTATTTATCTTTCCCTAAACCTATTAGAGTCAATGTAATCTGTTGATGACCAAATGTGTCCTTAGGAGCTTCAGTTCTCTGAATAAATTAGTTTTGTTAAATGTTAATTGTAGGAGTCTTTGTAGACGCAAGAGTACATGGTAAACAACACTGGGTGTTTCCTTTGCTAAAATCTGACTTTTGGGTAACTTTCTGCTTACTTGCTATTTCTGGTTCCTAAAGGATACAAAACCCTCTCCTTTGTCCCAGGAACCCTCCTTCTTACTTGTTTTTTCCCAAGATGTTGGAATCATATCCTTCATAACAACGCAAAACTTTAAATATGATATGAAAGCTAAAAATGAGGAAAGTGATTAGCAAAATCATCTTCATATATTTGTACTTTTTATAACTGCATATTTGTCGTCACCACATATATTTTCATTAAAATGTCATGTTCATTCAAAAATGATATGTCTCTCAACTATTTGGGGGGGAGTGTGCTTTAGTCAAAGACGAAATCAAACCTTTTCCATCGTTGGACTACTAAAACTGAAGGCACTTTATGTTTCACTTGTGTTTGGAAGCTCTACTTTTACACATGTTTTGCCTTTTGTGTACATACTAGGATAAATATCTTTGAGAAAAATGTTTATATCTTTTTCATCTTCTTTCTTTCAGTTTATGTGTCCTTAAAGTATGATCAAAGAAGATGTCATGGCAACACTGCAGCAAATGGATAGACCATGACAGAGGACTAGTGGGAAACAGAAGAGTACCCTCGTACTTGGCAGTGCTCTCTGAACGGTTCCCATGCAAGTAACAAAAAACCATAAAGACTTTTATTTGGTGGGAGTGAAAAACCAGAAACTAATTTGATTCTTATATAAAAATACTCAGTGTTTTTTTGGTGTCATTGCCTATATCTCAATTATATTGTGTGTGGGGGGGGAACAAATTTTGCTATTATTTTAACTGACAAAAAGGGTAGAATTGAAGAGTTTCATCTTTCACTAGCTCCTGTGGACAGTGAAATGGGAAAATGAGTAGTTAGAATTTACAATCTCTTACTTGTAGCAGGCTGTGTGACTGAGGCAAGGACAGAGTTCTAATAGGCTTGTCAGGAGCTTGCAGCTGAGAATGCCAACATCTAATCCCTTCCGTTGAGAGGAAAGACATTTTAGGAAACTGGGAAGCTTCATTTGCATTTAAAAAGCTATGCTGTATAAATTCAAAGTAAGTTTGTTACAAAGATCATGTAAGAAAGTGCTTAGAGTGATTAATGATTCAATTTCATCTGTAAATGTCATGTAGAGAAACGTAAAACTGGAAATTGTTATATCAAAGGGCAAGGTCAGAGTTTATAAAAGTGAAAACATTCAGGATACACACACTCTTAATGTTGACCACTTACGATGATGAGTGCTTTTGCCCAAGCATGGGTCACGCTCCATAAAATAATAAAATACACTCATAACAACCTCGGCATGCAGTGTACCTTTCATAATTTTACAGATTGTGTTAAACTGATTTTATTTTATGAAAATTATATACAAAATTGTGATGATGCTTTCAATTGGTTCTTGAAAATCCTAATTCTGCCTTAGTACTCATGCTGTTATTACTATTTTTCACGACAAACTTAATACAAGCTCTGTTAGAATTGAACCTTTATACTATAAATTATTTCAAAGTCACGTTTTCATAAAAAAAGGTAAATACCTGAGGTGTAATAAATTAATGAAATTGTTTCTGTCATTGGTTACTGATATCCTTAACTTGAAATATGTGCTACACTGATTAAAAAGAATGAGACACGGGCTATGTTAATGAATTGTGTCTTACAATTGATGTATTTATTTTGATAAATGTGGGAATAATTACTTACAATTATTTTAAATACTCTAACCCCATTTCACTTTTAAAAAGAGCTGATTAGAAAATTGGCTTCTCATACGCAGCATTTTAAGTAAGTATTGGTTATAAAAATATATCTTAAATGTACCATCTGCACAGTAGTACTAACTGAAAGCAGTGTCGGAAGCAGAATCTCACACAAGTTTTTCACTGATTCTGAGCTTGATGCTCAAATGGTTGTGAATCCAGAAGTTTAACAGAGTCAGACACAGTTGGCACAGTTGGGTTGTCTGGTTCTTTTTGCATCATTTAGCAGTGGCTTTAAGATATCATTTTCAATTGGTGTTCACTGCATATTCCAATATGCTGAACAATGTATAGGGCATTTCAGAGATGCAAAGTCTATGGCAAGTGATTGTTTCTCTACAATGTGGTTCAAGATATTTTATTTTTATTTCTTCTCCTCCTCCTCCTCTTCCTCCTCCTCCTCCTCCTCATCTTCCTCCTCCTTCTCCTCTTTATTATTATTATTTTAACCAGAATTAGAGCATTTAGACGATGGGATATCACAGAAGGCAGGGACTTCTTTGTTCCAGCTGTCCTAAATCGGCTTTGTTGTAAATTAGCTCTTTGTTGTCTTCTAGCCTTGGGACAACTCCAATTCTAGGAGTTAGAGACAGTCATTTTTTACAACTCCTATACGTTGTTTCTTGTCCTTACATGAAACTCATATCTCTCTTGTGTCTTTCACTTTTTGGCTTGAGCATAAACTTAATCAGGAGAGTAGTAAATGGTCATTTACTGTGGGACTAAACCCGAAACATGGGAAAAATAAAATTTCCAAGTCTATCATGAACTTATAGAAAATCATCTTCTAGAGCTATTTATCTGTCCACCTTATATAGTACTTCCTATTTCAACAGTGAATTCAGCATTCATGGAAAATGCCAGGATGACAAGTTAGTAGACAAGTCTTCTATTTTTATGTACCATAGCTATAGCATTCTTTACTCCACTCTGAAACAATGCCTCAGACCTCAGCTTGAGGAACCAGCTGTGGGGATCAGGGTTTACTTTGTTATTTTTTTGCTGTTTATCTTTTTATTAAATTTATCAGGGTGACAATGCTTAATAAAACTACATAGGTTTCAAGTATACAATTCTGTAATACATGATCTACCGTGTTTCCCCAAAAATAAGACCTAGCTGGACCATCAACTCTAACATGTCTTTTGGAGCAAAAATTAATATAAGAGAGAGAAATGATCTTAAATTTACAATGTAATGATGAGAATGCTCATTTTTCCATACGTTAATGCTTATAACTATAAATGAGGTTGGCCTTTCATAAGAGTATATCCATAAAAATACAGACGTTAGAAAATAAAAGTAAGTAAAAGTCATACCTAAAGAAAAATGTTTGAAACTAAGAAGAATGAAAAGCTAAAAAAAAATCAAATAAAACTAAAAAAATTTTAATTATATTTGCTCTATCAGAAATTCTTCCCAAATAACTTAGCGGGCATATGGTGGGAAATCAGTCTAAATCATTTTACTATTCCTCTTGGAAATCATATAGGAGAAAATCAGTATCAAAATTAAAAGAAATGCATCTCATATGAAAACGTGAAATTGAGAAATTTGGCCCTTCCTTCCTTCCTTCCTTCCTTCCTTCCTTCCTTCCTTCCTTCCTTCCTTTCTTTCTTTCTTTCTTTTATTGGGGAAGGGGAACAGGACTTTATTGGGGAACAGTGTGTACTTCCAGGCCTTTTTTCCAAGTCAAGTTGTTGTCCTTTCAATCTTAGTTGTGGAGGGTACCGTTCAGCTTCAAGTTGTTGTCCTTTTTTAGTCTTAGTTGTGGAGGGCGCAGCTCAGCTCCAGGTCCAGTTGCCGTTTTCTAGTAGGCTTTTTCTAAACTATGTGTAAACATTTACAAACAGTCAATTCAAGCACAACTGGTATGAAAAGCCATAATTGTTTGGAGGGTTTATGTAGTAAGATCTGGGGTCAGACTGTCACAAGCCAAAAATTAGCAGGAAATGTTCACCGCCCCCAGAAGGAAAGGACCTCACTCTAAGTAGAAATTGTTGTTGTAAGCAGTAAAGAAAGAACATGAAGGACACATAGTATGTATGAATATAGATTATTTTATATGCATATATTTGTATGTATACTGAAATTATGTATACGTAAAGCTATCATAATGAATGTAACAAAAAAAAAAAAAAAAAAAAAGTTGAGGGGAAGAGTGTTAGTTGTAGAAACTAACTACCTAATTTTATACACATATATATATATACACACACACACACACACACACACACACACATACATAGAGGTTGCAAAAAATGTATACCCATTTTAAGAAAAGAAAAACCTGTATTAAAATTATTCTGAAGCTAACCACTTTGAGCACCTCTTATAATTGCAGAAGTCAAACGTGACTTGTATTCATCTTTTGTTATTGGTATATATTGAGTATTGCAATTTTAATACAGTTTTTTTCCTTTCTTAAAATGTGTATACATTTTTTGGCACCCCGTGTGTGTGTGTGTGTGTGTGTGTGTGTGTGTGTGTTTGTATACACACTTACACAAATATAAATTTGATGATGATAGAGGAGATAACCACACAATGGTACAGAAATGTTTTAAAATATAATTTGATAACTTTCTGGAAAAAAAAACACAGAAAGTTCAAGTTTACATATTGATAGAATACACCATATTGCAGAGAACATTGACCAAGACCTATCCACATAAACATTTTACATATGAATAATATATACATAAAACTTTAAATATAAACATGCCTTTGGGCAGCAAAGCATATTGTTCAAGTCACTTAAAAATAGAGAAAATCACGTAGGCAAAAATTTCTCCACAGCAAGTTACTTTTTTCAGTTTTTGAAAGTTATAAAACTGCCTTACTCATAAAAAGAAGGTTTCAGGAGAACAAAGCAAATACACATTAAGCAGATATAAAATGTCCAATTGTCATTTACTTTTCACATGTTTAAACTTGAGGAATTATTTTTAGCCATTCTCAAGCAAAATAATATAACCATATCAGTATTGATTTAGAGATGCTGATTGGTTTAACTATAATGTTTTTTCTAAAACTAAAACAATACATTTTTAGTTTTTTCTAAAACTAAAACAATACATTTAGTTTTGCTATACAGTATATACATGTATATATATTTGATATATGACATATTTAAATTGGTAGTATACATGTACATGCACAAACAACTTTGGCTAAAATCAACACATAAGACATTACATGATTTTATTTCTAATTCAATGTGTGTTAGTCAATACAACATTTGGAGATATTTTATATCATTCTAGTATATATTTATTGCAAATGGTCTTTATCTTATTTGATATTGTGATTGTTTCTGCTTCTTATAAATGAAAAATTAGACCTCATTTGCAATATGGATTAATTTCAGCAGAAAAAAAACACAAATAATACATTAGTATAAAACTGTATGACCTTTAAGATATAACTCAAAGTTACCTGCAGCAAGTGTATGACATAATCCAAAAAAGAAAAGAACTATGTGACTTTTTTCAAAGGTGAATGAGCCATGAATATATAACTGCTTCATTGTCACACTTAATCTCCTTCCTTTTCAACTTAAAAATAATTGATTAGACTACAGCTACTAAAGATTTTACTTATTATGAGTAGGAAAATGAGGAAATGATTAGGAGACGAGGAAAATGAGAAGATAATATGATGAAATACACTTTTCACACATTTTTATGATTTTATAAATATCAATAAAATTATATAGGTTCCTAGTATCACACAGCCTAAGATTTCACTGAACTTTCTTAACCTCAGATTTCATTAACAGTGCTCATACAGGAAATAATGTCCTTCAAAATCTTTTAAATATTTCAGTTTTCTTCCTCTGTTTCCAAAGTTTACCTCTCTTTGATTTGTTGAGTAAAAATACAAACAATCTTTCAGGATGCTGATATACCTGTTAAGAATATATTTTAGGTCTTTTCTTCCCCTTTGGCAGTCCATTGGAATGTTCTTAGGGAGTATTTATAGTTAATCAATCATCCAGTAACTTGAGTTTTGTGGAAGATAAAAACAACAACAAACTAACGAAGAAAAAAAAAACACAAACAAAAAACAACTTGTAAGGTAAAGTATGATCCCTAATAGAATGAGTTAACAATCTTAACTAATGACAATTTCCTTCTAAAACACTTTCAAACATATTCTCTGAAAGTTTTTTTTTAACTTTATATTGACATCACATAAACTACATATAATTACATCTTTTATACTTGTCCAGCTCAATATCTAATTTTTTTGTTTCTATGTACCATAAATTTTGTGTTTTAAAGTCACTCTTAAACAGACTTCTATGCAATTTACATGAGCTTTCCTTGATAAAAATAGACTGGAGCTTTTCTCATTGTATGTTTTCTGTATGTAAAGCACATTGACATCTACCTTCCACTCATCTGCCCACTTACAGTTTCACTATTAATAGCTTGCAAGTAGAAAAACAGTGGAGCTTTTTTTTCTATGTGTAACTCTTTAGAATTATTTAAAAATCAGGAGAAATTGAATGTCTACTTTCATTCATGACACAAATAAGAACAGTGCCAGGTACTCTATTTTTGGGGATCTAGACACTTTAATTTCTCATCTTCAAAATGCTAAATTATTATTAGACGTGTCCTATCAAATACAGATAGGTAATATATTTCATGTTAACAAAACACATAAATTCAAACACTGGTTTTCTAATATTGAGATGAGAGGTAGTATTTTTTGAGAGAAACTGGGCTCTCTATCTCTGAGACTCACTTTCTTAAAAAAAATCTCATTACAATAGCCACCGCCATCACCACCTTGACTTAGAGAATCTTTACCTAAAATCTCCCACTCAAAGCTAAATTTGTGTTCCTTCCTTTTCTGTGATTACATGTAATGTAAATCTGGGACATTTCAACAAAAAGTGTAAAACCATAGTAAAAAGGAAATCATCACACAGAGCAATTTTTAATTGAATTAGCAGTAGTACAGAATAATTTATTCATCTTCAGACTGTGACATCTGTTAGGGTCAATTTTTCCCCAACCCCTAAACTGTCTTGTGGCTAAGACTCCTATCACCCTCCAAGAGTGACCTTAAACCTAGCTAAACTTCGATAGATAGTGTGGTTCTCAACTGGAGGTGATTTTTGTCCCCCAGAGGGTATTTAGTAATGTTCAGAGACACTTTTGGTTGTCACAAATAACTGGTGGAAGTAGGGGTCTATTAGTAGGAGGGTACTAATGACTTCTATGGATAGGTGTCAAGGATGCTGCCAAACATACTAAAATGCACAGGAAAGCCCCCTAAGTGTAGATTTATTTGACCCCAAATGCCCATAGTATCAACGTTCCAATATAAAGTTCCAATATAAAGTCCAGGTCAAATAATGTTACGATCCAGACAAAGAAAGTAATTTTCTCTACTACCTTCTGCAGGCCTTCCAAGTTATTGCTCCAGATAGAAAAGTAACGTTTTTTCAAGGGAAAAAAAAATGACAATGGGAATTATTTTTCCTTTTGAGGTACCCTACTTTTATTCATAACAGTACAAATAATATTATAATGATAAATACAAAATGTTTGCTCAAAACTTCATCCAAAGACACATGGCGACTATTAGGACTATGCTGCCTAACTTTTCATATTATAAAACGACAGTTTAAATTGTGGGAAATTTAGTTATTCATATTATCGTATACAGAATAGTATTCTCCCTATCAAATGTGAACTTTTCTAGAGACTGTATGTTATACTAAAATATTACTTTTTTTTAGACCTCATTTCATCTCAGTTTCAATTGTTCTGAAAGTCACATTTGGAGTTCCCAGAATGCATCTTGAGTTAGATCTTGAGTCTTGGTGAGAACCCAGGGGTTTTCAAAAGTTCCACGAAGTTTACAGATATACAGCTATACCCAAATCGGAGATAACACAGATACCCACCTTTCCAAGTCACTGTAAACTGACCCAATGAGAATTTTGTTCAAGTGAATAAAATGAACTCAGATCTTAAGAAAACTGAAAACAAACTGATTTCTGACAAAAACCCAATGGATTATGATTTGGTGTACAGGCACTGAGGCTATAACAATTTGGAACTGTTACCCATTGACGAATAAATGGTGTGGACCTTGACGACATGGGAATGGAGACTTTGGTGGTATGCAAACCAGGTGTCCCCTGATTTTTTGAGCTTATAGATAGGTAAGGTATTATAGCCTATCCATTCATCTCTCTGTCTCTTTACCTACTCTTGTCCCATTGTAAGTTAGAACTCTAACTGGACTGGTGTAAAACCAGCCCACATCTGATGTAGCCAGAATAGGAGTAGATATTCTCTTTTCCTCCTTGAGACTAAGAGAACCATAGAAAGTCATTTCTCTTCTCTGTCATTCCACAGCCAGATTATAAATTATTTCTGTAAACTTAAGTTTTGCTTATGAATATATTGTCAATATATTAGAGTCTTGTCTATATAGAGATCGCTTTTTCTTTTCTTCTAAGGTATTAAAAATTGCAGGAAATTCCTTCATTATATTTTTCACTTCCGTCACTTATTTTCCTGACAGTAATCTTGGAATTTACTGTTCTTTCTGGATTTCTAAACAATAATTCTATAGGGTGGAAAGCTCATAAACCTTTCCATCTTAGTTTTCTTGTTTCATTTGGCCAATTTCTTGTCTGAAAATCCCTGGGAAGACCTACCTTTTCAGACTGTGTGTTTCTATGTTTCCAAAATCCCTTTTTATTAGCTGTTACAGAAACTATTTTTGCTTCTTTGTTTGCATGTTTGCAAACATCTTTCTGGCTGAGTTCTTTTTCTTTTTTCTTTTTTCTTTTTTTTTGGGGGGCACAACCTCCCACAAAAGCCATACTTGAATATCTTTAGTCTTGACCATAGGATACTCGAAACCATTTACATTAATAGTCTGATTTTTTTTTTTTCTATTCTCTGGGGGGAAAAAAACCAAATCAAACAAAGAAACAAAAATAACTACTTATGAAATTGACCAAGAAATTAAATTTCACTACTGATCACTGCACAGACGAAACAAATTATCATAATTTATTAATGCAAAACAAACATTAATCTTCCAGGATAGTAAAATCATCAGTTGCTGAGATCTGATTGACCTGAGTCTGGTCTCTGTGAATTAACTTTGGCTTGTGAAATCTGGCTCATTCCTAATGTTGCAAACATTATGGACAGAAGGGCCATTTTTCCACCTTTAATTACTTTGTCAAGTACAAATGCAAGGGAAAAAAATGTATTCTCAATAATACGGTTAAGATAAACTAAAATATTTAAAACTCATCTGAGGAATGGGGTGATATTTTATAGCTTTTTTTTTTTATTTTTAATTTATTGGGGTGACAATTGTTAGTAGAATTACATAGATTTCAGTTGTGCAATTCTGTATCACATCATCCATAAATCACACTGTGTGTTCACCACCCAGAGTCAGCTCCCCTTCCATCACCGTACATTTGATCCCCCTCACCCTCATCCCCCACCCCCCCTCAAATGTCTACTCTTAGTGTTTCAGTACCTATCTGTTGGGTAATATGCATAAATGGTTTTATAGTCACGTTTTCAAAATAATGATTCTCTCCTGAAGAGTTTCTTTCCTGTGGCATCCATCTGGAATCTCCTCAATTGCAAGAGAAAAAAAAAAAAGGAAAAGCAGACTAGGGACAAAAACAGACTAGGTATATAGCACACAAGAAATTTCATATTCAAATTCAGTAGTTCACTCAGCCTACACAGATACAATTCTGCCTCATTTTTACTTGACAACCATCTTACAAAGGACATGGAAATTTCCCACCTTTGAGAATTTTTCTGTTTTTTCAAGCATTTTTCCATTTCATATTGAGAAGCTTGATTGAGAGAAAGAGAGAGATAAAGAGAGAATGAGAGAGAGAGAGGAAGAGAGAGGGAGGGAAAAAGAAACACCAGATTTTTTTCTCTCTTGCTACCCTATTTCTACCTTGCAAATTCTGGCTTCCTGTTGAATCATTCCCTGGGATATTGACACTAGGAACAATACTTAGTAGAGAACTTTCCGCCTTCCTACAGAAATATAAACTTTTTTAAAACTCCCAAATGATAGTAATATCAGAATACAATATACTTATCTTAGTGTTAACTTAAGAATTACACATGTGAAGGAATGGAGAAATATTCTGGTTAAAGCTGTGCTATTCAAATTCCATTACAGTTTCATAGAAAATACTCATATGGTTAAAGAGTTAAGGGAAATCTATTGTAACATATTACTGATTTGATATGGTTTATGGATTGTCATCTATATCGTTACACAATATATTGATCCTAAAATTAAGTGGTTGATCTAAAATTCAACCATATCTTAATTAAATGCCATGTTTAATGGAATTAAGTTATTCCCTTTTAGGAATAACCAAAGAAAAATTCTTTAAAAAAATTAGATTTAAATGTGGATCTCAGAGTCAAAAGACCAGGTAAGCTTCACCCCTTGCTAAATGATGTTTTCAAAAGCCTGTTTGTATCTCAGCTATTCATGGGAACAAGTAACTGAAATCTTTGTAGCTGACCGTAATGAAAATCCAATGCTCAAAAACATCAAATCCAACTTAGTGGAGGAAGAGGGCTATAGTTAACATGTACATTCATTTTCTCATAGACCTGGGCTTCTTCCATTTTGGGCTCATTATTTTCAACAAAAGACCATTAAGTTAGCTATGGAAGCAGAAAAAAGAAGAGGCTCACACATTCTATATGTTTTATAAGCATAGCCCAGAAGTGGTTACAGCACTATCTCCGTTTCCATTGTGCAGAAGTTATTTCATGATCCCACAGACACAAGGTACCAGAGGTATATAGTTTTCTTTGAGCCCAGGAAGAAAATGAAATATTGTTTACTGAACACCAAACTGTCTCTCCTATACTGCTGTTATCTGGTCCTACCATATCTTACTCCACTACCTGTCAGAGCATTGTTTGCTAACTTCTTTATTTTATGATTATCCTTTCTATCTAAAAATGTTCTCTGATAAGGGACATATTTATTTGCTTTGCCACGGGAATGGGTAGTGGTGAGTCATTGAGAGAATGGGAAACCAGAGAAATGGAAGTGCAAAACAAAAAGAATAGACTTGAATATTGATATCACAGAAGGAAGATTTTTCTGATTAAAAATAAAATAAAATTTAATTGACCAAGTACCATTCTAATTAAAAGATGTTTTTAAGGCCAAAGGGTTACAGAAGAGAGTTTGAAGATATTTATTGTTGGACGAAGATTTTTGAGGGGTAAAACATAAGTTACCTGGTACGAGATGGCCCCCTCCAGATAAAAATCTCTACTCTGAAACACTATACATAAAAATTCCTCTCTTACTACTTATTTCCAAGCTAGATGAGATTTCAGGATAATAAGTGTGGAAACTGCAAAAGTTTTCATTATTTAGACTGATTTACAGGATGGGACTTGAGATTTGTATTAATAAAAATAAATGAAACCCACATTATTTCCATGGAGGGATTTTGAGTTTGCTAACAATGTTTAAACAGCAAATTTAGAGTTTATTTAAAAACCAAAACCAGTGCTTTATGTTGACTTATTCATAAGTTTAAAGATGTGAACGTGTTTTCCTGAAAGACCCTCTGACATGGCACCTGCTGCAAATGTTCACTTTATCACATTCGGCAGTGGCTGTACACGCCAGAAATTAATTTCTTTAATTTATTTCTAAATCCACATTAGAGACATTATCTCACTAAGCTTCCCCAAATCCCTACTATATTTATATTACTGATGAGGTAAGTAACACGGAGAGCACTAAAGGACTTTTCCAAGGTTATATGTATAAAACGACGCAGGGACCATCCCCCATAGCTTCAGATGCCTGGTTTAGAAATCCTATCTCTCAGTTTTGCTTTAGTTATTTTGCCCAAAGGAAAAGGTGTCCTTTTATAACAGACACCTAAACTTTTCCCAGGAGGGAAAACAGTTTAATAGCATCATTTTTTAAAATACTGGTGCTTTCAAATCCAACCTTCTCCATACCCTCCAGAAGAAAACATTATCAAATGTCTTAGCTCTCTCTCCTGCCATCAATCACTCTTCGAACCCTCAGTATTTGATCCTATTTTCAACAAAATAATGATCTATCCTAAACAAAATAACTACTAAATTCCCTTTGATCCAGTTAGCCATTATATATTGTATTGCTTCTCTCTACCTTTTCAAAAAGGAAATGAACATGTAGTTTAAACATAAACAGTATATGTGTTTATCTCTCTCTTACTTCTTGGCATCTTGCTGTATTGTAATAGTCCTCCAACTTGAGTTCGAAATCTATTCTTTGGAAGCTACTATTAACCTCCTGATAACCCGCATCAAAAGTTTCTATAAACTTTTCCCATTTTCTTCCTTTTATTCTATTTATTACTTGGTTCCCACCCTCCCTCTTCTTCATGATCTCCTGCTCTTGCTTCATTCCACTTATTTCTTTCTTGAATGACTTTCTTTAAGTTGGCAGGCATAATACTTGGACACAATGGAAATGAAATATTTAAATACACTACAGAAATATTAAATGTCCCTCCTCCTAAAGTCCCTTCTTTCAGAGAATCACTTTCAATGATTTATATTAATATTTGTCAGCTAGGTATGGCAATAATTTTAGATAATTTGATAAACCTCTATTAATTTTTGTGATATATGATTTAGTCCTGTTTTAAAGTCAAAGACCACTCTAGATATTCAGAGAGAAAACTATATGGAACTGGAGGGACTTTTTTTTTTTTTTTGTACTAGTTTCAGGTATACAAAACAATGTAATAGTTAGACATTTACGACACTCACAAAGGGATAACCTCCGCCAGTCTACTATCCCTCTGACACCATACATAGCTGTTATAATTCCATTGACTATATTTCCTATGCTATACTCCACATCCCTTGAGCATACATATATGGTCATACATATATATGTATATTTACACATATATATAAAATTATAGTTGACATTCAAAATTTTCAAATTCAAAATGGATTAAAGACTTAAAAGTAAGATCTGGAAACCATAAAATTCCTAGAAGAAAATATAGGAAGTAAATTTGCAGACATTACCCTTAGTAATATTTTTACTGCTATATCCCCTTGAACAAGGGAAGCAAAAGAAAAGGTAAACATATGGGTTATATCAAACCAAAAAGATTTTTTTCATAGCAAAGGAAACAATCAATGAAACAAAAATGCATCCCATTGAATGGGAGAAGCTATTTGCTAATGGTACATCTGATAAGGGGTTAACAGTGAAAATCTATAAAAATCTCATTCAACTCAACACCAAAAGAACAAACAACACAATTAAAAAATGGGCAGGAGACATGCAGAAACATTTCTCTACAGAGGACATACAGATGGCCAATAGGCATATGAAAAAATGTTCAACATCACCAATCATTAGATAAATGCAAATAAAAACCCCAATGAGATACCATCTCACTCCGGTCAGAATGGCTAGCATCAATAAATCAACAAACAGCAAGTGCTGGTGAGGATGTGGAGAAAAGGGGACCCTCATGCACTGTTGATGGGATTGCAGATTGGTGCAGCCACTATGGAAAGCAGTTTGGAGGTATCTCAAAAATTTGAAAACGGAACTACCTCATGACCCAGCAATTCCACTCTTGGGTAATTATCCAGAGAAATCCAAAACACTAATTCAAAAAACTATATGCACCTCTATGTTTACTGCAGCATATTCACAATAGCCAAGACATGGAAACAACCAAAATGTCCATGGGTAGATGACCGGCTAAAGAAACTGTGGTATATTTATACAATGGAGTATTACTTGGCCATAAATAAGAATGTAATATTGTCATTTACAACAACATGGATGGACCTAGAGAATATTATGCAAAATGAAATAAGTCAGATGGAGAAATACGGACATTAGATTTTTTAGTCTGGTATGTAAAAAGCTTGGAAGTTGTGATTCTCATGCACACAACAAGAAAAAAAAAAAAGATGAACAAACTCAAAATATACAACTTTTCTTAGGTCCATAAGAGAATTGAGGACAGGGCAAACCTCTGTCCCCACAGTTGGAGAGACAAATGGAGACTGAAATTTACAACCTGCCAAAGATTTGTTTTGTAGGAACCAGGACCAGGGGAAAAATAAACTGTAATTGATGAATTGTTGGAGGCTCAGTGTGGACATGTTTGAGATTGAAACTCTCTAGGAATTCCTCGTCTCAAAGCCTCCCGCTGTCTTCACTCCCCACTGGCAGTCAGCCTAAGCCTCTGTGACTGCTCAAGAACAAGATACCAGAGTAAACCCCCCACGGCTGAACCCTACTGCTGTGTGTATGCATGGGGCTGACCCTTCCAGCTGTGCACCTGCACATTACTGGCCTGACTCTTGTCACTGGCCACCAATTCCATGCACATACCAAGACCCTGTAGCCATAGAAGCATAGACCTAAAGCCAGGGCCCCCACAACTGCTTACGGGTGTGGATTCAGTCCTGTCTCCAGTCACTGGCATGCACCACTGGGCTCACCTATAGCGAGCCCCTCAGAGGCATACACCCAGTCCAACTGCTATCACTAGCCTCCACTGCTGTGCACATGCACATGGGGAGACCCTGCCAGAATTGGCAGCCAGAATCCCCAAGCTGCTTCTGAGCCCGAATCAGGCCCTCTCTCCTGTCACTGGTTTGAGAACCACTGAGCCTACCTGCAGGTAGCCCTTCCAGCTGTGCACTAGAACCTCACTGGCCTCCATTGCCATGTATGTGCACGCGAAGGAAACCTGCAGCCACAGGAGTGTACCACAATAGCTGGGATTGCCGCAGCTGCCAGTGTACCTGCACTTGTCCCTGGCCCTTGCCATTGACCCTGGTCCTCACCACCATGTCTGTCTGCAATCTCCCCCCAACACTAAAAGACCTACTGAAGCTAGCTCTCCACAGCTGAGTGTGTGCATCCCATTGGCTCTGGCCACCAGCACTGCCTGCCCAGATCCCTAGCCACTGGACCTAAAGGTGCCATTGAGGACTCAAACAGTCCTTGCAGCTAGTGTGGTCCCCCTGCAGTGCCAGTCAGGAGCCATGCAGTTGCCGGTGCTATATAGCCATATATGTATAATGTATATAGCCATATATATAATGCCATCTGTGTATATGGAATGGAATGGGATATTATTTAGCCATGAAATGGTGGAAGTCCTGTCATTTGTGACAACATGAATGGATCTTGAGGGCATTATTCTAAGTGAAATAGGTCACAGGAAACACAACTACTGTATAACCTCACTCATAGGTGGAATGAGTGAGGAAACATCAAACTCATAGAAAGGGAGAGTAAAATGGTAGTCGTAGTTGCCAGGGGTTGATGGGTAGAGGAAGTGAAATGTTGATCAAAGGGTGCAAACATTCAACCATAAGATGAGTAACTTCCAGTAAGCATAGCATAATGAGCATTGTTTATAGTACTTATTGTATAATTAAAAGTTATTATGAGAGTAGAACTTTAATTTTTCTCACCATAACAACATTGTAATTATATTAGGTGAAGGATGTGTTCATGAACCTTACTGTGGTAAACATTTTGCAATATATATGTGTATGAAATGATCACACTGTACACCTTAATGTTACACGTTGGTGTGTGTCAATTATATCTTAATAAACTGAAAAAATGCTGTGAGAAAACTGATGAAATTCTAATAAATTTTTAGTTTAAAAATATATCAATGTTGATTTCTTAGTTTTGATAAATATGCATGGTTATATAAGATGTTAACATTAGTAGTAGCTAGGTAAAAAGTATATTATCTTCCTAAATCATCTCTCAATCTAAAATTATTTCAAAATAAGAAAACATTACTCCTCACTATACAACAACATGTCTCTAGGAACACCCAAAGATAACTTCAGAAACAAAGCCACCAGAGGAAATTTTAGTCTCTTGCACCACAGCTACAGCAAACGATACACACAGCTTCTTAGAGTGATAAACATAAAACCTTACACTAAAATCTTATCTCAGTCCTTCTAGCTCAGTATATTCTGGCCTACTTACAACAACAACAACAAAAAACTACCAGTCATACTAAAAGACAAAACACACAGTTTAAAGAGACAGCATGAACATCAGCTATATAAGGAAACGTGTACAAATGTGTTGATAAGATTAGGAAAAAAAATAGAGGGAGACGAAACTGAAGAATTTATAAAAAGGAAAAGAGGTAATACAGTAATTCAGATGCTGCTAAATCTCCTGAATAGAAATCAACAACAGATGCTGCCCTATAGTCAATGTTTTTGCAACTACTATTTGAAGTGGTAGTGGGAGTTTAACCAGTGCTACCAGACAAAGGCAATTGGAGAGACAATGATTGGAATGGTGAATTTATAAAGCTCTGTGACAATGAACAACCTGAATTTTGGGGAAACTATAAAAAAATGCATGAAGAAATGACTGCAAACAATAACAAAGTTTAGTCAAACATTAGCATACACAATTATCAGGCAGCAAGAAATGCCGGATGTTCAAGCCACTTTCAGAAAAAGAAGAGGCGCTGGAGATCTAATCGAGAACTTTGATCTCCATATTGGAGTGCTCCAAAGAATTTCAGAAGATTAGTCCATGTTTTAACAGTAGTAAGGCCTTTGACTGTGTGAATAATGGAAATCTGTGGGTTGCTCTGAAAGGAATGGGTGTGCCTCAGCCCTTGATTTTCCTGATGCGTAACTATACTGTGGGTAGGAAGCCACTGTCAGGAGAGACTATGGAGAGGCAAATGGTTTCCTATAGGCAAAGTGTCAGACAAAGGTGATTCCATTTTACTTCCCGAATTGTTTCATCTGTATGCAGAAAATTTCATGAAAAACTGGGCTAAACTCAAGGAAAGGAGGAGGGAAAACTGGTGGAAGACCTATCAATAATTTAAAATATGTAAATAACACCATCTTACTGGCTTTAAACAGCAGCGGTGATTTGAAAAAAACATGTGATGAAAGTGAAAGAAGGACGTACCAAAGCAGGTCTGCATTAGAACATGACTGCAGGTCTGCATTAAAACACAAAAATCATAACTACAGATGCAACTTTAATTTAGACAACGAAGACACTGAAATTGTTGAATATTTTGCTTGCCTTGGTACAAGTAAAATGAAGACGGCAGTCAAGAAATCAGGAGAAGGCTAAGATTCAGAAGGGCAGCATGGAAGAATTAGGAAAGTTCACCAAAAGCAAAGATGTGTCTGTCATTAAAGACAAAGGCTCAGATCACCCACACCCTCACATTCCCAATTACTAAATCCGATGCAATAGTTGGATAGTGTGGAAGCTGATAGGGAAAAAAAAAAATTCATATGAAATATGGTATTGAAGGAGAGCCTTACAGTTACCCTGGACCTCTAGAAAGATGAGTGAATACGTCCTACAGCAAATTAAGCCAGAGACATGGACGGAGGCATAAATGACAAGTCTGAAGCTGTCCTACTTCTGCTCTATCATGGGAAATCAGGGTTCATTGGAAAAAACAATGCTGGGAAAATGGAAGCAGCAGGAAAAGAGGAAGACCAAATGTCAGATGAATTGACTCCATAAAACAGCCACAGACATGTATCTAAGGATCTGAGCAGGGCTGCTGAGGACAGGACATTGTGGCCATTGTTCATTCACAGGGTCTCCAGGAGTTAGAGTCAACTCAGTGGCATGGGGCACACAGCTATATTCACATTTAGACAAATATGTATATTTTATACATTGTATATGTATATATAAGTGGATAAAGCAAATGCATATTTTTACTAATCCTGTACAAAATCAAGACGTGAGCATAACAGAAGAAGAAAAAAAGTACAAAATCAAATAATATAACTAAACCCCTTACATTTTAAAATTAAAATATCATGAGAGATTCATTTTTTTTTCAAACATAAATGTTTAGTTCTTCCTATGTAAAGACCAAGAAGCCATAATAGCTCACTAGAAAGAAGGATGACTAATTCCTAGATATGGTCTCCAGATATATTCCCCACTTAAAAGAGCCAAGGCTCCTTAAGAAATAACAAAATCTGGGGCTTGTCAGAATGTATGAAATAAGACTGGAATATCTATTTCACAAGGTAAGTAACTTTTAAAAAGTAGACTGGAGAGGTTCAGTGGGCGAAAGAAGGGGTAATTTGAGGGGAAAAAATGACTTAGTTGATTCAAATAGATTGAATATATAAAAATTCAATTTTACTATGGGCAACAACCAGTTCACCAAGTATTACAATAAAAATGCCGCACAAAAGGAAATAATTAAAAGTTTATCTTGTCTTTTCTGAAATAGCTGTATTTCTGGCTAACAAGACAGTCTTAGCTGATGAGTAATTCTCCTCTATGAAAGTCCAGTTAATAATTGTGGAAAAATATAAAATCATAATTTTGGGATTCCTAATGAAAAACTAATTGAAGCAAAGCCTCTTCATGTGTAACTGTTTTATAAAATGCTTATAGAAAACTTTATAAATCCAATAATCAAGCTTAACATTACTAACAGTGAGACAATTTATTATCTGTGATGGGACAAAATATGAAATGCATAGCACGACTTCTAATGTATTCCTAACCAAAATACAGAAATGAAAATCTAATCAAGTCATTAAACATAACTTTGAATTCTTCCTCCCAGGGATGTGCTGAGTAGAATTACCCGTTAAATAATGTCACAAAGTATCAAATAAACAATTTTAACCCTGACTCAAACAAACAAAAAATATGAAAGTTTATTTTGCAACCATTGGGATATTTAATATAAAGTAGATATCAAATGATGCCAAGAATTTATTTTTAATTTTGCTATGGGTGATGATGACATTCTTACTACATAAAAAAAATAGCCATATTTTTAAAGAGCTAATCTGATATAGAAGAGCAAGGGCATGAAAAAGGAGAATGGCTCTAACAGTAAAAAGCTAACAAACAAAAAAAAGTAAAGTTAAAGCAACAATTACTGATAGTTAATTAATTCGGGCAATGATTCTGTAGTGGTTCATTCTGTTCTTTCTACTTTTGTATTGTATGTCTATAATATTTTATAGTTAATACATACATTAAAAGTAGATAAATACACAGATAGATAAATGTCCAAAAGAAGACTGGCAGAGAGAACAGAACAAAGGGTCACAGTTCAAATTGAACTGTGGAGAAAAATAATACAGAGTAAGATCAATGCCAGGAATTCTTAAGCTTACGATCAACTAATAAAAAAGAGCTATAAAGAAATCTGAAGTAAGACGAGGAAAATTTATTAATGCAATGCAATCAGCTCCTCCTCTGCGTCCCCACCCCAACACTTCCTATGCTGAGAAGCAGTAGCAGTGATCATTTCCAACAGGTTAAAAAAGTATAGAGCTGATTCCCAAATAAGTATGGATAGTTTTCTCACCGAGGATTCAGGTGTAGCAAAATGGATCCTGAAGTATCTCCAGATATCAGAGGAAGACAAAAATGTATAGTCATGCAGCACTTAACAATGGGGATATGTTCTCCAAAACCATCCTTGGCAATTTTATCCTTGTGCAAACATCATAGAGTGCACTTACATAAACCTAGGTGGTAAGCCTACTACACACCTAGGCTAGATGTACTGCTCTATAGAGGAAGAAAAATAATTTTCTCTTTACCCTTCTGGGTTCTTGACTAAGACCCTCTTCTAATAAAGGACAGATTAACCAAAGAAAAACAAACAACAGTTTAATAACACGAATACCTCCTGTATACTAGGAGACACCCAGGAAAACTGAGTAACTTCCTGAAATGGCTGAAGCCATCATCACTTTAAATACTATCTATAGCTGAAGAAAAAAGAAGACATTGGAGGAGTCAGTTATGGGAGGTTATTAGAAAAAGCACATTGAACAGGGTAAGGTTGTTATAAAGATTTAAGTCATTTTCTTCTGCTTTGATAAGATTTTCTAGAGATAAGGCCATCCCCTCTTCCTGGTAGAGCAAGGGAGACACCTTTACAAGTAGACATTTCTCTTCCAGACCTAAATGTCTTAGACAAAGGGTAACTTCTACTGGGCTTTCATAAATTCTCTGTTTCTTAAAATTAAGAAACATAATTGTTTCTTAATTCTGTCTACTGTTTCTTAAAAATAAGCAGCCTAAAATAATCCTTATGCCAAGTAGACATATTTTGGAATGACAAATTCTGATCCCCTATAGCTCCAGGGCTACAAATCCATATGGCACGTTTCTGTACGTAATACTGTATGTAATGGTAACACAATGTTAATTGTGTAATGTGCTATGCTATGATGTTACCGTGGCTAAGACATCAGTAGGCCATAGGAATTTTCAGCTCCATTATAACCACATGAGACCACCATCCTATATGTGGTCCATTGTCCAGCAAAACGTCTTTATGTGGTACATGAATGTAAATGGAAAACAATACTCCAGTGCAAGTCTAGGATGAATTCCTAAACATAGGTCACAGAAGTTGGAGCTACAAGAGAGGAATGATTGTTGAGACTTCTGATACCATAATTTTGTGACCAAATATTTGGACCCTTCTGCAATCTGGTCTCTGATCCTGCTGTAGTGACTCGGCCATCTTTCAGTTTAAACTCTGACTCTACCTGACAATTTGCATTCTTTGCATTGGCTGTTTCACTATGAAACTTGCTTTACTAATTTACTTTGCAGACTCTAAGGGAAACTGAGGCATTGGCACCTGTCATGTGATAATCCCTCTCCCCTGCAGACCATGTCTTATATCTCCACTGTCAGCCATATCTCATGACTCTGCCTGCTGACCAGGAGTCAACCGAAACTACCCACTATTCTTATCTCACAACCGCACTAGCTGACCACTGACTCAGCAGACCCCTGGAAATCCAGGTGCCCCACCAATCAGAAAATGAACGATGTCAGTTTATGGTCTTGTTTACCTAGTAACTCATCCCTTTGATCGGCAACTCCTTGGCACTCTTACCTTTAAAATCCTTGTATTATTGTTCCCACCTTAGAGTATGTCTTAGTTCATGCCAAAGGCTACGATCTCTGATGTATGAATCATATCTCAGAATAAAACTCTCTTTTATGCCTCAGAAGAGTCCTGTGGAACTTTCATTTTACATAATGTAACTGGAGCCAGACTTACAATGGTGCCACTCATTAAAAGGATAACTTCTAAAAGGGACTTGGAAACTAAAGGGCTCAAGATCCAGAAACTAGGAGACCTGTAAAAGCCAACCGCCACACATCCATTCACCTTCCCATAGTCAGCAGAGAATGCTACTTTCCTTAATCTGATGAGGACCACATTTCTCCAAAGATAAAAAAAAAAAAAAAAAATTTCGTTTTTCATAGCATTCACACCAACCAACAACATAAGAAGTAAAACAAGAATCACCAATGCTTTCCAACTACTCTGTGACACACAGTGGTGGGACTGGAGGACCGTTAGATCAAGAGACAATACAGAGTGATACTTGCAACACTCCAGGCAAGGAGCTGAGCAGGGGGAATGGTGGAGCATTGAGAACAGGAGTGTACACTGCAGGTCCCTAAGGACTTGAGTTGATGCCCTCTAGTGATGACTCTACAATGGGATTCCAGTAGGTGTCAACACCAGCTTCGCTGACAAGAGATCCTGTATGTCAGTTCAAACTGCTTCAGAAACATAAATGGTGATTTTCTTTATCTTTTTCCTATTTAAAGCAGTATCATTTTGTACTTTTCTTCAGTTTAACTGATGTATAATTGACAAAGTTGTAAGGTAATGTATATAAAGTGATGATTGATATAATTATAGATTGTGAAAGGATTTCCTCCACTGAGTTAATTAACACATAAATGGCAATATTCTTAAACTCCTAAATAATTGCAGTTGTCATATTTCCTAGATAGATTCTTATGATTCAAAGTTTGATCCACTGTCCCAGAATCATCATCACTTGAGAGTGTTGTAGACATAATGGTCTTGATATTCTCTATAAAACTATTCCATCAATTGTAATTTAATAACAATCCCAGATAGTTTGTGTATACAATAAAATTTGGGAAGCAATGATATATAATATCTATGAAATATATTACTCATTGTAAAACAATTTATCAATTCCTTTAATTTAAATAAATCAAACACACTTATACTTCTCAAATACATCATTTATACCCAAATTATATGGAATTATAAATAACTTGTTGTATCCTAATTTTAATTTAGGATCTTTAGGCTTCAATTAACATTGTGAACAGAGAAAAAGTCCCAATGTAAAGGAACTTTGATTTGGAGGTCTTGGACTCAAAAGCTATCTGTAAATTGAGATCTTAAATATTTTATTATATATTACTATTTATTTGTATGCTGTAAATAGTGTGTGCATGTGTGTGTGTGTGTATATAATCAAATCCTACATTTAAGAACAAGCAAATACTGATTTTCAACTGCCAAAAAAAAAAAAAGAATAAAAAATTAAATATTTGGGGAAAATCAAATGAATCTGAGTACCAATATTACAGAAAATTTAACTCTAAAAGATAGTCTCAAGTAAGACATTAATATTTGTAAATGTTATCATTATAATGTATCCAATATCCATAAAGTAAAAAAAAAAGAAAGAAAAGAAAAAGAAAAAAAGAACCTAGCTATTATGTAGTAGAAATAACCAGAGTTAGAAATTTTAATACATTTATCTAAATTTGGGAGGAAATTTTCAATTAATGGACTGAACAGCACTATGAACATAGATGGTAATGAACATCTGAGTTTGAGAACAATTGAAAAATTGAGCATTTTTCCAAAATACAGGAAAATATGAAAAATGTGAATTAAAATGTAAGATACCAGATTATCCAACATTTCTCATATCCTTCCTATAAGACTTGCATAGGGAGAAAAATGAGGTACCTGAGATAATATAAAAATAAAATAGAATTATAACAGAAAATGTCACAAAGCAAACGAAAACATCCAAAAAAATCAAATCTAAAATAACAACAAGTACACAACTGTTTTCAGGGAGAGAAAAAAAAAGTTATATACAAAGGAACAAAATCTAATCGGCAACAAAAGTTTCAAAAGCAATACTGGACACAAAAAGACTATATCAATATGAATTATATTTTGCAAACAATAAAGGCCAACAGTGGTTTTCTTAAACAAATAAGGTATTTATTGGAATGATATAAGTGGATCATAGAACTAAAATCAATATTGTCGACTAGGTTTAGAAATTGAAAGTAAAAGATATTTCATAGACTACACTATAAAGACGATTAGGTCAGGAAATTTCCATTGCTAGGTACTGGTTTTGCCAGACAGATATGAAAAGGGAGTTGCACCTTCTCTTCCATCTTCTCTCTTTCTCTTTCTCTCTCTCTCTCTCTCCCCCTCCCTCCCTTCCTCCCTCTCCTTCTCTCCTTCAATGCCTTAAGAAGAACAATGCAATTATTGATGCTACTTCTGATGCTTATACCTTAACTCTTAGTGGCTGAAGAGAAGGAAATTCCTTCCGGTTAGGATCCTACAGGTATGATGCAACAATGCATCACACTAGGATCACACTTACATTACAAAACTTGGAAAATTATGCAAAATACCAAGACTTGCCCTCGCTTTTAATCATGGGATGTTGTAATATAATGCAGAACCTCAGGAATCCCTATTTTCCATTCATATGTCTCCACAACCTCAGGGTATGACAAATCTTTATTCCTCTTTAATTGTCAGGATTAGTTATCTCAGAGGGTGACATAACTGCCCATTTTGTCATCATGAGAATCCGAAAATAGACAGGTAGCATAGCTTCCAACAATGGCTTGACCAGTATTGTGATCCATAATGAAAGTATTTTTGTTTGGGATTCTAATATGATATCAGCAGATTCCAGAATCACAGGGAAGAATGGTAAAAAAAAAAAAAAAAAAAAAAAAAAAAAAAAATTACTAGTGATTAATAAGATGTAATTGTAGGAGAAGTCATCCCACTTTCAATATTTGGGTCTCAAATTCAGGAAATCTGAAAACAGGAAAAATAGTACTTTCTTTTGTTCGCTAAGTCAAAAAATATACAATAGTTTGAGGAATAGCACCTTTAGTCTTACAAGCTGTAGTCGTCCAGCATTTCAATAAAATATAGTTATATTTTCCAGCTGATACAGAATATGATTAAGACAGGTAAATTATAAGATATCAGCTCTTTATTTCTTTCACTGCAAAAATAGTTTTTCTTCAGAAGCAAAGTTCCATGGTTTAATAATTTTAACAGAACCAGTGACCATGTAAATAAAATTAGTAATAGAAGTATGATAGGCAGTAAAATGTGTCCAGTGCAGAATATGTCTACTCTTGGTGCCCCCACCATAATGGAAAGAGTCCAAAGTAATTCGTTTTTTATTTGTTCTTCTCCCCAATGTATGGTACTCAGAAAGAAAAAACAAATCATAGCAAGTATATAACTTATTCCCTCACTCCTTGAGGGAATAAGTTATATACTGACATCTGTTTCACCACACTGACATCTGTTTGACCTCAAAAAACTTCCTTGTAAACATGCAGAAATAATTTTACTAGAAGGGAGATAACCAACAGAATTATCTAAATGTGTGTTTAGCAGAGTATACTTTGTCTATCTATACTGTTTCTCTGAAACAAATCTGGCTGTAAAGAAGTTACGCATGTAAATGCTCTAGTTTACGTGATTAATAGAGTATAAAAACTAAATCCGATAATTAAACAGCTTCCTCTGAGCTCACATCTACCACATAGAATTAGTGTTAGCTTGATCTCTAAAACCAAAATATGTACCAATGATGAAAAGAAACAATTTGAAAGTTTAGGGCATTGCAGGTGTCAGAAATGTTTTTTCTATGCCTGGTTTTTGCAAATATTTTTTGCTATTATTAACAAATTTGGAGATATATAAGATCTATGACACCTGGGAATAAGTTTTGACTTTTTTTTTTTTTTTAATTCCTTTTGGTCAATGAGTGTCTTAATGTAGAGCAGGGGATGGGGTAACACTTGTTTCTAGCAACGAGAACATATCATAAATGGTGTTATCAGGTGTTGTTTTATGCATCTCTATTGTTCAACATAGAACCTCTATTTTACAACTATAATGATTTGTTCATAAACACATTAAATGGCATGCATTGAAAAAAATCTTCTAATGTGCAATGTTTATTAAGGAAGAACTTGACAGTTCTCTTTTCCTAGTGCTTGCATTGATCACAAATTTATAGTAAGATGCTGGACCCGTGTTTATTAGTCCATGAACTATCAATGTATCTCTTTCCCAAGGCTATTTAATATTATCTCTCTATTATTTCCAGCCATAATACTAGAGAAGAAAGGTTATTGTTTTAACTGTAATCAACACCAAATAGAAAGCTTTTGTCCTCCACTCAAACTTTTCATTATTAGTGATTGAACAAATTGGTTAAAGCAGAATCCTCAAATGTATTAAGCTCTAGGATATTCCACTACCTGGCAACTTAATCATGAGTCAGTCAGTCTAAGACTGGGCTATTAATTTCGGCTTTGGAAAAATCTATCAGAGAAGTTAGCTATGTGAATGTGCTAGAAAATGTAAGTACAAGTTATTAAGACAGAAGGGTGACTCATTGTAGGTATGACAAATTAGGCAAAGGGTACATTTCTGTTGCTGTTGTAGGTTCTTTATTTTACTTATTAATGGGCCCAGCCTGGCCCAAAGATGTCAGAATGAAAACTGACAATTTTAAAACTGTGGAAAATATCGAATAAGGTTTAGGAGGGTTAAGTTTAGGTTACCTATACTCTAGTCAAACAGAAAGTAACATAAAAATAAATCTCATAATGAGTATGCGCAAATTAGTTTGGTGAGTCTGATAACCTGGCTTCCTGTATCTCCTTTTGAGTGTAGGGCAGAGAAATAGGAGACAGAAAGAAGAAAGGGAAGTAGGAAAGATGGGACAAAGGAGGAAAGATGAGAGTAAGGAAAGAACAAAGGAAGAAAGGAAGTAGAGAAGAAAGGAAATAATGGAGAAAACAAGGAAGGAAGGGAGACAGGGAAGGAGGGAGGGATGGAGGAAGGAAAGAAGAAGAAAATAAGGAAGTAAGAAGAATAAAGGAAAAAACGGTAAAAAGGGCAATAAAAAGAACAAAAAAGTAATAAAATAAGGAAAGAAGGAAGAGAGAGTAAAAGGAATTTAGAAATACACTCCTACCTTTAATTGACTCTGAACAAATGAAGTAAGATGTCTGGATGAGCACTGCTAAGCTTGGGGCCATTATAACTTCATACTTATTTATTGCTGTGCAATAAACTACTCCAAAACTTAGTAGTTTAAAATAAATACCATTTTATTGTGTCTTACGATTTTTTGAGGGTGGGGGATATTATTTACTCACCAGAAAATAACATGATCATGAGTTTAAGAATTTTTTTTATTCTTTTTTTATTTTTTTAATTTCAACTTCACCTATCACCTTCAGGTCGACTTTTACTGTACCAGTGGTAGAAACAGATTATTGTGTTATTTCTATTGACCATTGTTCCATTTCTGTTGCTGTAAATGATTTCCTTAGTTAACAGCAACATTGTGTGGGATACAATTACTGTGAAGAAAGTATTAAGTTCACAGGTGGTGGTTTTGGAGGAAGCAGTTTGGACTGAGAAAAAAAATCTTCTTAACCAGAATACATGTCTATTTGACAAATCACTGTTCCCTACATAATCAAAAGAATTCAATGAAATTAGCCTATTTTGTGGTGTCTCAGTTATACCCCTGGGACACAAGGGGTATATCGGAGGTAACTGAGTCTATAGAGTGTCTTTCCTTGAATTAGAAAGAGGTGTCTCTTTCTTCAAAACAGTTTACTTACATATCACAGAAAATTACCATAATAAATATATGAGGTGTATGATATTAATGATATCATTCAGGGTGGTACAGTATAACCAACGCTAAACAACTTTACATATGGACCTGACTGTAATAGTTACGTATTATCTTTCTATGTACATATTTATAAATATTAATCACTGTTTTTCCCTCTTACTCATTTTCCTTCATTTAACAGTAATCTAAATTATTTTTGTAGTGGTTAAATTATAATTTTGTCTGTATATTATAAAGTAATAATGTAGGATACATAGAATAATACTGAATATCACTTAAAAATGAGGAATTTCTAAAAAGATTATGGGTCTCTCCTACTGACAAAAGGTTGGGTGTGTTTTCACAATTATGTAATTATATGTATTAGGTAAAATTAATTTTTATTGCCTCAGTTTCTCTTTTGAAGTTTAAGTTGAAGGACGTGCATGGATTCGGAGCAGCCAAAGAAATAGAATGTGACAATTATTGTGATATTCTATTCCACACTCCTTCTAGAATGACTTCTTATACCACAGAGGCTTAGAAGTCTGAAAACTGCATTTCCTGAACACTTTCATAGCTAAAGTTCTGAATGCAGATTGGGCTTTTGCTGATTAGATGCATTTATAATAGATATATAAGGCACAATTAATGCAGAGGATATGGCCCTACCTCTCTTTGCAAGTTTTCTGAGGGTTAGACAAGGTTTTGGATAACTTTTTTACTCTGTACCACTGTTACAATGTCTATTATCCATCTTCTATTTCAGTCATAATTGGTGGTAGTGGTGTTGGCCTCTTGTTTTTACTTTTTGATCCTCATGTACCTGTTATGGTTAAAGCGATCTTAAATCAGTAGTTTTTGTGTTGGCCTGGAGATAGTACTTTCCTTGACATATAATTCTGTTTTTTATGATTTATTCATGGAATCCCTGCCTAGTGCCTGTATCCCTTTCTATAGCATCGTAAACACACACTATTTTAAAGCTAAATATATTGTAATTTAAATGTATTTTATTCATTGCTCTGAATCCAGAACTAAGGCTGTAGGTGATATCAAAAGTGAGTTAAAATAGATGAAATTGACTCCTTGTCAATGACCGAAGGCAAAGAACCCTAGTGATTTATTAACGTGTGGCAAAATATTTCATGAAACTGTAATCTGTGTTGATTCTCAATGGCTGCCCATATTACTAAGAGGCTGAGCATTACTAGAATTATTTTGTAAACCTCAAGATGTCACTGTGTGTTGGCTGCTGCTTTTGCCTTTCGCCAAGTTATTATGAGAGCAAGATTAGCTGAGGCTCACTATCACAGGTAGCTGTGAAGAAGCCACCTTAGCAGATTAGAAGGTGAGAATTGTCTAACAGGCTCAGTATAAACCAGCCAGACAACAGGAGGCAGCCCAAAGCCAAGTATCAAATATCAGATGTCACCTTCCGACCAAAGCCTGTCATTTTAGATGCCCTCAAGTTTGACTCAGAGAGAAGAAAGGGCTCAGAACAGAGGCATTGATAATTTCTAGGAGTCTGTATTTGGTCTATACAGAGCTTACCAGGTGCTCACTTGCCTATAGAACAGACTGAAAGAAAATAGGTCAAAAACCAAATTGGTTTCCAGGGACTTATACTGCCAAAGAAATCACAAGTCTGGCCTGAAAGGCACAGCGGTTGTTTGATTCCTAAGGCAAACCCCGGGCTTCAAACCTGCACAGAGGGAGGCCAGCTGTGATTCTGGATGGTCTCAGACTTCTGCTGTGCCCACAGAAAAGAATAAGTGAGGAGCGCTTCCGCAGTGAGCAAAGCTGGGGTCTACAGAACACACTATAACAGGAGTCACCTCAGTGAGTAAACCAGGGTCTCCATGGGTAACTTGCTCCACTGCTAAGTCAGGCACTTTTAAAAATTCCTGCCCAACCATATTTTCTAACTCCTAAAAAACAGGGACTGCTGGGAACTTCTCATTGTTTGTTTGTTTTCCAAATGAAGATGTTTTGTGAGCCTACCCTGTTCATACTACACCATTGGATACTGGCTGTGAGATGTTAAGATACTATTTCATTAGACTCTAGGTCACTAGACCACATATAACTACATGTAAACTGATACACAGCACTTAGAACTTGTCTTAGGCCTGGATATGGATGTGACAATGATCAGACATGAGTTGCTTCGTTTTGGGGATGTTGAGTTGATGCTGTAGGTAACAACGCAAGTATTGGCAGAGTCAGAGCTCGGTCATCGCCATGCTATACACAATGTCCTCCTTTTCTGTTTTGTAAAACTACTTCTGAGTTTTCGGTAGTCATATGGTGCCTACGCTAGGCCAGCCACAATTTCTCCCATTGAAGTTAGAGGTGTCAACGCGATCAGTTCCTGATAATAAGGATGTGAACAAAAATGATAGCTTTATTTTAAAAACATTGTGAGAATTTCAGTGACAGAAATACAATTATACTTTCACCCCTGTTATTCATTAATGCCATACCAATACTTTGTTGTCTTTATTGTAAATTTAAAACATTTTATTGTAAATTTAAAAATATTTCTGGCAGCGATATAAAAATGTATGTGAGACAATTGTGACCGACAGGAAGAAGAAAAAAGTTAAACCACAGGGAGATTTAATAGCTAAGATAATGTTGGAGAGATTTAATTTTATTTTCCAGTCACAGATGAGGGAAATTTGAAGAGTAAAAGCAGTTTAGAGAACACTCATAAGTTTGCATAGACATCTGCAAGACCTGCCTATTAAAATAAATATCTACATTTTGAAATAAAAGCTTCTAATTTATATCCATGTTTCATTTATATAAATATAAGCTAGATAATGAGACATATCTATCTAGAAATCACATACATGTTCCATTCTTTGTTCCTAACAGATGGAAGGGTGGAGAACTTTTTTGACATTATTATGTTTGGTGCATAAAGTATACACCTTTAAAGTTGGACGTTTTTTGTACAGATATATTTTTATGACTTTTTAAAATCGTATCTTTGCAAAAAGGAGAAGCAATTTTTAATATCTTTCAAAAGGTTTTCTGAATTTAGAGTAAACACAGTGAAGTATCGCTATTGCTTTAATGAGGGACAGGAATGAAAGTATAGGTGTATTTCTGTCACTTAACGATTTCTCGTAATGGTGTCAAATCTAAATCTTGTATAAAAGTGACTTATATTTATGGTAGAAACTCCGCAAACCATTAACTGTTTTGTGTATATGTATAAGCTGCTAAAAGTAATTTGTGGTAAAAGCCACAGTGTTAATAAATTTCCATATCTTAAAAGACAGTCCTGGTAAATTTGTGAAGCCCTTTAAAAAATTTCTACCTACAGTTTTATCTTCTCGTTTGTTTTCTCTTTTCCTCTCTGTTACCAAATTCAGTGTATTTACTATTTTGCTTCTTCAGAACTCAGTCTCTCTTTCTGAAGATTGTCTAATGAATGCATAAGACCATGATAACTACAATAAATAATAAATAGCTATAATAAAGTTAAAGTGGAGGAGGTACAATTTCTAAAGTCAGGCTAGTGAGCATGGCAATTGTACTATATCTAACATTCCTGTAATATTCCAGCAACTCCAACATTTCCTGATGAGAATATTTCTTTGAATGTACTGATACGCATTGATTACTAAGCACATTATACTATGTGGGACAATGTGAATTAACAAAGGTTATTTGAATCATAATTAGATACTCCATGTGTGTATCTATCACTTACAGTCGTCTTCCTATTTTTCACTATCTGTATTCACATTAACTTTATTTAGTTAGTTAGTAGGTAATTCAATTCAGTAAATTCAGTTGGTTAGTTTAAACTGGCACATTTTTTAGATTGCCTGGTTTCAAATCTTGACTAAAACTTTCTCTCAAATTATGTGTGTGTATATATGTGTGTGTGTGTGTGTGTGTGTGTGTGTGTGTGTGTGTGTGTGTGTGTGTATATACACACACATAATTTGAGCAAGTTACTTAACTTTGTGTCTTTTGGTCTTCTAATCTGTCATGTCAAGACAACTGCCCATGTTGGAGGCAGTTATGTGGATTATAGGAGAAAATGCATAGGAGTTAATTAAAACAATCTCTGACACTTAGTAAACACCTAATAGAGTCATTTAACATTGTATTCATTATTACCATTACACTTAAAGAAACATACAAATACCTCTTTGATAATTGTATCCTAAAATACAATTTAACTGTATCCTATAAAATAATTTAATATTTATTCTACAGCATAATTAGATTCCTTATACTTTGTAGATAAATTAACCCTCAGAATTGAAAGTATTGTGTTTATAGGATTATGGCTGTGGTACCATTGTTGAATACAAAACCCAAATTGAGGGAGAGACCTGCATTGTCTTTGTCATGAATTTATTGCCTTCAACCCTGCATAGTCCAAGAAAAACATCTAAAATTTTAATTTTAAATGAAGCATTTTTGAACTTTCCATCTATTATTGAAAATCATGTCCAGTTTTGCTTCATAAATGAGTCATACCCTCTTTAATATCACTTGACATCACTTGCTATTACTACTACTTGGTATTACTAATGGCTGGTATTACTAATACTTTGTATTACTCACACGATATTACTAATAGTCTTTCCTTTCTTTACCTTACACAATAACAAATGCGTTTCTCGTATACCTATTATTTTCCTTCTATATTGTACAATAATTTCCAGAGACCTTTACACTCCTTCAGTCTGCTCCAGCTTTTTACTAGGATTTCATTATAGCTGAATCCTGGGAATGTGCTTCAGTGCACTTTAGTCATCAATCAAAATTTTATTTATACATAGACCATATGCCATTATTTCCTTGTGTTTTTCTTTATTTTAATTCTTACTTGCCTTCACAGGTGGGTGTTGAATTGAAAGTTCCAAATCATTTTATCTTAGAAAGTTGAAGGCATTTCTCCATTGTTATGGAAAACTATGTAGAAAATCTGATTTTCATTTTCTGGTGATTCTTCTCCAATTTTTTAAAGACTGTAATCTTATTCTTATAATTTTGAAATTTCTATGAGACTATGATTTTCTGTGTTCCTTTTACATGCAAACAATTCAACATTCAACGGGCTATCTTTATTGAACACTTATGCCTAACTTCAATGTAGAATGTCATCCACTTTTTTAAATTTGAAATTTGCCTTCCCTTTTTCTGTCAATTTTTTTTTCTGAAACTGCTATTGAAATTAACCTCTAGGACATTAATTTTAATATTTTATTGAGTTATAATCTACATAATAAAATGCACATGATAAACTATGCTAGGAAAGTCTGGTTGTGCGTGTGTGTCAAAGGAACATCACAACAATGAAAATAATGAACATATATCCACCCACAAAAGTTCTGCTTTATTTCACTATAAATTAGCTTGCATTTTCTATATTTTTGTATAATTGGAGTTATACTGTAGGCATTCTTTTGTCTGGCTTCTTTCCTCAGTATAATTATTTTTAGTTTTTTTCATGTTGTTTTGTTTATCAGTAGTCATTATTTTTCTGCTAAATATCATCCCAGTGGCTAGATATTCCACAAACTGTTTATACTTATAACTGTCAATGGTCAATGGCCATTTGGGTTGTTTCCAGTTTTCACGACTGCAATTAAATCTTCTCTGAAGAAGCATGCATAGGTTTTTATATGCACATATGATTTATTTTCTCTTGAGCAAATAACTATAATATATATATATATAAAACTTAACTTTATATGAAACTGACTATTTTCCTAAATTATTGTTCCTTCTATCTCCCTCCCTTCTTTCCTCATTCCCCACCCCTCTTTTCTTTTTGGTGACTATTGCCTCACTCAGCTTAACTTTCTAGCCCTACTACTTATATCCTATTTCTATCTTAATAACCAAAATTTTAATTATAAATAATGCTTCATTCTCTGATGGTGTGTTGTTTCATAGCATCTAGCTCTTACGTGAATTAATGTGTGAGTGTGTGTTTTGGGTGGGGCAGCATAATTTCAAAATCTAATTTGTACATTTAGTATCTATAAATATTATTCTACTCCTTTATTCCCTCATTTGTCTAATGTTCACTTTCTATAAGTTTGTTTTGGTCGTTTTCTTGCTTTCTTTTGATTATACCAATCTGATTTATAAATTTTATTGTAGGCTCATACTCACTAATGAAGGATTGTGTTAATAAAAGAGAAAGTACATTTCTTCCTTTCAAGGCAATTATGATGATAAGTTTTTTCACTAAATCAAAGTTAAAATTATACACACTGAGGTATAAACAATGTTAAATGATTGACTAAGAAGTAGGAGAAAGGTATTTGCTATCTGGAGAAATAAAGTTGAATTTTATGTAAACTAGAGGGATCACACAAAAATGTATAATTAACAGAGAGAAACAGCAACTACTTCCAAATTCCATCAAACATCTTATTATTTATAAGTGTTTCTACGGACCCAATAGTACCAATAACATTAAAGTTCTAGCAGATCGAAACTTATTGATTGATTGTAATTAATTCACTAATAAAGTATAAAATATGTTTCTGGTAGCAAGATATTCTAAAAATGTCTCCTATAGTGCTATGCTGCTGAAGCTAAAATACATCATTTGACATTAACACAATGGTCTTAGTCTTAGTTATGCAGGAGGTTTACTTGCGGATCTTTTCAACAGAGAAACACTACTCAACTTCTAATCAAAAACATCACAAAAGAGAACATATGTGTCTTTATATTTTAAAAGGTTTCACAGTTTGCTGTTTGTTCTCTGGTAGAGGTGAAAACAACTGTCAAGAAGAAATGTCTTCTTGAAAAATGCAAATATTACATGTAAATATTGTGGAGCCAACTACCTGAATTTTGGTGGCATAATAAAAACAATTATTTTAATATGTTCTCATATTTTATGCATCAGGGATTTTGATAAGATGTATTGGGGATGTCTTTGCTTTGCTCCATGATATGTGGGGCTCCATGATAAGGTATGAATGACTGGAGGTACTTTGTGAAGCTAGGGAATGAATTATCTATAGACATCTTTACACATATTTTTGGTACCTGGGCTGTGATGACTCAAAGGCGGGGATCAAATGACACTCATAAATAGAATTCTATATGCAAACGTCATATCTGGTTTGTGCTTCTCCCAAGATGGCATTTAGATTCCAGAGTGAGCCTCCCAAGAGGCAGCAACAAAAGAGCAAGTCATCCAATACTACAACACATGGACTTTTCTGACTCAGGATCAAAATTTATATATCAAGTCTGCTGCCACATGCTACTGGTTACAAGTGAGTTACCAAGGGCAATCCATACTTAAGAGGATCAAGAGAATGAGATTTCATTTCTTGGTAGGAGAATGACAAGAACACGTGGCAATAAAGCCTGTAGAATGAGAGATGCTGCTGGTCCATCTTTGCAAAATAAAATCTCCCACAATATTACAAAAAAGTTTTGGTTATTTTTGCCCATAATAGGTGATTATAATAGGAAATTTATTAAAGAATTTTACCTATACATAAATTATAATAAAAACAACTTCTCTGTAAGTCGTTACAGTAAGCAAAAACTTTGAATACTCTATATTCATGGATGGACCTTGAAGACACTATACTAAGTGCCCTCAAGATCCAGACAAACTCAAAGAAACAGAGAACCTATCGGTGGTTGCCAGAGACATGGGTTGGGCATGATGGTGACATGGAGGGTTGGGGAAATGATGGAGGTGGTGAAAAGGTACAACCTTCCTGTCATAAGGCAAATAAGTTCAGGAGGATATAATGTACAGCATGGTTACTATAGTTAAGGATACTGCATTGTATATTTGAAAGTTGCTAAGAGAATAGATCTTAAAAGCTCTTATCACAAGAAAGAAATCTGTATCTACAGGAGGTATTGCATGTTAACCATAGCTACTGTAGTAATCATTCAGTTATTAACTAAATGTATGTGGCAAATACTTACAATAGATACATATATCAAATAATTATGTTGTATATATCTTAAACTAATGTTATATGTTAATTATGTCTTAATAAAACTGTACACAATTTAAAATAAGAAAAGGAAAGCAATGCATATCATAAACATTGGATGAACTCAGATTTGCTTTCAATAAAAGCTGTGGTTATATAATAAAGTGTTTTAATAAAAATGTAATTACACTAATAAAAATGTAATAAAAACCAAATATCATAGAATAGAGAATATAAACAAAAAAATCAATTAACTAGAAAATTGTTATCATGCTAAATAGATTTAAGAGTTATTGGTTTGAAGTAATAAAATAGATAAAAGTTTAATGAAGAAAATGTCCATGGATAACCAAAACTTACAATGAGGATGATATATAATTACATTTATAAAGTTAGTATTATTTAATACCTTAAATAAATAATTTTTCACAAATTTATCTGAATTCGAAAGTTTTATTCTAATTATCTTAATTATCTGAAACATAAATAGAAAAATAATTCAAGGAAAACAGTAAATATCTAAAGAGACTGATTACTATAAACATTAAGAAAACTACCAGAAAATACTTCCAGGGAAAGGCAGTACTACCTCTGCCACATTAATTTTTCCAGAGTAAAAGGAGAAAGAAAGTTGCCAATGGCACAAAGTTGGCATTACCTGAAACAATAACAAAATAGAGATAGCGTACAATGGTATTACACACGTTAATTTCACTTACACATATCAATGCAAAATTCTAAGCATGATATTACCTCATAGAAGCTTATGGTAATGCTAAAAGAGTAACGGATTTGCCATTAAGAAGTCAGCTCATTCATGTTACATTGTTAACATTAGGATATATGTTCACCTAATTCATCATGTTAAATAAGAAAAGAGCACATTATATTTTGATATGTGCTGAAAATTCATTTAGATTCTCTTTTTACAAATGAAAATTATCTCTCTCTCTTTATTTTCTGTCTCTCTGTTTTTCCACTTTTTATTTCATGCACTCTCTTTTAACATTATTCATAATATCAGTAAGATGCCCACTATCGTCAATATTTTAACTTTGTTCTTGGAAAACTAAAACAAGATATTCAAATAAAAGTATTAGAAACCTAGTGAACCAAAGATAATTATTTGCAAATGAATAGCACTTCTACATAAAATATAATATCCGAGACAATCAACTGAAAAGTGATTAGAAATAATTACAGATGCATAAGATATTGATATTAAGATACATAAGATAAAATAAAAATGTATCTGTCTACAATAAATAGGTTTGAAAATATTTTCTATTTTTAGCAATGGAGCAGACTGAATGTTCAAAAAACTACCTATCATTTCATGATTAAAATGATAACTGTTTGATATTGTTGGAAAGCCATTAATTTAAATGCGTGGCTGAGACAGAAGAAAAATAAGATGATTCAAAGTACTATTCTATTTGATAAACTTGAGTATTTGTTCTTAGGACTAAATTATTATTCTCTCAAATACATATACAGGCATGATCATTCTTTTGTATATGTGGTATGTTCACCAAAAAATCAAAGTAAGAAATATAGAAGTGAAGAAACTATTTCCTCAAGTGCAGTAGTAAGCAATTATTAAAAATTTAGAAATACATTTGGAAATAATTGTGCAATGTTCATACCCTAAAATTAAAACAAACAGCAAAATTTATCAATTTCAAAACAGAAAGAAAAAAAGAGAGATTTGCCATAAGATTAAAGGCAATTACTCAGTATAATGTGAAGGTCAGTACTACACAAATAGATGTATTATTTTAGTAAAATATCAAGCAAAATAACAGAATTTTTTTTTTCAAATTTGATAAAATGCCATGATAGTTTTCAAATAGAGGATTAAACATACCCTAAATGCAACAATATTTTTGAAAACTTCTCCATTTGAATGATAATACATGAAAAAACTTTAAAAATGAATATAAATATTAATTGGTAAGCATTTGAAGAAGAAGGTAGGTATGATTTTCTATTAGTGTATGCCCTGGATAATAGTTTTCTCAAACAGGGATATCAATTCTTTGTGATATATTTTTAAACTCACTAGCAGTTTTCAAAACCAATACTTTACATTAATAGTTCATCAAAAACACTATGTAGAATATATTTTGATTTGTGTTCTTATTTACAATATTTACAATTTACATTTTTAATAAAAATGAATGCTATACTTAAACTACTTCACCACCTGTTGCCAAAAGCGTTAGACACTGTTTAGCTGTTTTCTTTGATGGAAGTGCCTGGGGATGATGAATCAGGATGCCCTAGGGCAGAGCATCTCAAATTTATCAAGGTAGTGCCCTTAACTCTGGATAAAAGTAAATTTTCACTCCTGGTCTATAGCCTGAAGCGGCCTTCCCCAATCACAAACTTTTTCTCAGAATTTTCTATTTAACCATACATTTTAGGGGGAATCTTACATTTTGCTACATAGTGTGTACTTGGTATAAAAATGGTTTAAAACATTTTCCATGAAACAAGATAAAGTTTACCTAACTTGTATAATAAAGCTTCAAATTTTTAAGTATTAGCGGATTGAAAAGAAAAATTATTTTACAGTCAAATAAAGTGAATCTGTAGGCCCTTGTAGCACATGAGTTGTGAATTGGTCCACTGTTGTTTAGAACAAACATTTCTGGCTTTTTACTGGAACTGGTCCATACCTTAGAAATTCTTTCCATCCACAAAACAATAGTACTATCTCTAGTAAAAAAGTGAAATAGTGACGTTTATGGTTTTCATGTTACTTACTACATGTTAGGTTTATGAAATTATATAGTTCAATCAACTCGTATCACTATGGCCACCTTTGAAGTACTCCCCTTGCAAAGCTATGCACCTACACCAGTGCCTAGTCCACCCTGAAAAGCAATTTTGGAATGGCCATCAGCTATCATCGTATTACCATTAAAGTCCTGAATGTCATCAAAATGTCTTCCTTTCAATATTTCCTTTATCTTCATGAAAAGAAAGAAGTCATTGGAGCCAGATCAGGTGAGTAGAGAGGGTGTTTCAATAGAGGTATTTGTTTACTGGCTAAAAACACCCTCACAGACAGTGCCATGTGAGCTGGTGCACTGTTGTGATGCAAGAGACATGAATTATTGGACAAAATTCCAGACAATATTCATCTAATTTTTTCACGCAGCCTTTTCAGCACTTCCAAGTAGTAAACTTGGTTAACTGTCCAGCTGGTACTAATTCATAATGAATAATTCCTCCGATATCAAAAAAGGTTATCAACATTGTTTTGACCCTTGATTTGGACTGATGGAACTTTTTTGATCATGGAGAGTTGGCTGACTTCCATTGTGAACTTTGATGCTTTGTTTCAGGGTCATATTGGTACACCCATGATTCTCACCAGTGATAACATTGCCCAAAACATTGTCTTGCATCTCCAAAAGGTCTTGGCAAACTTTGACTCTACTTTGCTTTTGTTCATCGATCAGTGAGCTCCTTCAGGACCATCTTTGCACATACCTTTCTCATGCCAAGATTTTCAGTTCAGATTTTCCTAACTGTCTCTCTATAGATGTTTACTTAGTCTGCTATGCTTCTCATAGTCAGTCAACAATTTTGAAGCACGATTTGACAAATTTTTGCAATGTTTTCGTCAGTTCTGCTCGTTACTTGACACCTTGACCACTCTTCATCAGTGACGTGTTCTCTCCCCTCAGAAAAACGTTTAATCCATTTGTATGCTGCCATTTTCTTCATGGCATTGTCCCCATAAAGTTGGACTAACATATCCCTGATTTCACTTCCACACTTGCCAAGATTAAGAAGAAATTTAATGTTTGTTTGTTGCTCTAGTTCAAGCTCAGACATTCTTGTGACGACACACAAAAACATGCAACAACAATAATGAACACCCCACAGCAAGATGCCGCCACAAATCGACAGGAACACTGCTGTGAGACTTTCATATACCAAGGTTATGAAACCTTACTCAGCTGTCTGTACAATGCTGCCAATGTAAGCACACGGTGGCAAGTTCGTGAACTTAATTGTCAGACTCATATGTACGGAAAAGTGAATACTTTCATCTTTATTTCATAAAATCATTTTCAAACTAAAAATGCACATATTCTTTTCCTATCAGGTTATATGAATTATAGAATCTTTCTTAACTAAAACAATCCTTTTGTTGCATCTCTACCAACCTGTGGTTATCATCCCAACACTTTTATTCTGGAAGAGTTGTAGTCTTTACAAGCACACTTGTAATTCATCATCACCATTCCCTTTACATCTGTATTAGTTATAATAATGATAAACTATTGCAACCATAGACTGGAAATTTATAATGGGTCTAAATACAGCATGTATTTTTCATTCACAATTCATATAAGTGCTTTTGGATCACAGAGATTCATGGTGATTCAGGTATCTAGCCTCCTTCCATCCTTTGCATCTACCGTTCCCATATAACTGTTACAAAATTTTACTGTGCCCCAGAATTACCTGGAGGACATGTTAAAACAAACATTGATTCACCTCTCACATGGTCTCCACCCAGGTATTTCTTATTTACAAAGTTGTACACTTGAAACCTATGTAATTTTACTATTCATTGTCACCCGAATAAATTTTAACTAAAAAAGAAAAAAATTAACTTTAAAAAGTCAGAGGTAGGTCAGCCAGGAGCTTGCTTGAAGCATGTTCACAGATGCTGCTGAAGATATGGCACACTTTGAAAATCCCTGTCCTAGGGTGTTGCTTTTGTCTGCATACAAGTAGTGGAAGAGGAAGAAGAATGTAGAGAGAGCACAACCACTCCTTATATCCATGGACTGAGTAGTGATTGCCATTGCTATTCATGATCTACAGACAAGAAAGCTTCCATGATGAGATGCAAGGGAAGGCTCACTGCTGGACAATAACTGTGTTCTGTGGAAAAAGGAGCACCAAACACGTGCTCTCTACTCACCCAAACCTGAACACTTCAGAGAAAAGAACAAATTCAGTATCTCTTATGCAGGTTCAACTCAAGTCTCAGCTTGATACGACACTCACAATCTATGGGTGATGTTTAATCATTTCTATCAGTTTCAGATGTGGCGCGGTTTGGTTCTGCTACCAATTTTTATGAGAAAGAACATATTACATAAGACCAAAAGAATCATTAAAGCTCACATTCATTGTCCACTTTGTGCTCAGCTCTCACCACCAATGTTAAATGGTCATTAAACGAGGCTGAGGGGACTGAAGGACAAGAAATTTGGGACAATATTAAATAGAGCATGGTGTCCCTATAGACAAAATCAATAGGCAGCAAAAAGAGTGCTACTTAACATACTCAGCCATAAAATCGGAAGGCAAGGGCTAAAGACTCAGTCACTTACCCAGTACTCACACCTGTGCCAGTTTTGAATACAAACCTCATTGGCACAAGAAGTGATCAACTCCCTAAGACCCTAAAACCACAGCAATTATATACTTGGAATAATTTCCCCAGTTTTACCAAATGAACACAGCCATTGACTCAGATGATTCTACGTTAAGCAAAGATGTTTCCAGACATTTTGAGGACTGTTTGGCATAAGATCTGGTTGACACTGATACTCAGTGACACAAAGTATCATTATAGCTCCTTTGTCAGAATGGGGAGAACAGATAGTAATTGGGGTCCTGGCTAAAGTCTAATTCACAGCAGGGCTGCAGGCTCAGCAGACACCTAGTGGTCACCTCCCCAGTTGCCAAGTGTATAATTAGTACTTCTACACTTGCCAGTTGTAGTAACCCCTACATTGATTTCTTGGCCTGTGGAGTAAGAGCTATTGCATTGGAAAAAGCCAAATGATACTAATAAAACTACCCACTCTCCCAGAAAGTACATAATATTGGCAGTAGAGATTTACATACCTTTAAAAAATAGCTCATGGCACCCCTGTGCGCTGTTGATGGATTGCAAATTGGTGCAGACACCATAGAAAACACTTTGGAGGTTCCTCAAAAAATTAAAAATAGAACTACCTCATGACCCAGCAATTCCACTTCTGGGCATTTACCCAAAGAAACACAAAGCACTAATTCGAAAAGATTTATGCAGCAGTATATTCCTTTGCAGCAGTATTCACAATAGCCAAGATATGGAAGCAACCTAATGCCCATCAACAGAAGATTGGATAAAGAGGTGGTATATATATATATACAATGGAGTATTACTCAGCCACAAAAAAAGAATGAAATCTTACCATTTGGAACAACATGGGTGGACCTAGGAGATATTATGCTAGGTGAAATAGATCAGACAGAGAAAGACAAATACTATATGATCTCACTTATATGTGGAATCTAAAGAACAGAATAAACGAACAAACAAAACACAAATAGACTCAGAGATAAAGGGAAAATAAAAAACCGATGGCTGCTAGATGGGAGGGGGGTGGAGATGGGGGAGAAAGTAAAGGGATTAGAAAGTACAAGTTGGTAATCACAATATAGCCACAGGGATATGAAGGACAGTTTGGGGAATATAATCCATAATGTTGCAAAGATTTTGTAGAGTGTCACATGGGCACTTGTCTTATTAGGGAGACCACTTCATGGACTGTGTAGATGCCAGACCACTGTGTTGTACACCTGAAGCTGAAGTTGAATAATACTGAATGTGTCAAATATATATATATTTATATATTATAAATATATATATATATATATTATATATATATATTTATATATAATATATATATATTATATATATTATTTATATATGATATAATCATATATATGATATAATCATATATATATGATTATATCATATATATAATCATAAAATGTAGAGTACAGCATAGGGAATATACTTAATGGAATTGTAACAGCTATATAAGATATCAGCAGACGGGTAGTAGATTTGAGGGTATGTTATCAGTTTGTGAGGGGTGTAAATATTTATTACATTGTTTTGTACACCTGAAAATAATAAAAAAATATGTGCGGGATTCTTCTAAATATCCAATATTTAAAAACTCTCTTAAGATATATATGAAAAAAGCAAAAAATCACAAGAAATTTTTAAAGCCATGCTACAAGATCAGTCTCAAGCAGGAGCCCCTAAACACAAGGTCTTTGAAGGGCCTCTAGTAACCCCTCCCCGCCCACTTTGCTCATCACTAACATTTCCATTTGGAGTGTGAGAGCAATGAGACTGAATATCCATTTATAACTTTTAAAAACTGAAAAAAAAATGTTTAAATGGACAAAATATGTCTTCTTCTAATCCATACAACACCTTGCAAAATTTACAGTTTTTATTTTTTTTAGTTTTTTTTATTTTATAGATAATTAACACAATCGATAGTGTTAAAAAAAGCTTACCCCTGGGTTAACTAAAAAAGAAAACATATCTATTTAACTTCAGTAACCATTTATTCCCAGTATTCTTTGCTGTCATTCGGACAAGATGAGAAAATTCTAAAAGAACTTTCTGACTGTAGGTAACAAAAATTGTGGACATAAAATATTGAGATATGAAACATTATGCTCAGTGAAAACTTAGCTCCTAATTACAGGGATCATGTGTTATCTCTTAGATCCCTTAGTGCAGCTTAACATTATTCAGTAAATAAATTAATTTATAAAGTAAATGTTGTGTAAATAAAGGAATTAATGAAAAAAACTAGCTCATGGCATCTCACTGAATCCTAGTAGAGACAGAACACTGGGCTGTGGAGCAACAGGGGACTTCCCATTATGCGCTGTGTTCTACCGGACCCACAAAGTTATAAATTCAGAGGGCTCTATCAACAGTCCTAATTTTGGAAATGCTATATCCTTGATTGAGCCTGAACAGGCTAACATGGCACAGATAAATGCACATGAGTGAGAAGCCTAGCCTCTCATGTCATCGCTAAAGTTCCACAAATAAACCCTTTGTAATTCACATCTTTGTTCATATTGGTGTCCCCATCTGTTGAATTGAATGAGAAGGAATAATCCCCAGGCTTCATTTATGAATGAGTTGACTTAGAATGTGGGTACCAGCTGAAAATGGGTGGCATTGGCACTACAGCCACATTCAGGGCAGCTATGAATGATGGTGGAAAGAAAACACTTCCCAGTGGGTGGAGCTGCTAACTATGAACCTGGCTACCAGCTCTTCATGGTAGCAGACGTGGCACATGGACAGATGGATGGATGGCACGTGGGAGTAGATACCGAGTATGAAGATACTATGTCACATGCTGATGCCCATCATAAAGCACCCACGATGAAAGCAGCATTGGATAACCAAGTTGATAAAATCACTTCACCCGCTGCCATATCGTATGTCATTTTGGGGTTGGCACGGTAGGCACACAAATGGAATAATGGCTGTGCTGCGGAGGTTAAATACAGCAGGCTTGGAATCAGCTTGAACCACCTTGCTAAAGTTTGTGCATGGCAATGATCCTTAGTCAAGGTATGAAACATTCTGATTAATAGTGTTGTTTATAACCATTGGTCTGAAGAGTTTCCGGCCCATTTGTTCCAGCTCTCAGCATTGTTTATTGATAACAATGAGATTGATGATTTGCACCTGGTCTCTGTGAGACCCTGGAGGACTCTGCTATTAAAGCTGGTTATGTAACAGAAATATGTTAAATGGGCAGAGAAGAAAGAAGGAAAGAAGGAAAGAAGGAAAGAAGGAAAGAAGGAAAGAAGGAAAGAAGGAAAGAAGGAAAGAAGGAAAGAAGGAAAGAAAGAAAGAAAGAAAGAAAGAAAGAAAGAAAGAAAGAAAGAAAGAAAGAAAGAAAGAAAGAAAGAAAGAAAGAAAGAGAGAAAAAGAAATCTCCAGCCAAGATTCCATTTTGAGCCTAATTCCACGGTGTTCCATGCATGCAGTGGTGGTTTCTTATCCAAAAAAACAAACAAACAAACAAAAAAATGAAATGTACATCCATTCACAGTCCTTACAGATACGGTATAATAGGAGCCCACACCTGATATTTCTGGACCCCTGGCTCTGAGACAGCCTTTGGCTGTGATGCATATGCTTACTTTAATGTTGTTGCCAATATATTATATATTTTTCTTGTAATAAATTATAGGTTGATAGCTATTTCATTTCTGATCATGTGAATCTTCTTTATCAATCAAACCCTGTTTTACAACTACTGCTGGTGCAGTGAATGGCAGAATTGGAGGTTATGAATTGACGCAGCAACGGACTTCCACTTACCAAGAGCAGTGTTAGCTACCACCGTTTCTTAACCCACCCTGCCAGATACAGACCTATTCTGAGAGCCCAGCATGACATTGTTCTTTAAGTATAAGCTACCTGGTGGCAAATCAATGGCACTGAGCACTCACTTCTCAAGAAGGGCCAGAAATTTAACCTCACAAGGTATTGAAACATCTTCCAGGTATAGGTTTTGCTTTCCTACCTATAGATCCTTAGATGATACTACTACATGCAGTTTACAGATTTCTATTCAACATGAATAAAATCTGTAATAAGTTTTAGATTGCTTCACTACAAATTATCACAAATTTAGTGGATTAAAACAATATCCATTTATCTCACAGTCTCTGTTTATAAAAAAAACAACAAACAACAACAACAACAACAACAAAAAAAAAAACAGGTACCTGTTAGCTGGATTCTCTGTTTAGGACTTTAAAAATTAAAGTGTTGGGTATGTTCCTTCCTGGAGCTCAAAATCTTCTCTGAGTTTATGGGTATTGGCAGAATTTAGTTCCTTGCAGTTTAGGATGGAGATCTCTGTGGCTGTCACCAGGGGCTCACTAGCAGCTCCTATAGGCTGCATGGCATTTTGTGCCACACGTGTCTTAATGACATGCTGTTTTCTTTTTCAAGGCCAACAGAAGAGCACCTTCTGCAGCTTAAGATTTCTCTGATTTATTTTGTCTCTGATCTCTGGACTGTTTTTTAAAAAGGCTCACTTGATTAGATAAGGTCCACCCACATTCAAGGAGAGGCTATACTTGTGGGTTAGAGTAAGCCCAACACATCAATTCCTTGGCCTGTGGAGGAAGAGCTGTCATAATGGGGAAAGCCACTTTGAAACCATCCTGTTCCCCAGCAAGGATATAAAATCTCTGCCAAAGGTTAGCAGGCCTTTTGAGAAACAGGTCATGACATGTCACTGAGCCTTAGCAGAGACAGAACACTTGACCAGGGAGTAACAAGTGACCAGGCATTTGGAACATCCCATTATAAGTTGTGTTCTTCCTGATCCATCAAGCTATGAATTCAGAGGAGCCTATAGGGGGTCATAAGATGAGATGATGTATACTGGATTACAGAGTTTGTGCCTATCAGTGGAGGAGAACTTGGGGGTCATTTTAGAATTCTGCCTACCATAGGAGACCAGGCAGCACTGCATGCAATCAGGGGACTCATATCAAAGCAAAAGCAGTGTGAGTGTGGGCCTATTGCTAAGGGATCCGCTTGCTGTACCACCACAACTCCTCAGAAGCAGCTGGTCTCCTGGAGGGCTGGAACAGCCTTCTACCGGGAACGATAAAGCACCAGCTTGGAGGCAAGCCTTTGAACGAATGGACTGCCATCCTTCAAGATGCAGAATATGCTTTAAGTCAGAAGCTTCCATATAGCTCTGTGTCCCCAAAAGGGCCTGGAAACCAAGCAGTGGAAGTAGGAGTGGCCCCATTTGCCATTATTCCCAGCGATGCACTAGGATTTTATGTGCTTCCCAGTCCTGCAACCTTGGGCTCCGCAGAGTTGACATTCTTTCCCCAACAGGACTCATTTTTGCTACAGGACACAGTCAAGTTTCCACTGAACTCAAACTGCCACCTGAGCACTTTGAACTCCTTCTGTCCAGGGATGATCAGGCTAGCAGAAGAGTCATATGGCAGGTTAATTGACTAATTGGGAATTGTCAGCAGGAAGAGGTAGGGATTTAACCTCTGCCTACAAAAGCAGAGGTCAGAGTAACATACAGGTGGAATCCAGGTGATCCACTAGGTACCTGTTAGTACTGCCATACCCCCGACTGCTGAATGGACAGAAGGTGCTCTTATGTTGGCCTTCTGGGTTACTTTTAGTAACCCTAACTGGAAAAGGTATGCATTATTTCCAAGGACTAAAATCCCACAGGAATTTAGGTTTGGATCACATCATCAAATAATACACCAAGACATGCAAAGAGATAGATGAAGGTGAGGGGAGTTTAGGATGGAATAGGGAAGGAAGGATAAGTACCAGTTATGGCCCTGACATGGTTATAGTTCATTCCACTGACCTACCTTTTCTAAGTTTCCTCTCAGGAAGAGAGGTCCAAGGCAGAGATGGAGGAACTGCTGCTGGAAACTCTAGTGAACTAGGGTACAGCTATGAGTCATAGGTGGTGGACTGTGCTGGTCTTTAAAATAAGACTCTCGGATCTTCTACAAGAAGCATATTGATCAGTGGCTGAGATACTGCTCTTCTGGACCCAGCCATACATATGTACAGAGGCCACAGGCTACATATGTACATACCCATGGGCTGCTGGTATCATGCAGGGCTGTTTCTACAAGATGCAGAAGCCTTTTCACAGGCCATTTTACCTCCAGGATGCCCCATTGTCCTGCCTGAAGCTTTCTTAAGAAACAGTGTTTAAGCTTGAGAATCTTCCTACATAATCCCTTTTACTTCTCTCTCTCAGACAGTGTGGAGTTTCAGGACACCCGTTGCCTACTCTACATTTCTCCCCTTTTCATTTGCCTGATAAATCTCTTGCACATGTAATCTTGTGTTGGCATGTGCTTCTTGAAAAAGACAACTAACACACCTGGCTTCCCCCAACACAGTTTACCTGACTTTGCGAAGGGATAACAGAGAGAGTGGGGACCTCACCTATACAGCAATAGTAGAGCAAAAGCCTCACCTATGCATTCCAGGTGCAGCTGCTCATGGTCCTGAACCCCATAGCATTTGGTTCTCATGTAGCACCTAGTACAAGGCTAAGTGGTGATGGTTAACTTAACCAGGGACACCATCAGCTATGAGGTCTTTTCAGCTTTTTAAATTACCTACTCAAAGTTTCTAAAGTGTGAATAGGATAAGCTCCCACTCTCTGGTGCTGCTACATTTCATCAATTATCAATTACTAATAATTACAAAGTAGGCAAAAACAGTTTTGACAGTAACATACACGTCTTAGTTCCATACACAATAATCTAAACAATTCCAAAGATGCTGCTATAAATACCTTGAATTGGGATGTGAAGGACGATTAGACTAAAAATCAAGTCCTCAAGGAGAAAAGACTTATTAATCTCTCCCTTCCAAACTTAATGCTTAATTGCCCTTATCAGAACTATTTACTATCTGAGACTTTTCAACAATGTACAAATCCCTAAATGGTCTAATTTGATTTGATCTCTTGATTGATCTGATTTCATCACATTCAATAACTTTGGGTGAAGTTTGTGAGTTCTTGAATGTCCAAAGTTTGATAAGTAATTAAATATTAATACTAATTCAAAAATCCTTCCCATCAGAAATTCAAAACTACATTATTTTATTATCTTCTAATAACCACTGCTTCTGATGAGAAGTTGGAAGCTGGTCTTATTCCACCACTATTATTGTTTCTACTACAAAAAATATTTCATTCATTTTCTTTGCTTTGATACTTTGATTTTAATAACATAAATTATAGATATTTCTGTAACATGACAAAATGATTACTTATTTAAGAATGAACATTTAAGTCAATCTATCATTTTGTCTTCACGACACTTACCAGATTTCTTACTTATCTAGAGTTAACTACTTAGATTTAATATAAGAGATGGCCAACAATTCAGGGAACATGAGAAAAGTTAAACTTTAAAAATTTTCAGTCATAGTACATTAAAATCATCCTCAAATTTTTATTCTTTTAAAGTCCTAAATCAAAAATAAAACACATCTGGTAAAGATTGGTGCATAAAACCTTCCTTCCCATAACATTTACCTTCAAACTATGTAAGAAAATTGCTTAGCCATAATCTTATTGTGGCATAAATATGCTAGACAGAAAAGAGAAATGAAAATTTGCTTCAAATATGAAACAAATATGCAGAAGAAAATAAAGTTATCAGTCTAGTGTCATTCTGAAACTGATTCTCAATTAAATAAAACTCTACTGTTCTCCAAAATTTAAACTTTTGGTATAATACTCATCTTCATATTAATGATACATGCATTATGGAAATACATGCTTGAAATTTCAAACTTTGTTTTGCAGTTTGCAGTTGTCTGATATAAACAATGCTAATTGCCTTTATATGGTAATGTTAAGACTTTATTAGATTTTGCACATTAGGGAGCTTATAGAAAGATTGACCTTGTACAATTTACATTAGAGAAACTGTCATATAGATATAACACAGACCAGATGGTATGTGATAATTTTCTACTGTGTAGTCAAAGACTGTGAAAAAGGTTCTAGTACTTGAAAATGATTACATCCATATTTACATCACATCTGCTATGCATGCTTAGAAGTAATTCCTCCAAATTTATTTGAGATTTAGGATTTTTCTAAATTGGTACACACAATTCAACCTACTGTACTTAAAGTAATCATATAGTTAGAGTAAGTAGCTTAACTAATTAAAAAAAGAACTGGACTGGAATAAAGAGATAAAAGTAGTATTTGTCATCAGCATTATCTGTTAATTGAAAACCTCTGTACCCAACCTTAGTCGATGATTAAAATATATTTGTGGAATTTATTTATAAATTTAAATTTAAATTACTATAGATAAGATAAATATATTCCGGGGATGTAATGTACAGCTACTGAAGGCACCCTCAGGTGCTCTCACATCAAAGTTTCAATGACATAGACTTTTGGCCAGGTAGTCAGACCATCATTTAACTTCAGAGAACTTAACAGTTTAAATAACCCATTTTTTACACCCTTTATAGTCTTTCTAAATTTTCTTACCACAATAAGGGTATTGCCTGCAGTTTTATCACCTTATTTTTCTCACTGTCTTATCCTTTTGCTTAATTCCCATACTTACTTCTATAATTCTTGCATCTATTACTTCAAATGGATGTCTCTATCCATCCTCTCCAGGGATTTGGAGCCTAGGGTCCATAGTACCAAGGGTCCCCAGGTTTGGACTTTAGTGTAACTAAGAACAATATGGAATCATAAAACATATATATGTCTGTATATAAGCTTTATAAGAGTTTCTTTTCTAACGTATTCAGGTGAACAGGTCTAACAGTACCTGGCTTATTGCAGGAAATCAATAAACAATAATTACATGAATGAATGTATAAGTGACTATGTGTGTGTGTACATGCACACATTTTTGGGGCAGTGAGTCTAAAACTACAATTATTATCAAGGTTTCAAAAGGGCCTATGACCTAAATTACTGCTGCTGAATTTCTCTCTCTCAGTATCTTACATATCATCTTTGCTTATGTTCTCTCAGATAGGCCTTGAGATAAGGATTCATACGTGAGCATTTTTCAGGAGGTGATTCCAGATATCACTCACAGGAAAATGGGAAAGCAAGAATGCTAAAGAAAATCAATAAAGGGTGTGTTATCAAATAAGGTCCCACTGTGGGTAACTGGGGAATAATGCCGGGACTCTGGGAGGGAGCAGTGAACAGAATCGTCTCCCACAGAGTGTCTGGAATCTCAACAACTTACATATGGTACCACCAAGTCATTGTCTGAGGGTTGTTTCTGAGGCAGGGCCATAATTATTCTTCTGATTATTTCAGCCTGCCACTTGCAAAGGCAGGCAGCTGTAGTATCCATGGAAAGCCCTCAGGCACTTTGAAGAGTGCCGTACACTGCAAGGGCCAGACCTCAGGGCCAGGACAGCAACACCATCTGCTACACAGACCAACACCAGACCAAAGTTCCAGAAATATTGTCACTAGCTCATTACTCTTTCCTTAAGAACTTAGAATGATAATTGACTGGTCAGTTTCATCCAGCTGACTCTAGGCTTTTCATAGTTTGGTTCCAACTTTAAAAGTAACATTTCCCATTAATTGTGACCTCATTCTTGAGGTTTGTCCTCTTCTAGTGATTGTTGGTCTTTTACAACATATTCCTGTTGAAATAATAATCAGTACCATTCTGTTAAATTTTATTTTAATAAATAGTTTAAAATTAGTTCACCATTGTTGATTCTTTTTTTCCTTCTAGACTTTATTTGTTTATTTTTTTTAAGCCAAGGGCAGAGTCTCATATTTTAATTGTATAGTCCCATAGCATTCCATAGGTGTGGAAACCAATAAACTCCTTTTTTAAGAAAGCATTCAGGAATTTTACATTGCCTTTAGAAAAGACTGTGTTTCCCTGAAAATAAGACCTAGCCGGACCATCAGGTCTAATGTGTCTTTTGGAGCAAAAATTAATATAAGACCTGGTCTTATTTTAATATAATATAATACCGGGTCTTATATAAGAACAGGTAAAATATAATATAATATAATATAATATAATACAAGAATACTGGATCTTATATAAGACCAGATTAATATAATATAATATAATATAATATAATATAATATAATATAATATAATATAGTATAATATAATATACTACTGGGTCTTATATTAATTTTTCCTCCAAAAGACCTGATGGTCCGGCTAGCTCTTATTTTCGGGGAAACACAGGAGTATCATCTAAATTCTTGAACTGGACATGTAAAGTATTTCAAAGTCCAGTCCTCATCTATATGTGCTACATTTCTCAAGTCTCAATCTATTTTTACTGTTATATTTTTGTATAGGCTTTTCCAATATAACATTATTGTGTATTTTTTTACTTAGTGACTTCCTGGTCATGATATTGCGGAAAGGTCAAATTTTCCCTAAAGCATTTCCAATCTTTTAGAACAATTTACAGTTTGTCTTACTCTTTCACTTCAAGCAGTGCTTTCTCTTTGTTTACATCTTCATTATTATATCATTGGTATAATTATATTAATTTTTAAACTAAACATCTCCTTAACGAAACTCATTTTTTTGAGAGAAAAGAGTAATTTATTCCTCAGTAGGAGCAGAACCATGTAGAATTGAGGCTTATTAGCTTAGAAATCATGTAGATGTAATAAAAAGTAGCATCCCATTTTTACCATGTTCAATATGTGTGTCTTTTGTGCACATTACTTAACCTCTTTACACTGAATTCTTCTTCTGTGAAATGGGCACATTAGTATCTCATATCCCATAGCATTGCTGTTAGAATTGAATGAGCTAATAAGTGCAAATAACTTAGAAGAATTCCTGACAATTATTAAATGTCAACCCATTGATATTGTTAATAGTAAATGGAATAATAGTAATCTTAGTAGTAAGTAGTACTGATAAAAAGTGATATATATATTTTTTTCGAATGGAGTGTCCATAAAAGTGCTAGTTGAATAAATGAAACAATACATGAATTAAATGTGGGCAGCGACAACTCATACTGCTACCACATTTCCGCCACAATGACATACTGACCTCCAAGAGGAAGGAACAGATAATATCTCTTCTACTGGAATAGTGTCTCCCTTTTGCGTTGTGGTAGGTTTGAGCTTGCCACAAATGGGCCGGAGGACAGAAAATGAAATACGAACAGGGGTACATAAGTAGTATTGGAACTATCTGCTTGTATGTGTTGGGTGCATTGACAAGGCTACCTCTGACCCCAATGGCAGTAAGCTCATGGTTCCAAGCTTCTCTAACCTGTCCTATTTCTTACTTTGTGCGGGGAGCTAAGACATCTGAGGAGTGGAAGTCTCTCCATGAAGAACAAGGGCTACGGTGGTGGGGAGCTGCCACTCAGGTGGGGAACTGACATTGGATTTAGTCCATTATCTTTGTACTATTTGTTCTTTTAGTAACAGCATGGAGGGAAAGTAGCTTATCTGAATCCTTGTTATCATTTTCTAATTTGAACCTGGCTACCTGAAATGTTTATGCCACATTTTTTGGTAGATGTTCAATAAGTACAAAAAAAAAAAAAATTACCAGGAAAGAAATTCTTGAAAAAAAAATGTATAGGAAATGTAAATCAGAATTCTCATTAACATTTAAGTAGGCTACACAATTGGAATTGACTACATATTCTGTTCATTTTCTTCACAAAGGATGGTCATAAAATTATTTCATATCTGGGTCCCACAAATCTCTTTTCCTTGAACCAATACACAATCAATTATTTATGTTTAAAATGTCAAAACCCTTGGAAAGGACAATGCTTTTATTTATTATGTCTCATATAAAGCCCTGTGTGGAAGAAAGTGTGTGTTTGATGGAAAGTGTTGGTTTAGAGAGGGTAGTTAGAGAATATAGAAGTTTTAGAAAACATCATCAATGTTAGTATTGAAAGAATGAGGCAACAGTATCATTAAGCTAGAAATATGTCAAACAGTTTATTGTTTTGCCTAGGACTTTCTGTCTACCAGTTAGCATATAAACACAAAGTGATTTGTCCTGTATATGTCAAGTACAAGATGCGACCTAAGGTATTTTATAAAACAGTAGTTCACAAGTACTATCATCTCATGATCTTCTACGAAACATATGATTCTTTCACAATAAAGAATCAATTCTTCTCTGTTACTGGGAGCAAAATCTAAATGTTGGCCTTTGTCTCTAATGTTTGCTCATACAAAAATTACTTAGTGAAAGCAGAAATGAAGCAAAGGTGAGGCCTACGACGTCCAAATATTTCTCTGTTTTCTGACTCCAACAGTTGAGCTTTTTCCTTCGAATGTATAATACATTGCACTCATCCAAATGACTGTAAAGTTTGGGTTGAAGGTATGCTTGGAGGTATATCAGCTGTATTTCTCTTAGTATAGTCCCAGCCTTCGGCACCACGCAGAAGCTTCTGCATAGGCTGAATTCTGTGGCCCAGCAACTAAGTGGCACACACCACAGCGGGGGTGGAAAGCCAGTTTCCACAGCCTGCACTGCCTACCCATTTGCTTCAAATGTGATTCAAAGATGTTGGCATTACCCTCTAAAGCTCTAAATAATTTGGTTCTGGATATTTCTGAAATTCCTTCTCTCTCTCTGCCATGTATATAATGACCATCGAAGCCAGGCAGTATGCTCCTGATGAGAGTTCCCAAATTTAAGGCATAGGGAGTTGTACTTAAAATGGGATGAGCACTTCTCATTGTCATCGCTTTCTTAGGAGTCCCTGTATTACAAGTTTCCCATAGTTTCATTATATCCACCCTCTGGGCATCTCTTCCTAATGACCTTTAATTAAAGTAGTTACACATAGCAATGTTATTCTTTAATATTTCTGGAAACTCCTTATTGCTAATTTACTATTTTTGTTTAATCGTAATTTTGTATTTATTTTGTATGCTGTGATTTTTAAAACGTGTGATAAAGGGTGCAATTTAAATATTGCAATGCATCATCGTTAAAATCTTTCTAAAATCAGCATAATGGCAAGAGTTAGCACATGTGAAGTATATTTTAGGAACTTTTTAAAGAAAGTAATTGTAATTGTGTATTAGAAGAATGTTATTACTGCATTGCATTGAGAATCATCAAAAAATATAACTTAGGGCTGAATCAATTGTTGAATCTTTTGATACATGCCAAGAAACTGCATACACCTATTTTTTTGGTCCTTCCGTGAATAGTATATTTTAATTAGAATATAAAGAAACTAATATAATTTAATGCTGACATAGTTTACTTTTTTTGTTATACATGTGTATTACATTTCAACTTATTCTTTAGCATTTGATATTAAATTTATATGGAGATAGCTTTTCAAATTCAAATTTAGCAACTGAAATATTCTAAGAGCAAAAATCCAATAACTATATAACCATAAATTACTCTTAAATTGTACAGATTTTCTTCTCTTTAATATATTTATAATGTAGCCTCCTTGCAATTAAGTTACCAAAATTCCTAATGCTTTATATTTAATTTTAAAATATGCATAATATGCTTTATTGGGTAATTTAACACTAAACCAATGCACTCTTTTGAGAGAAGAGATTTTAGTTTTAATTGAAAAGCACTGGTATGTATGTTCAAAAATCAAGCTTATGAAACCAATATTAAAATACATAATTTTAAGATGGTCCATAATATTTAATACCCTGAATGGTAGAACCGGGAAAATACCCCAGCTAATTTAAAGGCATTTTAGGACATACTGAAATTTCCTTACATCTGAGGAAAAAAAAAAAAAGAGAGAATCTATGTAGCTTTATGAGGCTATGAATTTGCTGCTTTGTCATCTTAATATTTCCTTATACATAAATGTTAACCAAATCCTATCATCTTTTCTCTTGGAAATTCACTTGTTTTTTCCTTTACCTGCACAATTCCCCCAACGATCCTAATCCGTAGCTTTAACACTTTCCATCTGGACCATTGTATGTCTCCCTTCACACTACCCTCCATCTTGCTCCAATCACTGATCCCATATTGAGTCCCACTCGCAAGTTACTCTTCTTATCACACCATTATCGTCAGGCAATTTTTCTTGCTCAACAATGTAGTAAAACTCTGATACCTTGTATATATTTTTTTATCACATTAAGGCTTACATCTTCTACTGTTTCTCAGGATTTTCAAATCTCCTTGATGATGGGTCTCAGAGTGATTACTTTTCCATCCCTCAGGATCCAGTTTGTTATTATCGCTACTAGTGCTAGCTACTTCAGTCATTTCTTTCTTTGAACTGTTATTGCAGTTTGAGTCAGATGGTTAAAATAAATCATTCTCTAATATATGTTCTCTAATAGTCCATGATATCTAATGTATTTTCTATCTAAGATAAGCTGTGTTTATCTCCCCAATTTAATAAAAATTTAAGTGTGAGGGCCATGTCTTATTTGAGTCAATTTAGCAAACAAAGCCTGCTCCACATCATAATATAAAACACAGAAGCATAAAGAAGAGAGATACTTTTGTATGACTGAGCTAATCAGTAAAGATATCCAGGAATTAGCAAAATTAGAAATTAATCTTGAAATATAGAGTACTCTCCATAGGTGAGAAAGACGTTGAACCCATTTCCAGAAGTAACAGTTTTAGTCATTTTTAAGCAAGGGTTGTGGCAGTGGGACAACCAAACATGATGTGAAGAATTTCTGTGTGACTGGGCAGTCCCAGGGCAGCCTCATGGGTTTTAGACGCATGCAGTCTACAGGACCCTGCTTTCAGAAAGGCCATGTGCTGGGTAAATGCTCCACTGCCATCTTGAAATTCTTAATATTTTAGCACACGTCCCTGAATTTTCATATTGTAGTGGGCCCAGCAAATTAGTTAGCGGGATCTAGCAGGAACTAGAATTAGAGCAGTGTTTCTTAAACCTGGGCTGTTCCCAGGTATGAAGAGCCCAAAGCCAAAAAAAAAAAAAAAAAAAAAAAAAAAAAAAAAATCTATCTATCTATCAGTCTATCTCCTTTTACTATTAAAAAATGAGGAACACATTTGTTACAAAATCAACTGGTCCATGGTAGACACAGAGATTTTTTAATGATGTAGATTAAAATGATACTTTCATACATCTCATTTTATCGTCTAATTAGTACATATGAAGATTCTTTGCAAGGCCCAGGGCCCACATCCCATCTCTTACTATTCAGATTCAGGAATCATCTTGTCCCATTCTGTATTGCCAAATGCACTTAATAGCAGTCATAACAGTGCGTGGCCTGTTGTGCACTCGCTTCCAACAACCGTCTACGCTTCCTTGATGAAAGGCAAGTCTTTCCAAGAGTGTGCTAAAGAATATGAAAGTTGATTCCTTTTCTCTTTATGTTAAATTCGATAATAGGAATTTTATAGTAGAACACACCTTCCAATCATGTTTTCTCCTAAACTCATGAGGCTGTATTCTCTGCATTCCTAAAATGTGGCCCCCAGCAGAGAGTTCAGAGGATTGGCCTTGGGGAGCTCAAGAAGAGCAACCCCATTCCAGTGAATGACCTCTTTTGACTCTGATGAATTTGTTCTCTTCTTGACTTAGCCTGTGACACAGGATACAAGGATGTTACTTGCAAAGAGGGATGACAGCACCCCTAGAGGGCTATCTGTCATGGGGCCCTTGGGGAGCTAGTAACATAGGTAACAAGGTACATGAAACCTGCTGCCACTCCTGCAGCTGTCGAGAGCTATATCAGAGGTGGCACCAGGGTTGGAACATGGACAGGTTAGGGTCCATATGGAGACTCACATATGTGGCTTAAATCAAGAATTAGTGGTTGGGTTTCGGTAGCCATGAGCACTGACATTATTCTGTCAAACATGTAATGCCATATTCATATATGGAGGGCTAGAGAGAGTGACCTCTGGGCCAGACTGCCACCTTAGAGCATAGAGGATTAAAGAGCACATCAAAGGGAAAAAAGTGGGCAAAGACCACACTCAGGTACCAGTCTACACTAGGTGAACCCCACCAAGATGGCATTGATAGCCTGATCAGTTCAAATTCTCCAGAGGGGAACTTAGAAAAGGTCAAGGTAGGAATTTTAGAGCCATGGGTCAGAGGTCATGCTAACCAAGGCTAAGTGGGACACTGTCCTAAGAAACTGTACAAAGACATGAGCATATCTAACTTCTTTAGATTACATCTCTGACATTTACTTAAAAGACACATCACAGAATCTCTTTTCTAGTTATTCTAATTTTTAGACCTGAGTAGGTTCTAGAATTCTTGACTAGAAAAAATTCAGGTGATTCTCATATTTTTTGACTTTTGAGAATTGTAACATTAGAATGATGCTAAATTATGTCTAAATGCTCCTTTTCCAGCTCCAGTGAAAACCCTTGTGGTGATGCTCAAGGAACAGGCATAGACCATATGAATACAGAAATCTCACAGTAGCTTCAGCGTTACCATCATCAGGAAACTTAAAATGATCCCCAGCACTGAACTGAGTCTTCTTCTTGTGAACTTCTGTAAGACCTTTTGATTACCAGGTGTATTCATTTCCCAGAGCTGTCTCAAATATCACAAACTTGTTAATTTAAAAACACAGAAATGTATTCTCTCACAGTTCAGTTCTTGAGGCCAGAATTCTGAAATCAAAGGATCAGCAGGGACGTGCTTCTTCTGGAGTTTCGGGAGGAAATTATATTCCTGTTCTCTTCCAGCTTCTGGTGGCTACTGCCATTCCTTGGTTTGTGGCTACACTCCATTCTCTGCTTTCATCTTAACATGACTTTCTCCTCTTCTGTCTATCAAATGTCCCTCTCCCTGCACTTAAGGGTACTTGTTATTGGATTTATAGCTCATCTGAATAATCCAGAATAAGTTCCTTCTTTCAAAATCCTTAACTTAATCACTTCTTTTACCAGATAAGATGATATCTACTCTTTTACCACGTAAGGTAATATTCAGTTTCAGGTAACTAGGTGTGGATGAATGTTTTTATTGGGTGCTCCACTCAGCCCATGACACCTGGTTATAAGCAATTATATTTGCTATTATCGCTACATAACCTAGTAGAGTGCCTGACAAACAGTAAGCATGCAACAAATAGTGTTTGAATAAAAAAAAAAATAAAACAGTGGATTGGACCACAGCTCTTTAGCTCACTAAATTCTTAAGCTTATGTTGCCAGAATGTGCCTATATGTATAAGCATATATTTTCTAAATATGTTTCTACTGACAGTAGAGTTTAAGATAGATATTCCAGTCCCTTTATTCTAGACAACATTAAACTTATTACCATGAAAAGTTTATGATTTAAGCTGTGGATAACCTGGCCAATACAATTTGGACACTGTGCTCTCATAGCACTAATTATGATGTTTAATTTGGTTGAAAAGACATGATCAACTAAAACCAAGCATATGCCAAACAATTTGAGTTTATAAATTGCATATGAAACAGAGGGCAAGACATTAGGATTTCATATAGCAGAACAGAAACCCTCGAAGTTACTTTATTGCCCTTGAGAATGAGGATTAATATACTATGTTTCCTAGTGGGCCTCACAGGGAATAGCATATTTATTTATGAGGAATAAATGTTTTGAGGACCTTCTACTGCAAGTCAATGAGCTTTGCCTTAAGGATGAAACAATGAATATGAAACGACCATTGATGTGAAAGAACTTAGGATTTAAAGCAGTTACATTTAGATACTGTTTTTATAGTTCAAGAATTACTAAAATGATTAAATTTAACACAAAAGACAAAATTTTCACGAGAGCAAAAATCCCATTGCTTCAGTTGAGAATGACATTTTTATCCTGCTTAATCTGTAAAGATTTAAATACTTACATTTAGACTCCTCGTACAGAAATTCAGGTAAAAAACACATTTTGTAAATAATAGCCCCAATGCCAATGCTCAAAGAAATTAACATCATCTTCTAAATGATAAAACTGGTTAGGAACAGAATTAGGACCAGCATCTGATTAGACTTAACCACCTAAGACTCAGCCTAGTACATGTTTCCAGGATATAAAACTGTAATACAGAAAAATATTTTTCTTTTTTTCTGTGATTTATACTAAGATCAAAACCAAGGAGAGACATACCCTGAACACTTATGTTAAAAGTGTGTAGAGATCCTCGTTATCATGTAATATTTTTCTACTTGCTAATTTATTTCTATGCAACTATTTTTTTGCATGTGTGTACACAATATTCTTTACATATGTTGATGTTAAGTTTTAGGTTTTACAGGTTTCCAAAGGCAAAGGAACTACAAAAATTTGTTTTGATTTCTCAGACATATGGTAGTACAGGTAGCTCAGAACTTTGCAAAGCACAGTTAATGAAAATAGTAACTTCCGACAGTAAAAGGGATAATAAACATGTTAAAAATTAAGAAAAATGTATTACTACAAGAATTTTGTGATTAACCGGAAAAGCTTTAGGCACAATAAAAGCAAAAATCATAAAATACGTAAAATAAAATCAATCTGCTCAATGAACAGACACATTGCCTCTGAAAGAAAAAAAAAATCACTGGCAGATTTTATTTTTAGTAAGTTCATATTTTGAGTAGTTTAGTCCTATTTGAAAATTTTATACCTTTAATAGTTTTAGTAAAACTAAACTTAATTTTATTTTTAGGTAAAACTATGATGTAGGCATATAAAAGACCTGAGTAAATAGGTAATCTATTTAACTAATCATTTTATCACTTGACAAATTCACCAGTATGTTCTGCAAAATAAAATCTTGCAAAAGTTTATCATAAAAGTAAAATGGACATGATAAAGGCATCTAATACCTAGTACATGCATAATACAAATATGAAATAAGGCAATTATTGTATTCTATTCCTCTAGCTAACAAAGGGAGACATAAATTAAATATGTAAGTTCATATTTGTCAGCAGGACTGGCTCCATAATTTGAAGTTCAAAATGAAATGCTGGGTCCCTTTCTCAATATTATTAAGAATTTCAAGATGACAGAACAGAAGCAAAGCACTAAATCAAATCTCGGTTTCTTATAAGTAGGAAGCCCTTTGAACCTCACAGGTCACTTGCTCATGGTCATGAAGCTGGCCCATTTTACAAGTGCTACAGTGTTATTCACCACTTTTTCTACATTTTGTATTCCGCTATCAGTATTGATGATCAATCATTCTATGTCTGCCCTTTTCTGGAGAGTATTTCACCACTGAACAATGGCTCATTCTCATTATAGTAGGATCCTTGCACAAAGGTTCTGCATCCTACACATTTTAGTAAGTGATATTCTGGTGCCATGGTCCCAAATCTATAATTTCTAAACATTCCTTATTCTTGGAACATTAAACTTTTCTGTATGCTATCATGGGTTTCTTTTTACAGTAAATTCTACATCTACAAATTTATTGAGTTCCCACTATATTCTAAGCTAAGTGAGCATTGTGAATAAAACAGACCAAGGTCCTGTTCTCAAACATTGTATTCTAGTTAGGAAGAGAGGCCTTAGGCAAAAATCTATATAACATCTGGAAGTATATACTTTGTTAAAAATGGAAGTGATTAAGAACACACAAGATGATTGGAATAGTTATTCATTTTTAATACAAGAGATACCAAACTCTCTTTCACTGTTGATGCACTTCTATGAGCAAGTAAAGAAGGAAAGTTTGATGCAGGATGAGAGGGTATTCACCATTCAAGGATAGATTTCTCAAGTAGGTGAGAGGAGAAGAATCCCGTGCATAAATGGATGTTTGACCTTAGTAGCTAGCACAGAGTCATTATTTTAACTGGAAATAAAGCGGAAAATAAGGACATGGGATCAAATAGATGGATAGATTTTGTAAGATGAAGATGAAGTTACTCTCCCTTGTACTCCATTCTCCTGTGAATTCAGAAGTTAGGTCATCAGTGAGCATATCTCAATCGTGTGTGTGTGTGTGTGTGTGTGTGTGTGTGTGTGTGTGTGTGTGTGTTCATGTGTGCAAGCACATGGATCTTTCAGTACTTTGATGGACTCATTGTCACAAATTCATAAATAAAATACATAAGATGACAAAGGAAACCCGTTATACTAAAATAATGTTAAATAGTTTCCAAAATGTTAATAAGGACTAATTTGAACATAGCAATAAATGTGTTTTTTATTAATGTGTTAGATTGCAAGACTGAACAGTAGATTTTAAAACTGCATCACTTTTCAGTAGTGATGAAGATACATGTATTGCAAGATGCTTGCACAACTGCAATGTGATACGAAATATGTGCATTTTCTATTGGTGATAAAGTCTGTAGACTTTGTTAAAACAACAGTGGACAACGATGGTTTGTTGTTTACATTCATAGCTGAAGGGGAAACTAAATTTCAGCTAGATATTAATTAAAATAGTATATATTATTTTCCTGTCCAAGATCGTGAAAACCTGAATTCCCTCTGCAGACCCCAAAGCCTCTGTGAAAGTTAAATTAAAAAACCTCTGAAGTACGAGGAAGCAGAGGGGTATAAAAATGTTTAGGAAGAAAAAAAGAATGTAAAATTTCTATTTTTGAAATTGAGACACGAAACTGACTTGGGAAACATCAAGTGTGACCAGTTTAGGAATTATACAAAATGTGTTATAAATTTACTTATAATCCAGTGCAGTATGTATTCTGTTCCAGCCAGTTTTAGCTGTGTGCATGAACATGAGATAGGTGAACTGCTGAGTCAAAGAAGTTTGCAATTTTACAGTCCTATGGCAGAGGGCGTCATCAGGAAGGTAAGGATCGTAATGATGCACTATGGAATCCAAGCTAGGTAAGGAAGAAATTGGGGTGGTATCAACGGCTGGAGCTCCCCCATAGGATGAGGAATTACTGCAGTGTAGTTTCTAGAATAATTTACCTAAAAAGTTCAGAGATAGACAGAGACAGGGAAAGTTGAATTTGAGATTTGGAGGGGTTTTATATATGTATTTTTTAATTCACTAACATTTGCTGGGTTCAGAGACAGATACTTGACACTATTCATGCTTTTTAAATGTCATTGTTATTAATTTGACAAGCTACTCTTTTAACATTGATTTAAATATTAACACTATCCAAAGAGTCAGTCATTACGCAAAGAATTTATGAAATCTTATAGATTTAACTAATCACATTCCTACAAATATTTAAAGTGATGCAAAATTTAAGTAATTAATTCTAAAATACAAAACCATAAATTACATGTATATATACTGGGGGTGCCAAAAATGTATACAAGTGGACACTTTTGTCAACGTTGCTTAAGCAGTAGTTCACTGTAATCAGAAGTGTCTGGATGCTGACGGTAACCACTTTGAGCACCTCTTGTAATTGCAGAAATCAAATGGACTTGTGTTCATCTTTTGTTATCAGTATATATTGAGTATTACTATTTTAATACAGATTTCCTTTCTTAATACATGTATACATTTTTTGTCACCCTCTGTACATAAGATTTTTATGTGCAATACACAAAAGACACAAAATTGCATAGATTTAAAAAAATAAGTACAGATATAGTAAAATGGATGGCAAATTCTTATTACATGGATTGAAATACATTTCTTCATTAATCTTTTTATTCTTTTCTATATTTTTGTCAGGGCTACCTTTCAGATTTTAAGGATATTTACCAGATACGTTTTTTTGCATTTGCTATCATTTCAATATTTAAACCATACCTAAAGTCAAATGGAAGAAAGAAAGAAAGAAAGAAGAAGAAAGAAAGAAAGAAAGAAAGAAAGAAAGAAGAAAGAAAGAAAGAAAGAAAGAAAGAAAGAAAGAAAGAAAGAAAGAAAGAAAGAAAGAAGTCAGGAGGAATGGTGGGGGGAGATTAAGAGGAGAGAGAGAGAGAGAGAGAGAGAGAGAGAGAGAGAGAGAGAGAGAGAGAGAGAGAGAGGAAAGAAGCAAGGAAGAAAGAAAGGAAGGAAGGGAGAGAGGGAGGGAGGGATGGAGAAAGAAAGGAAGGAAGGAGAGAATTCCATACTCCTAAAGGTTTCAGGATCTGAGTTTTCGTCAATCAATTTTCAGTCTCATCATGCTACTTATTTTTGCAATTGAAAACTAATTTAAACTTGGGTTTAGTTTTCTTTTAAAATAAAATTTTATTCGTTTTACAATTGGTATTTTAAGTCCTTTACTTCTTATAGATTTTACATTTTTTTATTTTTGGTAGATTTCCCAAAAAGGATATTTCCTTTGAATTTTGTGAGGCCAGATGTACCTAAACTATTGTTCTATAATTGTGACTTATTGAACAAATTATATTGTTACAATTGGAAACTTATGTACATCTTAATAATATCTCTCTAAAATTAGTTTAGTCATCTAGAAATGTTATTTCAAGGGATGATGATTGCACTTCTAGCTCTTCTCTTTGGCATATATAACTAAGATATCATCTTGGTGCATATTGGCTATATTTCCTATTTACCTATATTTTTGATTCCCTATTAACATTTTTTTCTTTATTGGAAGTCCCAAAGTTTTACTGGAACACAACCATGTTCATTTGTTTATGTATTGCCTATGACAGTTTTAGGACTATTATGACAGAGTTAAGTTTTTATGACAAAGATTGTATAGTCCACAAAGCTTGAAATACTTATTATCTGGTCCTTTATAGAAAAATGTTTGCCAAACTATTTTCTAGAGGAATTCCTATAAATCAGTAAGAAACAACAACTTTCATTAAAAAAACAAAACAAAACAAAAAAAAAAACTTATTAAATGTAAGAAAACATCTATACAAGCAATAATGGAGAAAGTTAACAAGATAGTCAGAAAAGCTCAAAATCATTACTAAGCAGAGAATGCCACTTAAAAGAACAGTAAGATACCACTTTTCATCAGTTAGATTGCATACATCAGAAAGCTTAATGAAGTTAAGTGTTCCAGAGATATTGGGATATGAGATCCTTTATATTCTGCTAGTGTAAATGTAATCCAGCACAGCTACCAAAGCAAAAACATTCTTAGCATATACTAAAATTTGTGTGTGTGTATATATACATACACACACACACACACACACATACACATATATATGTATGTATGTATGTGTGTGTGTGTGTGTGTGTATATATATATATATATATATATATATATATATATATATCTGCTATGATTTAGGGATGCCATTATTGACTATTACTGAAAAAAGTCTCAAAGTCTCATATTGATCACAAAGAAACATGACCGAGGATATTTATCACAGCATTGTTCGAAGGTTGTTGAAGGCAATCTGAGTATTTATCACTGTTAGATTGGCTAAAAAACAATGTGCAGGATAAGCATGGGGTTCTAGCCCTCAGATCAGAACCATAAATCAAATCGAGACATAGCCAGGTGATTTTATCTTGAGTGAAAACAAAATTATAAAATACAGCGATATCTATAACCTAATAATATTTATATAAATTAAAATAAACCTATACAATATGCATTCTACAAGAGAATACACATTAAATATATATGAGCTGTTGTAGGAGTTAGGGGATAGTAAAGAAGGAAGGATAAATGGTTGACAGAAAGAAGGGAAGGAAAGAAAAAATGGAAAAAATTGTACCTGTATTTTGGAGTCATGGCAATTTTATTATTTTAGTAGCCAACAATCAATAATCAAACAATTCCACACAACTGGACTTCATTCTTTTTTCAAAACTCTATAAGTACCAAATTCACTTATTTAAAATTCTTGATCACCACTAGGTTTCCTAGTAAATAGGAAAAAAACTAAATCATTATTTTTTTTCTCACGGACTTTGCAATGAATAAATACTTTAAAATATATATATATTGGGTTTCACTTGAATGTGATAGCTTGAAATTCCCTGATCCCCCACAGCATCAATTTATTGCCACCTCAAAGGGGTGGAGGCTGATTTGATTAACCCCAAACTATAAAAATCAATGTGCACTAAACCTTAATGAAGTTTGAAGTGTTTTTCTAAAACATAGATTTATACAAGTTTAAATATTATATTGGGAGAGAGATTTCTATTAAAATTGTATTTGCTGTGTTTGCTTTCTTTATTCTTTGAATTTGGTGTTTCCAGCATTCCATAAGCCATGGGTGTGGAAGTAACCAAATACTGAAACAATGAACTACTTGAACTTTACCTAGATTTTCATTTGCTGTATTTAAAGGCACTTCAAATTTTCTGAAGACATCACAAAATATAAGAGATGTGAATTAAATATGTTTTATACTCTGAGAAGGTAAGATTTTTCACAACTCAGATTCAGTTCAGGCTTCTGAAAGGCACTTTGAACTAAATGAAGCTCAGTCAATGTGTTGCACGTGATTAAGAGGATAAGCAGAGTCATTAACTAAACTGACTAATGGACTACCGAGCTCTAAAACTCCCAAATGCCATCATGATGAAAGCAGGGCATTTACTTATTAATTTTCCTGCATAGATCTTATTTTGGTAGCAAGTGATTAGATTCATTACTTCACAGCTACCCAGACTTGATGTCATTGATCTGGAGTGATACTGCCCCCCTTATCATATAAAAGCCCATCATTTCCATGTTTCGGGTATAATTTCAGAAAACCTATCTTATCTGTTCTTTTTCAGTAGATACAATTTCATGAAGACTTCAGATCAGTCAACACCAGATAACAGATTCTATTTTTTTCATACAGGATTCATTAAATTCTGTAAGGTCCCATTAGGCTGAACAACAAATAGATGTAATTACACACGCACAAGGGCCCATTTACAAAATACAAAAGGGATCCACATAACAACTTGTCCTTTTTTAATATATAAAATTCTGGTCTGGGGAATAATATATTTTGCAGCTCACATGTTTCTTTTATAACATCTTTCTTTATATCGTAGTCCAATACAGGAAATTAATTTTTTTGTATATTGCATTGTTTTAAGACATCAAAAGAGACTACCCCTCCAAAAAATACTATATATAATTTATATATATGTAATATATATAATTTATATATATGTAATATACATATATATAAATTATATATAATATATATAAATTATATATATAATACATATGCACACACACATACATATATGCTATCATATATGTGACATAAATGGTTGACAAGAAAGTTACATGTAGTTGCACAGAGACGCAGAATATTAGGTCATTGATGAGTTATAGGTGTAGAAGAGTGCTGTTTTTTTTATAGAGGATGCTGCAGGCTAGAAGGCTTTTGACACTACTGAGAAGTCAAGTGCTACTGGATTCAGGATGAGGTGGTTGGAATATAAAATAAATGAATGTGAGGTAAGCATTAACAAGTCTCTAGAGACTTTATAAATAGAACGATGTTGACCTGGTTCAAAAAGTGGATAAAACCTATTGGAAATAAGTATATAAGAATGACAATAATGAGATGTGGACAGAATGTTTGTTAGTCAATGCAGGTGAGAGTTAGAAAGGGCACTGGCACTGTTGCTAAGGAAGAAAAAACAGTAAGTAGTTCAGGTATAATGTTACAAAACGAAAACAGAGTTAGGAGTCAGAGACCTAAATTTTAGTCCATTCTCCACCTCTTTATAAATCTGTGACCTCTGTCTACTGGCTGAACTTCACTTAGGTCTCAATTTCTGCCTGGATAATAGAAGCAGAATAATAACTACACTTATAAGACTGTTGTTACAGTTAAATGACAGATACAAGACAAGAGATTTATAATTGGGAGTGCTCGGTGATTATGGGGTTAAATTAATTTATAATGAAGAAGAGTACCGTAGGATAAGCAACCTATAGCTCTTCACTACACATATACAAACATGTACACATGTATAAATAACTATGTGAATATTTAATGATTTGATGAGACAATTAATTAGCACAGTGACTGACACATGGAAACCGGCCTACTCCATTGTTACCTATATATCATAGTTTCCACCAAAGAGCCAATACTTTTTTCCTGATGTTTAAGATACTACTACAGTTAACTAAAATGCAAAGAAACCTAAAATAACCGGGAAACTTCAAAATCTACAAGAATATATGTTGGCAGAAAGAAAAATGCCCAGTGCTACAATAAGTGAGAAAACAGAAAATTTACATTTTAAAAGTGACACTTATTAATATTTAGCAAAGACAGAGAAGGCATCTTCTGCATTTCTATTAGGATCACTACATAGATAAAATGTGGTTTATTCACAAAACCTTTACATTTTTGGAAACATCACTCCTACAGGTAAAATAAGTGGCAACTAAACGTCAAAAATTTCCTTACATTACTTCTATGTGATTTTGCTTTTTAATCTAATAGTACTCACAGCAGTATGTATTTATGGTGCTATCCTTTGAGACTAATGATGTCATCTATTTACTGATATACTGGGATGTTCCTGGCCCAATAATGTACTGAGAACTTTCTTGTATTTAAGTACCTGTCTATTGTTCCCTAGAGATTCCATTATTTTTAATTGATCATTCATATATAATATTAACATATGTAATAAATTCTGGTTGTATTTGACAATGTGTTTTATTTGAACAATAAATTACTCATTACGAATTCTGGTATGTTTTGTTATATGATTTACCTAAATTGTATTTTAAGTTTACAAGGAAAACAGTCGTTCAACAAATATGGCCATTTAGATTATACTTTAGTTTGCTTTCTGAAGATTGTCGAGCTTTAGTCTTTTATGAAGGAACCAAAAAAAAACATATAAAGCCTGGACTGGTCAAGAAAGAATAAAGTTCATTTCTATAGAATCAGATTTCAGACAAATTTAACTTTCAACAAATAATTGGATAAACATGTGTCTATCATTATAAACTATTTTCATACTTTCTTGAAAAAATTGAAATTAATCTTATTTTAAAGGTTAGAAATTTAAAAGATGAAGAGAAGAATCATGACACAAGTACTCAGATGAAATAGTAATAGCTATTATACCCAACCTCCAAAGCTTCAAGCTCTTTGCTTCCAATTGCAAAAAAGACACATTAAAATATGAGAAGGGCATATCATTACCGAAATAAACATATTCAGGAAAGTTATCACAGTTTACATATTATCACATTTATGTTTATACTGATTAATTTATACTTTAAACTCTTGTTTTCAATTATCCTCTATGATGATACTGTATAAATTATATTCCTAGGTTATTTTCAGTATAAAAATTCTGCAACTTTAGTGTTTATGACTAAAAGTCAGATGCAAATTTTTCTCTTTTCTAGAGGTTTAACTTTTTTCTATTGGATTCAGGAATAAAACCATAAAAAAAAAACCCAGATTTCTAAACTATGATCTATCTATATAAATTAACTGAATGTCAGCTACCATCAGATCAACAGATATTTTTAAAAGTTTGGATATAGGATTCTTAATTCATTTTATCTATCTGAATTATATGAAGTAATACATTGTGCTTCCTGAAACCATGCCCATACAACACGACACTGCAGAATAATTTGGCTCATTTATTATTTTTTAAATAGCCATTGAATATAGTGTACTGACATGTTTTATTTCCCAAGCTATTCGGACACGGTATGTGGTTTTTACATCAATCCACAGTAACCAGAAGTTATTTTCCATAGGAAACAATAACAAGTGCAATTGAAAAATTGTGTTTACTAGTGAAAACATTACATTATTTTCTACTAATGAGACAGCTAGCATATCATCACTGATCAAAGTCTACATATTAAAAAAAAAAAAGTGGTGGAGTATATTTGTTATAACTGAAGCTGGATAATTGTCTGGACACAAGGAAAACTTAAATTCACTTGTAATAAGCCCAGGAATGGCGGAGCTCTGTACAAGTTTGATGCATTCAGCAGAAAGGTCAGTCAGGCAGCAAAAGCCAATTATTTTCCTTTGGTTTGACCCATATTGATTTTTATACCTGAGGTTGTTTAGTGGGTGGTCCATGAATATCTGCAGAATTCATTTTCATCTGCAGAGTAGACATAGAAACAAAACTGTCAACCTATAACAACCACAAATATTCCTCAAAAATGGGGAAATAAAGTGGCTTCCTTCCCACAAGGACCCATTAGAAATCAGGGCAAGAGATAGAGTATGCCACCAAGACAGAATTTTCAGATTATAGAATCCTCATCTTCTGTCTTGGGATAAATTTATTTACTTTTAGGTTGCCTGATAAACTTTTAAGTCACAAAGGATAGGTACAGCTAATACATGAAACCTGTAAAAGAATCACCAAAACCAGGATTTTACCTGGTTAAATCCTAATTAAGAAAATGAACACAATTCATGACTACAAATGCAATCAAATTTCTTAGAGACTATGCTACCAAACTTCCCACTCCAATTTCACAGATGATGTAAATGAGACAGGAAGCACTATGTCGATTTCCAGAATTAATTCAGCTACTTACTGATAGGACAAGGTCTAGAGTCAGTTCAATACAGTTCTGTGGAATGTGTATTCATCTGTGTGTGCATATGTGAGTCACTGTGTGCATGTTAGTGTGCACGAGTGCTGTGCCTGTGTGTGTGCAAATGTGTGTGAGAATAAGAAAAAAATATGTGACAAATGAATAAGTGGTTTAATGAGTATAAATATCATTTTTCAGTCGCCTAACCGCTCCTAGGGAGAAGAATACATTCTGCTGCTTCTTTAGTGGCTTTCATTCATCTTCCCTTTCTTGGAAAATAATCAAATACAGTAAAATAAAAATAAAGAAAAAAATGAAATCAGAAAACATTTTTAATTAAAATATAAATTAATAGATTTTATGTCTCTAGTTTGTGGCCCAAAATGTGATCTTATTCAGAACTGTATAATCCCTGGAAAAGCCTAGACGAGGTTGTGCCTTCATTAAATATTTCTCTCCATAAGGTGATGTGCATAGAGGTTAAGAGCACAGACTCATGGCAGATTGCCAGGGACTCTTCATCTTAAGAGTTGGACTACAATTATCTAAACTCTCTGAACCTCAGTTTATTCACTAGTAACATAGGTAGATTAATACAACCTGTATTTTATTGGTGCTTTGAGGAATGGTGCCTGGAACAAAATAAGTAAGTACCTTAAAAGTATTAGCTATTATTTTTAAACTTTTGTATTATTAAATAGAAACTCGAGCATTTTTAATTCTTCAAGTTATTTAAAACATGACATCATTTACCCCAGAAAGAGAGTGAAATCAACAATAAGGAAACATCCTTCCTTGTCTCGTATATCTAAAAGTACAAATAATCAAGAGAAATATTTAAAGCAGATCCTAAAATTTAGTTCAATTATTCAACTTCTTAAGGTAGTTGTTAATAAACAAACAAAAATGTAATTTCCCTTCCCAGTGTTAACTTAGATTTTTATGGAAATATTCTTCCTGTGCCAATATAGGTGATAATTCTGATATGTGTATCTTTATGCTAATTAATATTCAGAGAAACTATAACATGATTATTGTCACCTATTTAATAGCTCATTGAATTTAGTGTCCACCTGTTACCTCTTCTACATTTTCATGAAAATAGATACAAAAAAGTCTAGTAATAAAAATTAGAAAATGTGCAGAAATGACAACAGGCCAGCTGTGTACTGTACATATGTTTAAATAATTTTATAAGCTCAAATCTGTAATTCACATATTTTGCCTCACATTGTTGTATCAAATATGTATACACTGAGACATCTAATGAAAGTTTTCACATGTATTTGTAGTTGTATGAATAAGTGATTTAAACATTTTTTCAAATAATTATTTATATTAGAAATTAGATTTTCAAATATGTCCTTTTCTCGTAAAATAAATGTAGATATTAGTGGATATATTTGCTGAATTTAACCTTGAACTTAAATTTACACAGTAAATGAAACCACTCATTGTCTTTGCATTCATAAGATTAGGGATTGACAAACTACAGCCTGGGGGCCAAATCTGGCCTACTTCCTGCTTTTATATAATGAGTCTTATTGGAATGGCAGCCCTCATTTGTTACCATTTTTTTCTATGACTGTTTGCATATTATAACAACAGAGGTAACAGAGACAGTCCAGTCTAAAACATTTACTATCAGTCCTTTTACAGAAAATGCTAAGAACATAGAACTTTTTACATACTTTCCTGCAATCTAGTCCAATTTGCCATAATCCCATTCTTCTAACAGCATCCTAAAAAATCTATCCAAATACAACTTTTCTGTCATCTGTTATCTAAAAATCAAAATGACCATGGCACCTGTCTCCTTACAGCCATCCAATGGCTTTCCATGCATTGAGGGACAGTTGCCCTCTCAGCCTTTGTCTATGGGATCTACATGGTTTGGCCAGTCCGACCTCCCAGTCCCATTTTATGCTGTGCTCCCCTTTCTTGCCTGGCCTCCTTTGTACACACCACTCTTTCTGCCTGCTCCTCTGTTTTTCTATCTTCCCAGGTTAACTTCTCTTTACTTTTTACATCATAGCTCTTTCTTCTTTCTCTATCAGTCAAGTCAGGTTCCCTCTGGCAAGCATACTCATAGCTCAGTTTATTTGTTTTTAATACTGTGTTTCCCCAAAAATAAGACCTAGCTGCACAATCAGTTCTAATGCATCTTTTTGGAGCAAAAATTAATATGAGACCCAATCTTATTTTCCTATAAGGCCAGGGAATAATATAATATAATAATAACATAGTATAATAATAACATAGTATAATAATAACATAGTATAATAATAACATAGTATAATATAATATAATATAATATAATATAATATAATATAATATAATACTGGGTCTTATATTAATTTTTGCTCCAAAAGATGCATTAGAGCTGATTGTCAGGCTAGGTCTTATTTTTAAGGAAACACGGCAGCACTTAGAAATACTATTACACATTTATTCATTTTGTGGTGGGATTAAGCATATTTACCATGATAAAATTAAATTACATGAGAGAAACATGTCTGATTGTTTCAATCTTGCATCCTCGATATCTAGTGCAGGAGTGGGTATGAGACACTTAATACACATATTTACTGGCTGAAAAAATAGATACCAAGGTTCAATTTTATAAATGTATACCCCAAATAATCAAAACCTGATGATTTGAAAAATGCTAAAAGCAATCAAAACACATTATTCCTAGAACTTTCATAGAAAAGTTGTCTTTGAATATAAGAGTTTGAAATAATCTAAATATACATGTTAAGCATTATTTAAGACGTGTAGAACTAGCTGAAACAAAATATAGTAGGTGAAACTAATGTGATTGACAAAGATCTAAAAGACAAAGGACAAGTAGGGATTATGTCAAGAAGTGTGCCTAGTCAAAAGCTTGATTTATTATTCAAGGAAGAGAAAAAACAATTATGTTCAACAATTTACTTAATACAGGGCTATTTCATTATCCATTGTCAATTCTGCAGCAAAAGGGAATGTTAAGCAACCTAAGTGTGTTTTTTTCCAAAGTCTTTTAAACATGTTCTTTTGATAGGTCTTTAAAGTGGAAGATGATGTCAGAACTCCCAGGATATGATGGTAAATTAAAATTAGAAACCAGAATTTCTAGCATAAAGAATTACCAGTAGCAGTTAAGTAAGGAAAAAGGTACAACATCATGGCTTGAGTTTTTGAAATGACTCCCAATGGCCTCCGCAACCAGCCCTCTACCTACACCCAGCACCCTCTCACTTACCTTAAGGAAAAGTGTGGAGAAAAGTTTAGTGAACAAACTCTTGACAAACTTTACTAATATTTCATAAATTTGATGCAAAGTGATATTTTAGACATCTCAGGGGAAAGACACAAATAAACCCTCAAAGTACAAGCCATTCCATACCATCCTTGTTTTTCAGAAGTTGTTTTAGAAACAAATAAGAAAAATGTAATATCATAAGTACTCACCATTTTGAAATTTTCTGTTTGAAGGATCTGAAAGAAAGAATCACAACAATTACTCAGGCCTAATTATCTTCAGGAATATACAGAAATTTATACAACAGAATAAAAACAGAAAAACATCCTCAGAAATACGCTAAAAGAAAGGGAATAAAAGAAAAACTAAAATGAAACAACTGAAATGGCAGTTCTGGTGGGCGGGGAGTGGGTAAGGAGCAGATAATGTGACTTCATTTGCTTCATTCTGATAGGCTTTCTTACATGGGAGAGAAAGAAGTTTAACCTCAACAATCTCTTCAAATAGATGTGTGTTTTCTCTGCTCTCGGGGGGTCAGGCCTAGTAAAGACGGTGAGTGTATACAACACAGGAAGAATTGGAGGTCTGGACAAACTGGATGTCACTTTCTGTATGCTCCTTATGTGCCAGGAGCACAACCTTAGGCAAAGCATTTTACTTCTCTGATTCACAGTTTTCCTTTCATCTCACTCTAACACAACATACACAAACATATTCTGAATATCAGATTTCAGATTTAGAAATAAGTCAGATTTGAAGTTATGACAACAAATTGCCTTTCATTTTGGTGTTAATTTGTCAAGGCACTGAGACTAACATTTCTGTTTCAGGTGATGGTTTATGGGAGACCTGTTAGAGATGGTCACGTTAAAAGAGAATTTTATCACCGTTAAAATATTATGAACAGTATTTCAATAGTTTTGTTCTTTCACCTAAAACTATATTTTCTTGAAATGTATGTTTTTCCTTACCATTTTCAAGAAAATTTAATGAATCAATATAACCAAAGGTAAATATGCAAATTCATAAAGATTACATATCAATTACTGTAACATATGGATTAATCATGAATTATTATAATGATAAGTCTGCTATTAACCTGATCCATAATAATATTTTTAAAAATCATGGGGTCTGATTTTTATGGTTCAAAATTTCCCACGAATATTTTAGAGATTTCAAGTTCAACCCTAAGGCAATCAGCCACAATGATACCATAAAGACATGCTTTTCTAAGCCCTGATCATTTATCCACTGATTCATTTTGGGAAGATGGGGATTTCAATGGTTGGAATTCACAGAACCTTCTGGTAATTTAATGTTCAGTGCAAGGTGTTATTTTAACACCTTGACAAAGAAGAATTGATTGTGAAAATTTAGGGGCAAAAGGAAAGGGCTATTATTATTAGCATAGACTGTGGTCAGAAGCTTATACTTTGGATAGAAAGTATTTTTAAAGAAAGGTAGCCCTATCTCTGTTCTTCCATTGTTCCCAGATTGGCAGACTTCCTTGTCCACAGAGAGAGAACAAGACATCCCTCATTATCTATCTTATGCACACTATTAGGTCACATTATTTTATAAACTGATATTTGTTCACAATTAAATCTTACTTCAGGATTTCATTTTTAATTATTTTGGCAAAATGATTGTTAATATTAACCTATTTTAAGAATGAAATAGGTAGACATAGAAATGATGACCACCTTAACACATCTAGAAAAAATATAAAATAATTGAGATCAAAATTTACAATTTGCCTTTGTAGATAAACTATTAATTTATCTTTCTACATACAAAATTACACATTATTTTTTTCAAAAAATTAGTTTCAGGTGTACAAAACAATATAATAGTTAGACATTTATTATTTATACACCTCACAAAGTGACATCCTCCTCCCCCAATCTACTACCCCTCTGACATCGCATACAGCCGTTACATTATCAATTTTGAATAGCCTGGGATTAACACTCCTAGAAATATTTATTTTATAGAAGTCTCATGAATAAGGCAGAGAAACAGATTCTTATAAGCCACAATTTCATGCCTAGTTTCTTTTATCTCATGCTAAGAATTTTATGCCTTCATGAATACCTTATAAGACAATTTTTACATACATGTGGTAGACTGGTGAGATAATGGTTTAGCCGAATGACACTGACATTTTCAGCTAAGATTTGGATGGCATAAAAAATACTTTTTATTATTACAGTAATTCTATTTATAGATCTGTATTTCTGCTAAACAATAATGCTCAATTTCACTTTAGTTGCTATGACTAGAGTATTGAATATCTGTAGTTTCTACTTCTAGCAAGTAAATAAATCAGTCATATATTTTCAGAATAACTAGTTTGTGTGGTCCAGAAATATGTGGAATTAAATTATTTTTTAGAGGAAGCTTTAATGTATATTCATGAAAGAGTATTGTACTTCAAAAGTGGACATTTATTACATAATTGCTTCTGATCTTAAAGTGCAGAGAATATCTTGAAGGTCTTGGTCTAAGTTTGTGATATCATTATGTTCCACAACGAGAGTGACCCTGAGACATTCAGCAGAAGAAATGCCACACCCAAGGTGTTTACTAGGAGCTCTTTATAGTGAATTTTTTCCAAATTGCAATGTCCCCCCAATTCTGATCTTGGAAGAGGGCAAACACAAGTTTTAGCATGAATCACTGGGTTATGGGGAACTGCAGTGATATCTATTGAGATCATTTCTATAAAATACAATGATATTCAGCTTTACTAATATCTGATATACGATTTGATGGGGGCGCCCTTAATCAGTGCGTTTGCCAGATTGCCAGGGATCACGTTCCTTATTGGAGGTAGCCTGAGTATTGAGGAAGTGTGATGGCTAGTAACATTAACAGAGTTACTGTTATTTGATTTCTGAAAATTAGAAAGGGAATTAGTGGGTTTATACATTTTAATTCAATTAAACACATCTTTCACAAGTAAACAAAGATTTTTAAAAAATTCTAAAAATGAATCACCATTTGAAAATAATAAGAAGAATTAATTGAAAGTGATCAAGAAAACGGCAAAGCCAAAACTATTCCAAGTAGAGATTTTAGCCTCAGTGAAAGGAAAAATAGTAATAAACTCATATGATATGAAAAACATTAAATCCCAAAATCAATGATGAAATTATGTGAAATATACAATTGGATCAATTGTCATCAATGATGAAGCTTACCTAAATTTTATTCTGCCTTAAAACAATGGATAATGATGCTTTGAGAATTGTTTGACAATTTAACAACATTCAAAATATGAAGGCTACCTAAACATTTTTTTCCTATAATGATTAAAGCCATGTACAACTTAACAAAAAACCTCAACAAATATTATAGTAATGTTTAGGATGTTCTTTATAAGATTCATTTTTAATAGCTGGGGGGGATGTCACATTATACTAAATACAGTCTTCTTCGGAAGCTTTTGAGAATACTTACTTAAAAGTAAGACAATTCATGTTCTTCCTTCCTTACCTGTTAAAAAACAAAAGGTGGACAATTAATACATGGAAAATAATATGGCAGGGAAAATAGCATTTATTTTTCAGCAAACACACTTTTGGGAAAGATACATAGAAAGCATCATTAATGAGAAGAAGAATCAAGTGTTAAAAAAAATCACCCCAAAATAAGTCACACAGAAAAAGTTGAGAATCATGTGATTTCACTGGTATTGGGATATAAAACTGAAAGCAACAAAGGAACAAGACAAACAAATAAAGAAACAAAAAATCATAGACACAGACAATAGTTTAGTGGTTACCAGAGGTGTAGGGAAAAGAGGGCTGGTAGATGAGAATAAACGGAATCAAATATATGGTGATGGAAGGAGAACTGACTCTGGGTGATGAATACACAATGTGATATATAGATGATATATTACAGAATTGTACACTTGAAACCTATGTAATTTTACTAACCATTGTCACCCAAAAAATTTTTAATTAAAAAAAATAACAATAATTAAAAAAAAAAATCATGCAGCATGGGAAGTGTTTTATAGTGTTGGATGGAAGCACAGATGTTTCCAGCTAGTCAGACCATTGATTTTAAAAATTTCCATATCAGTGACAAAGTACATGAAAAAAAGGGGAGGGGGGTAAGTCATTCAATGAAAGATACATTTAGAAACAAATAATATTTGTAATAGTAAATCACTTCTTCAAAAAGTCAATGTTTCATGGCAAAGCCAAATGTGTTTAAATACTGAGTGGAGAAAAAAAAGCTTTTTGATTATAATTAAAAAAAAAAAAAGTTACAGTGAGGTTACATAGCCAACTCTAGATAAAATTGTATTACTATGAGCAAGCAAGCTATTACATAAAGCATCTATACCAATAAGTATATTATTGTCTACAGGACATCTTATTGAAGTTGGTTTTATTTAAAGGAGGGAGGGAGATAGAGTAGAGCATGAGAAAGAGAGGGAGAGGGGAGGGTCAGAGAGAAAGAAAGAGAGAGAGAAATTTAAAATACAGTACTTAAAAAGATTCCCTAGTTATCACATCAAAATTGTCAAATATAAAGATGATTTACTCATTTTTTCTTTTAGAAATGTGCAATTATTTTTAAGTTGAAGATCTTTCATAATAATAATAGGGGCTGTCATTTGTATATTTCTTAGCAGATACTCTCAAACAATCAATTTAATTTTCTACTCAAAGCAAAGGCTACTTATAGAAATTATTAATTTTTAAAACAATAATTTCAGATATCTAAAAAGTTGTGAAGAAAGAAAGGTAGTATAATGTCCCAAAATCCAAATAACTTTTTCAAATTTACTAATAGAAGCATCTTATATAACTGAGATGCATTTGTCAAAACTATGATACTAACATTAGAAAAACACTATTAAATAAACTAGATGTCATTCTGATTTTACTAGAATTCTATTGTTCTTCTTTGTTCCAAATCTGATCCAGTTACATTTGATCATATGTCTCTTTAATCTTCTATCTGTGACAGTTTCTCAACCTCTGTTTGTCTTTCATGATTTTGAAAGTTTAAGTAAGAACTGGTCAGGCAGTTACTAGAATGCCCCTTGATTTGGGTTTGACAGAATTTTTTTTTTTTTAATGATTAGACTGGGGTTATGGAATTTTGGGGGGAAAGAAAGAAAAATCGATTGCCTTTTCCATCACATCAGATGCGTGCATGGTATTGACATGATTAATCATTATAAAATTTTTTATTTTATCTCAGGGTCAGAATATTATTAAAGTTGTACAAATACAACTCAATGTGCTATGTGCTTATGAATAAATTTCTTCAGTTTGTAATATGTTTGTTGTTGAATACAGAATGTGGATTGTTTTAATCCTAATAAGTCTAATTTGTGAATCACAAAATAGTCATTAAATAATGATTTTAAATCTATAATATATCCAATATAACATATGTATACCGTGTTTCCCTGACAATAAGACCTAGCCAGACAATCAACTCTAATGTGTCTTTTGGAGCAAAAATTAATATAAGACCCGGTCTTATTTTACTATAAGTCTTATAGTAAAATAAGACCGGGTCTTATATAACAGAACAGAACAGAACACCTGGTCTTATATTAATTTTGCTCCAAAAGGCACATTAGAGCTGACTGTCCGGCTAGGTCTTATTTTCAGGGAAACATGGTATCCATGTAAGTGCACGCGTGTGTGTGTGTGTGTGTGTGTGTGTGTGTGTGTGTGTCTACATTGCAAGGAATATAAAGTTGTAAGGCATACTAGAATAAAACATATAGAGTATATGACTGGGTAAGGTTTTACATTTCTCCCATCTCTCTATTCCACTTCCATTTTACATAACTAAAATTATTGACACTGCTAATATACTGAAAAGTTTTACATAGATTTCATTATTGTAATATTTTAACATGTGTATTATAGTCACTGATTTCACTTAGTATGCCCTGTAAATCTTAACCTAGCCACAAAAACTGAAAAAAAAATAACATTTTTGCCTTCCTTCTTCTGTTTCATCTCTAGTTATTATGTAAATAGTGAAATGAGCAGTGATTAGCAAAAATGTTAACAATTCCGTGTAGAAAAAGAAACAAATGCTAGTCTCATCATTCATAATTTTGCATTTGAAAAGGACAATATAGTAAAAGCAAATGTTTTAATCTCTTCTCATTCTTTTCTTGATTTACCATACTAAACTGTACATATATATTTTTAGGATGTGTTTTAGTATTTCAAAATCTGTCCTTCCTCATTTGTATAATTAGAATAAGGCTGCTGTGTGCCTTTCATGGGTTTGTCAAAGGTATTAAAAGGAAAGTGTAGGTTTCTACACTTTTGTTAATAATACAGCAATATACAAATATGGCTTATTGCCTGACTTACTAAGTACCTAAATGAAAGGATCTGAAATAGCTGATGGGCTGACTGAATGAACTAATGAGTAGCTAGCTGTATGTAATGGCTATGACTCAGTCATCTGAAATGTTTGTCACCTTGAGACACTTAGGCCTACATGACTGACCTCATAGACCAATTCTGTCTGATTTTGCCAAAATGCAGGCACAGAATTTTCATTTTTTTCTGGGTTTGCATCTTTCCCTTTGATCTATAGTCCTCATATTTGAAATTGAAACTCCTCTGTTCCATCGAGCCTATGTCATTTCAAGATGACGAAAAGCCATGAAGACCTCACCAACCCTTTCTTCCATTGCCATTAACCCATAGAGTTAGGTAGGTTTACCATTTGTCTCTTACTATTTTGTAAAATTAGGTAAGAGCTATGGGAGTTCAGTTCACAAGTCTAGTATTTCATTGATCCACTGAATTTCAAGTGTTATCAATTCTTCTTTTCTCCACCTAACACATTATCTCTGACTACTATCAAGGTGCATTAAAATAAAATCTTCTAATCCTTTGTTTCCTCAAAGGTTCTTTTCTGATAAATCTGGCAATACAGGCATCAGGCATTTCTCTTTATGGAAACACATACTGATACTTATATCTATCCTTGATTTATGAAAATTTATTTTTTTGGATTTACCTTAGTTTCAAATGAAACCAGGTAGGACTTTGTGTTCATTGAAAAACAAAGAGAATCTTATAACACTAATCTAGGATTTCTCCTAACTTTGTCTGTGGCTGTTACAGTCATTCTTCATGAAAATGTGCACTTATTTTCAGGTCCAATCACACAGTACACAGACAGCTTGCATATTCTATTGCATTGAAATGAATTTGGTGCTTTTGTCGATATTGTTTCTCCATTTACTGAGAGCATGAATAACTTGAAAATGCTTTCCTGTCTTTCAAATTATTTTATTTATCTTTGTAAAGTAATTTACTCATGGGCAGTATCTAATATATTCAGCATCTGGCAGAGTATGATAGATGTTACAGTTTTCTCTGTACTAAGAAAATAATTAATTGTATCATTTTTGAAACAAAAATACTTGATTTAAAATGGCTGGTTTACCCTACGCACAATCTTTCTGAGTAAGCATAATTGATCTAAGTATGTTGTCTTTATTATATACATTGCTCTGCTTAGGTTGTATGGATAACAAATATGCAATGTGGTCAAAAACAGAATGGAAGTTGGTATACTTTAATATTCTTCTGTTATTAATCAATCCTTACTTTATGTGTTTTTTCTTACTGATTTTACGAACAGAATTAATTTGCTTACTTTGAAATACCACTTGTAGCATTCTAAAGTTTACTCTTGTTAAGCCAAATCTTTAAAACTCCATAAAGCGAGTGCACATCTTTTCCTGATTAACATCTCTCTTCTCCTCTCCTTCTCCTTTTTCTCTCTTTTTTATCTTTTTCTCTCTCCCCTGATCCTTCTCTCACTGTTAATTTATGGCCATAGGGAAATATATGGTTTATAATTTGATTTGGTTATAACATATAACCAAAACATATGGTTTATAATTTAATAATATGATTTCTAGTAATAATAGTATTTAGCTTTTGTGGAAACTTTGTTACAGTTTAGATATTGAATTCTCATTTTATTGGATGTACCACAAAATAATTTACTGATGCAGCTGCTATCATAGATACTTTTGTAGTAGGTTTTGTTTTGAGCATTTCTTCAAAAATCCTGGTATAATTAGTCTGCATGACCATATCTCATTTCTTCAGGGATCCTGGGTCAGGTTTCAGCCCATTTTGTTAACAGCCAAATGTCTCCTGGGTAGCTGGGTAGCACTGTACAGGTGTCACAATCACTACTATATGAGATAATACTTGCCTTCTTAAATAAATACTCTATGTTGAATTAATTGAGAAAATGGTATTTTAATTAAGAAAAAGACAAAGATTTTGAGCAGCACTATAGTGTAAGTATTAGGCATATATATTGTTATGTTTTATCTTTTTCATTCAGCTTCTAGCTTTTAGAAGATCACATTAACAGAAAAAAAGCCTCAGCAACTGAAAATATACTCTGAGCTTCATCCCTTTGTATGTAGTAGGAGCTACTCCTACTTATAAAAAATGCATTGTTCCAGTTAATGAATGCAGGACAGCCTTCATTTACAAATACATGAATTACAAATAGTTGCAATCCCTTCTTCTGCCTGCACTATCCCCAACAGGTCTCCTCCCTACCAAAACTCCAAATGCTGCCTCTATGGGAGCAATTAAGATACAAAAAACATAACAAAACAACATAAAAACTTGAAGTTTTAGAACTCTGAATTTAGACTGAGGAAGTTAAGAATGTTTCAAATCAGGTAAAACTTAGGCATTGAATCCTGGATAAAGGCTCATTTGGCTGGCTGGGTAAAATAATCCCTAGTTCATATTTCACAAATGTTTTTTACTTTGCTGCTTTACACTACTTTCTAATAAGTAAACACACACACACACACACACACACACAGTGAAATGCTGGAAGACAGTCCTCTCTGGGCCTTTTGTGTTTTTGCGTATTTCTCTTCAGACAAAGAGCAGCTTTGCTTTCTGCTTCCCATAAAACTGATGGTTACTTAAGATCAAATTTCCTCAAATTGTGGCACAAAGCTCACTATGTGCCTGGTATCTATCTGTAACTGCTAAGCCACTGTCTGGGACTTGGGGACAGGAAGGGTCATTGGAATTCTGCTGAAGCTCATGGTTGCAGTGTGTTGAGCAATAAACTGTCTTGTTTGATCCATTAAGTCTCATTGTCTACTTTCAAAACTTATATGGTAGAAGAAGCTGGTGCATGTCTTGCCATACTCTGTGAGGTTGGGATTCTTTCTTAACAATAAATAAATTGAGAATGGAGTATTGCTCTATCAGTAATTCAGAAATTACATAAAATTATTCCCATCCCATTTATTTACTTCTTTATTTAATCATGTATTTTCTTGCCCAAAAGAATGGATGCTTTAAAATTTATATTGAGAGAGCAAACTGGAACCCTAAGATTTTATTTTATTTTATTTTGAGTCACAAGTAAGAAATTATGATAGCACGAGGATGCCAGAGGCCTGGAACTCTGGGGAATTGGTTATGTGAAAAGATAACATATAAGGATGTGACAAGGGAACACCTGCTTTACATATTTTAAATCTTGCTTAAACCTCGCCCTATATTTAGGAAAATGTGAAAACAGACTATATTTTCTTTTTCTTTTCTGTTCTTCTGTCAAATGTTATTCCCAGGACCAAAAGAAAAAAAAAAAAAAAGAAAAGAAAAGAAAAAGCAAGAAAAAAAAGAAAAAGAAAAAAATCCCAAATGTGAGCATAATGTGAGCATATATCCCAAATGTGAGCATATTGTGCCATCGCTTTTACAACAAACCACACCCATATCATCATTTTCTCTCTCCTAGACAAGCACAACCTCATAACCATTCTTCCATATCTCAGTCTTGTTGCCTACTATGCATTCATCATACTTCCGGGAGATTGATCTTTAGAAACAGAAATGTAAATCTAATCTTATTACACTCCTGCTATACACCATCAAATAGCTTTCCACTACAATCAAGGTCATATCCCAACTCCTATCACGATCTCTGCCACCATATTCTGGCCTAAGTAACATTTCAGACTTCACCTTCAACCACTCACTCCCTTGCTCACCAAAATCATGTACATTCATTTTGTCCTTGGAACATGAAAGCACATGCCTGTCTGAGCCTTCCTTTAGTTTTGAACTATTGTCTATAACTCCTAAAAAAGAAAGTAAGGCAGCAATTCAATTTCTCTGATTATCAATATGTCAGTGGAAAAAAGGAAAACATATTAAAACAAAAACAAAAACTGTCGGGACAGAAAATAAAGACACAAACTGAAATCAGTGAATAAGCACTGACTTGGTAAAACAAAGTCAGAAAAAGAGAATATTCCATAAAGAATCTCAAGGTAAATTTAACAAAAATTTAACTCTATGAAAAGAAAGAAGTTTGCCATTTTTAAAAGAAAATGAGACTTTGTGGTTTAGATAGGAGTTCTAAAAAGCTTTTTTTTTTTTTTTTTTTTTAAGAAACCATTGGAATTCTGCTGAAGCTCATGGTTGCAGTGTGCTGAACAATAAACTGGCACATTGATATAGCTCTTCTGGATGCAAGGGTAAACACCATTAGAAAATCAATATTTGCCATTACAACAATCGTAATAAAGAAAACTTTGTGATCCCCAATGAAATGTTACTCTGAATACTAGTTCCTCACTCAATTTCCATAGTCCCATTTATAGTTGTGTGTTTAAATGCATACATATTTGTGAAAGTAAGCTACTTCATAGTAATCATCACATTTCACCATAGTTGAAATATATAATGTATTGTAAAGAGGAATGATATAGCTATTTTTATAAAAGTAATGCTTCTCATTACTGCACAGTCTTTTACACAAAGACAATAGATAATTTTATGGAAGTCACAACATATGGTATCTTCATAAAGAATAGTTTTATATATTTGCAAACTTTTATGAATGTATACTGCTCATTGAGCAGAAAACCTTTACCCATTTTGATCCATCATCTGTATGATTAAAATTCCAAATAAATTGAGGAGGGACTATGATATACAGAAAATCATTGGATCTATAAAGAAGTGACTCTGGAGAGCTGTGGCCTGATTTAATGCATTTTTCAGTAAGGTGGATCAAAGCTTTGAACTTCTATTGGCATTGTGACACTCATTTTTTTTTCCCCCTCTCTCAGCTGATTCCCTTGAGAAGAAAAGTAAAGAAGTAGAGAGAAGTGAACAACAGGGGAAAGGAGAGAGAGGGCAGTTCCATTGGGATAAATCTATAAAGATTTTACTGACTGCCTCCAAGTCCAAGGGCATACTTTTTAAAGGGCTTACCCCAGGGAATGAGTGAGCAAAGTGTCTTGATGAGGATTTATCTGCAGGGTCTTGGAAAGGTCAAAACTATCATGATGCTTTTGAGGACAGTCTTGCAAAGCTGGTTAAAGTTGTTGTCAAATAATAATGAGACAAATCTTCAGTCTTCAAGTGCCAAACCAGCAAAAAGACAACTGACAGTGGAGTGAACTAAACAGTAGATATTTGATTAACAAAATAATAATAATAAAATCTTGCTGTCAAGGTATTCTCAGTGTCCAAGTATAGTTTATTACATTAGAGTCTTGATAACATATTTCAAATGTAATTTGTTCAATATGTTTTCGATAAATTTAAAGGGCATGGGTACATAGCCTTGTTGAATTTGAATACATTATACTACTAGAAATACCTATCAAACTTATGTTTGGCTTATAAACATAATGTGGGCTCTTCATGCTTGCATGGGGATCACTGACCTTTGCTAAAGAGTCCAGGTTTTCCCCCATTTGGGGATTTTTGCCAATCTGAACAAGGAGATATAGCATTTTAGCTGTAGTTTTATGTACATTACTTTTATTACAAATAAGTTTAAGTATTTCTCATATACTTAAGGAACACTTGTGTGTTTCCAGTGAACTGTATTTTCATGTATTTTGCCCATTCTTCAGTTGGGTTTGCAGGTATTTTTTTCTTCATCTCTCCCAGTTTTCATGTCAGGGAGACTGTATTAGTTTTCTGGGGCTGCCATAACAAAATACCACAGATTAGGAGGCATAATAATGCATATTTGTTTTCTAACAGTTCTAGACTCTGGACGTGAAAAGTAGGTTTTTATTTCTTTGGGGCTTATTTCCTTGGTTTGCAGATTGCCACCTTCTCCATGTGCCCTCACGTGGCCTTTTTCCTATGGGTAGTTATCCTTGGTATGTCTCTATACATCCTAATATCCTCTTCTTACCAGTCAAACTGGACTAGGATCTATGCTAATGGCCTTATTTTAACTTAATTACCTCTTAAAATACTATATCTCCCCCTAAAAATTCAAATTCTGAGGTACAGGGATTTAAGTTATCAACACATGAATTTTGGGGAGACAATTAAGCCTATAACAGAAATTAATCCTTTAACTTTTTCCCAGAAAAGGAAAAGCTAAAGGAGTTTATCACCACCAAACCAATATTACAAGAAGTGTTAAAGAGACTTCTTGAAGAAGAAGAAGAAGAAGAAGAAGAAGAAGAAGAAGAAGAAGAAGAAGAAGAAGAAGAAGAAGAAGAAGAAGAAGAAGAAGAAGAAGAAGAAGAAGAAATAATTTAAAAAAATGAGTAACATGGCAATAACTATATTAATATCAATAATTGCTTTAAATGTAAATGGATTAACTTCTCCAATCAAGAGACATAATGTGAGTGAATGGTTAAGAAAGCAAGACCATACACATGCTGTATACAAGAGACTCACATCAGATCTAAAAACACACAGAGACTGAAAGGGACAGGAAAAGATATTCCATGCAAAGTGAAATTAAAAAAAAAAAAAATCTGGTGTAGCAATACTTATATCAGACAAAACAGACTTTAAAACAAAGCTAACATGAGACAAAGATGGACATTCCATAATAATAAAGGGATCAATCCACAAGAAGATATAACCTTTTTAAACATTTATACATCTAACATAGGAGCACTTAGATACACAGTAAACACTGACAAACATAGGGGTAGAGATTGACAGTAATACAGTCATAGTAGGGGACTTAAACACCCATTGACATCAATGGATAAATCATTGAGACAGAAAATCAGCAAGGAAACAGTGTCCTTAAAGGAAACATACCATATGGAATTAATTTATATTTTTAGAACATTTCACTCCAGAGAAGAATATACATTCTTTTCAAGACAACATGGAACATTTTCCAGGACAGACGACGTGTTAGGACACAAAACAAGTCCCAGTAAACTTAAGAAGACTGAAAATATACCAAATATCTTCTCCAATCACACTGGCATAAAACTAGAATTACAAGAAGAAAACTGAAAAGCACACAATCATATGGAGGCTAAATAACATGCTACTAAACAATGTAAGGGTTAACAATGAGATAAAGGAAGAAAACAAACGATATCTTGAAACAAGTGATAAAGAAAACACGGTGATCTGAAATCCAGGGGACACAGCCAAAGCAGTTCTAAGAGGAAAATTCACAGCAACATAGACTAACCACAAAAAAAAAAAAAAGAAAGAAAAGAAAAATCTCAAATAAACAATCTACACCTAAAGGAACTAGGAAAACAACAGTAAAGAGAGACCAAAAATAGAATGAAGGAAATAATAAATATCATACTGGAAATACATGAAATAGAGTAAAAAAAACAAAAATCGAAAGATCAATGAAACCAAGAGCTAGTTCTTTGAAAAGATAAACAAAATTGATAAACTTTTAAATAGACTCATCTAGAAAAAAAGAGAGAGGATTCCAGTAAATAAAGTTAGAAATGAAACAGCAGAAGTGACAATTAATACCACAGAAATGTAAAAGATAATATAAAAAATTACTATGAACAATTATATGACAACAAATTGACCAACCTGGAAAAAATGGATAAAATCCTAGAAACACACAATCGTCAAAGACTGAATGAAGAAGAAACAGAAAATCTGAACAGACCAATAAGTACTAACAAAATTGAATCATTAATTTAAAAACTACCAACAAACAGAAGTCTTGGACCAGATGGATTCACAGGGGAATTTTACCAAATATTCAAAAAAATTAACACCTATTCTCAAACGGTTCCAAAAAATTCAAGAGGAAAGAAGGATTCCCAAGCTCATTGTAAGAAGCATTACTCTGACTCTAAAACCAAACAAAGACACTACAAAAAGACAAAGTAGGAGGAAGAGAAGGAAGAAATTATAGGCCAATATCCCTGACGAATATTGATGCAAATATCCTGAACAAAATATTAGGAAACCAGATTCAGCAATACATTAAAAAGATCATACACCATGATCCATTGGGATGTATGCCTGGGATGCAAGTTGTTTTAATATCTGCAAATTAATTAATGTGATACACCACATAAACAAAATGAAGGATCAAAAATCATATGATCATATCAATAGATACAGAAAATGATTTGACAAAACCTCAACAAAATGGGAATAGAGGAAACATACTGCAACACATTAAAGGCTATATATGACAAATACACAGCTAACATCATACACAGTGGTGTAAAGCTAAAATTGTTTTCTTTAAGATTAGGAACAAGACAAGGATGTCCACTTTCACCACTTCTATTCAACATAGTAGCCACAGAAATCAGCAGACAAGAAAAATAAATAAAAGGGCATCTAAATTGGAAAGGAAGAAGTAAAACTGTCATTTGCAGATGAGGTGATACCATAGATAGAGAATCCTAAAAAGTGCATGAGAACACTATTATTAGTACTGAAAAATGAATTCAGTAAAATAACAGGACGCAAAAATAATATTTAGAAATCAGTGACATTTTTGTATACCAATAACAAACTATCACAAAGAGAAATTAAGAAGACAATCCCATATACAATTGCACAAAACAAAACAAAATAACAACAGCCAAACTACAAAGGAATAAATTTAACCGAGGTAAAAAACCTGAACTCAAAACATTATAAAACATTGAAGAAAGAAATTGAAGAAGGTACAAATGACTGGAAGCATATACTATGCTCACTGATATGAAGAATTTACATTGTTAAAATGTCCTTAATATCCAAAGCAATCAATATATTCAATCCAGTGCCTATCAATGTACCAATGACATTTTTCACAGAATGAGAGCAAATAATCCTAAAATGTGTATAGAACCATGAAAGACTCCACATAGCCACAGCAATCTTGACAAAAAAAGAATAAAGTTGGAGGTATCACACTACCTGATATCAAACTATAATACAAAGCTATAGTAATCAAAACAGCATGGCAATAGCATAAAAACAGACACACAGATCAATGAAACAGAATAGAGAGCCCAGAAATAAACCCATACCTGTATGGTCAATTAATCTATGACAAAGAAGGCAATAAACAGTGGGGTGAACACAGTATATTCAAAAATGGTTCTGGGAAACTAGACAGATACATGTAAAAGAAAAGGAACTAAACCACATTCTTATACCCTATGTAAGAATAAACTCAAAGTGGATTAGAGATGTAAATGTAGGACCCAAAACCATACAATTCCTAGAAAACAAAACAAAACAAAACAAAACAAAAACAAACACAGGCAGCAAATTCTCTGACACTGCTCTTAATATTATTTTCTGATCCATCTCCTCAGGCTAGGAAAACAGAAGAAAAATAAACAAATGGGACTATGTCAAACTAAAAAGTGTTTGCACAGCAAAAGAAATGATCAAAAAAAAAAAAAAGAATAAAAAAGATAACCACCAATTGGGAGAAAATATGTGCCAATGTGCCAATGATACATCTGATAAGGAGTTAATGTCCAAAAGCTATAAAAAACTCATACAGTTAAGTGCGCGTGCGTGCGCGCGCGCACACACACACACACACACACACACACACACACACACACTATCCAGTTAAAATTGGGCAGAGGTCCTGAACAGACATTTCTCCAAAGAGAACATATAGATGGCCAATAGACATATGAAAAGATGTTCACTGCCACTAATCATCAGAGAAATGCAAACTAAAACCACCATGATATATCATCTCATACCTGTCAGAATGGTTATCATCAATAAATCAACAAACAACAAATGTTGGCAAGGACCCTGAGAAAAGGAAATCCTCATGCACTGTTGGTGGGATGAAAAAATGGTTCATCCACTATGAAAAACATTTTGGAGCATCCTCAAAAAATTCAAAATACCACTAGCATATGACCCAGCAATCCCACTTCTGGGTATTTATCTACACAATCCAAAGCACTAATTTGAAAAGCTATAACAATACGGTGAATGCTTAAACAACAATAACAACAACAACAAAATTATTACAGTAAAAGACACATTGCCATTTATCCCCCTCAAAATACTTCCCCTTGCTTCAAACACTTATCCCATCATTCTAGCCACTTTCTGAAGCAGTTCTCTTTTGTGAGTGTCTGTCGTTGCGCTGTCATGACTGCCTTGATGTCCTGAATCATTTTAACTTTGGGGAAGAGCCAGAAGACTCACGGTGCCAGATCCAGTGAATAACGTGAGTGAGGACACACTGTAATGTTTTTATTTGACAGAAATTGCCATACCAGAAGTGATGTGTGACACGAGTGCTGTCATGATGGAGGATGATTTACAGTACACTTTAAAACACACCTACCCTCAACCATAGCTCACACCCAAATAACTAACTGCACCGAACAAGTTGAAACCTGTCACATAATGTTCGACACGCCACTTACTGCATTGAAGATCCCTGCCTTTCCATTGGATGGCACCTTAGCAGCAGAATTCACCATATATTGTGATCACAACAGAAAGGCTCCATGTCACACATTGCTTCTGGTACAGCAATTTCTGTCAAATAAAAACATTATGTTGTGTACTCATCCACCTAATTCACAGGATCTGTCACTGTGAGACTTCATATTCTTCCCCCAAAGTCAAAATGACTATGAAAGGTAAATGTTTTGAGTTGATTAAGGATATTGAAGCAGTCACAACAGTGTAACTAAAGACACTCACAAAAGAAGACTTCCATAACCACTTCAGAAAGTGGAAAGAATGATGGGATAAGTGTGTTCGAAGTGAGGGGGAGTATTTTGAGGGCGATTAATGGTGTCTTTTAATGTACTATTTTTTATTTATTTAAACATTCACTGTATGTTTTAATCACACCTCATATATGCATCCCTGTGTTCATTGCATCATTATTTACAATGGCCAAGAATTGGAAGCAACCTAAATATCTATTGATAAACTATTGGTAAAGAAGAGGAGGTACATAGATACAATGGATACATACATTTGGCCATAAGAATGAAATTCTATCATTTGTGACAATATGTATGAACCTGTGGTATCATGCTAAGTGAAGTAAGACAGACAGGGAAAGACAAATACTGCACGATTTCACTTATATGTAGAATATAAAAAACAAAACAAACAAATAAAACAGATATAAACTCATACCATGTTTCCATGAAAAATAAGACCTCACTGGAAAATAAGCCCTAGCATGATTTTTCAGGATGAAGTCCCCTGAACTTAAGCCCTAATGCATCTTTTGGAGCAAAAATTAATATAAGACCTGGTCTTATTTTCAGGTAAATACAGTAGATACAGAGAACAAACTGATGGTTGTCAGATGGGAAGAGTTTGGGGTGCCTGGGTGAAAAAGGGGAAGAAGGAGGAAGGAATTAAGATTGGCAGTTACAAAATAGCCTTGGGATATAAGTACAACATAGGGAATACAGTCAATAATATTTTAATAACTATGTATGGTATTGAGGGGTTACTGAACTTATCAGGGTATTACTTCATAAGTTACAATATAAATGTCTAACCATACTACTCTGTACATTTTAAACTAATATAATATTGAATGCCAACTGTAATTGAATTTTTAAAATTTTAAATAATTAAAACATCTAAAACATTCTCCACTCCAATGTTTCAATTGAACTTACCCATATTCTGCTTTGTTTTATTCTAATTCTAATATAATTTTACAATTTTCAGATATTTGATCCTTTTGTATTTATTCTCGCATATGGTGTAACATCAGATACAATTAATGTTTTTAATGACTATCAGATTTCATAATGCTAATGGTTTAGAAGTCCATGTTCATCTCAGTAATCTGAATACCAATTTAATAAATTTTGAATCTCAATAGTTTATTTTTTCCCTTCTGAACATTGTATCCTATTCTATGCACCAATACCATAAAGAACAATTTCTAGAAATGATTCTTTCTCAGCTAGAAATTGAGAAAAAGTATAAGCCATTCATGACCTTGTCTTTGACTATATCTTCAATATTATTTATTATATGCTATTGTTCCTAGTATCTTAGATGTTAGCAATGGGCAAATGTTTGCATTGTCCCTGGATATTATGCCTTTTTGTATACCTGTGTATTGGCTCATGTGGTTTCCTTTCTGCCACCCTTGTACTGGCAAACTCTCCTTTTCATTCATGGCTCAAGTGTTCCCTCTGAAACACTTTCTATGTGAGTGATATTTCCCCATGTAATTTGTGTCCCCCGATCGTCATGTATAATTTGCTATGAAGTATAGCATTTTTCATCTGTGTTAAGTCTTTTGCACAGGAATCCTATGTGATTTGTTCTCATTTCCCCAGTGTCTAAACTAGTGTCTCTCTAGAGGAGATCCTCAGCAGATATTTTTTTCCTTAATGAATAGAATAAAAAGCCCTATGAAACACACTTTTTGTAGATGTGCAAATGTTCAGGGGAATATTAATGTCTACCTTTAGGATCAGGAGTTCTATAACATTAAGCAGTTTGAACTTTATGCTGTTGAGATCTATTCCAAATCTAAGAATTCCATGAAATTTGTATATTCCTAGCCCGCTATAAGCCTCCGCTTTGCTGGTCTGGGTGAGGTGAAACTGAAGTGAAACCTTCCAGCAGTGCCCGGAAAGCCTGGAGAAGCTGGTCACTTACTCTGCTCTGCCTTTCCTGATGAGAAGAATGATTTTTAGCTGGAAACTTTCTTCTTGCTGCTGAACAATTCTGGCTTGGGGGATGGAATGATACAGTCAAAATGCAATTGTTTTCCTTTTCTTCTCGTGCAATTAATTCTCAGGGTTTTTGTTCTCAGGGTGTTGCTAAAACTTCTAACTACACTCTGGAGGTCTCCCAGAGCTGTTTTTTTTGGGGGGGATACTGTCCAATCACTGACCTTTGTGGGGTGATGGGGAAACTGAAATCTCCTACGCCTGTATTTTCCCCACAATCTGAATTGCATGTTATTATAATTATATTAATTTTATAAGTATACTTCCAAGTAAATTACATAAATTTAGTTTGCTCTTTCCTGCTGCTTTTTTGACATATATTTATATTAATTAACAAAACTATTTCTGCACATTTCTAATGTAAATATTTTATTGAAATGATAGCTATTTTTAAGCACATAAAATTTGGCACCTCAGAAGGTGCCATGTGTTTAAATATTTTTAATCGGCATATTTAGAGACATGGTTGAAAGTTTATATTTATCAATTTTAATTTTTTCCCAGTATAAACGCATAAGTTAATGTTTAGTCTTAAAGTATATTTCATAAGAATCATAATTTTAATTAAATAAATTTAATTGATTACAAGACATGTCTAAAACAAGAATGACTCATTTACTTTAATAATTTAATTAGAAAACTGTTTCAGATATAACTATAAAAAGGATATATTAAATTGTGCAGAAAGATGGAAAAGGTAAGTTTTGATTTCATAATTTATCTGTTAATTTAGGTTTATAAGTATACATAATGATCATATGTAACCGATGTAGTTTGTGTTTTTCTATGCTACAGTACATTTAAAATAAAGAAGTTATCTCCATAGATATTAACTGTATGGGTGGCTATAGTATGACCAGCTAATTTTTAAGAAATTTTAGGCTAAGAAACAAAGTCATGCTAAATATTAATAGCATTGAGAAATTAAGAAATGCAGAAGAAAAAAATGCATTCTCCTCTCAAAAACATTCATTTATAATTATAATAAATTTAGTTTCAACTTGTTGTTAACCTCACAAAGAACACTTTAAAACATATTGGTTATTTAGTGATGATTTAGAATTTTAAAATCTGTGGAACTATCCCCTTTTTCTAAATACAATTCTGCAGGTTTAGAAATAAACAACAATGCTGAGAAACTGATGTGGGAGATTAAAGAGAATTAACAAGCAAGACCTATTTCCATTGCACAAAAAGAAAAACTAGGAAACTAATCGACTCTTTCACTGTTGAATAGAAAGCGTGTCACATTTTCTAAAGCTCTTTGCTACATTTGGTACAGTAATCTCCATCAAGGGGCAAATTGGCTTTCCTTTTACACACCATTACCAGTCACAATTCTGCCAATGGGACTTGAGAGAAAATACTCTGAATTCAGACTTTGATTTGTATCAGCATTGTAAAAGATCTGAACAAAAAGTTACCTGATAAATATTTCCTTATCTGTGATTCATTTTTATTTATATTGGTAATTAAAACAAATAATCCTAAATAAATGAAGTCATTACTTTGGAAAAAGTACTCATTTGTTAAGAAAAAAAAAATGAAGATGTACTTCACTTTTTTCTGCACCAAAATAATCTTAAAAGAGTACTTTTTTTTCATGATTACTGGGAAAATAATTTCTAGAATCAAAATATTAGTTTAAAAACTAATTGCCATTAGAATATAAAAATCAGTTTAAGTTTTAAATAAAAGCTTTTAATAAATTTTACTTTCTGAAGGGAATAAACCATGTACATGCAAAACTACACTAAAATCAGGCTGTGTTTATAATAAATTATATATTTTTGATATTCATTCATATAAGGAAATAGTATTAAAAATATCATATAATAGTCAATGGCTGGCATTTATGGCTCCAGCTTTGATATTTCCATTGGACATCACTCATGTATCACACTGCTTACTTGGTATCTCAGCTTGGCTGTCTACAGACAGTATGAACATAACATGACTGTGGCAGTGGCCTTAATCTCCTGAATATACTATATTCACAAATCTGCCTTTTTTTTTTTAAATAAACATTGAAGCCAGTCTGGAGGAATGGGACACAATGTTTTGTTGTTGTTGTTGTTGTTGTTGTTGTTGTTGTTGTTTATTTGTTATTTAAGGAGGGCAGAGCTCTCAGTGGCCCATGCAGGGAACAGACTGGCGATCTTGGTGTTATTGGCACCTTGCTCTAACTAACTGAGCTAGCCGGCCATCCCTCTTTCTGCCATTTTTTCATCTGTATGCCAGAGTTGAAAACTTTCGAATCATTCCTTGTCCTTTGTCACAATGCCTAAATCAAATCCATTAGCAGTCTTCCTAATATCTCAAAGTTACTAAACCCTCTGAATGAATCTCCACTATAAATCCTGACCAAGCCACTATTATTTATCTGAATCATAATTGTCTCAGAGTTCCGTTATTCCAATTTCTTTTCTCCAACCATTGCCTATTTTCATCCAGTTGCAGTGATTAAAAAATGATAGGTCTATGATAGTCCTGCGATGAAAAATCCCATTCACATCCCACTGCTTTTAGGAAACAAAAAACAAAAAAAAAAGCATATCCCTACTTCCTGTCTTTCAACTTCTCTCTATCCCGCATTCGCTAAGTTGCAGTCAGATTTCCAGTACACCAAAACTGTTTTCACATTGTTCATGCACACAGATTTGAACTTGACCAAATGTAGGTGACTGAGTCTGCTCACAGCTGATTCCTTCCAGTCACCCTTGTCTCAGTTCACATGTCATTTCTCAGTGAAGCTTTTTAGGACCACCCAATCAAAGTCAATCTGTCCTGCCTGTCACACACATCAATCATACTTTAATTTCCTTCATGGCATGTTTCACAGCCTGAAATTTTTGTGTTTATGCGTGTTGTTAATTGACTTGTACCTGATCTATTCCTTCTACAAGACAAGGTTCAAAAGATTAGTGTCAGTTATACCAAGTGTAGAAACACTGGCTCATTTACACAAAGCACTCTTTAGTTTTTTCAAAAGAACTAACGGATATTTAGTGAATACTTGCTAAATATTTACATACTGTTTGGTATATAAAGCTACAGAAGTCAGGACTTGGGCCTTGTTAAAAATGTTGTAAAATCAAGGTGATAAAATCACACTAATGTTAACCCCAAACAAAAAGGAAGCTGTTATATAATACTGAATGTAAAAATTTATCAATGCAGACGTAGGGCGAGTACATGAATGGAAGTGTTTGAAACTGAACTTGATTTAATAGGCAAAAGGGAGAGATGAGAACGCTCTTAATAAGAAAATTATGCAGTCATCCCCAAACTCATCAAGTTGCATGTATTAAATAGGTACAGTTTACTTCAATAAAGGGGTTTAAAAAACAAAAATAAAGTTATGTAGCCAAGAATGTATATAAAATAAAGATAATTTTAAGAAAGAAAAAAATTAAAGGACTTGGGAACTAATTTAATATTTTTTGATAGAGAAAAATGAATGAAAAATCACCTGATTTTTGGATGACAGATAAATGGTGTTTTCAAAGATAGTAGCAGAGAAATTGGGAAAGGATTATCCATGAATAATCCCTCAACCTATTTTTTGCAGTCCATATCAACTAACTCTTATCACGTTTATGAAGGTAAAACCATTGAACAGATTTGAGTTTCACATACCTTCTCTCTTGCTAAGTATTTCTGGAATGACAACAATCAGTGAAAGATGTGCTGTATGGGAAAGGCATGTAATCCAAAGTTTCCTTCTCTCTAGCTAGACATTTTCCTGCAGGCAGATAGTTACAAGGTCAGTAACTGCAGGTGACCTTTCATTGTCTAGATACAAAAGTTTCAAGAATGGGTTTTAAACTTTTTTAAGTGCTATTTGTACTGTGCAGAAAAAAAAAATGCAAGCAGGAGAAAAACTTATTGAAAAAGATGAAAAAAACTATTACTTTATTCTTCTTAAAATATTTATTTTGACATAATATCACAAAGAATTCCAACTTCTACTTTACTCAACTGCCCTGAATGTCAACCTTAACCTTTTTCCACTTTAGTTTTATCATTGTCTCTCTTTCTTCATATTTTACAAAATATTTGAGATTAGAAAACATCACTTTATCCCTAAATATGTTAGTGTGTATTTCCTAAAACAAACAAATAATATGACTACATAACAAATATCCAAATACTATTATCTAATCTATAGCATTTATTCAAATTTCCATTTTCTTGGTCTTGTTATAGTTAAAGAAAATCCTGGATCACACTGCATCTCAACAGTCTTCTTTAATAAGGAATGACTTCTCAGTTTTTCTTTTACTTTTATGGTAATAATTTTAAAGAGTACAGACCAATTATTTTGTAGAGTATTTCTCAATGTGGATTTGTCTGATAGTTCCCCATGATTAAATTTACGTTATGTCTTTACTAGAAAGAAAGTCACAGAAGTGACACTGTGTTCTTTTCAGTGCATTATATCTAGTAGAACATTATTTCAATTTATTTCCACTGTAATTAATATAAGTAGAAGCCTTGAGACCATGTACATAACGAATTACTCATGCAACTATTACACACTAGTTTTATCAATTGTTAGTTCTTGCCTGAATCAATTATTATTATGGTTACTCAGCTGTCATGAATGTCAGATAGTCATTTTATGTCACCATATCTTCTAAATTTAAATGGTCAGTTTATAATGAAAGGAAGAACATTACTTTCTCCTTTACTTATTTATGTCATATGTGTATTCACTGATTCTTATTTTATTCATGGATTGTAGGATGTAGTACGTAGTATGTGTTATAGTCAACAATAAATTTCTATTGTTTAAGCCACCCAGTCTATGTTATTTTGTTATGGCAGCTTGAGCTAGTTAATATAATTTCTATGGGTACTCCAGTAGAAGTTGGGATCTTTTTTTTTTTTTTTTTTAATATTGATACTAGGGCTTGGGAATGTCTAGATGACCTGCATAGTGGACTACTTGCTTCTTGACTGTAATGCCAAGTTTGACATTGATTTGTTTCATACTTCAAAATAGAATATGTAATAAGATAAGAAGGAAAATAATAGAAATGTCATATTTCAGTCAATATGGTCAGCTATACAAGAAACATGCTGGTACAAAAACCTAAACACTGCATAAATTTCAATGAACATAATTTTAATTGCATAGCAGAGCCCACAACAAGAAAAGTGAAAAGAAAAAAAGAAAACCCAGAGCCTTCATTACAGAGGCAACAGGATACCAGAATGATAAGAAAACCAAGGGTTGAAATTACAAAAAGAGAACAAAACAAGACTCTTGTCTGGCATTTGTCATATAGAAAAATAGAGAAATGAGTTTTTTCCATCATGGTGAGAATAAAAGGAAGATGCCTTTGCCAGATGTGGGACTGGAAATGAGAACATCACATAAAGCCCCAAGCAAGAAATAGATTAGAGACAATCTCCATGACTTCAGCCACAGCTCTTGGCAGATGAAAATGATTTCTATTAGGCTGGTGCAAAAGTAATTGCAGTTTAAAAGGTTAAAAATAATTGCAAAAGCTGCACTTTAGTTTTGCACCAACCTAATATGGTAAATAGATACAGCTTTGAAAGCATATATTACTCATATGGTCTGTAATATCGAAAGCTAAAAATTTAAATTAAAGCAGTCAGCAGTAGAAAACACTCTGGCCTAAGCAAACACAAATGCTCTTTGGAGAAAAGCATACTCAACTAGGCCAATTAGTTCTCAAAGATTTAAATCAGCAACTTATAAGCATACAATTAAAATTCAGAAAAACTTATTTGAAATGAACAGTCGAAGGATCTAATGTATAACATGGTGACTATAGTTAATGACACCGCATTGTGTAATTGAAGTTTATTGAGAGAGTATGACTTAAGTGATCTTACCAAACTAAGAGATAAATAAGTGAGGTGATGATTTTGTTAATTAACTTGTAGGAATCCTCTTAAAATGTATATGTAATCATCATGTTGTGCACTTTAAACATTGTAATCATTTGTCAATTGTACCCCAATAAAGCTGGAAAAAAAATAATAGGATAATTTATCAGAAAAAAAAAAGAAAAGAAAATTTCCTTGACTAAACTGTCAGCAGTAATAGTCAACATAATTTAAAATTCAATGACCTAGAATCCACATTGACTTTATAAAATACAGAAGCAAAATATCAATACCTAAATTAATGAATTAAAAACACATTAAGAAACATAACTACTAAATATAATTATGGATGTGTGATAAAGAAACAAATACAAATTGTGAAAGGAAGACATATTGTATAAATTTATCTGTATATATTTATATACTGTACATATATGGATATATATGGACATATGAATATATATATATTAAATATATATATTCAATATTCTATATATATATATATTCTGTCTATATAAAGTCCTATGATATATATATATATACATATATATAAATATATATATGTGTATATATATATATATATATATATATATATTCAACTCAATGTGTAGGTTAACTAGAGAATATTTATTCGCACCTGAAGACACAGAACACACAATTAATAACTAGAGAATGGAAGTTAGGTCAAAAGTGTTTTATGTAATATAAATAAAAGAAGTAGAATATCAAGCATAGATTTTGAGAAAAGAGAATAGAATTAAAGTTTGTACTACAGGCTACATTAATTTCCAAGGGGAAAAGAGATATAGCATGAAGGAGAAGCAATATGTGAACAAAAGTCTGAGATTTGTCTAGAATTCATGTATCTCATGATTAAGTAAGATTCAGAAGGAAGTAAAACAAATATGAAGCAAAACAAAAAAACAAAAACACACACAAAAAACAGACATACCATACTGCAACTACAGAATAAAAGTGCAAAAGATGTGATCTTAAAAGTAACTAGTAAGAATGGGAGAATTTCCCACAAAAAAATGACAATTCGACTTAAAACAAGAGACAGCAGTATAATGAATCACAAAGAGTGAAATACTATCTTTGGAGTGATGACAGTAATAATGGTCAGTATAAGCTATCAACCTAAAAGGGAGCAAAGCCAAGCACTTTCACACAAACAGAACCCGAGAAAACTTCATTTAAGGATCTGCAAATTGACTGATTTCATGAAGAAGATTATTCTATAAGAAGTCCTATGACATAATTTTTTAAAGGTGATCAAATAAATTAGTATACATATAGATTAACATATTTGCTTATAAGACAGTAACTCTTATCACTGATTCAGTTATCTATTGCTGCATGAGATAACCTCAAAACTTAAAGACTTAAATAGAACAACCAATTTTTGTTGTGCATTATTCTGCAGATGGGGCTGTCCCTGTCGTGGCTGATTGGGCTGGAAAGTTCAAGATGGCTTTTCCTTTCATGTTTGGAGCCTCACCTGGGATGGCTGGAACATCTAGGAGCTCACTGAGCCTTTTTTTTTTCTATGTGGATGCTACAATGCAGTTGCTGGACATCTAAACAGAGTGGTTCAGAGTCCCCAAAAGAGTTTTCAGAGGACACGGCACAATGTGAAGGCAGTTATCAAGACTTTGTTTTGTACATGCTCCCCAATGCCACATTGGTCAAAGTAAATCACATGTCCAAGCTGAGGAGATGTGACAGTACACTACACAAGGTTGCATATAACAAAATTATGGTTTACGAGGGCTGCTAATATAATACTCTGCTGCAATTGTTTAGTTGTGTCCTTTAAAAGATATAATTAGATGTATGGCAACAATAAGATATAATAATGGATATTACATGACAATTAATAAGCATAAACTGAGTTTTATTTCATTTATATCATTTTAATAGTTTTAAACAGATCATTTTATATAGTGCCTCACTTGAGAGCTGTACAGTATACTTTGAATCTATTAATATGTTGCTTATTTATTCATTACATTATAAATGATTATCTAATAGTATCTTTGAGCAACATTGTATTCAGTGCAGAATTATGTACTATAGATATAAGTATCAATTCTTGCTACATCATTTAGAAGCAATGCACTTGGGTAATTTATGTAACTTTTCTTAAATTCAATCTTCGTATAATGGAAAACACAATAACAGGGGTGCCAAAATAATGTATACACATGACTTGTATTCATCTTTTATTATTGGTATATAGTGAGTTATAATACAGTTTTTTCATTTCTTAAAATGCGTATACATTTTTAGGCACCCTCTGTATATTAAATCCTATTGCATAGATTATAATTAACATATTCAAATTTTAAAACTTCCTAACAAATTGTCTTTAAGCAACCTTGAAGATACATAGCTTGTGGTATTATTAGGAGAAAAGAAAAGAAGTATGGTGAATAATAGAAGGACAAGGAGAAAAAGAAGTTGTTTCTATGATCAGTACATAACATGCATTATTATCACCTTTTTCTTGGGTTTTCATATACCGCCACTATCCTCTATGCAATACACACATACATACACACCATATACTTAACCTACATTTGTTCTTAAAGTGAAATTAAAACCCATCTTGACAAACACAGTAGAGATGAAAAATTGTAAAGAAAAATTGTTACTTTTAGTTTGTAGTTTTTTTTATTCCTGTACCAACATCATTCTGCTCCAACATCAATAAGAGAAGACACATATTAGAAAAGAGTATGACATATGGTATTGGGGTAAGTACTCTTACTGTATTATGACTTCATATTCTTGGACACTTAGTTATCCAAAATTTAAAAAAATGATCCCTTAAAATCAAATTCAATATTTTTACTCAACTTAGAGCTTAGATTATTGTGTTGCATTGTGGATTTGGGTATTATTAACCAACTTCACAAGAACTTGAATTTAAAATAGCATAAACAGAAACACACATTGCTTATTTTTTAAATTTTAGGGACACATGTTGTGACTTGTTTATTGTTACTACTTTTTCTTCTTATTCCTCAGCCATTTGGCCTAAGTTACAAACAAACAAAACCTAAAATAAAAACTTTAGCTACAATATCTAAAAAATGTATTTTTGCAAGAAAAAGGTGGTCGTGAAATATTTTCCTTCATCACAGGAACAATAAATATATTTTGGAGTTAGCTAAAATTTTTGGAAATCAATATGTCCCTTTCAATCATTTAACTTTAAACATGGAAACCATATGCAAAACTAAACAGAAAAAATAAACAAACATGTTTCCCCAACTTAAGTATGTAATTATCACATACTAATACTGTAATATATTACGATAGTATAACAATGATGATTACATAAATGATCATTAGGTCACAGCAGTGTAATAACTTTTTCATGTCGCATATTATTTAGAATTCCCAAAAATGCTATGAAGTATTCTTTATCTCAAATTCAGAGATGCAAAAATAAGGATTTGAAAGGTTAAATAACTTTCCCCAGTTAACTGTACTATTTAGTAGGCTGTCTGTCAATAGGGGTTGCAGTAATATACCAAGTAAGAGGATTAAAAGTGGCATGGCTCTGGTTGCTAAGTACATTTATACTAAGAATGGCTAAGGTGAAGGGAATAAGCTGTAGTTGACAGGATTGAGGACTAACTGAAATGTGAGAAGAGGCAAGATCTCTGACAAGGATTAACTCATGCCGAATGGGAATCAGAATGATACCCAAGAGAGTTAAGCAAATGTATGCTGGCATCTGATATGATGGATGAGAGGGGGTGTCTATGTGTGGTAGGGAAAGTAGCAGAAGAGAGAATCAGTGTGCATCACAGCACATAGAAAACATTAGATATATATTTGATGGCACCTAGTCTAATTTCTAAACAAATTAAGCAGTAGGTTGAGGCAAGATGGCTTCATAAAATAGATGAGGCTGAATATGGAGGTAAAAGAAGTATTGAGTACATCTAGGTGAGCTGGTAAAGCAAACCGATTCTAATAATGTGTGTATTGAAATAAGGTGAATAAAAGTACGATTTTTCAAGACAAGACTACTAGTACTGTAGTAGGAAATGTGTTTCACAGACTAATTGAAAACATCCAAATTAAGAATAATATTTATCCAATGTTCTTAATTTTCAAAGTAGATTAACTATGTTAATTATAGAGATATTGTAGGAATTTTATAATATTGTAATCAATTATACTATATATTTAATAGCAAAGAAACACAGTGGTAGAGGGACTGAAGGATTAAACTATAGATAAACAAAATAAATATTTAAATATTCCATTACTACTAAATTAACATTTACTATAGGACAACTATATGCAACTACAATGGGTGACATGACAAATGTGTTAGATCCCATTTACGGAAGACTTTTTATATGATTCTCTTTCTTTTGATCTAACCAAGCTTAATACCAGGAATTTGATGTTACAAGGCTGGATCCACCTGGTTAAATAGCTGTCTTTAATGTCTGACAGAATTTCTTTATATATAATATAATGGCAGTTCAGATAATTTGGGCCAATCTTTCCCCCATGAGAACATCCAGAAATCTGAACAAAATATTTAAAACAATTTCACTGATGATAAGTTAAGAGGCAGTGTTCCAAGAAAGAACAAAATTCAGACATATGAAGTTATTGGGGCCACCTCCCACTTATGTATTTGACCATCCATGCAGGAGCAGATGGAAGGTGGTGAGCCAGAGGAGAGCTTTTGGCATACTCATGAGGCAAAAGCAAAACATGAAATCCTAAAAGTTTTGATCAAACTACAATTTTTATCTACCAAACATACCCTTGATGACAAGTTTGAAATAAAGGCATTCTTGAAAAAACAAAATGGAGAAATTTTGTCTCCTGAAGGACTGAGGGAAAGAAAACACTAAAGGATATTCTTCAAATGGAAGATGCTGATCCCAGATGGAAGCTTGAGGATATGCAGGAAGGAATCAGAGGAGTGAACATGAAAATGAAAATGTGAAGGAACCGTAAATAAATATTAGTGGCATAAATTAGTAACATCTTATTTGGTTTAAATTAACATAGAATTGAAATTCATGAAAAAATATTTCAGGAGGGAATTTTTCATATTACATATTCTAAGGTCCTGAATTGAACACAAGAATACCAATAGTTCAAATTAATATTATTGGTAAAGCAGGAATGCATGATGCGATCTTAATGTTAGTTCATAAAAGTATGTTAAAATATAACTACAAAGTCTATAGTATAGAGAAATGGATAATTAGAACTTACAAATAGTAAGTTAAAAAGGGGACAATAGAGGTACGTTAGTTTTCTATCCCTACATAACACATTATCATAAACTTAGCAGTTTAAAACAACACGATTTTACTCTTACAGTTCCCACAGTGCAGAAGTCTGACATGTTTTAGCTGGGTCCTCTGCTTAGGGTCTCACAAAGCTAAAATCAAGGAACTGGCCAGATTCATATTCACGTGGACACTCACCCAGGTAAAGATCATTTTCCATCCTCCCTAAATCATTGAACAATTAATGTTATTGTAGCTGTATGACAAATGTTCCAGGTTTTTTACTAGCTCTTGGTTGGGGATCACTCACTTCCAGAGGCCAGTCTCAGATACTTGCCTTTTGGCTCTTTCCATCATGTGGCTATTTTCTTTATTAAGGCTGGTAAACGAACATCTCTGTGATACTTCACCTTTTTTATTTCATCTGTTGGGCCATGTCCACACAAAATAATGTCCCTTTTGAATAAATCAAAATCAACTTAACAGTAATCTTACCATGGGAATGATATCCCATGATATTCACTGGTCTGCCCCACACTCAAGTGGAAAGGATTCTACAAGGTACATACATAAAAGAATGGGAATCTCATGGCCCATCAGAATTCTGCCTATCAAGAAAGGAGAGAAAAAGCAACAGAACACAGACAAGAAGGAAGGAAAAAGTAAAGTAGTAGACTAATATCCAATCATATCAGAAATTTCTTAAGTGTAAGTTGTCATATGTTCCAATTATAAAACAAAGAAAAAACAGATTTATGTTGTTCATAAATACATATATCAAATACATAAATGAAAAATACATGTTTTCCCAAATATAACCAAAAGAAAGCAGTTTGTACTTCTAATCTCAGAAAGAAAAAAGACTCAAATAAAGAGAATGATGCTTAGGGGAAAAATGACTGATACATAATGATAGAGTTGCAATTCATAAGCCATATAACAGTTGTAAGTTGGTGTGAATCTAATAACATAACCTCAAATATATATATAACACAATGATTGAAAGATTTTTCAAGGACAAAATGATTTTTAACACTTTTCTCAGTAACTGATGCACCATGCAGAGAGAGAGAAAAAAAAAGGAAAAATGTAGAAGATTGGGGAAAACAATTAATTATTAAACCTAATTAAAATATGCTAAATACTCAACATTGTAGTCTTTTCAAGCCCATGTTAAACAATTACAAAAATTAAACACAGCATATGCCATAAAGTAAGTTTCCAAAAAGTCAAAAAATTGGAAACACAGTGTGTTTTGTGAACATAGTATAATTTAGCAAGAACTTGTTATTAAAAAAATAAATAAATATTACATGAAAACAAACAAAATTTTAATATAAATGAAAATATTTTGAATCAAATGAAAATGAAATTCATGGATATCAAAACGCGTCTTGCAACTTAAGCCATCTTTACAGGTAAAATTATCGCCCTAAATGCTTACATTACAAGAGATAAATGATGGAATTCAATCAACTATACATCCATTTCAATATAGTAATAAAAAAGATAGCTAAGTAACCCAAAGGCTGTAGTAGGAAATAATAAAAAGCAGAAATGAATACAATGAAAACATTATAAATCATTCAACCGTGATTCAACCAAGTCAAAATCTGATGCATTAAGAAGAATAATTAATTGATAAACCATTGTCAAGTTTTTTTTTTTGTTTGTTTGTTTTTTTAATGAGAGTGTGAAAGAGTATAAATAACCAATATCAGGAGGAAAAAAATTGTGTGTGAATATGTTATAAAACAATTGAAGATGAAATTACAAAGTCCGTTTAGAGCCAGGTTATTGAGGTTCCTTTAGGCTAAGGAATCTGGAGGATATAGACAAAATGACATTCAGGAACCTAACTGAACTGATAGTACAGTGATGATGAGAGGAGACAAGTTTAGAATTATTAAAAGGGAAAAATATGAACGACTTTGAAATGAGCTTAATATTGAGGTTGGGGAGAAGCAAGAATAAAGAAAATTGTAAAGCTTCACATGTTATTAACAGGATGTTTAATAAAAGTCCATTAATTCAAAAAAATATTTTGAATGAGGGGAGATGGAAATAAGCAGATAGGAAATTGGGGAAAGGAGTCCATCTTGGAACATATGGAATATAGTTTCCTGCAGCCATTCAAGTGAAGAGATCACTGAAATGTGGTTTTTGCACTCCGGAAATAATCCACACTTGAACATTGTCAAGTTACTCTGTTTGAATTCCAATTCCTGACTTTCTCCTGAGAGATATTAAATAGTTACATTTTGTATAGCAAGTTTGGGTCCTTTATTATCTATTTGGTTCCAGAGTATCGAACAGCAGGTAGTAAAAGTGCAAAATATGATAGTGACTATGGAAGTAAGTAAAATCACCCAGCTATCGTGTGTGGTAATAAAATACTAGGGTTGAAGAAAAAAAATCTAGGGATTACTGAACTTAATGTGACAAGCAACAGAAGAGGAGACTTTAAAAGAAAATGAGAATAAACTCTCTGAGGATTAGAGTGTGGTAATGATGGCTAAGAGAAAGAGTGGAATGATCAAATACATCAAGTTAACTGCCCATATGTGAGAGGATAAGCACAGGAACCACAGTAAAATTTGCAGTGATGGATTTAAGACAATTTTAAGAGGTAATATAAAAAGTGTATTACATGTGAGGGGAAAAAGTGGGGAGACGATTTGAGAATTAATCCCAGACTTTTGGTTTGCATGATCACTGGATGGTATTGCAACCAACTAAGAGAAAAGAATATACAGATGATTGACGTGGTTTTTTTTTTGTTGTTTGTTTGTTTGTTTGTTTGTTTGTTTTAGTTCTTTTTTTGGGGGGTATCATGTTTTGCCTAGGATATATATTTAGTTTGAAGTGCCGGGTATTTAAAACCCCAACCTCAAATCGTCTCCCCACTTTTTCCCCTCACATGTAATACAGTTGGGGTTTTTAATATGGGTTTGGTTATTTAATACTGAAATTTTGGAGAGTAGTCTGGGCTAGACATTGTAAATGGCCGGTGTATTAGTTAGATTTTGCTAGTGCATTAGTTTCATAGGGCTGCCATGACAATGAACACAAATTAGGTGTTTCAAAACAAAAACAATTTTCTCTTTTACAGTGGTGGAGATTACAAACTGAAAGTCAAGGTGTGGGCAGGAATATGCTCTCCCTGAAGGCTATAGTGAGGATCATCCTTTGACTCCTTCAGCTTCTAGTAGCCCTATATATTTTTATAGCTTGTGGCAGCATAACCCCAATCTCTGCCTCCATCTTCACATCTTGAATTGGTGTCTGGTCTGTGCCTGAATTTCACTCTTCTTATAAGGACATCAGTCATATTTAAGGGCCCACCCCACTCCAGTAAGACCTTACCTTACCTAATCACATCTGCATTGTGCCCATGCCTACATAAGGTCAGATTGTGAGGCACCAGGAATAGGAGTTTCAATATTTTTTGGGGGGGGAGACAATTTATCACATAGATAAGTTTGGCTCCATGTACCAGTAGTCCACAGAATTTTCTTACAGACATGCTCCTATTTTGCTTGACTCATTTGCAAGACTTACTGAGATCCAACTCTAGCAAATCAGATATTTAACAGGGACTTCATGATCAGACTTTATTTAGACTTGGTCTACTCCATCAGGTTCATTATTTAGTGACCTCTGACACTAGATTTTGTTTTTAATTCATTAGTTATGAGTAACAATTGCATCTTCCAATCTTAAAACTTTTAGAATTTCTCATGTTTTCTTTTCTTTTGTGTTTGACAACTGAACAACTGCTTTCTCAGTTCTATTTTTTTGAGCACATTGTTAAATGCAGCCATGTCACCAAAGTACATTAAATCCATAAGTTAATTTTATATATAACGTTCTCCCACATTATTGCTTTTGACAGTGTTTCAAATGTTTCCCCAAGGCATAACATTTTCCATTCCTCTAAAATGTCCCTTCCAGTATCATATATTATTTAACTTTACAGATTATTCTGTGGTACAACAACAAAATAAACCCAACTGCTTACAAGAGCAAAGTTTTATTTCTTGCTTTTGTTACATATTGGCTATATGTAACCATATAGCTATATCAACTATAGCTCAGCTTCATGTGTCTTCCTGAAAAAAGGTCAGGTTCTATCTTGACCTGTAGTTCTTGGCGTGGAGGAAAGCAAAAAGGAGTACCCAGTCAGTGGTGCTATGGTGTTTAAAAGTTTTGCTAGGACAAACAGTTGATCACGTATGTTGTTTCTATTGACCAAATCAAGTCATATTTCTAACTCAGATATCAGTCAAAACTTTGGAGGAATTTCACTTCCCTCACTTGAACACATCAATAACTTACAAGTGAATGGGGATTTAAAAACCTTTTAGATGGAGGGTCAGTGAATTGTTAGGAATAATAATTAACTATATAATAGAAAGGCAATTGTAGATTAAATCATGAGTAAGGATATGGTGACTGGGCAAGTAACTGCTTCTAAATTTTCCTGAAAGGGAAGAGACAGAAGAAATGTAAAGGATGGTGGGTAACTGTGGTATATATATGTATTGGAGGGTGTTGTGATTGTTGTTGCATTGCTGTGTTGGTGTGTGTGGTTTGAAAGAGAATAGAAAGGAGTATGCTCAAAGACTAGAACAAGGAAAGGAGTGGGCCACTTATTTTACTTAGGAAAAGTAAAGAGAATAGGTATTAGGTAAACTGTTTAATGGGAGAGTTGTACATCCAAATGAAAAAAATTAAGAACAATGTCTTACGATTTTTCTCTAAATTATGTAACAATACCATCTACGTAGAATTAAATAAAATTATTAAAGGTGTAGATTAATCATTGTGGGTAATGGGAGAAGTGATTAAACACATACAAGTAAGAGGATTGATATATGGCATCAGGAACCCAGTTTCAAAGCTGTAGAACTTGAAATTGTAGAGATGCTAATTGGTATTAATACAACACTGTATCATCATCAACAACATTCAACAAATAGAATATGGTGTTAAGAAAGGTACTAGTGCTTTTAGAAAGTCATCTAGTAAAATTGGAAGATATTCTGCTCAAATCTAAGAATTTTGGTTTACTTCAATAGATATTATTTCAGCATCAGATTGACCTTTAAATTATTTCCATTTTCAATCCTATTTAAAAGTTTGTTCAAATGTTACATTAGAAAATATATAAACTTAATTTCATAAGATGATGTTGAGTGAAAGAAGCCAGACCCAAAGCAGTACCTACTGTATGAATCCAATATTTAGAGTTCAAGAACTTACAAAATGAAATATGATGTAACAAGTCCGGATAGTCATTGTTGTTGTTGTTGTTGTTGTTGTTGTTGTTGTGACGAGGTGGAAGTATAATGCTTGGGGGGGTTGGCGAAAATAAGATTCTGGGTTGCTGGTAATGTTCTGTTTCTTGATCTGGGTGTCATTATATAAGCAAGTGTGTTCATACCGGAATAATCCACACTTAGGATCTTTGCATTTTTTTCTGTCAAAAGCATCAATAAAGGTTTTTAAAAATTCAATTAGAAGTATAAAATGTCAGAAGGAAATATATATATATATATAAACTTAATTAATATATAATTGAATAAATTGTGGTTCTGTTCAAATTTAATCTTTTGTTTTAAAAATAAACTTGTAATGCCACCCATAAATCATACACTATATCAATATTTCCCATAATTAAAAGCTATTAAGGAGAAAATCTTTAAAGAAGAGAGTAAGAACAACATTTTTTTTAGGGTTAGAATGTTTGTTATCTGCTACATAATAATCTCAAAGTTTAAATGTACTAAATATTGAATAGCCAAGAAATTTATCTCCTATCTATCTATCTATCTATCTATCATCTATCTATCTATCTATCTATCTATCCATCCATCTATAGATCTTCTACCTATCTATAACCTATCTTTCTATCTCTGAACTGTCTTTCATTGACAATCTTTAATGCTTAAAAGCAGACATGAAAATGTTTTGCAAAAGATAATTAGTTGCTTAGTTTCATGGGCACGTATAGGATCTCCTGTATCACTGAGTGATGCAATTTTTTTTTTTTTTTGAAACCTTTCGTAAGTGGCAGCCTACTTAACTAATTCAAGTGGTTGTCAATCATTTCTGTTATTGGAAGGTATCAAAATAAAAGATGTAATATGTGCCCAATCTTTATGTGTCATCATGATTTAGAGATATTGATTTAGTGTTATTGTTTTCTTCCCCTAGTGCCTTTTTCCAAGATTGTCTTGTTATCTACCTACAGGAATCAATGTTTTAATGGCAAGTTCAGGTGTTTATCTGGGATTTTACTTGATCTACGTAACACCATAGAAATTGGTCTAAGGAAAACAGATGTAGCTTAAGAGAAACATATGTAGATGAAATATAAATGAAAAAAAATTACATGCTCATAATTTTCAAAGATGTAATTAGGTGTGTGAAATATCATGAGTGGTTTATTATGGATACATAAAATCATAGCCTGTAAAACTATTTATGAGCACAGGAGAATAAAACCATGCTTACTAATGTGGTATATATTTGAGGAAAACAAAAATATCTCATAAAAGTGGCATCCTTGTTATTAGAAATCATTCTACCAACAGTACAGCGGAGAGTACAGTTATTCATGGGGGCTGTTATATACCATTCATATATATGATATCAATTTATATCTACGTTTATACTTATACCTATATCTTGAAATACATGAAAGTTCAGCCCATTACTTCTAATTCCAATCCAACACACAGGGTTTATTCTAGATCCCTCCTTTTCCATATGTGTAACTTTTCTGATAGTGAGAAACCTGGGTTTTCTATTAGCTTTCCATTGTTTCTGTGACAAATTACCCCAAACTTAGTGGCTTGAAACAACACAAAGTTACTATCTTACTGTTCCAGAAGACAGAAGTCCAACATACGTCTCATTTGGCTAAAATCAAGGCATTAGTAAGACTGTGCTCGTCTCTGGAGACTCTAGAGGAAAATCGTGAGTTTGTGGTTGTTGCTGTATTATTATGATTATTACTATTATCATCACTTATTTATTTATTTATTTACTTATTTATGTGTTTTTGTCTTTACACTTTCTGGAGATAATTGACATTCATTAGGTAGTGGCTTCCTTTCTCCATTTTGAAAGCTAGTCACAATGGATCCTGCTAATCATTTTTCTGAAGTCACACCAGTGTCTCTTTGGCTTTGACTCTGCTGCTTTACTTTTACCTTGATAACTGTCCCTAACTCTGTATCAACTGCTGATTTCCTCTGTCACCTGCCTGTTTGGCCCTGACTTAGTGATAGTTGCTGCCTCACTTGGCTCCTTCATTTGTCCCTTCACCACAAGACAGCTGATACCTTGCTTGACACATCACTCACTCACAGACTCTAGATCTCCCACAGGTTAACTCCAATAAATTTGTTTCAAGAGGGAAAGGATGCAGGATAGATAAAGGTAAATCTTATTTTAAACTCTAAGACTAGTATATAAGCAACACATATTAAATATCAAATCTACTGTTTACTAATATTATTGAAGAAGACTACTATATCTGTTCTAAACTTCCTTTCTTCCAACCATGAAATAAAAGGATTAGATTATGTTATCTTTTGTTATTACCCATGACTGATATTATTATTTATATTTCTCAGAAAATTATGCATAGCGTCTGTTATAATATATTTTCATTTGTAAAATCATCTACGTATACATATAATTTTAGAGAAATAGTATGTATCAAATTAAAAAATGCTTACAATTAACCTATGTAAATTTTGTCCTTCTGACCCCAGATAATTAGTCTGAATTTTTTTTGCAATATGAAAGAATATAAAAGTAGGCCAAACTTTTAAAGTTATCTCCTCTGTATTTCAGACACATTTCTCATAACATCCTTTATGTTGAAAATAATAATGGATATATTCATTTCCTAGGGCTGTTATAACAAAGTGTGAGAAATTAGTTGGTTTCAAACAACAGAAATTTATTCTCTCATAGTTCTCTGGAGATTAGAAGTCCAAAACCAAGGTGTAAGCTCTGTCATTTCCCCTCTGAAGCGTCTAGGGAAAATGTTTTCCTGGCTTCTTCCAGCTCAGGAGGTTCTTGGAAATCCTTGGTCTTTCTTGGCTTGTAGTTGCATTGTTGCAATCTCTGGTTCCATGTCACATGACCTTTTCCCCTGTGTATATCACTATGTGTCTTCTAATTTTCTTATAAGGACACAGGCTGCTTGATTCAAGGTCTATATTAATCCAGTATAACCTCATCCTAACTAATTAATATTACCCAACTTACAAATAAGATCACAACTTACTTTCAAATGTTTCAGGAAAAGGGAGAGAGAGAGAGAGAGAGAGAGAAAGAGAGAGAGAGAGAGAGAGAGAGAGAATGGGAGGGAGAGAGAGATACAGAGAGAGACATGCCATAGAAAATAAAGCAAAGTAAGAGAGAAATGGAATGCAAGGAAGCCAGGATGAAGTCTTAAACAGGGTGGTCAGGGCATCCCTCATGGGAAAGTTGAAATATGAACCCTGGCTTAAAGGTGGCAAGAGAGTTGGCCAGTTATAAGTTTAAAAGAAAGTATGGAAGGGGAGATAGTTAGAACAACAATGGTAAAATATGAACATGACTGACATGTCTGAGAAAGAGCAAGACCAGTGTGGTAGAGTTAGGTGAATAATGGGGCAGTGAAATTAATCTGACAGGTGTTTGGAGACTAAATCATGTAGGACCTTTTAAGCCATAGTATGGACTTTGGCTTTTGCTCTATGTGAAATGTGGAACTAGTACAGTGTTTTGAACACAGGAGTGATCTGAACTCTTTTACATCAGAAAGAAGTTGATTGCTTTGTTGAGAATAGATGATAAGGAAGCAAGAATAGAAATAAATGGACCTTTTTGAAAGCTGTTGCAGTAATGTAGTGAAAAATCATGGTAGCTCAGAAAAAAAGTGATTTTCTTGTGTGGGATGACAAAATAGTGAGATTCTAGATATACTTTAAAGGTAAATCTAGCATGATTCCCTGAAAAATCAGATGTGACAGGTAAAAGGATACAAAAACCCAAGGTGAGAGATATTAGAGTAAATATTAACTGCACCTTCATAGAATCCAAAGATGGAAGGAACTAGTGTCCGTATGGGTGGTATGTTGAGGGGTATAGATCAACAAGATTGACCATATGTTCAAAATTATTGGAAATTATTTTTATTGTTTTTTGTACCTCTCTAGATTTATATATGTTTCAAATATCAATAGTAAAAGTAAAAAGAGGATTGGATATCAATTCTCACAGGGATGTACACCTGAATCAATATAGTTCTGCAACTTCCCAAAATTACAGTTTCTTGCATTACAGGTGTTTGAGAACTTTTAACAAAGGTGTTGCTTTAAATGGGAATATAGAAAACTCAAAAGAATCTCACAACCTAATAAGAAAATGGGTATAAACTACAGAATCATAATTAGAAAACATCCAAGTAACCTGAATTTCAAAGAGGGACAGCCCCACCAAGGAGAAATAAAATGCATACACTGGCTTACTTCTAGCTCAAGATGGGATGAAGAGGTTCTGGCTGCCATCCAAGGTAAGGACAAGTAGCTACAATTTGAACAGGCTGCCAAAGCCATTATGGGCTAGTAAGTAAGTCTGAACAAACTGGGGTTCTAGACTTACAGTTTGCACACATTTTCAAGTTCTTTCCCATTAACCCTCTACCAGGAGTTCATGAGGAAAATCAGATATTGTGCAGGAGACCAAAGACAGCCCTCTTTGTAGGTATAGGCAAGAAAAAAGTGATCATTGGCTAGGGGCGTCAGGCATAAAACAGTTCCTTAGACTTACCTTTCCTTGAAAGTAAACATTTAAGCTGCTGGAGGAGAGGATCTAAAATCTGTCACCACTGGGACACAGAGAAAGATAAAAGCACTGGTAGAAGAATAGAAGAAAAACTCTGTCTTGGAGGATGGGCAGGTAATTACCTTGGGATCAATATCCTACTCATATGGCAAGCATAGATCTCTGCACCTAGGGAAAAGGCAGGAAATCATGGCCTGATATCAAACGTACACACAAAGCAGAGTTTGGTTACCACAGGTTGGAGGGGCAAAAATCTAAGAAAGCTGCACTTCAGAGGACCTAACACAGAAGGGCATCTCTAAGGCTGAGGTTGAAGTGGAATAACCAAGAAACATCCTTGTCTTTATTAGGAACTAGCCATGTAGTGCAAGCCTTATTTTACCACAGGGGGCGGGGCAAAGGATGGAGAGAGGCACTCTCTGGTGTGGAGCCATGCAACTGGGGGACGGATAAGAGATTTTGATATAGTCATACAATGGACTATTACTCAGCAACACACACACACACACACACACACACACACACACAAACAAAAAATAAAGAACAATTGATACAACACCATGGAAGAATCTGAGAAGTGACATGCTGAGTGAAAGGAGTCAGAGTAAGAATCTCATATTCTACGTAACTCTATTTATATGACATTCTGGAAAAGGCAAAATTACCTATTTAGTCAGTAGATCAGTTGTTTGCAGGGGCAGTAGAGTTAGGGGATTGGCTATAAAGGAGAACAGGAGTTCTTTTGGAGAGATGCGAGCACTGTATGTATTGATTTTGGTGACAAAACTGTATATGCATGTTAAAATTTATAGAATTGCATACCAAAAAAGGATGAATTTTGCAGTACGCAAAGTGTTCCTCAATACAACTGAAACACGAAAAACATAAAAAGCATATATTCATGCACTCTTGCATTGTCAATAAATTCACTTTTTTAAGTCTTAAATGTATTTTATCAGTTTTCTACAGGAATCTATTATTAAGTAAAATAATTTGACAGAAATCCATTTGCTACCATATCATTATAGCAAATATGCTTTCAGCTTTATTTTCCTCTTCATTCCCTGAGTTATTGTTTCACTGAATATTTTAACATTGTTTTTTAGGAAATTATTTTTTAATATAAGTTCTTTATCATTTCTAGAAATAGTCCCATCACCTGTGTTTAGAAACAGAGCTTTAAAATACTCACATCTAGCCATACTCCTAAGAAAGTAATTTCTAGAAACTGTTTCTAAACAGGTCACATTTTCTTTGCAATATATATATATTTTTTAGAAGAAAAGTCAAAATTTTAAAATACTAAAAAATGATGACAATAATTTTGAAGTACAAATAATAATGAAAATTGCTGAAAATGTTTAGAATTGTTCTATTAAATGATCTGGGTTCCAGGAAGAGCACCCAAACCTATATTGAAACACTGTCTAATTTTAATAGTTTAAACAAAATGTGTATGTATAATAGCTGTATAACTCTCTCCTTGTGAAAACTGGAGTTATTTTCTGTGCTGTCTACAGTTAATGAAGTTTTAAGAAGAGTCTTGTTTCCAAATATGTCATGATTTTTAAAATAATATTTGCGTCTGTGGTAAGCAGAATAATGACTACCTACATATCTACATTCTAATCTCTGAAACTTGTGACTATATTAGGTTACATGACAAAGGAGAATTAAGTTTGCAGATGGAAGAAAGTTTGCTAATAAAAAGACCTTGAGATGCAGAGATTATCTTGGATAATCCAAGTGGGCACAGCGTACTAATAAATAAATGGAAGAAGGAGAGGGAGAAAAAGGGAAATGGCGGTGTGAGAGGTCCTTGGCTTGAGGTTGCTGGCTTAGAAGGTAGAAAAATGGGATCCTGAACCAAGAAATACAGGTGAGTTCTAGAAACAGAAAAGACAAGTATATTGCTTCTCCACTAGACCCACCAGAAAGTAATGTAGGGCCTGCGAACACCTTGATGTTCTCCCACTCAACCTCATTTGGGACTTCTGACCCCCAGAAATGCAATAATTAATTTGTGTTCTTTTAAGCCACTAAGTTTGTGGTAATTAGTTGCAGCATCAAGAGTAAAGTAACACATTATCTAAAATCATTTCTGAGATTACATAGTTGTAATTATTTGGTTTGATGGGTTTATAAAATTTGAAAGCTTACTTTTGTCTTTTATTTAACAAAATATCTGTTGATAAGATTAAACAAAACTTTTAACATGAGTTACTTATAGATTATTTAAGAACATATGGTCAATTATATCTCAATAACATCAGGGAAATAGAACATATGACAAAGAAAAGTAAAAAGTTGGGGGTTTGGAGGGACATGGGGAATGGTTGTAAAAATTATTTAGTTTCAAACATATCGTATTATAAACCAGAGGAATTATTCATCAGTGATTTGGAAATATTTTTTGTAGCTCAATAATGAAAACAGTTACAAATTTGAAATTTTCATTTGTATGTTGGCTATTTATATGTGCAGATTATAAAAGTTCCAAAATACAAGAAAAATAAAGAGGAAAAACAACAGACCTCCAGAAGTGAGCAAGCAGAAAATATTGGAGTCTGACACTCAATGTGGAAGAATCATAATAGGTAATTATCACAATGGCCTAGAACAAAAGAATAATGAGAAGAAACAGATCATCTTTTTCCAATAATGTGGAGAAGTTAAAGACAAAGATGAGTCTACAGAATTTTACAGCTGTAAAACTTTGGTAAACTTCAGAGAAGTTTGGAATTCTAGAATTCTGCATCCTGAAGATCTATACAATTTTAAGGACTGAATCAATTGTAAAATGGAGGTAGCAAAGCCTTTCAACCATGGGAAATAAACTTTTTTTGTTGGGGGTGGGTAACAAAATCAAGGATAAACCTGATGCAAATATTTACAAGATCCAACACATTCAAATTGCTGTCATCTCCAGAGTAAACTCATTCTTCACCTATCACACTAAGTCCTGGTCAAGCCCTGTAAAATCACATATGCTATGGACCTTGCCTTATTCTCTGACCTCATTTCCTACACAATTGTAGCGGAGGCTACAATTGAATCAAATTTGCTCTAATGCAGTATCTTATAGCTGTGTTTTTAAAACCACTGGAGGACTTCACACTCATTCCTTCTACATGAAAGAAATATGACTTTAGAGTATTTATTTCACCAGAGAAGAATGAGAAGGGTATGAGGAATTCAAAGGTAATCTTAATCTCCTTCAGATCTGATTAGCCAGAATGAGTCATATGGGTCCAAAGTAAACCCAAAGCAGGCTAATATTCCTTCCACCTGCCCAAGAAAGAGAGAAGAACCAAATTTGGTGAGCACTTAAAAATCTCTATCTCACTGATTTTATTTTCCCCCCAAAATGTGTTCACAACTTCATAAATACTATTTTAGTAAATATGAATTCTATGTTTATTTCAAGCTTAAAATCTTCAATGATTCTGCATTGGTTGCAAGAAAATTTCCCTTATTACTTGTCTATATTAATCACCCGCTACTTTATACAAGGCCACGCTTAATTCAGCCACTTTTATATATATGAGCTCCCTGAATACACCATGTTTATCTAAGCATCCTATGCTTCTTATCAAATGTTCTCCCACTCATATTAGTGAGCTCCTTTCAAAATTCAGCAAACATCCTTGTTTTTCTGTAATGGTATATTTGTCCCTCTCGAGGAATCAATCACTTTTTTTTCTGTAGTACAACATTGTACTATTTATTTTTTTAATATTTAATTTATTATACTGTACGGAAATATAATTTATTCACACGTTTATCCACAGTACTAGGCTATTACTACTTTGTGGGTATTGTCCTTGACTTATTTATTGTGACTATCACCGACTCCAATATCTCTTGTGTACTATGTTGTAAAGTATTTCCTGAACTTGAATGCAAGGAAAGGGACTTAATTGGTTGAAGTGTGTGGATATTTTATAAATGGTAATTATAAACAAGGAGCATTTGGTTTGAATTTCTGTATTGGTAAGTATGGAGGAAATCACCTTCGATCAACAAGGAGATCTTCATGAAAAATAGTAAAATCTGAAGTATTATTTGATAAAACTATATGGGAAACGCAATTTGAGCTAAGAAATTTTGTAATTGCTTAATAATTCAGAGAATAAGATTGAGTTTTCAGTTCAACAAGCTATATAAAAATGGCATTGTCTATCTCTCTATATATACATTTTTTTTGAAATATAATTCTTTATTCTAGTTTGGGGAATTGAGTAATTTTTCTACAAAGACAACCAATTAGCAAAACTCAGATTTTGTAACAAGTTATTCTTAATAAAGAATATTCCAATTAAACACAGAAAATAGCATATGTAGGAGGTAACAAATCTAGAAGATGAAAATAATTTTAATTATGAATTTTAGGTAAATCCTTTGTCATGATCAAAAGCTATTTGACGTTCATTTTATCATTTCCAAATGGACCATTTCAAACTTACATGAATTTGAGTCAGCTTATTTTACATATTCTTAGGCTTTGGTGTTTCAAGGTTTAAAAAATTGTCATTTGAGGTAGATTATCGAAGGGACTATCAACAGCAAACATTCATCTTGGAAAAGCCAGTGCTTGAAAACACTGATATGGGCTTGTCCAACGTGAAGATCAGGGAGCGTACAGGTCAGGACGATCCCATTTTAAGTTTCTGTGTTGTCACTATTATCAATTAGGTTTTACTTAATACCAATAACAAGACAGAACATAGGGTGTTAGGAAGGCAAAAGTACATGTAAAAAGTTGCTTCTACAAGGTATCAATCAATAGTTACACTAGAAAATTGTGGACGCAAATAAAAAGGCTCCACTCCCCGTGGTTGCTATTGGTTTGGGAAATTAGATAATTCACAGCTCTTATCAGCAAAGGACATTTGAGTAGATATAACAATTATATCAATTAAAGGAAAAGATCTTTCATGTTAAAGTAATCATTGCCACACAGGCATGTATATTTTGATTCTAAATTTGATTAAGAAATATTTGTCATTTACATTTGTTCATTTCTGAAATGTTGAAAAATTTGGTCTTTGTAAAGCAAATATATATATATATATATATATATATATATATATATATATGTGTGTGTATATATATATATTATACACATACACATATACATATGCTTTGTAAAGCAAATATATATATGTGTGTATATATATATATACACATACAAATATACATATACATATATATATATTTTTAACTCCATGGTAATATTTTACTGCTGTTTTATTTCCTGTTGATTTTTTTTTTTAATAATGATATCTGCTAACTTACCATTTTCTGCAGAATTTAAAAATTGCTTCCTATTAACAGAACTACTTTGCCAGAAAGTGGACTCTGGTGATATCCTGATTGTCCATCTTCTCTTTTTGGATAGTGGATAACCAGGGAGTTTGAAAATCAAATGGCCACATCAAAATGACTGCAGATTTATTCTCTGATCTAAGTTATACTCTGGTCTAAGTTTAGCTTTGAGCTAACATTAATTTTACTTCAAAGTTGTTAAATGATTCATAATATATTTCCTACATAATGACCATAATACAGGCTACATATATACAGTGGTGCCAAAAAATTGTATACATACTTTAAGACAGGAAAAAACTATTAAAATTGTAATACTCAATATATACCGATAACAAAAGATGAATACAAGTCACATTGACTTCTGCAATCACAAGAGATGTTCAAATGGTTACCATCACCCTCCAGACACTTCTGATTATGGTGAACTACTGCTTGGGCAACGTTTACCAAAGTGTCCACTTTTATACATTTTTTGTACCCCCAGCATATTTCCATAACTAATGTACTGCATACATGCATAAATTACTTCAATTCTGTACTTACTCCATTGCACAGATTGTCACATAAATTAAATTCTTAATCCTACTGAAGTAGTCATCTCGGTTTGTTTTGTAGAGTTTTGTTATTGTATTTTATAGGACTGTATATGAACATTTCAAAAAAGCAAACTTTATCAGGTATAGCTAGTAACTTCTTTTTTCGGGGACGGGGAATATTGGGGAACAGTGTGTTTTTCCAGGGCCTATCAGCTCCAAGCTGTTGTCCTTCAATCTAGTTGTGGAGGGGGCAACTCAACTCCAAGTCCACTGCCGTTTTCAATTTTTAATTGCAGGGGGTGCAGCCCACCATCCCATGCGGGAATTGAATCGGCAACATTATTAAGATCTCACACTCTAACCAACTGAGCTATCTGGCCGCCCCTGTAGAAGCTCACTCAGCAGCAGCTCATTGTCTTCAGTCTAGTTGTGGAGGGCTCAGATCACTGGCCCAAGTGGGAATCGAACCAGCAACCCTGCTGTTCAGAGTCGTACTCTAACCAACTGAATTATCCAGCCGCCCCTAGCTAGTAACTTGAAATTTATTTTAGAAGCTCTTGCCTATAATAGTATAACCGACAAATTTATTGACAGTATTGGTGAGAATAATACCCAATTTAAGAAAAAAAAAAAAAAAACTTGCTGAACAATTAAATGGCAGAGAATTTTATATAATGTATATAGCCAGACATAATGACTTTTAGAGAGGTAAAACCTGAATTTTGTGTCATTGCACCATATTTAAGAGAACAGCATATCTAATAGCATTTTCAAATGCTAAGAACATATAACTTATATTTTTAGAGATCTAATATTTGTAGCAGCGTATGCTGTGATTGGTGAGTTAGAACACCAGGCACAGTTTATGAAATGATCACGTTGCACATCTGCTAGTTGACGCAGTTGAGATGGCATCCTCCATCTCAGGGTTTAACTTAGACAAATACTCTTGTTCATTTCCCTCTCTATGTGTTGGGAAGAGTAACAGGGCATTTTTGGGAAACATTATGGAAACAAATGAAAAGTAATTCCAATGATTATGGTGTGGTACCTCTGATACAAATATATGTAGTTAACAGGAATCTGAGCATAGTAACTATATGTCAGTCCTTAGTTGTCTGAGCAATTCTGTTTCTCAAGCTACCTGACAAAGGGTTAGAAAAAATAATACTAAAATCCAACATTTCTTGTCAATAATGTCAGCATTTTACTTCAGAGAATTGATTTCAATCTTAAGGCAACGAAGTGAGTGGATATTAACTCTCATACAGAAACCATTCACTGTAGACAGTCTTAGATAGTGAGAAAAGCAGAGATTTAGGGTTTAAATAGGTTTTTGTCTTTCATTTTAACTCTGCTATAATCTTGCACATGACTGTGAAAGTAAAAACCCAGCACTTTAATTTCATTTGCTAAATACAAGGAGATGCCTAAACTCACAGGATTTGGTGTGGATTATCTACAATTAGGCATGTATATTAACCAACTCTGACACACTCTGTTACGCTAGATTATGCTACTTTTAACAAATATACATCACGGTGATTAGTACAGCTAAACACAGACTATCAGATTCTCAAAACCCTAAATGTTGGTAAAATACTCAATGCTAGTTATATGTGCAATATCTAGATCTTCCGTATACAGTCATGATATTATACATTGTAATAATAAAAAAAACCTTAGAATAGATATTTTTCCTATTCCCTAAGATCTTTCTTTCAACACAAAGTCATGCATATGCTCATGTTTTCACTATATGGGGCACCTCTTTGGAGCAAGCTAGAACTATCATTGCTAATCCCATGCTAGCTACTCAATAAGCATACTCATTGAATCAGAAATACGTTCATTATGCTGTACTTCATGGTTAAGCCTAATAAAATTTTGCATTAAGTAAGACTCTATGCCTGGATAATAACTGTCAAACATTACATTTTTAAATCTAACTGAATCTATGATGTAAAATAAAAGGCTTATGGAACTCAAACTTCATCCTTAGATTTCCTAAGATTGACCAAGATGGTCTTAAAGTTTCTCTCAGCTTGACTGAACTTTAGACAAATTTCCTGACTCTATGACCCTGAAGTTCTTTTCTTTGAGTATTTGCTTTAGAAATTTTGCAAATCCTTTTAAAATCTCTTGCCAGTTGTATAAGCCAGGAGTGTCTTTCTTAGGACCTGGGAGCTATCCCTTTAAATGTAACCATCTAGGAAGATAGTGCCCCTAACTTCCACTTTCTGTAGGAGGATAGGATCCTAAGCATAATAGGTGCCAACTAGCAAACTCAGGTACCTAATCACAGAGAAAAACATTTGCAAACACAGTAATAACTCAACATGCTAGATACATCCCATTGATCAACCCTCCCATTCAGTTGTTTCCTCAAGTACTTTGCGGTTAAGTAGCTCACTCCAACGTTTAAAAACTTCCCCTTCTCTCTCTCTCTCTCTCTCTCTCTCTCTCTCTCTCTCTCTCTCTCTCTCTCTCTCTCTCCTCTCTCCTCTCTCTTTAATGGAGTTCAGCTCTAACTTAGTTCTGGTCTCTTTCCTCTACTGCAAAAGTCATTCTTGCCTGTTTAACTTTGTCCACTGCAATTATTGCTTTGACAATATGCTAATTTACTTATGCACCAAGTATCCATAAATAAAATTATCTAATTCAAAATAAATGGTTGAAACAAAATGTTCATAATTAAATTATTACAATAAATGAAATACATGCTACTGAATGGCATGGGATGATTTTTGGATTTTCAGTGCCTAAAATTGTGGTGATCAGATTGAAATACAGATTGACTTATAGTATTGAGATACTTGCACTCTTTTTCCTTCTTTTTTTTGGGGGGGGCCTACACTTAATGCAAATACCATAATCTATATACACAGTTTGTATAGTTAAGTGTTTTTTGGACATAATCAACAGGAACTAAATATAATAGTTCATTTTTTAAAAGATTGGGATATTAGAATATCACTAGTATAAATTACTGACGAGGAGGGCATAGTGCATTAAATTTTAGAAGGTACCTGATATGGTGTAACTCCCTGAATAGCTGAGCTGCAAGCATCTTGGAACACTTTTCCCAATTTACTCTAGAATACAGTTTCCAATGGAAGCAGAAAATGCTTATTTATTCCCTTTAATTACCGATTTTCAAAATGAAGAGTTGTGTAAAACAGCTCTTTAAGTAAACTGAGTAATACATAATTTTTTGGAACCTAAGAAACATGCGTTTTCTAATTGTTGGTAATAACATTCTTTCACTAAATCTGGAATTTAGAGATGGGAAATATTGTACTATGGGATGTCAAACTTCATGGCTCAGTCTCCCTTTATTTATAAACTTATAAAATATGTTTTGTTCTGATACCTACTGTTTTACGTATGGCTCTACAGACATGTTAAATATAAAGAAAAAACTCTTTATTGCATCAATGATTTAGTTACTGGTCTTCATGTTCTTATAAGAAAATGTCATGGCCTTTAAATTATCGTCATGTATTTATTCAACTGGTATTTTCTGAAACCTAACATGTGAAAAGCACTATGTATTGTAGACACCAAGAATTCACAGATAAAACTGCCTTCAAGTTACAGGAAAACAACCCAAATTGTATTTTATTATACCCTGTTAAACAAACAAACAAAAAAGCAATATTAGGTCATGGAAGTATAGGAAGCAGAATATTCAGAGACATTCTAAGCATACTCTTAGGTTTGGAAATTGCTTGCCTGAACTTGCAAAAACAAAATGCACACCTAGGCATCAGTTTGAAATATACTAAAGGACAAGTATTTGACCATATGTGGATGTAAATGAGGAGAAATGTATTTAAATATAGAGATTGTTATTTTTAAAATTATGAATTTCTAGACATAATGTAATTCTCTATAACCACTTTAGTTTATCTTAAGATGGTCTCTATGAAACCTTACGTATTCTGTCACATTCTATTTCTAAAACTAGGTTTGCTTATTACGTAATTAATGAAATTATTAATTTCATGAAGGCAAAGAGATTATTTGCTCATGACTACATTTCTGGATACAGCAATACTATATTGTTCACAACATTTGTTTAATTGAATTGATTCTTCAATTCAAGCCCAAAATATTTTTGAAGTACCTATTGTGTGTTAGACAGTGTTAGGGAATAGGGATATAGCAATAAACAGGACACAAATCTTGCTTTTTTAGAGCTTAAATATAAGAAGAATCACAGTAAATCCCTGCCTTTGCTGGTTTATAACTTATTTGAGCCAATATGGATGGAAAAACACACGAGCTAGGAAGGAAGTATTTGATTAAATCATTGACTTGCTGAATTGTGGAAGGAGCACTAACATAGGTGTTGCACAGAGATTAGGTCAATGACATATTATGCATCAAATAAAATACAATACTGCTGAAGGTGGCAATGTGTTTCTAATGATTACTGCTTGTACTTATGCCAGATACTCCTCTACCCCTGGCAATGTTATTATATATGTCATCATGCAACCATTCCAGTACAGAAATTAAAGTCTGAAGTGGGGCCTCCATTCCATTCTCAGTTTGAAATTCCAGGATGTTGGTTGCTTCCTTCTCCTTATACCTTGAAAGTTGTTATTACCTACAAGTCAATTTGTATTCAACAACCCTATGGTATACGTTTACATATGAATTATGCACCTGTTATAGACTCATGATGAGCTAGAATTCAACTTAGTATTAATGGATTTTATTTCTGTAGATTGACCCATCAAACACTTCTTTAGCTCCACTATTGCTCTTTTTATTTTATCTCAAATTGCAGTTCATATGTTGCATTTAAAAACTGACTTTCCAAATCATCTTCGAAATTAGTCTTCAGAAATCACTAGAGTATCAAATTTGACAGAAACATATACATCATCTCACTCTACCCATTGAAGCCATTTTTAGCCCACTTGAATCCCTACATTATTATACCCCTTCAATAAATTACATATGTCAGAATGACTGATTAATACAACCAAAGGCAATAATACTAAGGCATCATGAGATTTATTTGCTAGAGACTTCTCCTGGAAATGCCACTACCCTAACCAAGGAGACAAACTTCCCTGGGAACAGAAATTCGGAGTTGCATCCCCAGGGCTTGAATTGCGATTCCAGATAAGAACCTATGGCTTTTTGACTCCATAGGCAGTAGCCTGACTACTCTTCTTTCAAACACAAATAATGATAAACACTTTCTAAATATAAAATTCCTTTGTCGACCAGAAAATTGCATCATCTGAGTATGCCTAAAGCTACATTAAATCTTTCCTGAGATACTGTCAGAACATCTCCTTTGTTTTAGGGAGTCATCCGTTTAGGGCAAGCCTACTTCTAATGAATTTATCCCCAGTCTCTTGAACCAGAGCAGTCTGCCTTACACAACAGCTTCTTGACTAGATCTGACCTTGACTCCTGATTTCAACTATCCTGGGTACCAACTGTGAGCTTTAGTGACTCAGTTTGCTGACTACCCATCCTGGCCTGGATTACTGCCTACACCTAATTTCTATCATCTCCACAGTCCTGGCTATGCCGTATCCCAAACCAGTTCCCTGACATGTATCCTACTTCCTATCACAACTTAATACAATGCCAGTGCTTATTTTCAGTGCATATGTTCTTTACGTATGGATTACCTACAGACTGTTTTTCTCACCTTGCCCTCTTGTAACTGATGTCATCAGTTAACAGAACGACAAACTTAGTTGAAAATGTAAGTAAGAGTTTTCAAGAAGTTCTCTGAACTCATCTATCTTAATCTGATGGAAACTGAATCTATTGACTTTCAAGTATAAGATACGTGTCTTCGGTCTTCTTTTTTAAAAAACTAAACCTGCGGTTTATAAATTTGCACTGCTTTAGCATTATTTCATCAGAAAAAAATATTTCAATAGACTAATTGAAATCATTGGCTACTTTATTAAGAATATTTATTTGGTAATGTTCACAAAATGGTTTACAATCTTTCCGTGAAAAAGACAATACTTTAATTTTCTTTCAGATTATATTGTACTTAGAGCAAATGCTTCAGAAGTAAAGAATAATAAAGCTCTTTGAACCAAAGAAACCAATTACCAATTTCCATATATTTTGTTAATTTTTGAGGGCATATTAGCCAGAGTATGGCTAAATGCTTCTACGTATTAGCTTTGCCAAGCCCATTTTAGACAGTTCTTGACTCACTATTTTTTTTTTGCCTTTATATATGTTTTGTTTGTTTGTTTTTAATTTTCATCTTTTTTATCACTTATGAAAGCTTTATAAGCTCGTTAGAATGGAAAATCAATTAAGGACATTTGGTTAATTTTTTTTTGTATGTGGTTAAATGTATTCTTTACTCTAAGTGGAGGAAAACATTATAATATAGTAAGACATAATATTCATATGCAAATCAGGAGAAGTTAAAATTTTATTTCTAAACTTTAAAAGTTTTGGGCACTGCACATATCTTATTTTCTAAAGCAACAAAATCATTATCTATAATTCATTGAATAAAAATGTATTGACTATTAAACATTTCTTTCCAGAAATAATTACATTGAGATTCTTTATACTTTTTTTTTTATCAAGCAGCTTAATTCAAATACATAGAAAGTATTAGAAAATCCAGCAATCAGTAATACTCACCAAAACAGAAAGTATTGGGAAACAAATTTTAAGTGCATACTATGTCAAGTTTGGAAAATCAGTGAACCCTAAGAGACCAAGTATTTTTCCCTCATCTTGTTGTTTAGGATCAAGTGGGAACCCAAACAAATTATATTACAATTATAAAGACATTTTCAATTTTATCTTTACCATTCACCAACATATGAGTTGGTATTAACAGACGGCAAAGGAGGAGAGAGGTATCATGTTTTTAGGCAACAAGCTTGTTCATAGTTACTGAAGCATAGCCTTAGTTTTTTGTTTTTTGGTTTTTCTCTTCTACAAACTAGACTGTCACTACTCATATTGAGTGTAAATAGATTTTGCTTTTGCTTAGTGACTTTGTATAAGCAGAGTGTGACTTCCCGGGGACGCCTGCCCATTATCCTTTGGTTAAGTTGTAGGAAAGAAATCAGTATGGTGATTGATAAAATTATTCTTCTTCCTACCTCCAGGAAAAGGGAAAACTGTCTCTTAAAAAGGAAAATGGAACGTCTACTTCCTAAGCAACATTTTAACGAAGAAGTACACCTTCATATCCTTTTGATTATAATAGCTGTATTTGCTTAATATTTTTATATTGCTTTAATACATTATATGTTATATATTACTTGTATATATCACTTGATTTGAGCCTATTAACATTTTCCTCAATGTTTAGATGAGGAAATTGAGGCACACTAGTTTTAGAGAATGGAGGTTATTAATTTACTTCCATCTCTGAGTTGCAAGTCAGGCCAAAATCATATAGATAAAACGGGGGGAGTACCGAAAAAAAAGCATGCGTGCAGATAGAAAATAGGCTGGGAGAGGAGGACCCTGCGCTGCCGGGAGAAAAGAAGGACGGGTCGGGGGTGACAGTGTGCTTGCCGGTACGGTACCTATCATTCAAAAATAGCTTCTGACCCCAAAAAAACAATCTGCTGAGTAATTCCACTTAACATTTTTTAAAAAAACCTCAAATAGCAAAATAGAACACAATATTCCCCCCTTATTTCCCAAATACAGTTATTTTCCTGAGAATTCCTATCTCCTCTGATTGCATCACCTTCTGACTAACAACCAGACCAAAACCCCAAAGTCCTTTTACCTTCCTCTCATTCATTTTCTACAACAAATCAGTAAGTTAGTTTGATTTTATCTCCTGCCTTCTTCCTTATCCCTTTAGCACAATGTAACATATTGCTTAGAGTATTGCATATCCTCCATGTTGATGTCCCTGCTCACAGTCTTGAACCACCTCAAACCAGCCTTGAACCACCTGATAACTTACCTTTATTTTTCTGAACAAGTTAGCCATCTTAATCTCAGGTTTTGCTACGTCATTTCTCTGCTCCCAAACCTTCGGTGACACCTTATTCCTTCCTAGCAGTCCTGGCCCTCCACAGACATCATTTCACCTCCAGCAACATCATCTTGTTTTAGTTTATTCTTCTGCTGACTGAAATGTTTCTTCTCTTGAAAGTACTGCCATCTAGTTAATTTCAAGGTTCTATCAAGATTCAATCTAAGCTATATTTTCCAGGACTTTTCAATTTGATTTCCCCAAATTTGATAACTCCGTTCTCCTTTTCTAAAGAATGTATACTGTAACCCTTATCCTTACCATATTATTTTGAAGTGATTGTTTTCTGCGTCTAAATATTCTGATAGTTAAATATATGTAGAAAGCAGTAAACCTAACATAGTTTCCAGTATACGGTAAGCAAACAATAACATTTCATACAATAGCTAAACTAAGACATAAAAGAAACAATATAATAAAGTTAATTTCTCTGCAAATTGATAGGTTTACAATACCTAAGCATATTTTCTTAAGTTTTATAGAATTTTTTTCAGATGAAGTCTGCATTGTTTAAATGGCATAGTAAAGTTAAATATAAATATAAAGGTATAAGTATGGATTGGGTTTTGGCTTGAGTATAGAAATGAATATAGATATAGGTATATTTATATTTAGTATAGGTATATAGTCATTATATATATATGTGTGTGTGTATATATATATGATATAGATATAGATATATAGATATAGTCACAGATATACATGCAGTTTGGCTTACACCAGGCCAGAAATAACATGTTCATTTTTTTTTACTTCTATGAAAATGAAAACATAGTAGAAAAATAAAACTTAAATCAAAATTAAATTTTTACTTAATATCTGCTCAGAATTTAAACATATTTATTGCTTAACTACCAAAACCAGAGGTTTTTTTTTAATGACTAAGCTTAAGTGATAATATTACCATAAATTCACAAGCAAGAGATTCTCTAATTGCAATCCAATTGAAGTATTTAAAAATTGGAGTAATTTTCACAGAAATACAAAATTTCCTCTAAAGTTCAAGATGTACTCTTGGTAAAGTATAAAGATTTCCACGGGTGCTTTCTTTGGTTAAAAACTGGAGCATTCATTCAACAAAATTGGTTCATTTCCTTGAAGAATATTATAAATATTTTTGTTGAAGATTCATTTACTTGAATATTTCTTCTAAATGTTTCTACTAAGGAATTCCTTAATAAGAAAGCATCCAGAACAAGTTTTTAAAGCAAACTCAATATGCTTATTGGCACAATTTTGAAAGATGGTTAATTTCTGAATCGGCGACAAATACTTCTGTTTCATGTGCTCTAGAATCTCTTTAATTGCAGATGATATCATTGGAGAACACAGATGTGCCTAAATATTAATAATAACAGTCACTGCATATTCAAAGAGTATGTGCATAATTTGGTGGAGCTTAATTGCAATATGAAATATATAAACATTTGTTTATCTATGAAAACCAAATAATACCTACTCAGAGAAGCATTTCATTAGCTTGTTTGGCAGTGCTTTTATGAAGAATCAGTGCCAGATGTGGACACAGAGGAGAGGAGCAGGAATTAAACTAAGGAAATTCTTGGCTACTGTAAACTCTTCATTTGTGCCTAAGGATATTGCTTGCTGTGCTTTTAATTTTAAACATGTATATACAAAGTCTGGCAATTAAGATCAAGACCTTGTTGCAACAATGTTGCTAACCTTTTTTTTTTCCTATCAGAGGAATTATTCATTATGAATTTGTACCAACTGGACAAACAGTTAACAAAGTTTACTCTTTGCAAGTGCTGAAAAGACTGCATGAAAAAGTTAGACCAACCGAACATTTCGCCAACAATTCATGGCTCTTGCATGACGATAATACACCTGCTCACATGGCACTGTGAGGGAGTTTTTAGCCAGTAAACAAGTAACTATTGGAACACCCTCCCTACTCACCTGATCTGCCACCCCCCCCAATGACTTCTTTCTTTACCCAAAGAAAAAGGAAATATTGAAAGGAAGACATTTTGATGACATTCAGGACATCAAGGGTGATACAAAGACAGCTCTGATGGTCATTCCAGAAAAATAGTTTCAAAATTGTTTTGAAGGGTGGACTAGGCTCTGGTGTAGGTGCATAGCTTCCCAAGGGGAATACTTCAAAGGTGATCTCAATGATATTCAGTAATGAGATATGTAGCACTTTTTCTAGGATGAGTTTATGAACTTAATTATCTGACATGGTATGTTGTCATCCTCCATATATAGTCTCATGCTAGGAACATTGTGTTTGTCCCAAATACTGCTTCCTAGAAAATGTAATTTTTAGATAATTTCTGCCTTTTAGATAATTCACTATATATCATGTGAAATAATGATATAATCATGGATTAAGATGAGATAATGTGTAATGAACTTTAATTCATATTATTTATATATCATTTGTATTATTCTCTTCATTTTGGACTTTATAGCCTAAACTTTTTCAGGAAATTTTTATAGTATATAACTTTTAATAATATAACTTTTAATATAATAAGTTATCTTAACGGATTTTAACTTCTTTTAATTTTATCTGTGATACTTGTTTTAACTTTGAATGGATATAATATATGAAAATGCATAAAAATAAGTTACAAATACAACCGTCCCTGGTCACAACGTACTTAAGTTATATTTATCAATTCATCTACAGAGACTTAGTTATTGAAGTCATGATGTTAGACCATGATAACTTCAATGAATAATCTTATCCACTACATGAAAAGAATAGGAATATTACATAAGGGGAATATGTACTTGCTTGGATTATTTTTATAAATTCAAACTAGATAATGCAAATTAAAAGTACCTTCACATAATTACCAAAATTTTAATACAGACCTTTAATCTGGCAAATTATATGGAACAATGGCTTTCATACCTGGATGTAAATCAGTATTAATCAGCTATCATTGAAAAAATGTAAACTTTCTGCATCCTTCAACAATTGAATTACAATATTGGAAGGGTGGAGCTCCATAACATGTATACTAATAGCTCCTTGGCTGATTTTCTTCACAAAGTACAGCACAGTGAACATTTTCTGATCCAATGAGTATGTTTACTGATGCTCATTTGGATACCTCTAAGCTCAGGATTTTTTTCTTAGTGTTAAACTGCATGCTTTATGATTGCTACTAGATTTCTCCAAGAGCTTTACCTCCTCTAGAGCATAAATACAAATCTTAGAAGTTACAGTTACTCTGAAAAGTAACTGAAAAGTATACACCTGAAAAGATATAATATACATGAATATTATATTCTAAAAACTTTCATGTAAGTTATGCCACCTGATAACAATTGTGTATGTATGTGTGTATATGCACACACAACGTGTGTGTGGTGTGTGTGTGTGTGTGTGTGTGTGTGTGTATGTGAGGGAGGGTCCTCAAGGTTTGTCTTTCCATTCAAATATGTATAATTTAAAAAAATAATTTTGGTTGCATTAAAACCCCATTTTACTCTATATTTGTTCTGTTCTATAATCATGTGAAATGGGCATCTATGTGTAGCATAAAAATGAAATAATGGTATTATAGTTGTTTTCTTTCATCAATTTAATTTTGCCACGTTTAAAAACAAGCAGATGCATTAAACTTCCAAAACATCTTAGCTATTACTTAAATTCACTATACTACTTGAACTGAAAAGTTAAAACATATTTGTGTAATTTAAAAATACAATGGTAGCATGATTTACTTTGTGCCAGGCTAGTACTGATAAGGTGCACCTGGGTTGAAAATCCCTTGCTTAGCTAGTACAAGTCACATCAGGACTATCAGCTCTCTCAGCATCAGATGTTCTCATGCCTGGATTATCATGGATCAGATCTTCCTGCAAACAGCATTGCAGGATTGATGAGGCAAAACTCAATAGCTGACGTATGCAGATGTTAAGACCATCAAGTAACACACAAGGATTCTCCCTATTAACATCAGAAAAGACTAGAACCTTGTGATGAACTTTCCCAATAAAAATTGAAATATTGTATTTTGTTGTTGACCTATTGAGTCAATCAAAATATGTGATGCTGCTAATTTATCTATAATTAAATTCAAAAGGCAAATGCTGTTTATTTTTGTATCTTGTGAGATTTACTCATTTTAGTGTCAGGCAATATGAAAGGGAGTCCTGATCTCTTGTGAGAATGAAGATAAGTCAATCTCTAAGAAAAGTATCTTAGAGTTCCCAAGAGGCAAAATATGACCCCACCTCTATCTCATTCTTCTATTCAATGACAAGGACACAGAAGAGCTTGTGTTATTCAGCGTTCTCCAAAGTGACTGAACCAATAGACTATATAGAGACAGATGTATGGAAATAAATTTATTATGAGGGATTGACTCATGTGGTTATGGAGGCTCAGAAGTTTCACAATCTGCTGGCTGTAAGCTGGAGGCCCAGGAAAGCCAGTGGTATAACTACAGTCCAAATCCAAAAATATGAGAACCAGAGGAGACAACAGTGTAAGTCGCAGTCTCAGTCTAAAAGCCAGAGGACCCTGAGTGCTAATGCCCAGGGACAGGGGAAGATGGGTGTCCCAGCTAAGCAGAGATCAATTCCCATCCTCTTTTTTTTTGTTCTATTCCAGACCTTGATGGATTAGAAGATACCACTCACTCACATTGGTGAGGGCAATCTTTTTTACTGGGTCTGCCAATTCAAATGTTAATCTCTTCTAGAAACACCCTTACAGACAGCCCCAGAAATAATGTTTTATCTGGGCATTGCTTAGCCAGTCAAGTTGACACATACAATTAACCATCACAAGGTGAGAGACAGAATTTTACATCTTTCCTAGAAATAACATTTAGGTGTTTCTTTTAAAGTTGCATGAAACAAATTAAATGACGAAGCTTGAGAAAGCCAATAAGTGGTAGAGTCACAATAATTATACCTCTGAGCATTGGCTTGTTATCAAGATTGAACATAATTAACCATATCTACACTGTTTTGACTTTGTTAAAATTCTTAATCTAAATCTTATTTCATTTCTTATTTGACTAATACTTAATAAAGTTCTAGGTACATTTGTCATATGAAAGTTACTATAAATGAATACATAATAGTATTTCAAATTAAGGGCTACTACTTACTACTCATTGCATATATGATAAATGAATCATGTTCTTATTTCCTTTATTACTGAGATTAGCTTCCATGTCCACAGTTACAATTACTTCCTGTGGTAGGCAGTATGTTGGTCCATGTGAAAATCACTCCCTATTACTCCTGGGATTGTGTTACTTTATATGGCAAAAGGTAGTTTTCAGATGTAGTTAAAGTTGCTCATTGTAATCTTAATTTAATTTCCTCTCACTTTAAAAATATGTTATGTGAATGAGAAAGTATCTTCCTCTCTCTGCCTTCCTCCTACCTCCTCATCTCCCATTCTTCCCATCCTCCCACCACCAGACCAGGAAATGACTGTCTTGGAAGGGAGATTAACTACAAGGTTAACTATCTGATTAACTGTTCACACTGGCTCAGTTTTGCTAAAATTTGCTTCTTTCTGATTGTTAAATCCTGAGACTATCCTTGTCCTATCACTGGAGTTGTGGAAAGGACTTCCTCTGTGACAGGAAACATCAGATGCTGTTAACAGGCAGTGCCTGATGGGAACTGGTTAACCTTCCCCTACAGATGCAGGTGACAAATACACCACACCACTGGCTAATTCAAGGTACTGAAGGATTATGGTACTGAAGGATTAGCTATTATCGTAGCTATCTTGGTTTAAAAAAAAAAAAATGATGATGGATATCAGTATTTCCCCAGTTCCCCAGTATGGCCTGTGCGAAAAGCCATTACTAATGAGTAGAAGCTAACGATAGACTACAGAGAGTTAAACACATGTATTTTCTGTATTAGAGCACTTCTATTAGCTCTCATCACCTTAACATATGACATTTACAATAACACGAGTGAATGATTTAAAGTTACAGATTTGGCTGACATGTCCTATTCAATAAAATTGAACAGGAGACAAGTGTCTTCATCTACCACTCACATACTTGGCGCCACAAGACCTGGACCTGCTCCTAATGCCCAGGAGGTAGAATTAATTGCCCACAGACAGGATAACACCATGAGGGTGACACCCACGGGAAAATCAGGTCCCCTCCTGCCAGCTGTAGATGACCTCTGATTTTAACCCTTTGGCTATTGCGGTCTCTTCCTTGCCTGAGATATTCCTACCCTGGCCAATCTCAATCACGTATCTCCTGACGTGTCACCCTAGCCCGACATTACTTATTGGCTGCGAAAGATAAAGGAGTGGGTCTGAGAACTTGTTAAACATCTTGTTACATGTTGACAGATAACATCAAGTTGTACAGAGAGTTGACTAAAGGGGTTGAAATATCACTGCTGACTAAACAGATAAAACAAGTACAAATCTTATTTTTGTCTAATCCATTCTCCTGGCTTTTCCCCAATAAATGGGCAGACTGGCTGCAAATATTCTTGAAAATCCTAGTTTGTGCCCTGAAAAGGGTCTAGGTCTTAAAGATGCTTTGTTACGGGCTCCAAACTCAAGCATTACAAAATAACATACACTTAGATTATAATGGAACCTGGGGACAAGGGATGGACTGTTACATAAATGAACCCAAGATAGTCCTTGTATAGTGACCTCTAGGTTGTTTATTTCTTCACTGTAGGCCGATATCTGTTAGTTCAAAACCCTGCTGGTGTCAAACTAAACTTTTTACACATCCAATCATTTTAAAAACAGCCAAAACCAAGCACATTTTTAGACATTTACAGCCCACCTGCTTTGCATATTCTGTGAAAACTTACCCAACGGCTGTTACAGACAGATAAGATAGGGCCTTGTAATTTTAAGACCCCCACCCACTGCTGGTCTCAAGATTCTCTGACCCAGAGACTCTTCACCATGCTGCTGAGTGACATCACCTAGACACATCAGCATTCTCTATGATTCCTCACCCCCTCAGAAGTTCCCCTGCCCTCTTCCCCTTCTGTAGTGACTTCCATGCCAAAAGCCTCTGGAAGACCTCATGCTGTGAGGGATATTACCTCCCAGGCAACCCTATCCAAGGGCGACCTAATGAGGCTTGATGCTTGCTACTATCTCTATCTTATCTTCCTGAATCACCCCAATTTCCCTCCAACTTCCTAATAAATAAGTTTTTCTGGATTATCCAGGTGGGCTCAAGTTAATCAAGGAAGCTGTTAAGATCAGTGCTTTCTCCAAGAAGCTGGCAAAAGAGGAAGTCAAAGAACTTTACAGAAGGGGAGATGTGAGAAGGATTTGGCTCTCCAGTGCTGGCTTTGAAGATAGAGGTACCACATACTACAAAATGCAGGTGGCCTCTAGAAATTGAGAATGACCCTGACTGACAGTCAGCAAAGAAACGGCGACCTCAGTCCTACAGCTGCCAAGAACTGAATTCTGCCTACAACATGAATCAGCCTCCAGAGGTTCCAGATAAGAGGCCGGGCAGGACATCACTGTCCTTTGGCTTTGTGAGACCGTAAACATAGCACCCCTCAAAAAGCCCTACAGAACTGTAATATTTTATTTTAAGCTGGTAAAATTGTGGTAAATTGTTACAGAAGAAATGGAAAAGTAATAAATTTTCTTCCCTAAACCTTCAATTATTTTCTAACCTACTTTTATCTTTCAAATCTAACATTGGTAAAACTCAGCATCTTGGTATACACCACACGTGCTATATCTCCCATCATAAATGAAACTTCCCTTGATTTTTATATCCTCCTGCAATACAAAAAACATGTGATTCATATTTATAGATATCTTTCCCACAAAGTTGTTCACAGTCAGACTTCACTTCTTGCCTTCCGTGACCTCTCACTCCTCTCCAGAAACCTTTTCATTTATATACTCCAGTGAAATTAATCTTGTCATATAAACCAATAAATCTGTTTTGTAGAATCCATACATCCCTGCTTAGGTATTATCTTAATCAGCCTCTCTGCAGCATTTAACACAATTGATCACTCCATTCTTAAAGCATGATCTTTGCTTGAACGCTAGAATACTATACTTTTCTTATTGCTTTTTTATTGGTCATTTATGCTAAGTATTCTTTGTTCACTGTTTCTTTTATTTCTTATTTTAAAATGTTGAAGTGCCTTAAAACACATGCTTAAGTTTTCTTTTTTTATGATTTATTATAATCCTTCCCATGTAAAAGGTGGTATATAATGAGTCAGTGTGTGTGAGCTAGAGCCAAACTGCCCTGTTTGGGATTTCAGCCTCATCACTTATTAGCAAGTGGCTCTGGACAAGATATTTAATTTTTCTGGATCCAATTTTTCTTCCCTCTAAAATGAAGACAATAATAATGTCTACTTTTTAGGCTTGTTTTTTGAAATAAGTTAATAAAATTATTTAAAATAGCACTTGACACCTGGAAAGAACAAATACATATTAGTTATTATCATTGAGTCATTTTATTGTGCCATGACTCTACTCACTGTCAACATGCTGATAAAGCCAATATTTATATTTCCATTATAAATCTCAGCCTTTGGCTTCCAATCTCACATTACTAATTGGTTTAGTAAATATCTCAAATTTAAATTTTATAAACATAACTTTTTTTTTAACTCAATATAAATTCTAATCTTAGCATTTACTACTTCACTGAGTGGCACCAATATTTTTCAAGCAAAAATAAAAGCTATTTACCACTGTAAGAACCCTAGGTGTCTATTTCAGGGTCCTAAGGTGATGGAAATCTGTAACATAGGGAAGAAAAATAAGCTCAACTTCTCTAAGAGTCCTTTTCTTCCACCTTTAAATTGTGGTCCCCTTCTCCATGCAACAGATCATCTCATAACACCCCCCTTCAATTAGCCATTGACATTATATACTATCATAACAGTGGGGTGAGTGGAAACATACAAAAGAGACATAATTCTCCTAGTTCTTCTTTCCAAAAAGACATGAAGATAAGAAATGAAAGAGTAAATAATATTTAAAACCAGTTATCTCAACACCCCTGAACAGACAAGCAGTTAAAATAGAAATTGGGAAAATGTATATCATTGATCATATTACTCTTTGGAAGCTCTGCTTAATTTGGTCTATGCCAAAGATTTCCACAAAGCTCTTGGCTGACATTCACGTGCTTCAAAACTAAACCTTTCCCTGATGGAAAAAATGATATTCACTTGGCACTCAATACCCATCCCATCTGCTCCTGCCATTTCCGGCTGCTTCCCTTATGGTTCATGAATTGTTAAGAATCATAACTATCTAATTTACCTAAAAATGGGAGTTGTGTCCATGCCATTGATATTACATCACGAGTTTAACTTCTTGACTGAAACATGTAGAATTTTGATCAATTGTCTCTGAGTATTGGCTCTCTAAGGATGTCAAATTTAGATCTGAATTTCATAGAGGATATTCAGTCATTTTATTGAAAACTTTAGGTTTCTTATAGGTCATTCAATGAAGTTTTTTTCCTTTCCTTTCCATACAGACTGGATTAAAAAAAATGCAACAAACATTATTGAATATATACTATGAGTAGGAAGACATTTGTCAATCTAGAATATTTACCCAAATATTCACATGTTCTAGAAAGCTTTCCAGTGAATAATTACACAGTATTAACAGTATTAAGGGAGATTTGATCTACACCTCTACGTGTCTAATCAGATTGTTTTTTTCTAACAATGTCAGGGGAATTTGGGATTTTATGGTGGCCAGAGGATGGATAATTAATACAGGAGTGTGCAACACTTGAGGAAAGATGTGATTCATTGCAACTATGAATCAGACTGAATTCCTAGAGTTCCTCACTGTTTTGTAGGCATGAGGGATGGAGGACACCAGGAGAGAAGAGCAGAAAAAGGTGAAGAATTGGAGAGAAGAGACCTTTAACTTTCCTGAGATTTCGCTTCGTAGTTTTGTTAGGGCTTGTCTCACCCAACACAATTGCCATTCAGCTCTTCACTAGCTTTAGCCTTTCTTTTGCCCCTAAGCTACTCCATTATTCCAGGGAATCTGAAAGAGAGCTAAGCAGCAGCCAAACTGACCAAATGTGGTAGAGAAGATTAATAACAAACACAAGAATGTATGTCTATAGTAATTACCTAGAGAACACAGTATAATAAATACTAGTATACCTGGGTCATGTGGTAGGCCAAGAGTACTTATAATAACCATAGAAGTAGTAAAGGTGATAACACATAGGATTAGACGTCATCAAAGCTTCACGGGGCCCACTGGCCTCACAGACGGCTTAAGTCACACAATTACAAACATTTTGTTTCTCTTGTTAGCATTGTCTAACATAACTTGTCTACTAAGAGAAGCATCCTGTCAATTAGGAGCATCTAAATGTAGATCAGAATGAGGCTGGCAGATGAGTCCTGAGATGTTGGGATAGGACAATGCCAACGATGAAATATGGATACTTCACCGGAAATGAAGTAGAAGTGTGATGAAGGAACTCAAAACCTTAACTTAGACAGCCCTTCAAACTAAAAATGGAACTAAAGCCATATTAAGACATGTTGAGATACCGCTGCACTATTACTTTGAAAGCCTCCCTCTACGTAACGTAAAAAAATATACATCCATCCCACATAAATACACCTTATCTCTAAACATATAAGTTGTGACATAGCTGAATAGTTTGTATAGATAACATTGCATTTTGCAAACATGATTGTGTATCGATTCATCAGCTTTCCGTGTTTATTTCTCAAACACTGTCAGAAATCTTAGAAAAGTTTATAGGACTTAAGCTCTGCCTATAGTGCTTAAGGTCTAAACTAACTATGAATGTGTGGATTTACTCAGATCTGCTGTGGGGGAGGGGCATTTTTGTATAAAATGCCATGCCATAACCATACATACTTGTTAAATGACTTTATTGAACTCTGATTTGTTATGAAACACAATTTTTTTAAATTCACACCTAATTAGCCATCATGCATAATTGTCTGAATTTTCCTTCTCTTCTTTACTCACATAACATATAAAGACATTGGCATTATTGCTGACCTAAGAATAAGGAGGAACAATTACTCAAAGAGGAATATGACTCAATGAGTGACTGACTCAATTATCTTGCAAATTATGTAGTCATTACATCTCAGAATGCTCCTCTGCGGACTATTCTCTTTAAATGTCTTTTCCTATATTTCTGATACTGTTGATTTTTTAAAATTCACAGGGGTTAATCATGCTTCAGGAATACTAAGGTAGACACCATAGTGATTTGAGGCTAAGATAATAAAAGTCAAATATTTCAGATGACCCATATATTTCAGTAGCAGTATATGGGCAACAAGATGACTCTTGGACCATAGTCTCTCTCTGAAATTATAAGGTTATTATACTAAGAAAAATGAGTTTAAGGATGTTTCATTTCATTTCTTTCAGTGTCTAGCCCAACAATAGAAAAGCAAATGAATCACGTTTGCGTTCTTTTTATTCTTCAGTCGCCTTCCATACATAAAAAAAAAGACCATCAAGGAACTATGTTAATTTAATACACAAACTACACAAACCATATAATTCACAAATGCCATAAAGTAGTACTTTATCTTTCTTTCTCAAATGATACATACAGTTCCAGTGGTGCTGTCAGCGGGCATAGTGGAATAAATAAAAATGTCGTTGGGCTGACTGGCCATTGGCTCCTCGACTCCAAGGCTGAAAGACATCAATATATGTGTGCACCTGTCGCATATCAAAGCTGAACTTAATACACTGAATGGGAAGCTCAGATATTAGATATGGTTAAGAATTATATGAACTGGCGATATGTCTTTGATGGAAAATATTAACACCATACATTTCTAAAGCACAATCATATACAGCACTTAGTTGCTGAATTCAAGTATCTAAGCAAAATCAACCAGACATGACTGAAGAAGAAATCACTATGGCTGACAATCAAGTAAACTTTATTTGCCTACAACCTATCACGCCTCCTGTAAGAACTGTACACTAATTATATAAGAAGTAGGTAACACACAGGCTTACTATATCAATCTTACGCTGTATTTCTTTTCTGTAGTGATTTTACAGCAGCTACACAAGATTCACAAATGAAAACCATGTATCTCTAATATGCATTGCATTACCTGGGGATCTTGTTAAAATGCAGAATCTGATTCAGTAGATATGGGGTGGGGGTCCAAGATAATGTATTTCTAACAGGTTCTTAGGTGACTGATGCTGCAGCTCTGGGAACCCAGTTTGTGCAGCAAGGAACTGACGTAATTCATTTAATTACTTTGGAGTTTTAAAACTATTTTATATTAAAATTAACCTATATGGAAATTTCAGTGAGTGTGCAATATGAGCAAACATGGAAGTAAAACCTCCCACATTTGTGAAAAAATTCTATAAGATCATTCCAAAATTCTGTAGATTAATAAACATATCTATATTACATAATCAAAACTCATGGGCTTTCTTTCCAAAAGCTATTTCAGTATCCCCTCAGATTTTCTAAATTGAGAAAATTATCAAAGAATGATGATCGTGTATACCACTTTCAGGTGACTTCATTGCTGTAATAGCTGTTGATAAGCCTTTTTTTTTCCCTAGTGAATAATCACAAAGGATTAATTTAATAGGAATTAGATGATTTATCTTTAAATTATAATAATGATTTCCCTAGAGTCAAAAAGAAAACAAAAATTCCTGTTCCTCTGAAATATTACAGCAGCTTAATCACAGAAAATCTAACTGATTTAAAATTTTAGTATGGCATCAAATGATGCCTACTAATACGAAGACTATTTCTGATAATTTTTTGAATAAAATAACCTCACTTGTTATACAGGATGCACAAGTATCATGAGCAATATACTAACATACACATATTTCCTTTTGCATTTATATTTTCAGACAGTTTATACACATGACTTCTTAACAACTTCTGTATTTAGAATTTGGTGTGTGCTGTTCTAATATATGATCTTTTACTGTATGGAGGATCCTTTAGATCTGGCAGAATAGAAATTTTCATAATTATATTTTATGTATATATGCGCGAATTATAGACATGTTTTGCTACCTAATAAATTATATTTTGGTATAATAGTACAACCTAAAAGGTTTTAGATCTTAAAGATATACTAAATATTGATGTATTTGACAAAGAAGAAGTTGAAAGGTAAAGAATCTAAAAGATTGTACCAAAGTACATAGCAAAGCCCAAGTTTCAATGTAGATTTCTTGACTAGCAGGACAATGTTCTTTTCCTTATTTCACATGGCAGGATGCAATTCAAAACACAAGAAGCCCTTCCTCGCACTGCCAACTGAGGCCTGAAAGAGTAATTCTCCCTCTGACCTTTGAAATGAACAGAGTCAGTACATAATAGCAAGCAGCTGAAAGCCTCTCTGCATGAAAGCATATGTGTAGAAAGTCGGCTTGAGAATACATGGTCAGCAGTGGAGGCACAGAAAAGTAACACAGTCACAAGGGCTGGCTGTTGGTAACTGTCCAGAATGCAGCTTCCTCCAAGGAAGAAATACAAAATGTCAGGTTCACAAGCAGTGAGTGATACATTTGATTTGAAGCGTGGAGGAGGTATCATCTCTTGTGCAAGTCATCATCTCTTGTGCAATGTCTCTTATGAAGATATCTATCCCCTTTCCTGAAATATTTGCTAATAAGCAATATTCTGAACAGTTACTTATTTTTGAGATATACTGACTCTAGAAAGGACCGCCCTCAACAATATTTGGAAGAAATATTGGTCAAGAGGAGACTAATATATCACTATACATCAACAACATCAAGTTTCTTGATCTACACACCCTAGGGACAGTTATTACAACATTTGCATCTCTTTTATATTATTTTATTGTTGTTCTACCTTATTCTCATATGGTTGACTCTTAGAACCGTCTTTTACATTGTATAAATGCATGACTGCAATTTAAATTCATTTTCTGAGAAAGTTTGATAAAAAGCAAATTCCAAACCTAAAAATGAAAAGACTCTGTGTGAGATATTTGAGGTGACTATAACATGGTAAAACTGTAAATGCATTATATTTTTATATTGTTAATACTTAAATACATTAAAATATATATGAAACATTTTTGAAATTCATAATTCATGTTCATTGTTATAGTATAATGATGTGTGTGTATACACTGTGTGTTTTAGAATGTATTCTCATCTTAACTGAATGTCGGAAAGGATTCTAACATAACAACTGTAAGAAAAACATTGGGACAACTGAAAGTTGAAACCAGAGAATTAATTAGGAACCTCTCAGTTAGAAACAGAATGACGGCAGCATATAATACAGAGAAGATTGTTTAGTTGTGGCCTGTTCCCAATATTGCTCTTGATGTATCTTTCCCATTCATTATCAATGCAAGACACAGAAACAATGTCACTAGCCTGGAGCATGGGAAAAGTAACAATGTTTCTGCTTGAGGTTGACTGTGATGAGAACACCACTAATGCAGGAGTCCTGTGTCTGCAGGTCTTCACCACATAGCAGAAGTGTTGACCCAGAGGGCTAGGTGATTACAATCAGGAGAAACAGTTCTTAGAAAATAGCATTTGGGAGAAAACTAGAGGAGGTTATCAGTGAGGCAGAGTTGTTAAATTCAGAGAGTGGTCAACCTATATTACATCAGTTGTTCTCTTCCCTTCCTAAAGTGAGCAGTTACTGCATAATCCAAAAATTCAGGTTAAGACTTTCTTTTCACAATGCCAGGCAAGCAGTTATATATACTATCAGGGCACATGAGCTCACAAAGAAAACTGAACATCTAAGGAGTTCAACTGATATAGATGAATAAAATATTAAATATGAAACAATCTGATGCACCTGAACTAGTATTAATGAACCAAGCCAAATTAAATTTATAATCAAGACATTAAATACTCTAAAAGAGAAAATAGAAGAAATTGGATAGATAGAGCAGGAAGAAGGGGTCATATGGAAGAATCAAAATTCTAAGCATGATACATGCAATGAATAAAATAAAATAAAAAAAAAATAACTGGCAGCCTGCAAAGCTCAGAAACAAATGAGACACAAAGAGGTAGAAACTATTAAAAATATCCTTGATATGAAGAGTAGAAGTAGAAACATCAGTATCTATCTAAAAAGAGTCCTGGGATAAGAAACTTTAATTTGGGGACATATTTAAAGTTACAATGGCAGAATTTCATAGAATTAGGAAAAATGTAAGACTTTAGATTTAAAATTCTTGTCAAGTACAAGGCACATTAGAAAAACTGCACTAGTAATCAATAAAGTGGAATTTAAGAATATGAAATGAAAAGTAATTAGAAACGCTAATAGTTTCCTTACAAATATATAAGAAAAAAATTAACATCAGAATTCTCATCAATGACACTGAATGAAAACAAAACAATAAAATAACTTCTAGTTTTTGAAGAAAAATATCTTGTCATTTATGTTAATTTAATCTATCCTATAAATATATAACAGAGAAATAAGTGGCAAGGGAAACTAGACCTTGTAAGTAATAGTAGAGTAGCAAAGCATTGCTTTCATTTTCTTTTTCTTGGTAAAAGTGCCCTATCAAGAGGATAACTAAATCACAGAAACTCTATGAGATTCTTAAATTCAGTGTGTGAAATAAAAATATAATAAAATATAAAGAAAAGAATAAGTGAATGAACTAATCAGAAACTGTTTGGGAGACAATGAGGAAAAACTGAGGGTTGCTAGATGGGCGGGGGGAGTGGGGGGGGGGGGGGGGTGAGGGGATTGGAGGGCAGTCGGTGACCACAGGATGGCCACGGGGTTTGAAAATTAATCTGGGGAACGTAATTTGGTGGTTACCAGAGCGTAAGGGGGTTGGGGGGGGGGGGGGGGAGGGGGGGGAGGGGGATCAAATGTACGGTGATGGAAGGGGAGCTGACTCTGGGTGGTGAACACACAGTGTGATTTATGGATGATGTGATTCAGAATTGCACAACTGAAATCTATGTAATTCTACTAACAATTGTCACCCCAATAAATTAAAAAATAAAAAAAAAAATATAATAAAATAGTTGATTTATAAATAAGGCAAAATACTATATTCATAAGAATCCAGAATTAAATTCTGGACAAAACCAGCATGGAAAACTATGGACAGAACTAAGGACCACAGATAAGCGAGAAGGCCACTTGTTCCATTTATAATGATGTAATAGAAACATCAGTGAGCTTAACAAATTGAATAAAATATTAAATATACATATGAGACTTAATGCCTTATTACAAAATATTAATACCTAATACAGACTTAATGCCTAATACAGAAATAGAAACATGTATTGGATAATCAAAAATCAGTTGAAAAAATAGAACAACTTAAATGGAAACTGGAAAACTAACAACAACAAAAAAGAAAAATCAATGTATGAGAAACAGAAACTTGGGATAAAAGTCTGAAATCATTTTAAAAATAATAATTGGATGAATATATGTTAATAGAAACAGTGCTTCTCAAATTGGTTCGAGATGGACACTAACACATAACTCACATTCACACATAGACACAAATAAACACAGGAAAATTCAGCAATATATTATCTAGAAATATCCCAATGCCAAAGGATGGAAAATTAAAGCAGGGGAATAGTACCTAAAAAAAGAGAGAGAGGGTAGAATTTACATTTGTGATACTGTGATTTATACCTTTTCCCCCAAAATAAGACCTAGCCGGACTATCAGCTCTAACGAGTCTTTTGGAGGAAAAATTAAGACCCAGTCTTGTTTTAATATAAGACTGAGTATAATAGTATAATATAATATAATATAATGTAATGCAATGCAATGCAATGCAATGCAATATAATATAATATAATATAATATAATATAATATAATATAATATAATATAATATAATAATACCAGGTCTTATGTTAATATTTGCTCCAAAAGACACAAAAATGGATGGTCCATCTAGGTCTTACTTTTGGAGAAACACGGTAATAAGAAATATATATTTGATTTTCCTTCCCTTTTCTGGCAGTCAGCTCCCAAACCTCTAGGAATTTCCTAAGTGATGCAAGCAACAATGGTGTAGCTTGTTATGTTAATGAGAGGACTTTTGAACCCCTACCAGGGTAGTGGCTTGTTGCCAGCAGAAGCCAATCACACAGTTAGAGGATTGGAACTTTCAGACCCACCCCTTGATTTCCTGGAGGGGAGAGGGCCTTTAATCAATCCTCAGTGGCCAATGGCTTAGTCAATCATGACTGAGGTCTCCTCTAATGAGGTCTCCATAAAAACCCCAAAAGGACAGCTCGTCAGCACCTTTTTTGGAGAACTCCACACTGGGGAACCAGAACGCTTTCTGTGCTGGGCTCTAAGCTCCAGAAAGACTGAAGCTCCTCTGCTCAAGATCCCACCCTTTCTATCTGTTCATGTGGCTGTTAGTTCATACCCTTTAATAGCTTTTGTAATAAATCAGCAACCTATTAAGTAAATTGTTTCTCTGAGTTCTGTGAGCCGTTCTAGCAAATTAATGACACCCAAGGTGGGGATTGTAAGAACCTCTGATTTATAGCCAGTTGATCAGAAGCATACAATTAACCCTCTGGACTCACAATTGGAGAGGGTCATTGGAACCTCCACTTGTAACCAGTTGGTCAGAAACACACTTGCATAAGCTGTCTAAGTGGAGCTGAGCCCTTTACCTGTGGAGAAACGGATTCTATCTCTCAGCAGATAGTGTCATAATCGAGTTAAATTCTTGGACAGCCTGCTGCATCTGAGAATTTCTCACTGGTGTGGAGAAGCCTCCACACACACACTGAAGTTGGGTTCTGAAACACTTTATCAACGTTACAGACACATTATTTTTTATTGTGAAATATTCCTAAGGGATATTAATGGATTTATAGACCGATTAAAACATAGTTATATTTACAAAAAGATACTATGGTATACCTATGACTATGCTTATATCTAAAATTCATACATGTGGGAACACACAATGGGATTTAGATGGATGTAATACAGAATGACACCTGAAATCTATGTAACTTTACCAATAATTGTCACCCCAATAAACTGTAATTAAAAAAATGAAATAAAAAAATATAACATTCATACATAATCCTATCTACTATTAATATAGTAAAACATAATTTGTTTGGGGTTAAGGTCCTATGTACATGATTTTGGTCCCCCCATCAAATAAATGCTGCCTCTGTTGCATCTGAGAAGTCACTCTTGGGAGGAACGGAAACATCTGGAGGCACAGGAATTTTTTGAGTAATTATTTCCATTAATCCTAATATTACTTGGTTGATAATAGAGCCCTAAACTAGGGTGGAGATCACCAGATAAAATTCAAAGATAGGCACTTACTTATTATTAGCTACATTTGATGAATTCACAAATGTTTAGTCTTAGGTATAAGAACCTGTGAGGAGTTATGCATATGACATTATGCTTGATGCCAGGGGAAAATAGATATTCTAATGTCAATTGAGATGGTTAAGGGAAGGCATCACAAAATGCTAAAATGTTTACCTGGCTCAGATTTGAATAGAAAAAGGAGAAAATAGGGCATTTTGAGGAACAAAGAACATAAGAACGCAGAACAAGAATGTAAACACAAGAGTTAGCTCAATGTTTACCTCCTTTAGTCACCTCACAGAATAAATATATGAGTAGATTTTTTTAAAGTACGTATCTCTGACTATGAAAAATAAACATAGGCATATAGCTAATATATGCATGTTCATATATCTCAGTCATCTACACGTGTATACCAGATGCCACTGCATTGAGAAATCCAGCATTCTTTGATTGGAGAATTGCACCTACCATGCAGGCTTTCAATATTGGTAAAATTTGTATTGCATTTCTATTATCATGTTAATAAAATTATTTGGTTTATTATCACTTAAAGTTATCCCCAGACTTACTCCTCAAACAGTAATTCATAGTAATTGAATCAGTGTCTTAGTCACTTATTACTTAGTTTCATGTTTATCATGTTACGTCTTAAAAGTTAAGATAGGAATTTACATTTTACTTTAAGAATATATTCCAATCAGAGAAATGATTAGAACCCAGAGCAAGATAACAGGAAGCCTTATAAGCCAGAATGCCCTTACTTGTATTACATGGGCCCACCTCTTGGTAGCAGCCAACCTACTACTCTGCCATGGTAAGAATAAGGAAAAAACAAATTGGTGAATTGATAGAATGCTGCTTATAGAAATATAATTTTAATGAGTGAGCTCCATGCCCTACTTTTTGAAATAAATGTAGTCAAAGAGTAAGTACTCCATTATGAGTTTAAAGGATCATTATTAAAACCTACCTCAGTTTTCACTAGTGCCATTTTTTGTTCTCCTTGTTTAATATTACTAAATACATTTGTTTCCATGAAAATTACCCTAACTGAAATTAATGAGGTGATGGTTCATACTCTAAATAGTTATAGTCACAAATCAAACATTTTAATAAGGGCATATAAAGGCTTCACAGAAAAGTCAATCTTATAAAATCATCAAAAAAAAAGAAAGAAAGAAAACCTCTTTGAAGTATAGGCTACTTTATGGTGAGATTGAATGCGAATTAAAGGGTTTGTTTGACGTTTTAGATTTTTTCAAAAAAAGATATAGCTGACCGCCTTATTTGAGAAATACCCCACAACACAGGGTCTTGACAGTGATGCTGATATAACATAATGCTGCAGGCAGGCACCTGACTCAAGCTTGAGATCACAGAATTTTTCTCCAAGAGTGTGAAAATGGGGTTTATAGGCCATTAACCCTTTTTGTGCATTATTTGAACAGAGACCGGATAAACTTAAGAGTTCATATGTAACTATTCATGGTCATGTGCCCATGTTGAAGAAGAAACACAATTTTCTGAAAGTGCTAAAGAATAATGCTGTAGGGTAGAAACAACAGCGTCCAGGTATATGCTGAGGAGAGAAAATAATTGAGAGACAAGCTTTCTAGGACTTCTGCTGATGGTTTCTAATGAGATTTCAGCCCCTTTCCTTTTCTTAGATATCTCAAAGTATGTTGATAGTTTGCAATAAAATCTCTCTCCTTTTTTTATTTTTTGTTGGCTGAAAGAATCTAATATTCCTTGCAAATATATGAAGCATCGATGCATCTCATCAAGAGTTATCCAATGGTCTATGGATTTGGTAAGTAGAGTGGTGTTTTGACAGTTTCTCCATTTCAATTGGATTGAGGTGTACTGGTGCTACACAGAAATTTTTCTTGTGTGTTCACACTTTTTATTGTTTGTTTATTTGCTTTCTGACTGGAGAATAGATCAGCTCCATGTAATTTACCTAATACAAAGCATCACCAGGCTTGTGTTTCCAGAGAAAATCAGGACTGGTAGGAATTTACAGACAGTAAATTTTCCCAGTTGGGAATGGAGCGGTAGGTTATCTGTAAGGTCCCATTGCCTGGAGGCTAAGAGAACAAGCTCTGGATCCAGGTTGCCAGGGTGTGAATCCTGGTCTATTCTAATTAGGTTTGTGAAGTTAAGAAAATTAACCAACCACTCTTTTGTTTAGTTTCCTTGTCTATAAAATGTGGATAAAAGAGAACCTAAGTTATATGACTCATGTGGGTTAATTGTCAAGTGAACAGAAGGCTGCGTGGAATATACCGTTCAACAAATATATTATAACTGCCTAGACCAGTGAGGAGATTAAACAGGCTGGCCTTAATGGAAAGACTGGGCAGCCAGGTACAGAAAACGGAGGGTTCCATTCATTTAGGAAAGGGAAGGATTCAATGTCAATGATCTTTGAAAAGAAAGATGGAGTAATGCCAAAGACAAACGGTGCCCTTCTCAGAATTCATAAATAGATATCTACCAAAATGATTATATGGGCATCCTGAGTTAACTGTGGAAAAGAAAATTGAAGAAAAAAAATGATTTTCTATTTGTATTCAGCATGGCTTTTTATGTCTAGTACACTTTTTGCTTGAAATAAGTCACAGAGTTCAGACAGTAAAAAATCTGAGTGAAAAAGAGGTACTAGGGGATACATGAACTATGGGGAAATCAGATATTATTATGGTCTTGTTCTTTCCCATCTCACATCCAATCTATGGCGAATCATGTCAGCTCCACCTTCACAATATATCCAGGGTCTGATTTCTCCCTACGTCCATCTCCTCAACTCAAAATCCTCTTCACCTGCTTATTGCAGAAACCCACAAACTGGACTCTCCAATGCTACGCTTACCCTCTTTTCATTTATTTCCCCCGAGCAGTAGAAGTGATTCTTATAAAACCTAATAATTCCATGTCGCTTTCTGCCCCAGCCTCTCCAATGGTTTCCCATCTCACCTAGAACAAAAGGTGGATTCTTTAAAATGGGCTGAAAGTCCACGGACCCTCAGCCCCTCCCTCTTCTCTCCCCCGCCATGTCCTACTCTTCCCCTCCTTGCTCACTCCACGGCAGCTCACTGGTCTCTCTTTCCCCTCAAACACACGGAGCAAACACATTTGAGGCACTTGCAGTTCCCTTACCTAGACCTTGTTTTCCAAAATTTGGATACTTTTATATGCTACTTTTATTTGGTTTCCTTATTGAGAAAAATGTTTTCTATCCACTCCTCTAAAATATCAGCTTTCTCTCACTATCCTTGCTTTTTACCTCAATGCTTTCTCTACAAAATGTTACTCTTTACATTAAATACCAGTTTATTTGTTCATCCTCAGGTGCCCTCATTAGATTTTAAAAATCACAGAGCGGTGGCTTGGTCTTTCTTTTGTTTTCCAGGGGAACCTCTGGTTCCCTGGACTCAGAATTACATCTGTGCAACAAAATCCCAAATAAGAACGTAGGGATAGTTTAAGCCTGAATTTTCATGGAACCACTAATTCAAAAGTGTCAAAACTTCTTTTGGTACCTCTGTTTTATCCAGCAGCCACAAGGTTTCTTCTACACATTTCAATGTGCAAAAATATTTGGTAATTTTGATTTATTTGTTTGGTGCAAAAGTAATTGCGGTTTAAAAGGTTAAAAATTGCAAAAACCGCAATTACATTTACACCAACCTAATCCTTCCCTAAGATCATGGGAGACTATGGAGTTTAACACGCTTAAACTGAAGCACAAATATGCTAAATAAACACAAAAGACTATTTTATTAAAAGCTTCCTTGCATTTTATTATAAATGTCACGTAGTGTCACCTTAAAGCTATTCAGAATAAGAGAACTTAAATCACATAAACCAGAGTGTATTCAAGTGTACATAGTATGAGGTAAATGTAAATGTGTGTGTGTTTTATATATATATATATATATAAATATATATGATATATATTATTATACATAAAATATATTAATATATTATATATACTTATATGTAAATAAAATACATACACACATAAACATACATATGGGTTTATATACAGAAAGGGTAATTGAGCACATGGAAAAATTGTAACAAGAGAAATTATATTTCTGTGAATACACTTGGCCATGGTAATTAAATTCCTAGTTTTGCAATTTCCTTACTACTTATGAATTGGTCTACCAAGGTAAGTTGCAGATATCTGTGAAACAAAAATAGCTTTAGTGTTTACTCCTATCATCCTCTTCACTGTAAAGTTCTGCTTAAAAGCTCTTTCAGCTGGAAAAAAAAAAAGAGTATGATTGCAAGTGTATTTCTCTGAAAAATAAAATGTGCAATTTATATGTCCATTTGCACATTTATTGTAAAAGAAGTTTTGAGGGATATAAAAATCTTTATACAATTGTCATGATCATTTCCATAAACGTCGACAAAGAAGTTGGTTTGATTTATTATGAGGAAAGCTTGCTGCTTTTTATGAACTGTGGCATCTAATTTTTAGATTTGAAGCAGTCTTTTCTGATTTATGTTGGCGTTAATAACATTGACTCTGCGAAAATCACCATCCCCTCCCGGCTGGGCACTACCCTTGGGAGGATAGGTCATGGCTATGTAACAGCAGCATCCACAGCTGTTCATGCTGACGCAGATTTGAGTGTTATTTCCTTGACAGAGGTCACAGAGAAGCAGTAGAAGATAATTTTATGAGGCATCTGCTATATTTGTGGTTATACTCATTTTTCAAGATTGACCTACAAACTTTACTTTCTGCAAGAAAATAACATTAAATCAAGATGCAGGGTCTTATAAATGGAAAGCTGTAACAAATGAACTTTCATGTGAATGGAATGTTATCTTCAATTGAAAAATCAATATAGTTAAAACCAATAAAAATGTTGGTTTCAAAGGAGGCTTAAATAGAGGTCAAAATGGATATACTTAACTCGAAATGCTTTCAACTATAACATAAAAATCCAGCGAGAGTATACTGTATGCAAGTGTACAGCAGTTAGCGCTTAGTGCTATTGATAAGAGTTTAGCTAAAATCTCTTCCTTAAATTTTTTTGTTAAACTAGAACAGGTGAAACATGATTGTCATAAACAATCTCAACTCAAAAATTTTACAGATTTTTATCAATGTCGGTTTAGATAAAATCTACCCTTAAATAATTTGCTATAAATTAATTCAAATCTCAAAGGACCAGCTCTCTGTTGGACTCTTTGTTTCCTTTCCTAAAGTTTATTCTTGGGTACCTAATGAGGGTCATTAAATATGGCCAGATTACTAGCTTTGAAGCCAGAACCACGTTCCAATGTTGTCTTGTTATGTATTTGTGTAACATGGAGAAATTAAATCTTTACAGCCTCGGTTTCTATCTATGTATATATAAAATAAATATTAAAATACTACAAAATAATTTTGTGAAGATTAAATAAAATTTTCATCAAATCATTAAAAGGTATGCGGTGATAACTAGGTATTTATTACATATCTGCAGCATACCTTCATAAGTTTAACTAAAATAAACAAAAACAAAAAAATGAAACAATGAAACCAAAAACACAGGCTAACCCACTTCTAGAGTTTCAAAAAACCAAAATAATTATTCTCATCTATGAACAAATGGCCTACTTTCCTGCCATTTGATTTTTTTTTCTTATTAACTAGTCCTTTTATTAGAAAGTTGTTTTTACTTGCTAATACGAGTAGTGCAGGCACAAAACTCTCAGATGTAGATATGGTAACACATGCAAGCAGGGTTTGAAAGTTAAAGAGGATTCTGCCTGTTTATGTGGTATACCAAACACAGAGGAAGAACAAAAGTCAAGTAAAAGTTATACTGAAACTAATCAGAAAACTTTGAGTGTTCTAAATATAATAGTGACATGTATTTACCTATATAATAATCAAATAGTTGTTTTGTAAAATACAGAAAAAATATGGCCAATATAACTTGAAGAAGTTTTCTTTTGAATACACAGATAAACTCTCACCAGCCCTAAAATTAAAAAAAAAAAAAAAAAAAAAAAAATTGAACATTTCTGACAGAGAGATTTACACTGGAACACACTCAAATATTTTTCATTATAAATTGGCCTTTGCTACTGTTTTTGTTAATGGCAATCATACTTTTTTCTTACCCCAAATGGACACTGTTTCCCTGAAGCTTATAGTGTATATTTGAAAAATAAATCTGCTTAGCTATTTCCTCCACACTGGAGAACACTGAACACTTGCTTCCTCTGCCCAGGGAGAGAGAAAAGTTTTATAACAAACTTTCTCACTCTTAGTAGTCTTTTCAGGAAAATAATAGGGCTCTGTAAACCTGAGAACATATTATGAAGGCCTCATAAGTCTTATTTTGTAAGTGATTACATTTTTGCCTATGAAAATTAGTTGAAATTATAGAGCACTCAGACATTCCTCATTGTTTTAACCAAGGAGCCAAAAGAAAAGAAAGTTAGAAATAAATAATATTAGCTTATCTACTATTCTGAAATGCTGAATTATGAATTATGAACTGCTGCCCTAAGAGACACATCGTAATTGAAGTGGTGCTGGTTTTCATGGAGCTGTTATTTGGATCCTTAGTTCAAAGTTTTAAAAATAATTGCGGAACGTTAAGAAATTTCCTCCATGACATTTGTAAATGTCAATTTTTTATTTCAAATTAACTTAAATTTATGTATATAATATTCAGAGATTAATAAGTAAAATAAAATGCATTTAAAATAATGACCAACTATAATCACATAATCACAAAAAGTTGCAGAATGACGGAAAGTAAAGAAATGGGAAAAAGAGCAACACTGTACTTAAATAAACACACAAAGAAAATTAAGCCTATCCCTTGACTTCTGAGGTGGAAATAAGAAGGGGTGATATTTTTCTATTTCTTTCTCCTTCTAGCTAATAGAAAATTATGTTCTTGGTCTCTGAGAAGAAAGACATGGGGAAATGTGCCAAATTATAACCAATTACTGGATATTATTACTCATCCATGGTCTTGGCAAGGTTTCTGAGATTTGCTTAGAGGGCAAGTATTTTGACATATTTTGTAGAAATAGGAAGGTGGTAAATTGGAAGGTTGAATGGTGTTACAAGTGAAAAATAATGTAGGGTTAATGTCTATGATTTATCAGCATTTGGAAGAATGAATAAATTGTAAGAATCTGGGATATTTGTCCAGTTATATACAGAAGGTGCCAAAAAAAAGTATACATATTTTAAGAAAGAAAAAAAAAAATAATTGTAATACTCAATATATCCCAATAACAAAAGGTGAATACAAGTCACTTTTGACTTCTGCAACTACAAGAGGTGCTCAGAGTGGTACCATCAGTATCCAGATATTTCTGATTATGGCAAACTACTGCTTAAGCATGGATAACATCGCTTAAAACGTGTATACATTTTTTTAGCACCCCTAGTATTTTATTTTATTATTTTAATTACATTTATTGGGATGACAATGGTTAGTAAAATTAAGTAGGTTTCAAGTGTACAATTCTGTAATACATCATTTATATATATCATCATGTGCTCAAAAACTTAGAGTCAATTCTCATTCCATCACCATATATTTACCCTCTTCTGCCATCCCTCCTTACCCGCCCGTAAACAATAAACTGTTGTCTGTGTCTATGAGTTTTTGTTTCTTTATTTGTTTGTCTTGTTCCTTTGTTGTTTTCAATTTTATATGCGACATTTGCACGAAGGCATATTGTTCTCAACTTCGTTCTGACTTATTTCGCTTAGAATAATAACCTCAAGATCCATCCATGTTGTTGCAAATGGCACTATTTCATCTTTTCTTACGGCAGAGTAGTAATCCATCAGGTATATATACCACATCTTCTTTATCCAATCATCTATGGAAGGACACTTTGGTTGTTTCCATGTCTTGGCCACCATAAATAAAGCTGTAGTGAACACTGGAGTACATATATCTTTATGGATAAAAGTTTTCAGATTTTAGGGGTATATACCCAGGAGTGGCATTGCTGGGTCATAAGGTAATTCTATTCTTAATTTTTTGAGGAACCTCCACACTGCCTTCCATAGCAGCTGCACCAATCTACATTTCCAAAAGTCCATGAAGGTTCCTTTTTATCCACAGCTTCCCCAGCACTCATTATTTCTCTTGCTGATGATAGCCATTCTAACTGGTGTGAGAATATATCTTATTGTTGTTTTGATTTGCATTTCCCTAATAGGTAGTGAAGTTGAGCATTTTTTTATATATCTTTTGGTTTTTTGTGTGTCTTCTTGGGAGAGGTTTCTGTTCAGGTCCTCTGCCCTATTTTATTTATTTATTTATTTATTTATTTATTTATTTATTTATTTATTTATTTTTGAGTTGTGAGCTCTCTATGTATCTTGGATCATAGGCGTTGTTTCCAAATATCTTCTCCCATTTGGTTGGTAGCCTCTTTGTTTTGTGATGGTTTCTCTTGCTGTGCAGAAGCTTGTTAGTTTGATATAGTCCCATTCATTTATTTTAGCATTGACTTCCCTTGCCTTTGAGGTCAAATTCATAAAATCCTCTTGGAAGAGTCAATGTAATTAAAATGGCTCTATTACGCAAAACAATATACAGGTTTAATACAATCCCTATCAAAATTCCAATGGCATTTTTTAAAGAAATAGAACAAAAAATCTTCAGATTTGTATGGAATCACGAAAGACCCAAAATAGCCAAAGCAATCCTATGAAAAAAGAACAATGCTGGGGGTGTCACACTCCCTGACTTTAGCTTGTACTGACAATAATCAAAACAGTGTGGTATTGGCAGAAAAACAGACACACAGACCAATGGAATAGAATTGAAAACCCAGAAATAAACCCACATAAATATGGACAAATAATTTTCAACAAAGAAGCCAAAAACATACAATGGAGAAGAGAAAGCCTCTTTAATAAATGGTGCTGGTAGAACTGGAAAGCCACAGGCAAAAGAATGAAGCTAGACTGCTATCTGTCACCACGTACCAAAATTAACTCAAAATGGATCAAAGACCTAAACATAACACCTGAAATAATAAACTGCATAGAAGAAAATATAAGTACTAAACTTATGGACCTTGGGTTCAAAGTTATATACTTTAAATGTAAAGTAAGTTCAAAGATATAAAGGGCCTATTTTCTTTTTCATTTTGTTTATTCATTTTTTAATTCAGAAGGCAGTGATTGGATATGCTGTGAATAATTTAAAAAATGTTCCATAGATAAATTCATGAATAGCCATATAACATTTTGAATGTTATGAAAGGTTTTCTATTTAATCAGAGTCTGAATGTGAAATTTAATTTTTAATTTTATTTGATTGCAGGTATTATATAACAGAAGCAATATTTTTCATTCACTCTGAGAAATAAAGTGTGATTGGTATTGGATTATAAATTCTTCCAATAAATTCTTTTTTTTTAATTTATTGGGGTTACAATTGTTAGTAAAATTACATAGAATTCAGGTGTGCAATTCTGTATTACATCATCTATAAATCCCATTGTGTTCACCACCCAGAGTCAGTTCTCCTTCCATCACCATATATTTGATCCCCCTTATTCCAATAACTTCTTAAGATGATTTTTTTCTATTTAAACAAAAAACCTGTTATAACAAAACATGATCGATAGTGTGGGAAGATTTATTGTTATAATTTAAGATTGACAAATACCCACTGTTCTTTATTCTTTGATCTTCTTACACTGTGTCACTGTGTCCTATATTTTCTTTCAGAAATTATATTAATACTTTCATTTAGCCTAGTATTGGCTTTTGTTCTTCTCTTAACTTCTCCTTGCATCAATTAAAATTTTCACTAATTAATTACCTACTGGAAGACATATTTTCTCTTTAACAGTCAGGAGGTTTTCAAGCATTTTTTTGCAAAATTTACCAATTAATTTTGTCAATAAGTATTAATTTAGCAATTATTAGGTGCTAGTCACTATTCTATAAAACACAGACACAGACAGGAACTCAACAGAAAACACAGACACAGAAATGAACTCAACAGAAAAATAAATGCTGTATTCACAAAGCTTTTGCTCCAGCTGAGGAAGTATGAATATTAAGCACATAATAATTAAAACTTGTAAATTTCATATAGTAAATATAATATCATAAAATAGTAGTAAAGTAGGATTAGTGACTATCTGGGCAGAAACTTTCAATTTTATATACGTTTATCAGAGAGTGAAAATGTAATTTTTCTATAAAAACCTTAAAGTGAGGAAGATCTTATGAAAGCAACATAGGCAGAGAGAATAGTAAGTGCTAAGTCCCTGATGTAGGAATGTGACTTGTTCAACTGAGAAACATGTTTCAGTCCAATGCAGTCAGAGTGGATTAAGTTAGCGAGACATAGAGGGATAGAACTTTAGAGAGTAAACAGTGGGTGAAATATCCTCTAAATATATGAAAACATTGTGGAGTTTCGAGCAGAGGAGTAACATCATGTGTTCCACAGAATAACATGGAGACCTGCAATGATGGCACACAGCATGGGCAGAAGGAGTTCCTGTGGTAAGGAGGAAATGGATGTGGTCCAGGAGAGCATCTGGTGGCATGGATAAAAGTGATGGCAGTGGACGTGGTGATAAATTATCAGATACTGGTTATATATTTTGAAAGAAAGCTAAAGGATTTGCTGATGCATTCAATGTGAGATGTAGAGAGTTTAGTTTTCATCGTGAGCAATTGGAAGGACATGGTTAGCATTTGTTGAGTTGCAGAAGTTTTTGACATAAATTTGAGATACCAATTGATCACCTGTTTGGAGATGTCAAATAGGGTTTAGATCCTGGCTAATTTGGTTGATATCAGACCCTGGACTCAAAGATATCAACAAAAGAGGATGTATACATAGAAAAAAAAAAAGTGCCCAGGACTAAGCCTTAGGCCTAACAGCACGTGAAGACTGGGAATAATAAGGAGGAGATCAGCATGAAGACTGAAAAGAAGCTTCCAGTGAGGTAGAAGGAAAACCAGGAGAGTAGGCTTTGCAGGAGCCAATTGGTGAAAATACCCCAAGGAAAAGAGATGAATTAGCTTTTTTAAATGCTGATGATAGTTCAAAAAAATGAGAACTGAAAATTGATCATGGATTCATCAGGGTGAATGTCATTGCCAATCTCATATGCTTTGGTTACTTAGTGGTCCTGAAAACCTGAGAGGAGTGAGTTCAGGAAAAAAAAAAAAAAATCAGATAGAATCATGGGCTGCATACTTTGATTGATACCTCTGATGTAACCAACAAAAACAATTCTGAGTAACATATTTAAATTTCTCTGTACAAACACTGATGATTGGGGAAGGATTTTGAAGCTGTGAATGAGCGCATGCCGGAACCCAGAAAATTAAGCAGATTTGTGCAGCAAGGATTCACGTTTATTTTGAATGCCTTAGTATAACCAGAGAAAGCTGAGTGTCACATGGCATTAGGGAAGAAAAAACAGAGCACAGGTCTAGCCAAAGTAGGAAGTCTAGAAATGCATTTTCCCTGTAAAGCCAGGACTTCCAAGATACACTCTCAGCGTAAGGCTAAGTAAGAAAGAATCTTTTAAACCCTTGAGAACTGACAGGAAATTCAATCACATTTGGCTATAACTTTGGATTGAGAGGAAATCACTGGGAATTCACATCTGATTTCTTAAGGGTTTAAGTGTCCAGTTGTAATAGCTGGATATCAAAGAATTTTGAAAATTAGGTTATAATTTATAGAGATACTACTTGGCTCATAGCACTGCCAAATATCTGACAGAAGCAAATGACAAAAACCTATAAAAGAACCTACTCTCATTCAAAAGCACAGTCATAATTCCACAAATAAAACTGCTGGGAAATAACCAAGAGAAAAACGTAAGTAAATAAATTTGAGAGTACAAATGTATTACACTTGTGACAGAAAAAGTAAAGACTCCTTTATGCTATTCAGGACCTCAATGGATTGGATGAGGCCCATCTAATCGGTGAGGCTGATCTTCTTTACTCAATCTACCAGTTCAGATATTAAACGCTACCCATTCTCTTTCGAAAGCACCTACACAGATGCACCCAGAAATAATGTTTTACCAGCTATCTGGACAACTCTTAGCCTAGTCAAATTGACACATAAAATTAACCATCACCACCTGTCCAAATCATTTTAATTGGATCTGGATAAAACTCAAATTTAAAAAGTAAATTCTAGGTTCTTCCATAAATAATGTTATGCTCACATTCATAAAACCGACTTGCACAAATGTTACTTTCTTTATGTTACCTCACATACATAATTCCTGATATCCTCTTAAATTAAATCCAAATACCTTAAAAGGATGTCGATTCTTCACAGGTTGAGTTCCCCAGGAAGCAAACTCTCAGATTGGAATGTGGAGAGTTTATTAGAGGCTGCTTTTGGAACCAGCCTGTGGAAGGGAAGGGAAAAAAAAAAAAAAAGGACTACGCAGAGAAAAATGTTGTGATGTGATGTAGTTTCAGTGATGGCCAGAGTATACTCCTTGGGGAGCTCTGGAGTGGAGATGGATAGCCCTTCAGAGTTCTCCCAATTGGGGCAAAGCACCAGGACCTTCATACCCCCAGGTAGAAGTCAGAGTACTCTCCTCTCGGAATGAGATTTAATCTCAGGCAAATTTACAAGGGCCGACAGAAAAGGGCTACCTTTCTATAGCACTGCAGGCAGGTGCAGGGGATAAGCTCTTCATTCCTAAAGGAGGACTTAAGTGGCACATATTATCTTGGACCACACTTTGATCTGCCCTAAAGTTATCTGCTTCTTTTAATTAGCTCACTAATAAAAAGGACAACAATGACGCCACCCCAATTTCGGACATCGATCTTTAATTTTTATTTATATTCCAAGCCAATATTTACTTTATTCTAAGTTGTAAAGTTATAAAATAATATTTGTTATCTTTGATTTTTTAATTGTTGATTTTATCTTTGATTTCCTCAAAATAAATTTACTGTGTGATAGAGTATTTCCATACTTGTTATGAGATGGACTACAATGTTTATGTAGCTTAGTCACAGAATACTGTCTTTTCTTCCAAGTGGCCAATAATATTCAAAAACCAAAGGATGTCTTTGTTTCTACAATCCATAAAACAGTATTCGGAAATATGTATAATATTTGTTTGTGTGTAGATAAATAGGTCATAGAAACATAAATTCAACAATTCCATGCTTGCTTAATTAAATCGAACTGCAGCATGATTAGAGCTAATAGCTTACTTATTTCCTTTGCAAAGACTCCAGAAACAATGATCTATTAATAAGGCCTAAAAACTAATGGATAATTAGTTTGAGAGGTACAATTGTGTTCTGATTGCCTACTCTTACTCCTCTATCTATGACCTTTTATTATACTTTCCTTTTCTGGGGTATTAGATAATAATAAAGGGCAAGTGAATAATATTATAAAGTGTTAAAGCACTGTTAAAACATCAGCACGATTCAGTCCCCAACCACATCAGAGAATCAAACTGGTAGTCTTCCCCAAGACTAGTGTGGTAATCTAAAGAATCTTCAATCATAGTATACAGGATCCGAATACTGAGCATTATCTAAAAATTATATATGTTTCCGGGATATCTGGATCTATTACCCTATAGACAGACAGTTTAAATTTACTTCCTTTTAAAATCCTGTCTTTTCAAGGACTTTATTACATTTTAATTGACAAAATTTATCTTCTTAATCTTTTTTAGACAAGTTAAAAAATTGAATTTAGGATCATAGTCACTGTGGAGACATAATAAATTTTCAATCACTCTTTAATTATAGCGTGTTTTCCTTATTATTTACTGCTATCAAAATCAAAACAATAAAAATCATTGTACCATTTATTAAAATCATAAGAGTGAGATAAACCAACTAATTTTATGATGTTTATTATTTTTGTGTTGTAATGAAATTTATATATATATATATATATCATGTATGATACCCAAAATGAAATTTATTAACATATTATATGTATGTATATAATGAATAATTGACATTTTTATCAGATGCACATTTTAAAATTTGTTTAATAACTTAATATTTATAATACTCTTTTTTTAGTTTGAAGCACATGAACAAATATCACACTAATGCACATATCTAATATGAGATATGGATTAGAAGTGTACATATAAAAATGTCACTAATTATAGTGACTTTGTGTAGATTCACTCTATCAACTTTTTACTAATTTGTGAAATGTTGAAACTAGGCATGGTGCAATTAGAGTAATCACACTTACACATTGTCATTTAGGAGAGAAAAAAATCATGAAAGAGACTGAACAGATCAAAGGATCACTATATTTTTAAATGAATTACTACTATTCTTGAATTAACTTTAGATAACATGCAGTTAATAGATTTCTGTCACATTGACTATTTATTATATGAAATCTAATAGTGTTTAGCAAAAGCAAACACGTAATCAGAAAGTCCCAGATTAAAGTATCCACTGGGTTTATATGTTCTGTTTTGATCAAAGTTCTATTCTATCCATCCTCCTGGGTGGAACACAGCTAGATGAGAGATATAGGAGGTACTCATCAAAGAGACAGTAAATATGAATTATCTGTTCTACTATATTGGCTTTGAATCAATTTGTTATCCTTGAATAAGTCAGTTTTAGAAGAAGTATTTTGTAACAGAAACAGGAATTAACATAATAAAAGTGTATTTCATAAGATCTCATGGACTACAAAGAAGTAAAACATGCCAAAAGTCTTGAGGAAGGGTATGAAACTGGACTGTTCTCAGATCCCTAGCAGAACCATAGTGCTTTCGACATCCTGCCATCTAAGCAACTCACTGTATTTGTGTCATGACACAAAATGCAGAGAAAGTTACTGTCTTTGGGTCATTGCCAATCAATGGACTCTCTTCTTTGGAGTTAACAGTCTTCTGTTGTCCAAGTATGTAGCTATTGATAAGACTAGTAAAGCAGGTAAGGAGGGACCTCGTACTGTTTCACTGAATGCCTATACAATGTAAGACAGCGATTGTCTCCTTACTGATTTATTATTTTCAATGCAGTCTGTATCTCAATAATTTCTATTTTATTTAAAATTCCCAAAATATTTACCTAGTCTATCCCTGTCTGGTAGTTCAACTGTTCTATAGTTATAAGGGTAAGGGAAAAAGAAAGATTAGAGACATGGATACTGAAGCAGAGATGAGGAAAATAAAAACATAGTGAATGAAATTTAGAAACAAAAATAATGGCAAGCATGTCCAGGGATCAAGCTGGTTTGAAACATGTGAATAGCTGATTGTAAAGAAAAAGAGTCCCATGATGTTTGAAATCCAATAGAAGAGAGAATGAAAGTAAAATAATTTATAACTAGTACCCATTTTGTTATATACTATTTAATGTAATCAACATATTCCTCTTCCCTCATTTAATGTGTGAACACTCTGTGAAGAACTATGCCATTTTAAATAAAGACATCTGAAACAGAGTGATTAATTTGTCTTAATTCACACAGGTTTTAATTGTGAAGCTATGATTCAAACCCAAATGTCTCTAATTTTAAGTTTTATACCTTTTTCAATGCTTCATAGAAGGAATGTAATATATAAGAATATAATTAAAAAACAGTAAATTGAGATACACAGAAGTACATAATGTGAAATACAGAAACAGTCTAACTGAATAAAAACTCAGGACACTGCAAAACATTCAACAGAGAATTTAAAGCACAGGTAAGAAACTAGATAAAAAACAATTTCAATATTTGAGTTGAATGAATTTCACTACAAATTAAAAAAAAACTTATTTGTTACTCAAGATTTATTTGGGTTATGACTTAATATTACCACTATACTGAAAACAATGTCTTTACTTGTCTATCCTTTCATGGAAAAATGGCTGCATATTTGAATTATATATATATATATATATATATATATATACACACACACTTACACATAGAACTTTTGTAATAGGTATTTTTTCTTATTTCTCATTTTAGCATTCCTGGGTCAGCGAACTGGCACCATAAATGTTCACTCAATTCTTGTCTCATTGTTCTCTTTTCACTCCCTCTTTAGGTAAATTGCACATTTAGCAGTAAACAGAGGAGAAAATATGATCCTGATGTGAAAGCTCTTCCTAATGACATGATTTGCTCACAGTCTCATTATTTTGTGAATAATAATGACAGCTAATTTAAACTTAATGCACAGACAATTTCTTTGAATATCTGCACCAATAGCTTTAGAAAGTCAATGATTTCAAGGCTAAGGTAAGAATCTCTAGGACAATTTAAGAAATTTTCAGCTCACTGAGCAAACATAAGGGAGAAAAATCTTTGCAAAGAAGTTACAAGGCCACAATTGAAATTTTAGTTTAATTTATAATGTGTGCAAATACTTCAATATTTCTACATAATTATAGACAGAGATGTATTAAATATAGTCATGCTTATATTCATTTAATATGCATAAAATAATATATTATTTTCTTTTCTTTGAAATTATTTGTCTAATACAATATTATTGGAATATAATTGATATGTACAATTAAAAAGATACATATTGTATTAGGTGGTGCTTTATATTATTGACATTGAGCAGGTAAACTATTATCGCTTCTCCTGTTATTACCATTTTATAGCTTCTTGATAACCTTACAGACTAGGTTTGTATTCCATAGAAGTACAAAAAACTATGCATATTGTTTTCTCATATTCTTGCCTGCTGCATCCTTGGCTTGAGTAGAAAATGGACTATGCTCTACACTGAAGACCTTTCTAACCAATAGGGATTTTCTTAAATTATAGGCACTTGTTCAGGCACTGCATGGCAGCCAGTTTTGTTTTGTTTGTTTGTTTGGGTTTGTTTATTTGGTTGCTTTAATTAAAGTTTGTTGGGGTGTCAATTGTTAGTCAAGTTACATTGGTGTTGAGTATATAATTTTGTAATACATCATCTATATATCACATTGTGTGTTCACCCAGAGTCAGTTCTCCTTCCATCACCAGATATTTGACCCCGTTTACCCTCATCTGCCAACCCCCTCCCACCTTACCCTCTGGTAACCACTAAACTATTGACAGCCACAGATTCTTTGAACACTCAGTTTCCAAAACAAGTAGATAAAAATAAAAAATAAGTTTAGAATACAAAATCCTTAATAATAACTACCTAAAATATGGAAGTAAGAGATGCAATATCTGAATGTATGTACTTGAAAAGACAACATAGAAGATGATGAATTAAGGCCATTCCTCTACCACGTCATGTCCATTCTTAGTTCAGCCTCTGTCATAACAATGCCCAGTCATCCCTCAGCATGGTGCCTGCATACAATTCTTCTTCATTAAGCATTAATTTAGTAGCTAGTAAGTATCAAATATTTGGCAGGGACTGTGGATAAAATTTGTATACAGTACAGATATGTACTCCTCATATAGATATATAGTACATATACACATATGTGTATATGTACTATATATCTATATGAAGTAGATAATAAAAATGCTTAGCACAATGACTTTGTATTAAGTTCTGTGCTAGAAATGAACAAAGTGCTATGATACAGAATAATAGGTAGGTATGCAGTATATCCTTGATTTTCCTTTGTCATGTATTTCTTCAGTATTTTCTTTTTTACATCTTTTTTTTTTTTAAGTAAAATAACAGCCCTCACATCCAGAAAGTGATATGACAAAGACACCCTGACTTCAGTGTTGTTAAAATAGTCAAAATACACATAGCTAGGCCACATAGTTTTCTTGTTGGACATACATAATCTTTTAGATATGAACATCAGACAAGTTTATTCTGAGAATACGATAAATTGAGATATAAATGAGGTCATTGTACAACCCATTGAATAGTAAGCATCACCATTCCTCAGCTATTATGAATAACTATTATTTTTATTACCAACAGCAACATTACTCTAGTTCTAATCTGTCTTCCCCATAGATAACATTTATTGAGAACTACTGGTGCTTTCTGATAACACCTAGCCCAAAGTGGCCCCACTTCCATACACTCTTTCCAAAATTATCCAATAAAAGACCATTTCCAATCACAAGTTTTTTCTAATGCTTTCTTTCTGAAACTCCCTGTCAGTACCTATCGTGTGTGTTCTCTTCCTCTGAAATAGTAACAAACCCATTTGTTCATCTACAGGTGTGTTCCTGGTAGTTTTTGAAGACCCTGAAAGAAGTATACTTTTGAAATAGCCTGGGGACATATTAGTTTAATGTTCAATATATTAGTATATAAACTGATATATTGAAATATAAAGAAGTTAAAAAACTTAAAGAAGAGTTAGGATATGTTTTTTTCTTTTTGTTGGAAATTGTTTTCACTTCACACGTCCTCAGTGATTCATGAGAACCCCTGTCAACCTAGGAATATAGAGTCTTTTTAGCTTTGTATTATGCTGCAAATATTGGCAGACCTTATACCCTCCTGATTCCTCAGAAAAAAAATGCATTTCTGTTCCACAGTGTTCTTATTTCAAGTTATATAATTATAACTATTCTGTTGAATGTGTGTGCTACTCAAAGATCCTTAGTGGAAATGACTCCCTTTAAAGGATTTCCTTTGTTGATAGCAATGCATTTTCAGCACTTTAAGGAGTCATGAGAAAAAGGTAATGAAAGAAATTTGGGAAGATCACAACACATGGGCAAATTTTCCTCCCTTTGAAGTAAGCATTGATCCTGGTGACAGAAGTGGTAGGTATAAATCATCAAGTCAAGGAATCTTTCACCCAGAAGATGCTTTATGTTCTATGCACTCCAACTCACTAATTTCACAGGCGGGGGGCGATATATAGATATAGATATATAGATATAGATATAGATATAGATATAGATATAGATATAGATATAGATATAGATATAGATATAGATATAGATATATCTATATATCCCCTCTTATGGCCCCTCTGGATGCCAATGTGGAAGGAATACTTGATTCTTGTTATTGGAAATACTGAAAGATATTTTTTAATATTAGAAATGTAAAATATGTCACTAAGTTATACACTTGCACAATTAATGGTATTAATTTCTGTTGTGTTTTTATTATTCAACATATAAGTGACTTTAAACTGCCTGTGTTTATTAATAAAACTTATTATTTTTCATATTTATTGCACAGAATAATATTCAACTTTAAGAAGAGCAAGAAAAATCTCTCAGTGATATATTATGTGCTGTTCACTTTCTAATTGAATGTTTCAGTGGATGATCCTCTTTATTTAGTGAGACTTAATTTCATCCCATCAATGATCAATTAGCATGACTTTTGACATAAATCTCTAACAAAACAATATTTCTGAAATCACATTTTTAAAATAAATTTACACTGTGGGGAAACAGTTACATTCACTGTTTTTGGAAATAGTAAAAATAAAAGAGATTTAAAAGTCAATAAACCACAATTTTGTCTTATGCATTCCTTACCTAATGACAGACATTTCAACATCTATTAAATGTATTTTTTTTATCTTTTGTGATCAGAGGTCTAAAACTCTGAAACATGATAGACTACTGATTTTAAATTAGCAAATTGCTAAATTAGATTCTTAACCTAAGAAAAGATGATCATTTAAGCTGTTTATACAAGTTATGCTTATGCAGCAGTAATCAGTTTTCTGTCTCTGCAGACCATAACTAATAAATGAATTGTGATTTATTGATCTATTCAATATCTAATTTGTGAATGCCCATTGTTTACCAGACATTTGTGTTGATGCTACAAATTTATCAGGGGAAAAACGCACACACACACACAAAAAACAACATGCAGTTTATACCCTTGTGAATTTTACAGTATGGTGGGAAGATTCAGCATCTACGAACTAATCTAATATGGAAGAACTAAAATTTAATGTAAGAAATAACTGTTAAAAGGAGCTCAAAACACTGAGTAGCAGTCACCTCTTAATATAAGAGGATAAGTAAAAGAAACTTGCCTTCAAAGGAAATCATGTGATGGCTCATATTTTAGGGAAAATCCAGAACATTCTAAAAAGATACAGGTATTGTTTTGATGAAATGAATTGAGTAAAGTAGGAAAAGGGTCAGAGAGGTGGCTGGAGAGGCGGACATGCACCATATTGTGACGCTGATGTATGACAAGGACAATGGAAAGCCACGAAAGCATTTTTTAAAATAGGAGTGACACATTCTACTTTATGATTTTTAAAAGCGACAGTGGGTATAGAATGGATGACACAACAAGGTCTTGAGAGATATACGCTAGTTAAGATACGATGAAGGAAGAGATGAGGTATTACCATGAGGACAGAAATAAGTGGACAGTTTCAAAATATACAGGGGATACATTCAAGGCTAAATGGTAAATTAGAAATAGATTGATAGACAGTAAAACACAAAGGACTATTTAAAAAGGCAAGCCATTATGATTGAGTTGATGATAATTTAGAGGTGGATAATCATGAATATTCTGAAATCAATGATATCTCCCAAGTTTTAGGATTGAACGATTGTGCAACTTGTGCTAACACAAAGAAACAAGAGTGTAGCATGCAAAGAGAAGACTCCTAAGAATCCTGTGCAGTCATCTACAGAGAAACTGTGAATGAATATCCTGGGGGGTGGAAAAAAACCCAAAAGAGTAAGATGTTTGTCACAGATAGCAACCAAGGAAGAGAAGCCTTCAGTAAAGGGGATGCAGTGAAAATAGAACTGAGAAGGCAAAAATGTTACAGGTCCTGATATGTAACTTGTATATGCCACATTGAAGTCATGGGTTTTTTATCAAAACAAGAGTGTCTATGAAAAGTAGGATCAATATTAGGTTGGTTGGGATAATAAAATGTTGAATTATGAAGATATGTTTGGCAAAGAAAAATGTTTAACTTTGAAGAATGTGTTAAGAATAGATGAGGGTAAGTATGATGTTAGCTTTTAATAAAAGAGATTTAAGCTTCTTTAAATACAGATGAGGAGACTGAAATATAATTTGAAGGAAAAAAAAGACAAAGTGAAACCAACAGTACAAACTTTCCAGTAAGGAGAGTAAGGATAGTATGCAGAGTGTGCAAAACTAGGGTGTAAAAATATTCATTAATTAGAAAGTTTATCATTGTGATATTGGGAGATTAAGAGGTGTGTGCATATAACTGTATGATTCCAACGATATGAGAATCTGGAAAAGGCAAAATTTTAAAGATGCTAAGATCAGTGGTTGCCATCGGATAGAGTGAGGGAAAGAATGAATATGCAGAGCACAGAAAATTTTTAGGGCAGTGGAACTGTTTTGGATGATACTATAATGGTATATACATGTCATATCCAACTGTCAAAATTGATCAACTGTCAGAAAAAAATAAACTGTCAGAACCAAGAGTGAAATCTAGGGTGGCCAGTTAGCTCAGTTGGTTAGAGTGGTACTAATATAACACCAAGGTTGCAGGTTCGATCCCCATGTGGGCCACTATGAGCTGCACCCTCCTTAAAAAAGGAAGAAAAAAAAATGAAATCAAATGGAATCAAATGTGAACTATGGATTATGGTGAATACGAAAGTGAAATTTTGTGTATATATATATATATATATATATATATATATATATATATATACACACACACACACACACACATACACACACACACACAAACATATACATATATAAATACATGGTTGTGTTTTCTGAATGTGTGTAAAAAGATGTGTGAATATATGTTAAATTATTTATGTATGTGTGTTTCTTTTTCTTATGAAAATAATAGATGATGATGCCTACAAAATACAATAAGGGGTGTAAAAATTTAATTCCACACTTCAATTTTCAAAATACAAATTTTCCAAATCAGAAAGAGAGAAGGCACAACAAAAACATGAAAATCACTGAATTCTGTCTATGAAGAGTTATATAAAATGACATATTTTATGAATCATTGCTACATTTGAAAGTTCTATAGAAAGACATTTCTAACAAAGATGTTTAAAAATTATTTGTTTCCATGGAGAGAATTTTTGGATTGGTGGAAAAAATGTTTTAATTACATTGTTAGGAAGAATTTGTAAATACTACACAAATTTTGTTTGATTTCACCAATTTTAGAAATATCAGTTTGCTTTATTCCAATGTACACAAATCCCTAAACATTAACTGAAACCAATGAGATGAAACAAGGAAGTAAAACATTTTTCAGATCGAATTTTATTAACTAGAGGGTATTGTTTTTCAAGAATATTGGTAGAAAAAAAATTCTGCCACATAAAAAACAGGACTTGTTATATGTGGAAGAAGGTGCCTACGTAAGGAGAGAAGGTAATAGAACATGACTTTATAAAGCTTGTCCCTGAAAGGCAGGAATGATTGGACAAGAACAAAATGAAGAAAAGCAAACATAGAAGGAGAGGAGAGACTAGACAAAGAAAATTGAGACATTTGATCCTTTTATCACAGTAGCATACGAGACTTTTTTTCTTTTTTATGTTTCATGTTGGCCCTGTTAAGTCTGTTTTGCACCTGGTCTTATATTTTACCATGGACCCTGCTTCTCATAATTGAGACAATACTTGTTTGTTACCTAATCAAAAAGCTATTAACACTAGCAGGGATATGTTCCTGAAAAACCATACAAGTTGTTGGAGACCAGCATCCCTGCTGACTGATGAATTATATTTTCTGACTGGTTCCATGCCATAAAAATATTTGCATAGCATCCTTGTCCTAGGCACATATTCTTCTTCATATTTCAAAAAATTATGAAACAGTAGTCCTGATTATTTCCTATTGTCTCCATTAATATTGTTAACATTGTTGTTTACCAGTAGAATCTGCATCAGTTTAAAAGAAATACACAAATTATTTTACCAAAGGAAATCTTTAGATACATGCAAACTTTTGAGAATAGCCTGGTTTGTTTTAACCTTATAAGTGAGCAAAGTACTTTTGACAAAAATAGTAAATAAGAGCTAGGTCATGTTCCAGTCTGGCACATATAATAGCATCATAATTTTATAACCAGCAATTGACATGCAGGATTCATTAATCAGCAAGAAAGCATAATCCTGATTCAGCAACTCAGGTGAAAAAGCTCAGCACCTATTGTAGACGTTAATTGTTTAAATGGGGGGTCTCATTCTTCAAACGACTTAAAATTAGTAAAACCTGCATCCTGCATTTCAAACACAATATCGGTTGAATATGTACAATCTTCAACTAATCTTGAATCCTTAAAGACACTATAAACATATTCAGACCAGGATTTCTAGATAAGCATATTTTCATTTTCATAATGATACAGATTCAAATAACATAATTTTGTGCTGTCAGTACACATTAATTTATCTTTCAGGTCTTTTGTGCCAGAGTGTACCATACTTTACCTCTCTCTCTCTCTCTGTCTCTCTCTGTCTCTCTCTGTCTCTCTCTCTGTCTCTCTCTCTCTCTCTCTCTCTCACACACACACACACCCATTGTTTCCTCTCTTACTCTACGGAATGTAGAGATACTATTGATGTTCTGGTATACTGAGAATTTGAAGACACTTTCTGTATCACTTGTGCACTCCTAACTATGTAAATTGAACTGAATGTTTGCTAAGGGTACACTGTATATTTTCCTTATTTGTGATAGTTGTAATGTTATTCTAACTATATAATCAAATATTACAAACCTGGTAAAATATTGGTGTGAACATAGTTTTTTTCTGTGAAAACAATTTTTGAATATATTATTAACAAAATTACTTAAATACCACCATCAAGTAATGTGTGGGTAAAATACCGGTAAAAGATGAGAATGAATAGCATTAACATTTTTCTCACACTGCTTCAGAGATGTATTTTAATTTCTTACTCTAAGTTGAATAAACTGATACTGCAAATACTGAAGATATGTATGTAAGGGGTATATTTTATACAATAAATATTTGGTGGTCCACAATCAATCGACTCATTAAAATAAAAACCTCAGCTTTAAATCAAATATCTGGTGAATATTCACTTGTAGGATCACCTATTGTAATATTGTCATTTTTATGATGATCTGATTTAGCACTAAAAAATGATCTCAGCACAACTGATCTTAATAATGAATAGCACTTCCATATTATATATATTTTTGTCAAAAATAAGTTCCAAATATTTAGTTGTGCCTTTTTTTTCATGTAGCAATCTAATACCGTGTATTTGTCTTTGCTTTGAAACATTGATACACGCTTATTACATAGAATTTAAGTGGTGCACAAAAGTCCAGTTATTACCTACGGAGACGGTATTTCCTAAAATAGTTTTTGTGGTTAAGAAAAAAATTATATGAAATACTACCTAAGACTGCTATGTAAGCTATTATATGTGTGTGTGTGTACATATATACACACACACATATATACAGTCTAACATATATAATAAAGTAGTGCATATTGATTCTCTATTAATGAAGAAGATAAATTAGCACTGTGGTACTTGCTAACAATTCTTTCACTTAAAAAAGAGAACCTCCTAAGCTACCTTTTTTTTTTCTGGTCTGTCGAAATGGCGGAGTAGGTAAATGCTATGCTTGCATCCTCTCAGGAAAACATCAAAATTACAACTAACTACAAAACAAGCATCACTGAAAATCACCTGAAGACTTGCTGAACCAAAGCCCTACAACTAGGGACACAGAAGAAAGCATCTTGAGACTGGTAGAAGGCGCAGAGATGCAGAAACGGCTAGTCCCATACCTGTGTGTGACCGGTAAAAATCAAGAGGGATGTCTCAGCTGTGGCAGTCCCCCTTGAGATGCGAGGGTTCCCAGCTCCTCCCCAGCCCACGGTTCCAGTACCAGGGAGAGAAGTCCCCATAATTTCTGGTTGTGAAAATCAATGGACATTGTGGCTGAGATGGAGGAAGGGTGCATTTCCAGGAGCTTCTCCTATAGGTCCTGCACATGGACTTACCCATTAATGGACTCACTGGCTCTTACTCTGAAGCTCCAGTGCTGGGGCCACAGCTTGAAAGGTGCCAGGGACATATGGGGAAGAACTGATTTGTCTAGCTCTGGGTGAGGGCTGGAGGGGCAGCTTTCTCCCAGATGGAGGAGCTAACAGACGGCATTGCTTCTTTGTTGAGCCCTGCCCCTCCCTGCGTGCGGACGCATGTGGACGCCATATTCATCAAGCTGGCTAACACCATTGGCTCTGCCCTGCTGATTCTGAGACCACACCCCACCAAACATTCCGGCACACCCAAGCCTCTTCCAATGGCTCTTTCATATGAACCACCTGCCTTGGCATGTGCTGCAGTCTTTCCTAATGTCTCTCAAATGTTCACAAAATCCAAACAAGCAGCATCTGCCTTCAGCATGTCCCACGGCTCTGGTTAAGCAGCCCCACCCCTGGCATTGGCAACAGCCAGCTTCAGTTTTCAGCTTGGCTTCTTGAGGCACCTCCAAGCTCATTATGGGTGGCAGCCATCTGTGGATTGTTTTGTGGTTTATGCCTGGTGGCCCCGGGCAGAGTGAACTTGCTATGGCTCAACTTGACCTGCAGTGAGTCTCCTTCCAGGTGGCCCTGGAGCTGGCATGCCCTGTGGCCAGCTTTGAATGGAGCTGGAGCATCACCCGGCCAACTCCAAGGATGACACACCCAAAGGGAACACAGCAGGCACCAGAGCCCTGCTGAAGTGAATCCTGCTCCATAGGGTCAGCCCCTCCACAACAGCTCCTCCACTGTAGTCACAGGCAGTCCTCACAACCAATGAGCCAAAGGGTTAATTGCTCCCATTAACATGTGAACAGCAAAAGCAACTGAGGTGCAACTACAACAGGAGGACATACACAGCCCACACAATGGACACAGCTGGAGCACCCAGCTCTGGTCAGCATGGAGACTGCACCACTGGGCCCCACAGGACACCTACTACATAAGGCCACTCTACTAAGACTGGGAGACCTCGCAGCCCTTCCTAATGCATAGAAACAAACAAAGGGAGGCAGCCAAAATGGGAAGACAAAGAAACATGTCCCAAATAAAAGAACAGAACAAAGCTCTAGAAAAAAAGAACTACACAAAAGGGAGACAAGCAATCTACCAGATGCAGAGTTCCAAGCACTGGTTATAAGGATGCTTCATGACCTCAGGGAGAACTTCAACAAAGAGATAGGAAACATAAAAATGGTGATAGAAAACATGAAGAAGAACCAGTCAGAAATAAAGAATAACTGAAATGAAGAATACATTACAGGGAATCAACAGTAGAGTATATGAAGCAGAGGATCAAATCAGCAATTTAAATGATAATGTAGCAGAAAACACCCAAACAGAACAGAAAAAAGAATTTAAAAAATCAAGACAGTTTAAGGAGCCTCTGGAACAATATCAAGCACAGCAGCATTCACATCAAAGGGGTTACCAGAAGAAGAGAGAGAGAACAAGGAATTGAAAATGTATTTAAAGAAATAATGACGGAAAACTTCCCTAACCTGGTGAAGGAAATAAACAAGACCATCAAGTGCAGAGAGTCCCAAACAAGATGAACCCACACAGGCCCACATTATAATTAAAATGCTGAAGGTTAAAGACAAAGAATCTTAAAAGCAGCAAGAGAAAAGCAGTTAGTTACCTACAACGGAGGTCCCATAAGCCTGTCAGCTGATTTCTCAACAGACACATTGCAGGCCAGAAGGGGTTGGCAGGAAATATTCCAAGTGATGAAAACCAAGGACCTACAACTAAGATTACTCTACCCAGTAAACCTATCATTTAGAATTGAAGAATAGATAAAGAGCTTCACCAACAAGGAAAAGGTGAAGGAGTTCATCACCACCAAACCAGTATTACAAGGAACCTTAGAGGGACTTCTTTAAGAAAATAAATTAATAAATAAATAATAAAATGGCAATAACTACATATCTATGAACAATTACTTGAAATGGAAATGGATTATAAACTCCAATCAAAAGGTAAGGTGGCTTGAAAACAAGATCCTTATATATGTTGCCCATAAGAGACTCACTTCAGATCAAAAGACACACACAGATTGAAAGTCAAGGGATGGAAAAAGTTAATTCATGAAAATAAAAACAAACAAACAGAAAATGCTGGGGTAGCAATACTTATCCAGACAAAATAGTCTTTAAAATAAAATCTATAACAAGAGACAAACAAGGACCCAGTAATCCCACTTCTGGGTATTTATCCAAAGAAACCCAAAATGCTACTTTGAGAGGATGTGCTTATCCACATATTCATTGCAGCATTATTTACAATAGCCAAAATATGAACGAAACCTGCGTGTCCTGAATAGATGAATGGATAAAAAAGAGGTGGTAAATATATACAATGGAATATTACTCAGCCATTAAAAAGAATGAAATCTTGCCGTCTGAGACAACATAGATGGAACTAGAGAGTATTGTGCTGAGTGTAGTAAGTCAGACAGCAAAAGACAAATATCACATAATTTCAATTACAAGTTGAATCTAAAGACTAAAAAAACAAATGAAACAGAAACTAATTTACAGATACAGAGAACATTTTGATGGTTGCCATATGGACGAGGGATTGGGGGTGAGTGAAAAAGGGGAAGGGATTTAGAAGTACAAATTTGTTGTTACACAGTAGTCATGGGGATGTAGGGTATAGCAAAAGGAATATAGCCAATGACATTTTAATAACTATGTATGGTGTCAGATGGGCACTAGATCTATCGTGGTGATAGATGGGAGGGGGTTGGTGGGTAGGGTGAAAGAAAGGTGAAGGGCTTAAGAAATCCAAATAGGAAGTTATGAAATATTCAGTGGGATGTGAAGTAAAGGATAGGGAATATAATCAATAATATGGTTATAACTATGTATAGCGCCAGCTGGGTACTAGACTAGTCAGGGGGATCACTGTCTAACCACAATTCTGTACACCTGAATTTAATATAATACTGGATGTCAAGTGTGATTTAAAAATTTAAAAAATGGGAAAAAGATAAAGGGGAATAAAAGGTTTAAATTCCAGGTATAAAACAAATTGTGGGGATGTAATGTACAGCATAGGAAATATAGTCAGTAATATGGTGATAGCGTGGTTGGTATAGTGTCAGCTGGTTGCTCTATACCCTGACTTATTTCATATTTAAAAATTAATGTCTGTTGTATTTGTAATCGAATGGCCTCATGGCTGTGTAAAATATTCTGGGATCACAGTAACTCAAAATTTTGTACACATTGATATACACGTATATGTAATCTCTTTCCAGATTTGAATTATATTGTGAGTGAACCTATGGCCAACCTAAATAACCTCCTCATCTTGAAAGTTAATTAATTGTTTCTTTTTCTCCTCATTAGATATTTGAATAACGTTTGTTAGTATCTTTATTTCATATATGTACATCGGGACATTTTTTATTTCTGTAAATTACTTATACAACCCTGCATTTTTTTCTACCGGAAACTGTTTTCATTTCAGCATACATATTTTCTCTTTTATTGAACCTCTGAGTGCCTTTCCTATTTTATTAGTGTGCTTTTTTCCTCAGATACTCCAATTATCCTTATTTTGGATTTTTTGTATAACGGAATGTATTTTCTTCTCTAGTTCTGTTATTTGACATTTATAATGTATTTACCGTAAGTATAAAATAATTTGATCCATAACTTGTATTTTTAGGTTGCAACCTCCCTTTTCTTTAATTTCAGCTTTGAGTAATAGAAAATCTCATGATTTTCAGTCTCAGTATATTTAATTTGGAGGAAAAATTAAAGAAAATTTATGAAGCATAACAAATCATATCATTTTTATCTTAAACAATGTTTTCACTTACTCCTACTCTGAAGTGATTTTTAGCCAGTCATGATTGTATTAAGTTATCACATAACACAAAATGCTCCATAAAATTTCTCAAGATTTTTTTTTCATATTCATATTGGATTTTCTGTTTTTTTCACTACGTGTATTTCTTTTGTTTTATATGTATTATATATATATACATACATATATATATGTATGTGTATATATATATATATACACATATATATATATATATATATGTTTTCATATTAGTCACCCTGTTTCTCTTTCACTTGCTTACATTTTTTTTGTGCATTAAGAGACTAGCTCTTGGCTAAAAATCTTGTCATCTTTCAGGCTCAACCAAAGGCATCTACAGATTCTTTGCCTTGCCTGGCTCATGAGGAAAGCTACTCTCCACACACCAGACTTGGCTCATAGCCTGTGCATCACAGTCTCCAAAGGGTGTTGCAGTCAATAACTCAGGCCCCCTGGCCAGTCATGGACTTTCCTATATGTGTATATTTGCATTCCTAATTCCTTTATTCATAGGTATCTTTATCTGATGCCTTAGACAGAGGTGTTTTTTAGGCGATTTTGCAGAAGCTTCCTTATCTGTGTGTGTGTGGTGGGGGGAGGGAGTGGTGAGGTATAAGGGGGGAAATGTAGACACTTTTCCTACTCTGACTCAGTATCCAATATGTTTTCTGCTCTTCAAGTCTCTTCAGTGGTGAGACAATCCCATGTCTGGCCTGATCCACCTGACCCCATACTGGTGGACACTTGTATGGGGGAACGTGGAATGAGGGGAGCCGGAAATTTATGACTTACATCATCTCTCCTAAGTTATTAGACGCTTAATTAACTCTTTCACTTTTGGCTCATTGCTTTAATTGGCTACTCAGACACTTGGCAGCTCAGTTTTCTCTCCCGGCTCAGTACATCCCTGATGAGACTATTTTATTTTTATTAAAGTGTGTGATATCTCTTGGACCCTATCAAAAGGGGGGAAATACAGTTCCCTTGCTCTATTGCATCTCTACATGGAGTTATATAAGAATTTTTACAGGTTTAACAACTAGAGATCGAGGTGGGTGGCAAGGAGGTTAGGGGCCCTTAGTGCAATTCTACGATTTCCTCTTGCTATTTTAGGCAAAAGCAGATATCCAGGTACTGCCAGTTCTGAATTTCATACAGCATGGGAACCTTCTGTAAGATACAGATACAAAACTATTCATGCTTAATTGGATAGAGAGCTTTGGAAGGTGCTCCTAAAGCTGAGATGACCTTGACCTCAATCTTGATTAGCTCCATAGTTGATGTGCCTCAGCTTAGACTGCTTATTTTCAAAATTATCATGTCACTAGATATGCCCTTCCCATTGTGCTATTACTGTGTGTGTGTTTGTGTGTGTGTGTGTGTGTGTAATGTGCATATATAATGTGTATATATAATGTGTATATACATATACATATATATTTGCTTTTAAAGCATTTTGTTTATTTCATTGTATTTTGGAGAGGGGTAGTTTGTGATTCAGCTTCATTCTGATTTCAACTCTGCATTTTCTTATTTAATGTTCATAACAGTACCAAGTATTATAACCTCATGAAAATAAACTAAGGCATCCAAGGTATAAGTATGTTGTTCAATAATTGGTCAAGTTCGAATTGGAATCCAGGTCTGCCTAAAATTATCCCTCTTGACTGTGGTAACTAAATGCTATGACAAGCAATGTAAAGCCTGAAACTTAGAATTAATTGCTGTATTTTGAAATAACCTATTAAATGCATTTTCCTAAATTAACTAAAGACCATCTAATAGAGTACAAATATGGTAAAATTGAATCTTAATGTTGTATGTGAAAAAACATGTATTGTACTAAACAAAGTAATGTAATGACATTCATTCTAAATTTGCACCCAAAACACTTGGTTTTGAATACTGAGTTACAAACCATTTAATAGTGCGCATGCACTAATATTTCTGAGCCACTGATTCCTTACCTGTGAAATGGATTTAATATATAAGTATCAAATGTAATGTCTCAGCACTCAATAGATATTAAATGTACATGCTCAACTTCTCACACTTCTTAAGGTTAACTTTATAGAAAGTATAAATAGCAGATAATTATAATATTTTGTTGATTGCCTATATAAATATCTGAAATACTTTTAGTTATGAATAGTTATGTGCTACTAATAGTGTTAGGATAAAAATCTGTATGCCTCCCTGTTAAATAGCCTATGTGTATATACTTTTTAAGGAAAATGTCTTTAATATTGTTTAACACTAAAATGTATTGACAATGAATCATAATATGAACGTACTATTTTTAGTTCATTTTACTTACTCTTAATTCCTATCCAAAGACTAACATGGTTCCATGTATCAACTTGACATTCATACAATCTGTGATCCTGAATTGTTTGCTCTCGGTAGATTTCCTGGCTCTGAATTGTTTACTGAACTGTCATTAACCTTCTGCTTAAAGAATTAGTCAAGGTTGTGAGCATTACTGAAATTCATGTGGGACATGCAAAGGTAGAAATAATGAGCAAGGACTTTTAATAATGTGACTATCCTACCTAATCTGGAAGTACACATGTACAGATGAGATAGAAAAACATTATTAAAGTATTTACAAAGCATTATTGAAAAATAAAATGTCCAAATTAAGCAGAAAAGTAAAGCTTTGGAAAAATCATCAATTCGGAATTCTATTGCCATAATCTCTCTGAAATAGTTTGAGCGCTTTTAAGGTAAGAGGATATACAGAAGGTGCCAAAAAATGTATACATATTTTAAGAAAGGAAAACTATTAAAAGTGTAATACTCAATATATACCAATAACAAAAGATAAATGCAAGTCATGTTTGACTTCTGCAATTACAAGAGGTGCTCAAAGTGGTTCCCATCAACATCCACAAACTTCTGATTGTGGCAAACTACTGCTTGAGCAACGCTGATCAAAGTGTCTACTTGTATACCTTTTTTGGCACTCCCAACAGCTATTGTTTAAACACACAGAAGTATTTTTTGGGTTTATATATTATACAGCTTAGATTCTTAAGGTTAAAGGTCTAGAAGCAAGTTTTACAATAGCAGCTGAACCATAGGCCAAATCTAGATTGGCTGGTAACAGAGGGAGCTAATGAACACCAGTTATAACACAGGATCAACTGTGACATTGGAGCACGCAGCTGGGTTTACTAATTCCTTTTACTTAATTTTAGTAGATTGCAACTCGCCATCAATTTACAGGATGGGACTTATACCTTGCATACATAGAATGAGGCTATTACAACTTGTTCCCATATGAGATTCAAATAGACTGGCTCAATTTATGTTCTATCCCAGATTTATTTGGCCTCGCCTCCCCTACCTGCCCCGCTTGTCCTGTCCCCAACCCGGAATCAGGCACTTCGCTTATCTCTTGGTCTGAGTGTCATGCTGCTCCTAAAATCATTAAATTCTTGTCATCATCACTGTCATACATTAACGTACCCCACATACAGAATCTATACAAACGGAGAGATCCTTATTCTTGCTTGAAGGGCAGTTAATACTCCATAAGTGCAGATTTAACCAATGAAAGACCAAAAATGGAAAAATATTCTTTTTCCTTTTCTCTAGGGAATTATTTGAAGACTTTCTGATTCCATGTAGCTTCTATGGGGAAGTGCTACGTGACGCTGTCACAAGTAGTGCTATTTCACAAATAGAAAGCAATCAACTTTCTTCTAGTCATTGCTCTCCATATTTATTCTCTATCTCAATCCTCTTTTCTCTACTTCTCATTCCCTGGGTTTGCACTCATTGATAGAAAATTGCCAATAAAATTTTGACTCAGTCTCTCTTTTCTAGAGCACTCAAGTAAGACACTATATATAGTGGTTCATTAATAATTACAATTCATTTATTTAGATAGAGTTGTTTCATTCATCTTATTTCCCACAAATAGAGCAATCCATATCAAGGTTAAAAGTGAAAAAAAATCAGTAAAAATATTTTCCACAACCTTATTTATACAACACATAGAAATCATAACGTAGTCTACAGAGAGGAAGGGATTATTTTAGTAAATGAAAATACCTTATTTTTTTATCCCCAAATAATGAGACAATAGATATATCAGAACTCATAATAGATACATTTACTGTGTCTAACTGCAAGTATTTCCAAAAAATTAATTGCCAAAAAAGGGATCCATAAGATGTGTTTTGTATTGGAATAGTATAGTTCTCAGTATTGGAATAGTATCATTACTTTGATGTTTGAAAAACAAACAAAAAAAGTGTTCAAAGAAGGTATTTACCATTCTTATATAAAAATACTTCTTTGTGCTTAAACAATAGTGTTGAAATTAATGTATATTATAAAAATTTGTTATTTTCCATTAATTTATCTCTTTTTTTGAATTTTCTCACTTTTTTGCAAATAATTTCTATCTTAACCTTTCTACTGGACCTTGATCAACAAAGAGGTTCAGGCTCTTCAGTTCAAAAGTGAAACAAATAAGCAAAGAAGAAAATAATAAGACAAAAAATCCTTTACTTGTTTCCCAAATCATAGTTCATTTATTAGACATACATAAAACCATTTACTCATTCCAAAACCATAGTTCCTATTGTTAGACAGACATGGTAAGCAAATGTAAATAGTAATTTCCTAACATTTGAGATCTGCGAATGCTATATCTTCAATTAATCTTTCTTTATCTTGATGTCATAATGACAGTTTCCTGTACTTTTTTTTTTTTTTTTTTTTTTTTGCAAGCTCAATTAGGGAAGACTGAAAATATCCTGTACTTTTAGCTGAGATTTTGTACTTTGTTTTCATTTTAGGTTACTTTTCAATCTGAAGTTTGTTTATTTATGTTATAAGGTAGAAAACTTGTTTTATTTTTCTTCCATAACATCCTAGTAGAATGTATTGAATAGTTAATCCATTTTCCACTGATCTTTAATACTGTTTCTGTCATGTACCGAGTTCCAACTGACATGCTGATTTTTATTTGAGCTAACTATTCTGTCCAATTCATATACTTATTGATCTCTTCAATAACGTATTTTCCATCTATTTTGAATTTTAAATTAAATTCACTATCTGATAAGGGAGTCTCCTGTATTGCTTATCTCCTTCACAGACATCTTGTCTGTATTAAGCCCTTCATTGCTTCCAAATGATTTTAGGATACACTTGTTAAGAGTTATAAAAGATCATGCTCAGAATATAATTAAAATTGTGTTCAATTAATAGAGTAATTTGGGGATAATTATCATCTTTGCAATATCATTTTCCCATCCAAGAACATAGATCCTTCTAATTGCATTAAACATTTGTCTTTCAATAATATGTTTAAAACACATCTTTCAATATGATATAATATTTTTTCATAAAAGTATAGTATATCTATTTTAAGATCTATTCTTAAGTGAATGATAGGTGTTTACTGCTTTTGAAAAACATAATGCATGCAAAAGAAGCACTTGCGTTTTATTTTTCAGATTGATAGACATCTTATTAATTTTTTACTGATTGTTGCATTTATATGTGTAGCATTTCCCTAAAACACATCATACAAGTAACCTTCTGTTATACTTCATTGTGATGTAAACTTTATTAGTTAAAAAATTAATTGATGCATAATGTGATAAATTGATTTACACAGGTTATATACAAAGAGTTCAATTTTTAATCAAAGAATCTACCTTATTGAATATGTAATTTACCAAAATTTGTTTTTTTCTACTTTAGGATTAGAAACTTTAGTGTGCTGAAGGGGGGTTTTGTTTACCATTTTCTTACCGTCAGCATCACTGCATATAAAAGCATATTCTCTTGGAGTAGCTGCTGTTGAATCAATATTCCCTTTTCATTTACTATGGAGTTGCATCATACACAGTTTGTCAGTATTTAAAATATATATGCTCACCATATAATGAGAGAGAGAGAGAGAGAGCACGAGAGAGAGAGAGACAGAGAACTTACATGAGAATGATGGACAGTGTGCTGTCAAATTTCACCTGTCATTCTACTCAGTGTACATATTGGTATGCTCCTAAAAAATGTGATATGAGATGGGACTTGAGCATCTGCTATTTCTTCAGCCAATCCCAATGAGTAAGCATCTCCTAGGGGTAAGACTAGTGAAGAAAAAAATAATAATAGTGCAAAATGGACATCAAGCTAATCCCCCTGTTTCATTTGGTATTCACCAACAGGAAAATAAAATTTAGCAATGATAAAAGCAAAACTAGCTTTGTTGGACTTATCAGAAGAGTCTTTTAAGCCTCCGATTTTTGCTTGAAGATGTGGTTTAAGGTCCTTAGTTTCTGTGCTATGAGGTTTTGAAAGTGAGTAGTTGTTTAATTCCAAATGTGTTCTAAAATCTCAGTAACAAACCAGGAAGCAATAAGACTCTAATGAAAATTGAAAGAACCTTCACATTATGGCTGTGAATGATGATATGAATGAACCTAAAACCTGGCCATCCAATGTACTATATTATAAGAAAATTCTCTCAGAATATGCAACTCACTGTTTATTTAAAGCCAGCAAGGGGGTTTATGTAGTTTAGGAGACAATTCAGTTTAATACTATGAGGTAAGACCAGAGTTGCTTCCCAAGAAACAGAGTTCCACTTGGAATTTTAACGTTTTTCCTTAAACAGCTTTCTGCTGCTATATAAATTTAATCTGTATCTCTATATTCCCCAAACTACATCTCCATATGAATATCAAATAGATATTTATTACAAAAATAACTTTTATTCCTGTCTCCTATAGATACACTATATCCAAGTAGTTTTTGTTCTGACTTCAATTAGCCAAAGTCTACTGCCAGTTTTTCCTTTGATACATTATGACTCTGCTAATGTCCATTCAGTATGGAGGCTGTCCAAAGATCCTTCTCATATGTTAACTCAGCAGTTTGCTTATTTTGTGTTTATCTTATCAGTTAACGAATCCAGCCACCTGAGAGGTTTATAGTGGTTCTGAGGCTACGGGCAGTCCTAGAATGTAAACTGTAGATGCTCTTCATTTCCTGAGTTTTGAATTGGTTCGCCGAGGGTCAAGATCCTGTTTGGCCCTGGCACACGCCATATTCTCTGCGTGGCTTTTCCAGTATTTTGGTCATGCTGCCCATCACATCGTGGGACCCACTCATGTCCTCAGGGAAAATCGAAGTCAGTGGAAGTCCATGTCAGCCGTAATCGGATTGCCTGACATTTAAGGTTCCCTAAATGGATGCACAGGAACAACACTGCCATTTTTTTCCCCTCTTCTACTCAAACTTCAGATTAATGTGAAAATAAATAAATAAATAAATAAATAAATAAATAAATAAATAAATAAAATAGTTTATATAGCTCCGTGATTTTCAATCTTCTAAGTGATCCACATAAAGTTTTCCTTTATCTTTTTAATACTATATATTCTGTGGTATTTTCTTCCCAGAATATTAAATATACCATGTTTCCCCCAAAATAAGACCTAGCCGGACCATCAGCTCTAATGCATCTTTTGGAGCAAACATTAATATAAGACCCGGTCTCATGTTACTAAGCCTGGGTCTTATATAATACAATATACTATACTATACTACCTAGTCTTATATTATATAGTATAAGACCAGGTCTTATATTAATTTTTGCTCCAAAAAATTACAGCAGATTGTCCAGCTAGGGCTTATTTTCGGGGAAACATGGTATTACTTTCTAAAATCAAATTTTGGAAGAAAAGGAAGGAGTTTAAGCAAACACAGGCATATAAACAAAACAAAAAGAAAATTTCATTTGTTCACATTTACTTTAATATATATTTTTGTTTAAATAAATGGAGCCCCTTGAAAATGGAGCCAGAGCTACAGTCCCAGAGGAACCACCTTCCATGTCTTAGTGTTCAAACATTTGGAATGTTGAAGCTGGGCAAAATAACCTTTGAGTGGGGCTAAAAGCAACACTGTATTCTAAGCAACTGTTTGCAAAGCTAACACAAAAGCAGACATCCTGAATAGTGGACTGAAAATTAAAGGCATTCTTTAGAATTAGCACCACCATGTATAGCTAAAGAATAACTTAGCTTATTAACGCCAATAGAAATACCTTCATTCTATTCATGCACTTCCCTTCTCTTTCTCATAAAAATCACTTACCTTCATGCCTAAACGGAAATACCTACATTTAGGTTTCTGCCTGAAACAGTTCTTCCTGAATGCTAGTCTTTTTGTATTTCAAATAAACGCTTGTTTCCTCTCATTTTGGACTTCTATGTTTAGGAAAACTATACATAAAAATTTCATTAAAACTGTAAGTCTCTTGATATCATTTGAAAAACAACATTTAATATGTGGGAATGCAAAATTTTAATAGTGAACATGCTATCAACAAACACTTAATAATATATACCAAAATTTTAAAAAACTGTTCTAGGCATAAGGTACACCAGAGCATATACAATTTATTTTTATTCTAATGTCGTTACAATTTAGAAGGAGAACCAAACAGAAATGAATAACAGTAGAAGGCTTGAGTAGGATCATAACAACAATACTCTGGTCTTCACTTTGCACACATTAATTTCATTTTATTCTCAACTAAAGAAAAAATATTTTATTTTTAAATAAAGAAGAGAAAGAAAAATGTATATAAGATAGGTACCACAATTACCCACAATTTACCAATGAGACACCAAGATCCCAAGCCATTAAATAACTCCCCAAATCCTACGTCTAACTAGTGGTTGGACCAGCATTAAACGCAACCAATATAACTCTGGAATCCATACTCTGAACATTACAACCTGCTCATATGGATGCAATAGGGATACAGATAAAAGGTAAACATCAAATTATTGAAGTAAAGAAAGCTTCCAGGGACCCTAAGTATGTACTTAATAGCTGATAAGTAAAGACTTATTTACATGAGAAAGAAAAGTGGTGGAAGGAATAGAAGCATGAAATAACATATGACCTATGTGAGAACTACACGTAATTGAGCATGGATGAAATAATGCTGGGATGGTGGCAAATGAGATAAGATGTACAATTAGGAATCCAACCCCACAGAGACTGTTACTGATCGAAACAAACTGTCGCATCCAGGACAACACAGGCAGTGAGAAAATGAGAAGGGGCGGCGAAGGGTTAAGAAAGAAACAGAAATCAAGAAAGTTATAAAATGGGGCCAAGGATCTCCCAGCCTCAAAGGACTGAGAGCCCCGAATCGGGCCACCTTGTGGCTTTTATTGATGTACACACAAGGAAGCAGCATTGTTTTCTCCATGGTCTGTGAGTCTCATACATCATACCAGAAAACTGATTCAAACCAATCACCCTTGCCTGCAAGCAGCCGGAATCGAAAGTCCCATGATGTCTTAACAATTATGGTATGTGCTTCCCCAGGAACAAATCCTTTATACTGAAACATATTGATAAGAATGGAAGGAGAACTGATGTTATCACAACATTGACTCACTTCCCAAGCAGGTTGTGGGAAGGGATATAGCCACATAGGCAGAAGCTCTCCTTAGACGGGGAAGGTGGGGGTCAGTGCCCACCTCTATTGACCCCCTGAAGTCTTCTGGTGGTCCCCACGCAGCTGCGCCTGGCTTGGGTTGTTCCTTCCGTGGGGAATCTTACCCGTCATTGACTGACCAGCCATCTTTTGGGTGTCAAACAGAGAGATATGAAGTGTAAGCACAAAGGCGAAGCGAAGTCCCTGAAAGGAACAGTCTCACGGACTCTTCTTTCTTTAGGGATAGGCACGAGGAGACAGACAGGCTGCTGCGTGACAACAACCACCTTAAGATTTCCTTTACCTGGACTAAACTTCAGAGAGGTTTCCTCCTGCCTGTAGGCCTGCCTGACTTTCCTTTGCTTTGAGAAATTTTACATTAGAAAACTTGTAATTGCAAAATTTTTGTGCCTCTTTGAGATGGAAACCTACTCCTGGCCTCTTGCTAGTTTTACAACAAAGAAATGCATTTCTCAAGGACCTGGAAACTATTCCTTTGAAATGCAATTATCAAAAATGATAATATCCTCTATTGGCTAGTCTTTTTGGGAGGATAGATGTCTAACTTGGATAATCAACAATTAACAAACACAGATAGCCTTATTGCTTTCACCAAGCGCTCCCCAAAGGTCTTTTCCATTAACTCACCCTAGCATTTAAAATCCTCTGGCCTTCCTTGGTTTAAGTGGGGTTGAGTTCAGTTTCTCTCTCCTTTCATTGTAGTGTTGAACCTATTACAAGAGTCTTGAATAAAATCTTCCTTGCCTGTTTTACTGCGTCTGGTGCAATGTTTCCTTGATATCATTAGTATATAACTCATTATTATGCTGAAACTTATAGGAAAAGTATATATCTACTCACCACAGCTAATATTTAACGTCTATAGCTCCTACTATAAGAATGAATGTGTATGTGTGTGTCTGTGTAGGTGTGGACATACAGATATTTTCTGGCCTGGTAATAAGCAGGTATTCGAGGTTTGGATATGTATTGGAAACACATACACATACTGTTTTGAAACAGTAAATTTTTTAGAGACAAGAAGAAATAATATCGAGGAGTTATAAAATCAGGATTCTAGGTAGGCTCTCAGGGTCAGGCAATGCCTGCCTGTCAGAAAATATTAGTAAGGCCAAGAGTTTGTCACTTGATGGATAGACTCATAAGTACATGTCTCTGAAGGGATAACAGAGATCAAAAGCTCAGCTTATAAAGAAGGACGTGAAGTGGCAGATTGCAAGAATGATTGGCCAGATGTCCACATTTCAAGGTGTCTGTCCAAGTGAGGGCCACAGGTAATCTCTTTCTCTATTTGTAATTTAATGTGCACACATATCTTTGAGATGGGGCGGGGGGATGTTTATACCTGAACTAACAACAACAGCGGCCTTGCATTGCCGAATATTGATTTATTGATGATTAAAACATGGCCCTGGGTGGGCTTTCGAAATAGGGTACAATGGGCAGTTTTGGTTCATATCCAGTTTAAAGTATATACTTCAATTGAAAATGTATTGATGATTCTTTGAAGAAAATTATGTGCATTTATAATTCTCATATTGTCTTTTCTTTCTTCCCAAATTATTATTAATATTAATAATTTAAGTATCCAACCGTTTTTAACATTGCATTATGTTCATATTTTTATTTCTATAAGCTGTTTATAATATATCTAGGTATGTGACATCAATTCAGCACTCAAACTCTACCTTTTATGTTAAACTCTCCATTCAAGGATTAATTTGAACCACCATTTGTCTAATTGGTTTCATAAGGAAACAGTATATATTTTTTTTCTAAGTAAGCCCATGAATTAGGCATTTTTAATGAATTCTTCTATATTTAAAATGTAGTTTCCTTATATGTATATTGTACAAATTATACTCTGTGCTTTGTTGTTCATGAATAACTTTTTTGGTATATTATCTTTTGGTTTAAAATTTCTTTTTCTTTCCAAATTTTGAATGTATTTTCCTTCTGTTCTTAAACAAAAAGTATTTTTGAGAAAGTTTGAGGCCAGGATAACCTCAGGATTATTTGGATAGCTTTAGGATTATTTGGTTTTCCTTAAAATAAAATGAATTACTAGAATGTATCTTAATAACTACCATTCTCTGTTTTAATAAACATTTTATTTTAGAGTAGGTTTGGATTCTTTTAAAAAGAAGCAAAGTGAGTACAGAAGGCCCTCTTAAATCCTCATTCAGTTTTCTCTGTTGTGAACATCTTACATTAGTGTACACTTGTCACAACTAAGGCACCGATACTACTAATTTGCTGTTAATTAAACTCCATACTGAGAGTTTATCAGACTTTTTGCTGTTGTTGACTTTTGAGTTTTGAGGTCAGGTATTTTGTATAATGTCCCTCAGTTTTGATGTGTCTGTTTTTCTTATGGTTAGACTTGTGTTATGGGTTTGGGGACAATGACCTTAGAGATGAAGAGACATTTTCAACACATCGTCTCAAAAATACATACTATCACCATGATTTATTACTGTAGATGCTGACTTGATTCACTTGACTCCATGCAGATTTCTCTACTACAAAGTTACTTTTTTTCCATTATTTTCATATTCTACCTGTGATGGTTAATTTATAAACTTCACTGGGCCACAGTGTGCTCAGATATTTGGTCAAACATAATTCTGGATGTTTATACAAGGGTGTTTTTGGATGAGTTTAGCATTCAAATCGACAGACTATGGAAGGTAGACTGCCCTCCCTGACGTGGGTGGACCTCATCCAATCAATTGAAGACCTGAATAGAATAAAAAGGCTGAATAAGATGGAACTCTTCCTGTGTGACTATGTGAGCTCATCCATTGTTCTTTTTCTCCCTTTGTCCTCAAATGGAAACATAAGCTCTTCCTGGGTCTTGAGCTTGGGAGCTTTCGGAGTAGAAATACCACCATGGGCTGTCTTAGTGCTCAGGCCTCCACACTTGGACTGGAACTACAGCATCAGCTCTTTCGGGTCTTTAGCTTTCTGACTAGAGATCTTAGGACTTGTCAGACTCCATAATGAGCCTGTGGAGTACTCCTTAGTTCTGTTTCTGTAGAGAACCCTGACTAATACACTATTCTTTGGAAGCAAGTCTCTGAGAGTAGAGAAGCAGGCATATGTCACTGGTCAGAACTACGAAGTGATTGTATGTGCACTAACACATGTACACACATATATCTATAATTTTGTATTTATCGATAGCTATCTATACAAAGCTAAGTATGCTTTCATAGTGTTATCTCAGCATCTAATCCAGTACCACAGGATTACTTATATCTCCCCTCTCCATCAGTGTGAATCTTAGCTCCCATCTTCTACTATTCATTAGTTATTTGTTTAAACCATATAAATATAAACATTTCATTTCATGTTAAGTAGTGTGGTTTCCAGGCAAAATACCATTTTCCAAAGTCACTTATGTTAGCATTTTTTTCATACCTCAGATGAGGTTATGCCATATATACATTTGTAGTATAGATAGATTATTTTGCCATAGTCTGCATTCTGTTTGTTACATTTCATTGGTATATATCAAAAATGTATATTTCACCATTAACCTCCATTTCAATTATGTACAGTATAATGATTTTTATATTATGTTTCCATTTTATTTCATATCTTTTGATATTTTCCAATCCGTTCTCTGGTCAAGATTTTGTGTTTAATCAAGAATGTTCAAAATTTTTAACATCACATGTTTATCTGTGTTTTAAAATTACTTTAATTTCCAATAATTACTAAGATCACTACCTTTTCTGTTTACCTTCTCCACAGTTTTATGATCATCTCAACCATACATTTCTTCTTTGAATTTTTTCCCTGAGAATTCATCAAATAAATTTCTCTGAAACTGATGGTTTGTTGTTGTTGTTGTTTGTTTGTTTTTTTTGATCTCTTGTTCTCTTCTCAGAGAATTGATTTTGCAATTTGCCACATGCTCATATTCTTTTCCTCCTTTCATTTACAGTTTCTATAGAGCTTTCCTTGTTAATTTGTTTTTATTTAGTATTGTTATTCTGAACAACTCGAATTACTAGCTAAATAATTGTGTAGGAGGTAGTAATATGGAGTTTTGTGGAATGTGGAAATCCCATAGATACATTTACCTGTGATAATTAAACTTTTTAAAAGATAGAGTGGCTATGTATTTTGGGAGAAATATTTCAAATAATGTGCATAAGGGGTGTGTGTGTGTGCATGTGTGTGATAGAGAGAGAGAGAGAGATGTTAGTGAAATATTATATTATATATTGTATTATTCATGCCAAATACATATATGCTCATGAATTCATATAATAATTAAAAGAGTGAGATGAATGAAGGAATAACAATTGAATAACCATTTTGGTTTTTATTTTTCTGTTAGTATATGTAATTATATTCTTATACATTTAACTAAAGATTCATATTTTTGCTCATAGAATCTGTAATATTTGTGGGAGTGCCACATATTTGAGGAAATATTAAATGATAAGACATTGAAGATAATTTTAAGATGGCTGTAACATGAGTGAATCTCATTCCAAGGACCAGCTAATTTGATGGTTTTTATTTTACGGTAATCACTTATCATTATTATACATTGATATTTAATTTACTTTTACATTCAAAATTGTTTAATAAGACATAAATGGGCCAAGTCCAGTGAATATTTGAATGGAGAATCAAGTGTGATCAAGACATAGATTGGCAAGATAGCTTTAGGCCATTAACCATATTTGGGCTTTAAGCCAAATTAAGTAATGTACAATTTTTTTGTTGTTGTTGTTTTAATCACATTGGCCATGACATACAAAGCACCTCCAGTGGAAAAAAAAAAATATTTCTCCAATGTGGTTTATAGTTTTGCTATTGTGTATGGAATATAAGCCTGAAGAAACTGAGTTTTACACCTTGGTTAACAGGCAGATGATATTGTGCAAAGCACATATTACCATACACTTCTGAAGCCCTTAATATATATAGTTTGGCTATTGGGCAACAACATGTTTTCTCTGTTACTAATTAACTAATAATCTTTGATAGTTTCTTTCAAATTGCATACCCTCATATGAAAACTCTCGTATAAAATATGTTTTCATTCATGTCTAAAATTTTGTGACTTTAAATAACTTTTGGAATTTCAAAGAATGAAGAAAAAATGACAGCACAAGAAAATGATAGTGTGTGAAATGAACAGTCTATCTGAAATTAACATTCACCTTAACATTCATTGAATGTCCTTTTCTTCTTTTTCTTTCCTCTAAAGTAGTTCTTTACTGTTATTGTTTTTTAACCAATCATTTATATTTTTTTCTATTTTTTACATTTTCCTCTCCCATCTCCATCTTCTTTCTCTCTCTCTCTCTCATTTCTTCCCTTGGTAATTAAAGATTAAAATCGAAATAACAGTATATCCAATGTTCATGTATACTTGTTACATTGTCATACAGATGTATAAAATATAGTTGTTCCTCAAGTAAATAAATGGCAATTCCACTTTACTACTTTCTCAGTAAGATATTTGTCTTCCTTAGAACATGAAATTTGTTCTCATCCTTGAATAATCTTTCTCCTATCCTGTTATAAATCCTTTTTTCCCCTTCTACCTAAATATATCTAGAACCCTGCCATTTTTACTTCTTCCTCAACTAAATTGTTTTTCAAATTATGAATATTTCTGCACAGGATAACTCCAACAGTCTCCTAAAAACTACCATTCATTATGTTATCCATTTGCACTAAACGTGCTATTCACAGTGCAGCTATTATGATTTTTTTTTTAATTATGATCTTTTTAAAATTAGGTCTGTTGTTTTCCCCTCAGAACAAGTGATCCAGTAGCTTCCTATATTACTTTCAATGGGATCCACAGTCTATGCAAGACGCATAGGGCACCAAAATATCTGGAACTTGGCTGCCTCTTCAGTCTCAACAACAGGAACTCCTTTCTTTGCTCAGTCTTCTTCAGTTGTAATGACTTTCTTGCTCATCCTCAAGTTCGACAAGCATATTCCTGATTCAGGGTCTTTGAACATTTGTTTTGGTTTGGATGCTCATCTTCCACGTGGACTTACAGTTAAATCTCTCATTTCTTTAAGGATCTGCCTAATATGCCTTTTCATAGACATTTTTTCTGGCATATAGCAAGATAGACACATATTTACTTATTTATTTATGCATTATCATTGTTATCTACTTGAATGTAAACTCCACGAAAACAGGGCTCTAGGACTGCATTTTGATCTCAGAAAAGTTCAGAAATATAGTAGGTGCTCAAGTGGAATTTATTCAATAAATAAAGGAAAGGATATCTACTTTACAATATAATTTCACATATGCGCTTTAAGGGTGTAGATGTATTCTCATTGAACTGCCATTCAAAATCATTTAACAGAAAATTTAATGACCTGTGTTCTCTCAGTTTGGTTAGACTCCTTTATGTCTTGATAAAGATGAACAACCAAACTGTTCTGTGACATATGTAAATAATTTATTATTTTATTCATATAGTCAACAGATATGGAGCTTATTATCCATCAAGACAACATTGTACGTACTGGCAATAGAGCACCAAACAAGAAAAGGTCTCTGATCCTTGGAAAGTTACCTTTAATTGGATAGAGTCAATGATACTGAAACAAATACACAACAAATATTCTCTGATAAATGATACAAATAATCAAAATAGGGTAATGAGCTAGAAAATGAATGGATGAGTAGACTCATGAAAAAAGAAGTATCAGTTCAAACGCAATTATTGCCAACATGTCTGGTTATGTTTCCTCTTTTAATACATAGTCACTCTAGAAAATGGCTTCTTGTCCCATTGGAGGAGGCTAGGAGGAAATTTGCAGTATGTATTTTTGCAGTGTAGCAGGGTTCTTCCTCAAGGAACCCAGTTTATTTTTTATTACAAGGGTCTTTGAATCTACCTGGCTCAAGTCTGGAAATTAGGGGTTATGATTCTGTACTGACTGAAGTCAGACTTCTCACTAATAGGATGTAACCATGAGGAGATCAAAAATCATAATAGTTCATGTCTTCTTGAATACATGTTGGATTTTATAAATTAATTCAGTAAAAATTATTTGATGCATATAGGCAAGGAAAAATGTAATAGATGGTTTACTCCTCTTGTGGCAATATATACTATTTCAATAGGTAATTGTGGTACCTGTTAATATTTTCTATGTATAATTTCTGAATGTGCAACAATTCTCTGTCATTCCATGGAGAAAAGTATCTTATGTAGGTGTTATTCTCAAAGAAAGTCTTGCCTTTAAGACTCAGTATCTGTGGCAGTATATTTATTTCCAACACCAATCAAACCCTTTGAAAAGTAGTGGAGGAGAACATAACCTGACAAGAGGCATGAAAAATAATAATATTTATTATTGCATGTGACCTACAGAGAATTACATATAAATTCATGTGACCTACAGAGAATTACATATAAAATGCAAACTATATAATATAGGATGTATACGGAGTTCAATGATAGACATGGAAAAATAAGGGATGCCTACAATTGGTTCCATCTATCCTGGTATTTTAACTGTCAGCTCATGGCTGATATGTTTAATACCTGGAGAACATGCCTGTTGGCTTAAAACAATTTTTTCTTTTTAAGTGTGTTTTTCCAGGACCCATCAGCTCCAAATCAAGCAGTTGTTTCAATATAGTTGTGGAGGGCGCAGCTCACAGTGGCCCGTGTGGGGAATCGAACCGGCAACCTTGTTGTTATGAGCACTGCGCTCTAACCGAGCTTACAGGCTGTCCCAAAACAGAATGTTTTGTTTTATGTGATTTGGAGCCTATTTTTCAACTGGACATTAGAACAGTTTCAGAAAGAAAAATTAAGTAAATAATGGGGATCTATTCTTAGTTTCCCAAAATTATAAAAGTAAATTAATTTTCCTGTGACAAATTGTCAAAAAATAAACTGCCTACTCTCCGATCTGCTATAGCATCTGATCTGCTAAAAATAATATAGTGGTGAATGGCATTTAAACATCTTTATAGTAACATATGTGCTTTTATTTTTTTACAAATGTGCTTGCATGTGGCATGATATTTTTTTTCAGATAATTACTTATTATTGATGAACAACATAATTATTCTTTGAGCAAATGCATGTATAATTTAGTTCTACTTATGCTCCTACAGCTGCTGCTACTGCAATACCATGCATTTTATTGCTCTTTTAATATTTCTTTGTCTCATCCATAGATAGGGACATATATTTTCTCTGCTTCTGTCTTCTTCTCCCCCCACCCCCAGAGCACGTAATGTGTCAGTGGATAAATTATCCAAGCCTGTTTGTCACGAAAAAGAATAGATTAAATAGCTATTTTCTTGTTCAAAAATATTTTAGCTAAATGACAATTACAAAGTTACTCACTGTTTTAGAAAACTGTGTAAAATTGTGTTACATGTTACCTCCCCCCTCATTATATACCTTCCGGTATTAGAAAGAAAGATAGGAAGGGAGAATTAATAGGACGGTGAGAGGAAAAAAAAGAGACAAAAGAGGAAGAAAGAATATTAATAACACAACTAAGCATATACGAAAAATATTTTTTTGGTGTCAGTCAAGCAATAGGTGGCATTTAATAGGTTATTTTAAAGCGGTCAGAATCAAAGGGTATTTTGTCCAAATTTGCTTACTTGTATATGTAATCTCTTTTTAAAAATTTTTAATTAATTAATTAATGTATGTATGTATGTATGTATGTATTTATTATTTATGTTGAATGGTGGGGAGAGGGGGGTGGACAATCACGTTAAAATTTTTAAATATTTCTATAGAAAACAGGAAAATTAAAACAATATGAATAATTTATATAATACGATAATTTATATAACTTCAGATTAATCATTATATAGTGAGTGTTGTGAACTCTCTGGGGTGCCATATTTTTAGAAAAAGGTATTAAATTAATTGTATATTTATTCACATAGCATGTATGTTAGGTTTCCCATTTTTTTAAGCAAATGCTATTTAACATGCACTTTCCCTGTTCTAATCTTAGAACAATAGCTCGTTAAATATAACCACTTGAGTTTTAAATGTGATAAAAAAATCTGCATTTTAAATTCTAGTATCTATATTATCCATTAAAGAAAAATGAAATTACCTGCTACTGCAATAAAGAAATATAAACATTATCACACATTAAGTTACTAATCACATTAAATGCCACCAATTACAATTTTCAAAGAGAAAACTCATGAGAAAAAAATAATGAGAACATAAGAAAGCTTTTCTTTATCCACGAAACATGTCCATATAGTGTTGATAGGTTATTGGTATCTATATACATTTTAAACAAAGGATTTGTTATCAATTAATACTCCACTCCCACAGTTCAGAAGCCTCATCCCCTGCCCTTTTTACATTGACCTTGTATCTTGTTAAGCATTTGTTAACAAGATACATTTGTTAACAAGATAATCTTGTTAAGCATTTCTTTCTAATCCATTGCATCCCAGATCATGAAAATTATTGTTCAATCCTTTCTTGTCAAGCAAAATTCTCTATTCTTACATATGTATTATAAATCTTCAACAGATCGCTGATAAGTAAAAAATATTTTGCCAGGACAAAATATGTATGGTACGTTACATTTATTTGATCCATTGCTATGTAATCAAGGATAGTTCAGATTATGGTTGCACGATCCTTGTGAAACACTGCCTCATTTACATTTCCTTGAACGAGTTTGCCATTAAGATGTACACATTAACTGGAATTACTATTTCTTGTTATTCTCATCATATTCTGTTTTCTTCCAAGAATTTGGTTGGGAGGCTTTGACAAGTTAGAGCACTAAAATGCAGTATACAGATTTTGTATTAAAAAGGGCAATCTGTACTTTATACAATCTCCTGTGTTTTATATTTATTGCCATAATAATTTGCATGTCTCTGTTTGTGTATGAGTGTACATAGCTGTAAGTATTGCCCATATTTGTCCTTTGCATTAATGAACTAGTCTTTTATTGCATTTGTAAATTACAAGGGAAATAGAAAGTAGGAGAACTTTTTTTTAATTATTTGCATCTAGCTACTATGCCGAGAAACATTTAGGAAAATATAGTGTAACATTAAAAGTAGTAGACATCAGTTATAAATCCAATCATTAGTAGGCACAAAGCTGTTTCTGCAGTAATGGCTAACCAACTTATTTCAACAAATGCTCCCTTTAGAATTTCCTTTAATATTGTTTTGTAAACTAATCTTTGGTTATGTAAGGGTGAAGTTAATTAAGCAAGTGCTACTTTGTAAAGGCATGTGAAGGCAATAAAATCTTTACAGTGCTGATTAAGACTGAGCGCACTTTTCTTACTATAACTTGTACACAAAGTAAAAAGACATTTGTATAACAGCCTCTGTGCTTCTAATGTATCTGTGGTTTGTCCCATTTTAGATGGTCATGGCAAAAAGGATGGCTAAGGAATTGTTGGCTACATTCTTATTTTACATTTTGATAAAGTTTGACAGTTGTGGTAGTGGGGACATTTCCCTCATTATTGGCAATAATTTTGCCCCTGTAACTTTATTAGGTAAATGAAATACGAAAGCAACATGTGCCAATTCCAAGGAGACTATTTTAAAAATAATGTAGCCCCACGATCACTCTTTTCTTTCTTACATAAAGATAAAGCATGTGACAGAGAAGGGCTGTTCTTTAACCTGTATTCTTGAATGATGGAATTTAGGATTAGAGTTATGACTGACTCACATAGAACATGAGCGAGAAGTAGACATTTGTTGTGATGGTGGCTAAAAAATAATACTTTTTTCTTCAACCTTCTAAGTTCTTGTTACTGGGCTAATAATCAAATTAACAGAGATAAATTAACAGGAGAAAATCAAATTTCAATACATGTGCACAAAGAATTCACATAAGCACAAAAATTCCACAGAGTGACACAACATTAGGTATATGTGACATTTTTGGTCAAAGGAGAAAAGTTGGGGGACAGTGATGGGATTTTAAAGGAAGCAGGCAATTTACCGGTAGTTGAGGCAGAGTGGATCATACATGGCAGACAAATTCTTGGTTCAATGGGACTTGGGGGTGATCTAGTTTCCAGGCACTCACTTGGCACCTTCCTACCTACCATACTTAATTCAAATTAGGCTATTGCAAACATCCTAAGGATTCCTTTCTTTCCATCTGAATTTCTTATACAGGAATGGAGGAGGGTCAAAGGTTCTTTCTGACTTTTTTTGTTTCTTGAAAACCACCTTAAAATCGATATCCCAAAAGGCAACTTTTAGGCGGCAAAGCTTTGGTCCCCTTCATTGTAAAGCACTAAGAATCATTTCTTGTTCAATATAAATGAGCATAACACAGATTATTGTGACTGATGTGCATACACAATATTAAAATGACAATGTAGACCAGGAGTGTCTCTGAATTTCCTATCATATATTTAAAACATAACTGCTGTAAGTTCCAGTGTCAGTTCTGTTGTACGAGACTGGAAATTCTCACTACTCTGCTTAAGCAAGAAAAAGATGAACAAATTGAAAATCAGTTACTTTCTTGGACTCATCAGAGAACTGAGGTTGCATTGCAATCACCACCCCCAAATCTAGAGACACAGGCACATACAGAGAATCACAGCTGAGATCTGCTTACCAGGAGAACTAGCCACTGGAGCTATAAATAAGTAAGAATATCTAAATGATAATTTGGACAAATCACTGTAGGCTGATTTACACTAGAGTAAGAGAGAGAAACTCCTAGGGGGCACAGGCTTAGGGGCAACCCAGACTTTTGGGGTTTTACCTGTAGGAATTCCTCAATATTTTTATAATGAAGGCCAAGAAAAAAACACATGACTCTAGCAAGGGAGGGAAAAATTAACTATTTAAAAATACATTCAGAGTATTCCCCATAACAAAGGCTGCTCTCTACAGGAAAATAATTTATCAGAGCCTTGTCCTACATAAAGGGAAAGGCATTTACCAAACTCTTTTTACCTTTTTGTTCCAATCTGACCTGAGGGGGAATAAAAGGTAAAACTCAAACAAACAAACAAACAAACAAACAAAAAAAACAAACAAAAAACACTTGTGTAGATAATAGCTCATGGTACATGCCTATGAACAGACTTAGATTTAATTATAAGATTATAGAACATTTCTCTTTCCTACCACATTACCACCATATGGAAAAGTCCTCAGCATGACAACAATGGCTTACAGCTCAAAGAACTGACATGGACTCTATTTAAGAAGGAGTTCTTATGGGAATCAAAGACAACAGAAAAATGAAAAATAAGGAGACTAATGAATTTGGAGTTTTTGCATACACAGCTATATCAAAAATTAAACTCAGTCCAAATCCTAGTCAAATGAACATAAAACCTCACATACAAAAAATCCTTTTAACTCAGTTATGTTACCCATAACGTATCAAACATTCAACAAAAAATTATAGGACATGTTAACAGAGAAATAAAACTATAGAAGAGACAAAATCAGAATCAAACTCAATATGACAGATTTTGAAAATAACAGGTCAGGAATTTAAAATAAATATGATCAATAAGTTAACATTAATTAACTAACAAATAACCATGGAATAATTACTACTGGTAAACCCAAGTCATTGGACTATTCGAAGGAGAAGAAAGAGAGAACTGAGAAAAAATATATGTTTGAAATAATTGTGGCCAAGATAGTTCCATAATTAATGACAGATTACAATTAATCAACAAACCAGAGGTATCGTAATCTCAAAGATAAATACTAGACAGCTTACACCTAGGCATTTCATACTCGAACTGAAGAAAACAAAAGAAATGTAACAATTTAGAAAGAAACCAGTGGGAATAAGGGAAATTTAACTGTTCAGGAATAGCAATAAGAATTACAGTGGTTTTCTAGTTAGAAACTATGCAAGCAGAAAGAAAGTGGAGTAAAATATTTAAGGTATTAAAATTTAAAACAGCAATATAAAACCCACCTACCTAAAACATTATATCCAACTAAATTGTCTTTAAAAGTAAAAAAGAAAGAAAGTCTTTCTCAGACAAACAAAAAACAGAGAGAATTACTTGCCACCAGACTACCCTACAATAAATGATAAAAGAAAATTTTCACAGAGAAAGAAAATAATGTAGGTTAGAAATATGGATCTACATAAACAAAGTGCTTCAGAGAAAGAATAAAACAAGGTAAATTTAAATATTTTATTTTCCTTATTCTTATGAATTAAACAGTACCTATATATTTAAAATAATAATAGTAATGATATATTCTTTTATTATACCATATGAAAAAGTGAAACGAATTACAATGTTATAAGAGATTGGGAGGGATAAAATGGGAATACTCTATTTGAGGTATCTACACTATGTGTGAAGCAGTATGCTATGACCTAAAGGTTTCATGATAAATAGATTAGTTACAAATGTACATTGTAAACATAGGGCAATAACCTTGCTCACACTAATCCAAAGAAAATCTGGATTTACTATATTAATTTCAGACGTGACAGACTATAGAACAAGGAAAATCATCAGGAGAGAAATTACATGATAATAAAAGGATCAATTGTCAAGAAGACATAAAATCCTTAACACATACGCACGTAACGAAAAGTACCAAGACAGGTGAGGCAAAAACGGAAAGAGCTGCAAGGACAAATACGCAAATTTATTATTATAGGTGGAGACTGCAATAGCCATTTAATAGACTTTGGTAGACCTAGCAGACAGAAAATCAGTGAAGACGTAGATGACCTGAAAAGCACTACTGATAAATATGATCTAACTGACACCTAAAGAATACGCCATGTGAGAACATAAAAAACACATAATTCTCAAGATCACATGGATAATTCACCAAGAGAGACCACATCCTGGGCCATATAATACATCTTAACTAATACAGAAGAATAATAAGGATTACACTTATAATCAATGGAATTAAACTAGAAAATCCCCAAATATTTGGAGACTAAATAATGACATCTTAATTGAACACACGTCAAAAAAAGAAAGAAGAAAAAGAAAAAAAATCTTAGAAAAATTTTTAAAAAGTTTGAATTAATGCAAAGGAACATAGTTATATTAGAATCTGTGGTTTTCAGTAAAAACAATGCATAGAGAAAATTATATTCATTTCAATGCATACTTTAAGAATGAAGCAAATTTTAAAATCAACAATCCAAGCTTTTACTTTTGGAAATTAGAGAAATAACAGCAATTTAAGCTTAAAGCATGCAATAGAAAAATCATAAAAAATAAACCTGAAATATAATATTGGATGTCAATAGCAACTAATATAATATTGGATGGCAATGGCAATTAAAAAATAAATTTTAAAAATAAATTATAAGGAAGAGAAAAAATACTGCCAAAATCAATGAAACTGAAAATAGGAACACATGTAGACACTAAAGAAACCATTTTTTTTTTTTTTTTTAAACACTGCTGAGACCAATATCTGTGGGGTTTGGCAATAGAGTTCCTCTCACTCACAACACCTCAATTTAGAGTGCACAGATTCCATCCCAATCAGTTGGCCACTGATCTGTTTAGTCACAGAGGAGCCTGTCCCAGCAGGACTCCATATTCAGAGGGCACAACAGCCCTCCTAAATCTAGCCCGATGGTCTTCAGGGTACATTGCTGTAAACTCTTTGTTGAGGACCTAAGACCCTGTACAAAGGCACAGGTCCACAGGAGCTACCTTACAAGTATTAAATGCCACTGTCACTTTAGTAACAGCTTTCTGTAGTACTGTGGAGCCAGCCTCTTCCTGGACTTTGGAAATATTGTCAGGTTGTAATAATGTTAAGCATAAACAAGTTTTATTTCTTCCATCAGTTCAATGCCAGAGAGAGTTCTTTGAGTCACATATTCAGTGGAACCAATTATAAATTTCCAAAGTTAAAATATTGAGTTCTCATTTCTATACTGTCTCCATGTTAAACACCTTCATTTTTTATGAATACCAAAAAGTTCCTCAATCTGACCAGGGCTCCAACATAAAATAGCTAAAACCACATTATGGCAATCCCCTATGTTCCTTTATCTCTCATCTTGATTTCTTTTTCATACTGATCCTCAGGCCACCTTTCACTCCATCTTGACAGTCACTCTTAGGGTGATTTACACCTGTCAATGAGCAACATGAATATTATATATATATATATATATATATATATATATATATATATATATATACACACACACACACACATATTCAGTAATTAATAACCTTCCAAATAAACAAAACATCCAGCCAAATGTATTTGCTATTGACTTTTACCAAACATTTAAGGGAATACAGTAAATGTTCACTTAATGGCATAGGTTCTTGGAAACTGAGACTTAAGCAAAATGACCTATAACAAAACCAATTGGGCAATTAACATAAACTGGAGTTAAGTGCCTAAGGTATATTTTTGGTCATGAAAACATTATCAAACTTCTAAATAAAGACACAAAGCACTTCCAGTATTAAACATTGAAATAAATGTGATCTATATATACATTTAAAGAAGATTAATAAAAACAAGTAAGACCATTATTTTCCAACCCACATAATCTAGTTCAGGATCATGGATGGTGGAGTTTTTCCCATCAGCTCATGGCACAAGGCGGGACCTCTCTCTGGACAGGACGCCTCTCCATTGCAGGGTGCACTCACTTTCACAGCTGCACTCACTGAGTTGGGACAATTTAGACACACCAATTCACCTAATGTGCATATTTTTATGATGTGGGACGAAACCAGTGCATCCAGAGAAAACCCATACAGACAGGGGGAGAACATGCAAACTCCACATAGGCAGTGGTCCTGGTCAGGAATTTTATTTTCTTATCAACATTATAATGAAATGACATTAAACAAAACAATATTAGAGGACTTGCTGTAGTGATAAAACAAAACAAAACAAACAAACAAAACAAAAAAAAATGAATAAATAAAACAACTATCAATCCATAAAAAGGTAGGGTCAAATCTTAAACGTATATTGCTAAGTGAAAGAAGCCAGTTAGAAAAGATGACATACTGTATGATTTTGGAAAAGACATTTTGGAAAATGTCTTTTATATGACATTTTGGAAAAGACAAAATTATAGAAATAATAAAAACATTAGTGGTTTCCAGGGAGAGAAGAAATGGAGGAGAAGAGGGGAGGGTTGCGTAAAGACAGATTTTTAGGTGGTAAATTATTATCTGTGTTACTGAAATGCTGGATACGTGACACTGCATTTTCCAAGACCACAGAACTTCACACCACGAAGAGTGAATCTTAATGTGTGCAGTTTTTTTTTTTTTTAATTTAAGAGATAAGGACATCCCAGAATTGACTGTGAATTGAAACAAAACAATTTAAGTATATGAGAAGTGTATGAAACATTCTCATTGAAGGAGAAAAGTGCTTCCCTAAGTAATTTTGGAAATGAATGGAGACTGTAAGACTAAGGCAAGTTGAACTGCACACCAGCACTGCATTCTAGTTGATAATGCGGTTTCTTACAGGGGTAAAATTCAGGTTAACAATTCTCATACTGCTATTAATGTATACAGGAAGTGAACGATAAAATATATGGAAGGCAAATGCTGGGAGCCAGCCTTCTCACAGTTGGAATGGAAGATAAGTAATGGAATAGAAGGCTAGAACAATCCATGTGATAATGGATTAGTTTTGGAGACACCTATATAACCTCATGTCTGCCTTAATATAGATACAGATCATTAAATGGAGAAGGAATTACATAGGGGTATATGCACAAGTTAGTATATTCCCTTATCTGGCAGTTAAGAAGGCCAAGAAGCAACACTATCCCAGTAGCAACATGTATACCTGTTATCCAGATCTTGCTTTCATGATTCTACAATAAAAGGAACAGGGTGACTTGAATAAATGGCTGATTCTGTTACTCGGGCAAGAAGTATACAAGGAGAGTCTTAAGAAGTCTGTAGTGCCATCTAATAATGACTTTCCAACAACAAAACAAAACAAACAAACAAAAAAACAAATTACACTGATGGAAATATATCAAAGATATACAGGAGACAATGAAATGAGCTCCCAATGGTGAAAGATGAAACGATTAGAGCAACAGAACAAAGTAGTGTTAGATGTTAATGGTAATTATAAATGTCCATAGGTCTATACTGAAACCATGAAGGAAGAGAGGGAAGGAGAGAAGGAAGGAAGGAGGGAGGGAGGGTAAGAAACATAAAAGTACCCCTCCCCCACACAAAACACCTACACACACACACAAAGAACAGGTATCATTGTCTTGGAAGCCTACTCATGGTCAAAGAGTAAAATACCCTGAAAACAAAAACAAAGAAAGAGAAGAAAGTTAAGAATTCTCATTTGCTAGTGCAAAGGCCAGGAGAAAGGAATCGAACACCCTTTCTGGGGTAAAGTGAAAAATGCCTGTTCAGAGCATTAGCAAACGCTGGTGTTAAGATAGAACTAGATGGTGGGGTACATTAAAATCATATAAAGAAGTCTCTTTACTATCACTTTATTTTTTTCTACTTGTAAACTATTAATGCTATTTAAAGGAACTTTTTACTGCCTAGTAACATTAACATTTTAAGTGCTTAAGTAGTTAATATAAAATTACTTTAAAATGTGTTGCAAAGGATTGACTGATGTGCATCTTGCTATCTACTCCAGCAAACTGTTTTGTTAATGTAATGGGAAGAAAATAAATAGAACGGATTCCTAAACTAGCATTGACCTGGATGAAGAGCTCTGTTTCCATAAGCAGTGACAGCAGACGTTACATGTCTTTATAAACATCCAATGGCCAGAAGAAATACTTTATTGATTTGCTTATTTGATTTGCTTATTTTCCCCCTTTATATTGATACTTTGATGGTATTTCTTCATTCTTAAACTTCAGGTTTCTCCTTGGATATAGTACTCCTAGACAACATTTTTTATTTTTTTTAACACTTTCCAGTTTTAATTCTTAGATCTTCCTACTGACATTTGGGTATCAGCTTTTTTCTGGACATCAGACACTTGCCTATTATATCTGGTACTGAATCTATCATCATTTTTTGTCACTCTATTCCTGTTATGACTCACTATTGTGGTGACCATTCAGTCCTCGATCATGTTTCTCCTAACATGATTGAGTAGGTCAGTGTAGGGGGTGAAGGATAAAGAGACAAATCGCACTGTGCTCTGACGTTTAAAAGGCTTCAATGAAGAGTGAAAATCTATAGATAGATTTATTAATGAGGACTGGAGAAAGAGAATATTCTGCAAGTTTGGGATACACAATAGTCAATAACAGTGAACAATTTGAGGAGCTTCACAGAGACATAAGGATAATCAAAATTAAATCTATAGGGGGGAGAAATTAGTCACAATAAAGCACTATTAAATAATGTCAGGCACTTTAAATGTAGATAAATGATCATAAGTACAAAGAGTTTTGAAATCTATTATTGTTTCCCGGATATTTCTTTGGTCATTTGTAGAATTACCTAACCTGTTTTTCTTTCCTTTTTTAGAATTTACCTATCAATGTCCCACTTCTTCTTGCATGGATAATCTTAGCTTGTTTTGTGTAGAATAGTATTCGTGTGGAACATTAGACACCAATTATAATGATTTTGCGAAGCATGAACGCTTAAATGCCCCCCTTACTAGTTAATTGCCAAATGGAACGATGCACCATGAAAAATTAGACCCACAATTAGATACTTTAAATACAAAAACACAAGAAAGTTCTAAAAATGTCTCCTAAATCACTATCCCATAATTAATGAGATATAGGGAAAACTCTTAAAATCCAGCTTAACTAGTACCTGAATATAGGAAATACAGTTTATAATTTACTTTAAAATAAACTGTGGTAACATCATAATAAATGACAATTTACAATTAAAAACATAAATAGTACTAAGGTCTTAGGTCACCACAGAGTAAGAATATATGCAAATTATGTCAATATATGAGAAAAAATTACTTAAATATGCTTTTATATTTTTATAATATTCAAATTCAGTTTCATACTTTAGCTAGCAACTATTATAGCAAATAATGTGCCAGCAAATAAGTGTATTTTATGATGCTATATATTTTAAAATATAAAATTAAAATTGTAATATTTTTTTCTGTAACTTAATGTGTTTTTTCATCATGTGTAGTAGTTTTATCATTGAACTTTCAGATACTATTCATACTCTTCTGTCATCTGAACACACAATGTAATATATAAATGATGTATTACAGAAGTGTACACATGAAATCTATGTAAGTTTACTAACAATTGTCACCCCAGTAAACTTTAGTTTAAAAATAAAAATAAAATAAAAATAAACTGACTTTTAAAAACAATTTGCATGAGCAATTCATTTTGAATGAGTGGACAGAATTTCAGATTTAATACGGAGCTTATTAGTATCCCTTTAAAGTTCAGATTGCTAATGAACACTAATGGTGTTGGGATTTCACAAATTTATTATTGAATATTCACAGGATGTTAATGCTACTGAAGGAAAATACCAGGGTGCCAAAAAGTGTATACAAGTGAACACTTTGGTCACCGTTGCTCAAGCAGTAATTTGCCGTAATCAGAAGTGTCTGGATATTGATGGTAACCACTTTGAGCAGAAGTCAAACATGACCTGTATTCATTCATCTTTTGTTATCAGTATATATTGACTATTACAATTTTAATACAGTTTTCCTTTCTTAAAATGAGTATATATTTTTTTGGCACCCTCTGTATATATACCACATCCTCTTTATCCAATCATCTACGAAGGACACTTGGGTTGTTTCCATTACTTGGCCATCATGAATAATGCTGCAATGAACATAGAGGTACATATATCTTTATGGATAAATGTTTTCAGGTTTTTTTGGTAGATACCCAGAAGAGGGACTACTGGGTCATATGGTAACTCCATTCTAAATTATTTGAATACCCTCCACACTGTTTTCCATAATGGCTGAACCAATTTACATTCCCACCAGCAGTGTTACGAGGATTCCTTTTTCTCCACAGCCTCTTGAACACTTGTTATTACTTATCTTGTTAATAATAGCCATCCTAATCATTCTAACAGGTGTGAGGTGATATCTCATGGCAGTTTGAATTTCCATTTCACTATGAGGCTGAACATTTTTTTCAAATATCTGTTTGCTGTTTGTATGTCTTCTTGGGAGATATGTCCAGGTCTTAAGCTCTTTTTTTTTTTTTTAATTGAATTTTTTTTTGTTATTGTTGTTTTTGTTGTGGAGTTGTATAAGATCTTTATACATTTTGGATATTAGCCCCTTATCAGTGGTGTTCTTTTCAAATAGCTTCTCCTGTATGGGTGGTTGTCTCTTTGTTTTGTTGACAGTGTACTTTGCCATGCAGAAGATTGTTAGTTCGATATAGTCTCATTTATTTATTTTTGCTTTTCCTTCCCTTGCCTTTGTAGTGAAATTCATAAAACCTTCTCTAAACCCGAGGTCCATAAATTCTATGCTTTCTTCTATGCAACTTATTTCTTCAGGTGTTACATTTAGGTCTTTTATCCATTTTGGTGTATGGAGACAGATAACAGTCTAGTTCATTATTTTGCATGAGGCTTTCCAATTTGTCCAGCACTAATTATTGAAGAGGCTTCTTTTCTCCATTGTGTGTTTTTGGCTCCTTTGTCAAAAATTATTTGCCCATATACATGTGGGTTTATTTCTGGGTTCCATGGTCTGTATATCTTTTTTTTTTTTTTTTTTTTTTTTTTTTTTTGCCAGTACCATGTTGTTTTCATTATTGTCACTTTGTAGCACAAATTGAAGTCAGGGATGTGATAACCCCGGACTTGTTCTTTTTTTCTCAGAATTGCTTTAGTTTGTTTCAGGTCGGTTTTTTTTTTTGTTTTGTTTTTGTTTGTTTGTTTCTTTTTTGTTATTCCATGCAAATCTGATGATTTTTTTATTCTATTTCTCTGAAAAAAATGCCATTGGGATTTTGATGGGAATTGCTTTAAATCTGTATATTGCTTTGTGTAATGTGACCATTTTAAGTATGTTGATTCTTCTAATCCATGAACACATGACATCTTTCCATTTTTTGTGTCTTCTTCAAATTCTTTTAGTAATGTCTTATATGTAGTTCTCAGTATATAGGTCATTTACATCTTTTGTTAAGTGTATTCCTAGGTATTTTATTCCTTTTGTTTCAATTGCAAAATAATTTTTTTTTTATTTTTTTCCCTGAAATTTCATTGTTCGTGTATAGGAACTCAATGGATTTTTGTACATTGATTTTGTATCCTGCAACTTCAATTTATGTGTTTATTGTTTCTAATAGTTTTTTTGGCAGAGTCTTTCAGGTTTGCTATATAGTTATGTCATCTGTAAAAAGTGGCAATTTGACTTCTTCATTCACAATTTTGATGTCTTTTATTACTTTCTCTTCCTTAATTGCTCTGGCTATGACTTCCAATACTATATTGAATAACAGTCATGAGAGGGAACATCCCTGTCTTGTTCCTGATCATAGAGGGAAAGCTTTCAGTTTTTCATCACTGAGTATGACATTGGCTGAGTGCTTGTCATATATGGCCTTTATTATGTTTGGGTATTTCCTTCTATACCCATTTTATTAAGTGTTTTAGTCATAAATGGATGCCATTATCTTGTCAAATGCTTTTTCTGCATCTATTGATATTATCATATGATTTTTGTCCTTTATTTTGTTTATGTGGTGTGTCACATTGATCAATTTGTGTATATTGAACCATCCTTGTGCCCCTGGAATGAACCCCACTTGACTGTGATGTATAATCTTTTCAATGTATTGTATTCAATTTGCTAGTATTTTGTTTAGGATTTTTTCATCTACATTTATCAGAGATATTGGTCTGTAGTTTTCTTTTTGTTATCCTTACCAGGTTTTGGTATCATGGTAATGTTGACCTCATAAAATGAGTCAGGAAGTATTACCTCTTCTTCAATATTTTGGAAAAGTTTGAAAAGGATGGGTATTAAATCATATTTGAATGTTTGGTAGAATTCACTAGTGAAGCCATTTGGTTGTGGACTTTTGCTTTTGGGGAGGTTTTAGATGATTGTTTCAATTTCCTTATTGTTGATTAGTCTATTTAGATTTCCCAGTCCTTTTTTATTCCACCTAGGAAGGTTACACAGTTCTAAGAACTTGTCCATTTCTTCTAAGTTATTGAATTTGGTGGCAAATAGTATTTCATATCATTCTTGTATGATCCTTTGTGTTTCTGTGATATCCATTATAACTGCTTTCCTTTCATTTCTGATTTTATTTTTTTGTGTCTTTTCTCTTTTTTCCTTATTGATTCTAGCCAGTGGTTCATCAATTTTATTAATCTTTTCAAAGAACCAGCTCTTTGTTGCATTATTTTTTTTCTATCGTCTTTGTGTTCTCTATTTCATTTAATTCTGCTATAATTTTTCTTTACTTCAGTCTGATGACTTTGGATTTCATTTGTCCTTCTTTTACTCGTTTGTAGGATGCAATGTTAGGTTATTTATTGGGTATTTTTCTTGTTTCTTGAGATAGGCCTGTAATTATATAAATTTCCCTCTTATTAGTGCTCTCTCAGCATTCCAATAATTTTGGTATGTTGTATTATCATTCTCATTTATCTCTATGTATATTTTAATCTCTCCTTTTATTTCTTCTTCGACCCAGTTTTTCTTTAGTAGAGTGCTTTTTAATCCCCTGTATTTGTGGTTTTCCCCACTTTTGTTTTGTTGATCCCCCAGTCGATCTCCAATTTCAAAGCATCGTGGTTGGAGAACATACTAGGTATGATTTAAAACTTCTTAAATTTGTTGAGGCTAGTTCTGTATCCCAATATGTGGTCTATCATTGAAAATGTTCCATGTGTTTTGTGGGAGGAAAGACTCTGTAAATGTTGATTATGTCCATTTGGTTTAATGTGTCATTTAAGGATTATATTTCCTTATTGATTTTCTGTTTGTATGATCTATCCATACCTGTTAATGGGGTATTTACGTCCCCTACTGTAAGTGTGTTTTTGTCAGTTTCTCTCATTAGTTCTGTTAGTAGCTACTTTATATATTTTGGTGCTCCCTCATTTGAGCATATATATTGAAAAGTGTTATGTCTTCTTGTTATAGTGTCCTCTTTATTATTATGAAATGTTCATCTTTGTCTCGTTACTTTTTTTAAAAAAAATCTTGAAATCTATTTCATCACACATAAGTACAATTACATCTGCTTTTCTCTGGATGCCATTTGCTTGGAGAATCATTTTCCATCGCTGATTCTATATTTGTCCTTGCAGTTGAGATGTGTCTCTTGAAGAGATCATATGGTTGGGTTTTATTTTTTGATTCAATCTGCTGCTCTGTGCCTGTTTATTGGTGAGTTCAATTCATTTACATTTAGGGTGATTATTGATATATGAGAATTTCCTATAGCCATTGTATCTTTTGTTTTCTGGTAAATCAGTGACTCCATTTTTTCTTTGCCTTTGGGTTACTGTCTATTTTTATAGTTTGGTGGTATTCTGTAATTTTTCTCCTTTGTTTCCTCTTTTTTTATATTATGTGTCTCAGTTGCAGATGTTTCCTTTTTTTTTTTCTTTTTTCTTTTTTCCTTTTTTTTTTTTTTAGTAGTTACCATTTTGTTTATAGAAAATAAACTTCCATATACAGTGGTCCTGTTTTCTTCATTATGCATCTTAACTCCATTCCCCTTCACATATTCAGACCTTTACCCCCTCCCCTTTTATGTTTTTGTTGTCACAAATTATCTCTATGCTGTGAGTTCATTTCTGAGTTGCAGTGGCATACTGTCTTCTCTTTTTTCTTTTTTAAAATATTTTTATCTCCTTTAATCTTTATGTTACATTTCAGTGTATGGTGCCCTGTTCTGAGTAGGGGTTGCCATTTCCTGCTCCTCTCTGTCTGTGAGTCATCTTACTCATAGTTTTTTATGCTTTTATGACTTTATGGTGAAAAGTTCCCTTAGCTTCTGTATATCTGGAAAGGCCTTTATTACTCCTTCATATCTCAAGGATAATTTTGCTGAATATAGTATTCTTGGCTGATGATATCTCTGATTTCTGAGTGTGACCATGAGGGTGTTTCCAGACAAGATTAACATTTTAATCAGTCAACTGAGTAAAGATCAGCCCTTACCAACCCAAAAGTGGGAAGCATCATCCCATCTGTTGATGCCCCAAATAGAACAAAAAGGCAGAAGAAAGGTGAATTCTTATTTTCTTTTCTTGAGCCATAACATCCATCTTCTCCTGCCCTGGGGTATTAGGGCTCCTGGTTCGCGACACTTCAGACTCTCAGATTTACACCAGTAGTTCCCATTTCTCAGGTCTTTGAGATATGGGAGTTGCCCCATTGGCTCCCCTGGTTCTCAGGTCTTTGAACTTGGACTGAATTATATCACTAACTTTCCTGGTTCTCCAGTTTGCAGAAGTCAGGTTATGGGATTTCTCCACTTTCATAACTGTGTGAGCCAATTCCTGTAATAAATCTCCTCTTATACATATCTATGTATATCCTATTGGTTCCATTTCTCAGGAGAACTCTGAGTAATACAGAATCACAAATGAAAATGAGTTCAGTGCCACTTTCCAATTTCCTATCAACAAATATTTTCAGAGCTCCTATTTGTGACAAATCCAGTAATGGAGATTCAGTGAAAAGTCACCATGGTGGGAGGAGACAGATATAAATCAAATAGTCACAGGAAAAAAAAATTCACAAGTATGATGAATGCAATCAATTAAAAGTATATAGCAGGGGATCTGACCCTGCGGTCCAGGAGCGCTTTCCTGACTAAATGGAATTTGATCTGCAGTCATAAGTTATTAAGAGTGAGAGAGTATTTAAGGTGCAGTGATCACATGGTTAAAGAAAATGAGATGAACAAGAACATGGCACAATGGAGGAAATGATAGCTCTGCTATAGAAAATAGAATCTGGACTGCATAACCAAACTATACCCACTTGCATGCTCTCTAAAAGAGTTCTATATGGAAGTGAATATATATGCAATTTAAAGTACAAAAAGTGGGCTAAGATATTAAGAAAATAATAGTTCCGTATGCTCACATTTGAATTGGGTTTAATAGAATCAGTTTATTAGAGTCCTCAGGAAGAGCAATTTCGATAGAGTTGAGAGGGGCTGTTGAAGTAAGAAGTGAATGGGGTTCTAGGGAGCTGAACAAGTGATCATAGATGATTTTTTTTTCATGCAGTTTTAAAAATGAAACATTTGAGAGAATATAGCCACTGAAGATAGTGGATTAAAAAGGGTCTAAAATTAATTTTGCATTACTAAAAATAAGAACAATACCAACTATTACTAAATCTGTAATAAAATATTTCTCATTACCACCACCTTTGTTTTCATAGCATCCTAACTGGTTATCACACATCCACCCTCTTCTTATAGTTACTGTCCAGATAAGGGATTCTGTTAAGATGTAAGACAGATCACATCACTCTTAATCAAAATCCTCCAGTTGCTTTCAGTAGATTTCAGAATATAACCCAAAGTCCATAGTGTCCCATATAATGTGCTTTCCTCACTTATCTTGGGATAGCATTTGACCTCAAACATGACAAGCACAAGACCCCCCGCCCCAACTCCCACTCCAGGGCCTCTCCACTCCTGGCTGCCTCTGTAATTCAATATTCTTTCCCCAACGATTTCCTTTGATCACTATCTATTTCGTGCATGTCTCTGCTGAAATGATACATGCAAAATTGATTTTTTCATGATAACCCCTGCCTAAAATAGCACCCTCATTGCTCTTAATTGTTGTTCTTAGCCGTTATCTCTATCTATTTTGTGTTTATTGCCTGATTTCCACCATCAGAATGGGTGTTTATGAAAGCAGGAACTACATTTATTGTGATGCTGTATTCTCAGTATCTAGAAAATTGCCTAGGATGTTATAGGCATCTAGTGCATGTTATAAACATTTAGTGATAAATGAATTAATAAAAATAAAGCTACTAAGGAGGGTTTCTTACCTATTAAATTAATAATACTAAGACTCATAAATAGTGTCTGTTTTGTTTATATAATCCCAGTTTACACTTAGTAAAATGTCAGTTTTCTAATTTATTCTTTGCACCCGACATCTCAAAAGATTCTGGCTAAGTCTTCTGAATCCCTGATGTTAAAGCTCAGATAAATACGACTTTGCCGTGGAAAGATATGAAGTGTGAGCTGTTATAGAAAGGTATGAGTATGATGAATTATATCCCAAAGCGAAAAATGGGTTAGGATTTTTTCTTTGTTTTAATGTTATATACACCTTTTTCTCCTCCATTAGTGTGAATAATTGAGAACTGGATATATATTTAATCATTTTTGCTCATGCTTTCCTGAATTCTAACAATTGAAAAATCATGTGATTGCCATATACCGAAAGTAATTCTGCATCTCACCATTAAATGTTTTAAAAATTATATGCCAATGGCATATTATGGTAAATTTTTAAAAATAAAAATTGCACATTAAGACTTTCTTATCATGAGAAACTGTAATGTAAAATTCATATATAAAAAAGAAACTATAATAATTTTCAACATTTCAGTTTAAGAAATAAAGAGATGAGGATAGCATATTAATAGTGCCATAACTGCAACTTTGTTTCTTGAATCTAGATGTTCAATTTGTAGAAGCAAAAAAATAGTCAATTTTTTTGCTCTTAGCTGAATGTGAAGGTTACTTAATTGCATTAATTTTCTAATATTGGATTTTAGTATGTTAATTTATACCACTTTTGCATATTTTGAAGAAAATGCAAATATAAATTAAGTATCCTTGAAAGTTCCTGCCAATGTTAACTCTTATCTGTTGTATATATATATATATACACATACATACATATATATGTGTGTGTGTGTGTGTGTGTGTATATATTGAGATTATGACTACGCCTACATGATAATTTAGTATAATACATAACCAACTTAAAAAGAAAGTGGACGGGGGCTGGCCCGGTGGCTCAGGCAATTGGAGCTCCGTGCTCCTAACACGGAAGGCTGCCGGTTCGATTCTCACATGGGCCAGTGGGCTCTCAACCACAAGGTTGTTGGCAAGGGATGGTGAGCTGTACCCCCTGCAACTAACAATGGCAACTGGACCTGGAGCTGAGATGCGCCCTCCACAATTAAGACTGAAAAGACAACAATTTGACTTGGAAAAAATCCTGGAAGTACATACTGTTCCCCAATAAAGTCCTGTTCCCTTTCCCCAATAAAATCTTTAAAAAAAGAAAAAGTAGAGGAAAAAGAAATGTGTAGAATGAATGGCATGTATAGTCTTCATCTAAAATAGTTAATGAATAATCTGTATCTCTCTAGTTCAAGCTGAAAAAAAATACAGTAGTGTCTCCCACCCCTCTCTTTATCCACGGATGATACTTTCCAAGATACCCAGTGGATGCCTAAAACCCCGGATGACACTGAACCCTATATAAATTATGTTTGTGTTTTGTTTTTTTTTTTCCTATACATACACACTTATGATAAAGTCTAAACTGTCTTGTGCTTTGGGGTCATTGGTAAGTAAAATACAGCTAACTTGAACACAAGCACCGCGATACTGTGACAGTCAATCTGACAACCTCGGTCAGTACTTAGTGACTACAGGTGGGTGGTATATACAGTCTGGATATTCTGGACGAAGGGACGATTTACATCCTGGGTTGGACAGAGCGAGACAGACTAGAACAGCGTGATATTTCATCACATGACTCCGAACGACATGCCATCTAAAACGTATAGATTTTTTATTTCTGGTACTTTTTATTTCAATTTTTCATTCATCCTCGCTAGAGGAAATGAACATTTTCCGGCTACAGTTCACCATGGGCAACTGAAGTCACAGAAAGTGAAACCACGTATAAGGGAGAACTACTGGGGTCGTGTGTGGGGATGTGAGTTTTTGATATTTAAATAGAATACATTCATCGTGAACAAACTATTAAATGAAAAAAATATCGTTAAGTGGGCTGTTGCCAAATTATTTTTTTAACATTTCTTTGGACATTATATGAGTTCATAATCAATGATACTTTGCATACAAAATATATCAATTTTATAAATGAATACATACAAAGTTAAATTTGTCTTAAGGACTGCCCTTCTGACTGATCAGTACCCTGTGTTCTGGGCATATTCAAACTCTTAAATTAACCTCAGAGATTCTTTCAACACTGAACACTGATTCCTTTTCTTTCTTTTCTTTTCATCCTTTCTTTTTTGTCTTTAAGGTTTGTGTCTATCTTTGCTGCATTATGCACTCATCTTATAGTACCACTCCTTTAATAATGGCTATTGGAAAGGCATATTAAATTGTAAGTCGTACTGGACACACTACAAACTGCATGATAGAGGAGAAAACAACCAAAACTATAATTCTTTCACTTGCGAGTCAAAGATAAAAATATAAAAAGATAGCATACATTTCTCTCACAACTTGTATTAGTCCTGGCTTTGCCAGAGAAACAGAAGCAATAAAAATTTGTACATATATTCAGGAGTTGGGCTCATGTGATTATGGAGGCTGAGACTGCATTTGGCAGGCTGAAAACCAAGGAGAAACAACAGTGCTCCAGTCTGAATCCAAGGCCATAGGCAGGAGGTGACTAATGTCTCAGCTCAGAGACACTCAGGCAGAGAGAGAGAATTCTTTCTGACTAAGCCTTTGATTCTATTCAGACTTTCAATGTATTGGATGAGTCCCACCAACATTTGGGAGGGTAATCTGCTTTCCTTGGTCTAAGGATTCAAACGTCAATGTCACGCAAAAGCATTCCCACAGACACACCCAGAATAATGTTTAACCAAATATCGGGACACCTTGCAGTCTAGTCAAGTTGATACATAAAATTAACCTTCACGTTGCTTCACAGCTAACTTCACAGAAAACTGAAGAAGTCAGTATGTTTATGGAATTCCCAAGGATAATTTTTTAACATGGAAAGAGAGGTTATGCCACTTTTATTTAAAATTAAATATCACATTTTTATTTCCTAAAGCGTTTTACCTTTATAATTAAAATCTCCATATTATAAAAAAATAAGTAAAGATATAGAAAGAGTGTTTTCTTAACAATCATGTTTAGACTGGAAATGTATTAGATTGGTGCAAAAGTAATTGTGGTTTCAAAGGTTAAAAATAATTGCAAAAACTACAATTACTTTTGCACCATCCTAATATGTTATTTTTACATTAATGGAACTATGTTTTCTAAAATAAATGTGAAAAAATACATTATTCATAGTATGTAGTAGGAATAAATTATTTTAATTACCATGTTATGTAATAAATCACAAATTGAACTTTAAAAATACTTTATAAAAGATGTTATTTAATGAAACTGAAGTTCATACTGTCCATGTGCTCATTTTGTTGGAATTATTGAATGTCAACAACAAAAAATAAACCTAGAGATTCTTTTTTGGATTTTGCAACTGTAAGATTATCATGATCTAAACAAGTCAGTTAGTTTTCAGTAGAATAATGTGGGCAGTGGAGACATTAAATTTTGAAAGAAAATTCCTTCTGAGCAGTCATGATGCATCACCTAGTTAAAGGAAACAAGAGGTGAACCAATCGTAGAAACATTGAAAATAAAGTCTGACACCTAAAGAACTTAAAATATAAGAACCAGCAGTGGAAATGTGTGAGAACCAATGTATGGCACAGGAATTAGGTGTTCAGCACAAAATATGCATAGTTTCTCCTGAACCTAGATCCCACATTGGAAGAATATAAAGAGTAGTAGCAGGAAAAAAAAAAAATCAGAAAGACTGGATTGATTTTGAGGTGACTGAATTAAATCAGAAGTAATCAATTGTCTTAACATTCCAGATTGCTCTCTTATTCTAATAATATTATCCAAATGTCTTACCAACACCTCTTTACCATAACTTATACAGAATGCTTGTGGTTGCTGTCATTTTGGTTATCCCCTTCATAATAATCAGCAACAAATAATTATTTACTTTATATGAAGCTTCATGGTGTGTGATTTTGTTCCATTATTAACTCATCATACAGATTTTAATATATGATTTAACAATTCAATTCATTTTTCAGCCAAATAATATGAACTGAGAAAAAAATGAGTCTTTAAGAATAATTAATTTTGCATATCTCATTTTACCTGAAATATTGAATCGTAGATGGAAAAAACATATAGAGCTAATGAAAATACAGTTATTTAAGGACTTATGAAGTTATGCTACAGATTTTTCAGTTATGGGTATTATTTACAACATGCCCAATAGTAAGCTAGTAAACTCAGTGGAATTTGGCTCAGACACATACTGCGAATTTTCTAAAAATCTGTAAACAAGGTTTGTTAGTTTAAGACAGGGCAAAAAATTGGAAATAACCTACAGGGAAAAACAAGGATTAGTGTTGTCCTAATATCCTAATTATTGTTATAAGAGAGTAAATGCAAACTTAGGAAACTCACAGATGGTGCTAAACGGGAAGGTAGAGAAAATGCTAACAAGGATAGTGAAATAATTAAAAAAAAGTTGAGGTAATAAAATAGTGAAAAAAATTTTGAGATAATATAAAATAAGAAAGCGAGTTTTTGTTTTTTGTTTTTAACTTTCACATTATGATACTAAGTGTATAAGATTGATTCTCTCAGAAGAGCTTTAAGAAAGTTCAGAGACTTAAAATCCTCTATGAAGAACAATTCCAACGGATTAGGCAGAGTGATAAGGAGGGGCATAGGGCTGAAACACTGACAGATCTGATCCATGGAAAGGAATCTAATTTATTGCACATATCAACTCAACATAAAGAAGCTCTCTCTGAGTTTTGGCTGGAGGAGTGGGGGTGGTTGGCTATTGCAAAAAAAAAAAAAAGGACTATATTGAAATATGGTGTTTTCTCTATGATGTATAGCTTGTATATCATCTATTGGTCATCATTTAAGGTCCAGATATATGATTGAACTCTGTGGCCATGAAATCCTGCCTTTAAGATTCTGATAAAGAATTACTTTGAGATAATTGATTATTAAGTGTGGAACAGCATGAGATCAGGAGACAGATAAAGGCTAGGATTCCCTACTCCATTGTTTGTTAGCCTTGTGAAGTAAGCAAGTTAGTTGAACTCTCTGAATTACACTTCTCTTATATGTAAATAGAGTCAATACCACTAGTTTACAAATCTGTAATAATTAGAAGAGTCAATATGTGTACAGAAAATATAGCATAGTGTGGTTGTGAGAATTAAAAGGTGATAATATATGTAAAGTGCCTAGAACAGGATTTAGCACTGCATTTGTTTACCATTATTTTTACTATTCCATGACCTCAATAGCACTTTGAGATGTACTGGGGGTGCCAAAAAATGTATATACATGACTGGTATTCATCTTTTGTTATTGGTATATATTATTATAATTTTAATACAGTTTTTCTCCTTTCTTAAAATGTGTATACATTGTTTTGGCCCTACTAAATACACACACACACACACACACACATACACACGATATATAATACTACAATCTTTTGTTTTGTTTTGTTTTCTGATGAGAATCCCTCAATTTGGAAGCATAGTACATAAGAGGTAAAGTGAGTTAGTTTAAGTAGCGTACAGTTGGAAGTGTTGTTATAGCATTTGCCTGTTGCTATACTGCTTAATGATTTTTCAATATTCAAAATACATAAAACATGTAAAAATTATTTTGTTACATGTACTTAACCTTTGAGAGTATAAATACTTAACTTACTTTTGCCTGAAGTCATTGTTATCCACATACAGCTTTACTACTTATGTTTTACCAAAAATCTGCTGTTTTCATTATGGCATACACGATTATCCTTCCAAGCAAAGCAGTCAAGTGAGAAAAAGAGCTAAATGGCTACCTGAGTTCTGACACCCTGGAGTGACTTTGGACTACAAGCATTTTTAGAACCAGTGTCCCCGATCTGCAGTTCCAATAGATAGTTAGTAATAATGTCACCTGGGACTCTTTCTAAAAACAGAGATTAGCAGGCCTCTTCCTTGGAGATGTTGAATATCTAGGACTGAAAGACAGATGGGCATGGCTCTCTGAAGCTCCCTAGGTGATTCCTATCCATTAGCTGAATTTGGAAAATTGGCTTGAGCCACAGCAATGGTTCAAGTTTGTGTCTATGTTTCAGGAAAGAATCAAATGATCCTTTGCTTCATTGTATCAAAACAACATTCTGTTTGTGTTAAATACATAATTTCTATTTAAATACATAACAGCAGATGCAAAAGTTCTGTTTAACTCAGTGAAGAGACTGGCAGGATGATAATGCAGTCCACAAGAGATTGCAAAAGAAGAAAGCCTGAAGTAAAATTGCTAAATGGGATACAATCTGGCTAATGTCCTATAGGACAATAAACCCATCACTTTTTGGATTGTCTTGTCTTCTAGATAGAAATTAGTTATATCATTAAGTCTAAAAATCCTTTCACCTTTTCTCTTTGCTGCTCATTATACATAGCTTTCCAGGCCTGTGAAGTGGCAAAATAGCTGGAACCTATTTAGTTGTAAATAGTGTGTCAGAGTTACATGTTGCTTGAGAAGGAAATGATCTTTCAGTGGGCCTTTAATTCCCCAGTGATATTGAAAGCACTTGCTGTCATGTGTTTTGCCTCATTTCTAAAGCCTGGGTAATTTTTCTTAACAAATAAATAATAAATTTATGTAAGGTTACATAAATCACATATTTACTTTTGTTTATATGTATCTTTACCTGTTCATATATATATATATATGAACACATGTGTTACTTTCACTCAAGTAACACATGTATAGCCTCAGAAGTTGAGAAAGACTTTTTTTTTTTCTTTAAGAGGTTTGGCTCTCGGACCAAAATATGAGTTGAAAACTGATTGTACTGCATGGCTATACCTAACCCAAAGAGAATTGAAATGATACAATATGGTATCCGTTTGCATTGTTTTGCTTTATTAGAACCCACTAACTGCTAATTCATAGAGAAAGGAAACTAATGACAATATGTCAAGTAAAAAAATAAAATCTTCCAATTTTGGAACTATGGAAGCTTATTGTGGCTAAATCTCAAATCAAATACTATAATAGTTTTAAGTAAATTATCTTTACTATGAAGATATAATTAACTGAATATTCCATAGCAATACATAACTTCATGCCTTGCTTTTTTGTTAAGAAATGGTGGTTACTGCAAAAACATCTTAGCTAAAAACAGTGAAAAGTCACATAAGGATGTTCAGATATCATAAATTTTTTCAGCAGTTTTATTTAAACTTCTCTATCCTCAGTTTGGTAATTTTTAAAAATATATAAATATTCTGTTCTTTTGGTGACATCATGAATATAGGCTTAGTAAAATAATGAGTAATTGGTCATATTATGCTTCTGAAAGATTAACCAACAAAAGCTGGTTATAAACTTCCTTTTTATATAATTCTATGCATACCGTTAATTCATATATTTTTAGGTATAGAAAAAAATATCAACAATGATAACATTTAATAACATGTAAAAATGGGAAACTAAAAACATCTTCCTACCAATAAATGTAAGGAAACATTTGGTTTAAAACTAAATTAGTTTAAGCTTACATGTTTCACATGAATATGAATTTAAAAGACTACCACAACAAATGATATGAGCTAATTAAGAAAAACAAACACCAAAATTTTACATAACTGTCATATTTGTTCTTGCTCATTTACCCCCTTTTTACTTTTCTATAATAATACTGTGAGATAATAGAAAATCTATCATCTATCTACCTGTCCGTCTGTCTGCCTATCTGTCTATCTATCTATCCATCATCTATACTGGTATCTAACCTTGTTTCCTGGCACAGAGCTCCCAAAACCGTTGTAATTTCCTCAGTGATAAGAACACTAGAAACATCTTTTGTGGTAACATTTGGTCTTTGACCATGGCTCCTAACACAGTTCCTTTGTCCCTTAAAATTTCCTTGGAGATAGTAGTGTCTTTTTTTTGTAATGAGGTGATTCTTGGCGGGTTCTTGGATGGGGGCTGGTGATCAAAAAGACCAAGCCATGATTAGAAGCTTGGAATTTTCAGCCTTACCCCCATTTTCCAGAGAAGGCAGAAGGACTAGAAATGAAATTAATGATTGACCACAACTATATGGTGAAGCCTCCATAAAAATCCCCCAAAGTATGGGGTTCAGAGAGCTTCTGGGTTGGTGACTAGGTCGAGGTTTGAGGATAGCGGTGACCTGAGGAATCACAGAAGCCCTACGCCCCTTCTTACATAATTTTTTCTACGTATCTCTTCCATCTTAATGTTCACCTGTATATTTTTCATATCCTTTTATAACAAACTGGTGAACAGTAAGTAGTCTCTTTTCCTGAGTTCTGGGAACCACTCTTGCTAATCAACTGAACCTGAGGAGGGGTCCTGGAAACCTTTGATTTATGGTGTATGGGTCAGAAGTACAGGCAACCACCGGGACTTGTGACAGGCATCTGAAGTGTGAGATGGGGCCAGACCTGGGGAACTCAAGCCTTAATTTGTAGGATCCGATGCTATCTCTACTGAGATAGTTTCATCACTGAGTTAAATTGTAGGACACTCAGCTGGTATCGTAGAATTGGTTGATGAGGGAAAAACTCTCAACCATCTGCTGTCAAAGCATGGTAGTCATGTGAGTAAAGGAAAAAGACAAGAAAGTTTAGGTTGTCTAAACAAATATCTTATTCCATAATGTCAGTTAAGGAGAGATTTTAAAAGAAAGTTGGCATTGATATATGATTACAGCATCAAGTATCTACATTTCAAAATTTTGCCTTTTTAAAATAGAAATGTGTATATATATATATATATATATACATAAATATATACACATATATGTTATGCATATGTACTTATATATTTCATTATATATGTTACATAAAATATAAGCAAATTTTTCCTTCTTTTTAAGATATAAAATATATCAAAGCCAATGTGATTTATGTTTGAATAAATCTGGGTTCATAATTTCTTGTGTGATTATTGTTAGTATTTCAATCATCATTTCTTGTTTCAGTGACTGCTATTACAGTCCTCCTTTCGGTTGCTGTTTCTAACGTGTCATGACCTAGGATTATAAATAAATCAGTAAATCAGACCATAGTATAAGGTATATTATAGGCCTTTGAATTACTAGGTTTTGCATACATATATGAATTAATTCCACATTTTAAAATGTCTAAGTTTGTGATAGTTATTAACATAAGCAAAGGACTATTTTATGAAATCAAGTTTTAGCTTGTACTCCAGAAAATAACTCAAGTCTGATCCTAAGTGAATTTATATAACTATAGTAGGTTTATCTCTAAATGTGGTAGCTTAGATTAATTTTCAAGAGATGTTTTTTACTCTCTCAGAAGGAAAAACATAGATTTATGTCATCCTCCATTTTTACCTCAGAGGCTGATTTTCATCATGCCAGCTTCGGTTAAAGATTCACTTTCTGGTGAATCCTCAGAGCTGCCTCCAGATTCTCAGAACAGAAGGAAATGGCTTCTGGCACTGGTAGAAATGAGTACCCATTACCCCAGTGCAAGCAGCTCTTTCTTAGACTACAGTCAATTCCAGTCCTAGGAGGCACGCATCATCATATTCTGAGTTCCCTCTTATCTAATGATCAAGTTATATCCGATACGCAAACAAAACAGAAACCTTTCTGTTAAAAATGCTTCTATTAAATGCTTCTATTAAAAGCATTCATCTTCCCCCCTTTTTTCCTGTTGCTAAAGGTGATGATCGTTGTCTAACGTGAGGATGTCCATAACAATCTCAATTTGGAGAAAGGAAAATTACTTAGAACAGAAGATTCTATGCTTGTTTCTTTATGTGGGTAGATGTCATTTCTATTTGAACTAGCTACCTCAGATGTGCAATGGTTTGGAGGTGTGGGGAGGCTTTTATTCCCTACATGACACAGAAGTCAAGGTGAAAAATAAATATTGACTTAAAGTTATATTTATTTAATAACTCAAATTCTAATTTTTGGCTAATAAGTCTCCTTCACACATTCTCTCTTTACAAAATATTGTGGTCCCGTTTCATTAGTGAATTTTATTTCAGTTTTACTCACATGTGGTCTAATGACCACATATATAATTAGAACTTGTGCATACTGATATTTTTATATTTCTTATTTTTATAAAGTATCACTGTAGACTGCATTAGCAAAATTGGCATGATTTTTCATAAGAGAACCATTTGTTTTCCTCATTTTTTGGCCATGATTCAATTTAACAAATGTATACTAAGAAACCAATACCTCCAAAGTAAAAATACAAATTATAAAACATGTTATTTGTTATAAAGGTAGACATAGTAATACTTTCATGAATCATTATCCCTGCAAACCAAATTTTATATATTGATTTACTAAATCAATCATCATTTATAAGTCAATACTATATTCCCCTTTCTCACTTTGGGAGAGAAAATATAAATAAATCATGTTTCCTGTTTTAAAAGAAATTATAATCAGTTTTGGAGACAAACATATAAACAAGTATATGCCCCTTGAAATAGAAAGTGCCATGATACAGCACAGGAATTACAGAGAAAGGAGAGTCGAAAGTAATGATATTAGAGTAATATGGCAGTTGGAATACCTCGAAAATTTCTCATGCTATAAACCTAAAAATTATGAATTAAATGAAAACTATGTCTGTATAATAGAAACATACATAAATACAAAATATATGTGCCTATGTATATATAATACATAGATTAACTATTTAGAAATTAAGTGAAAATTGTCAGAAACCAAAACTTACAATGAAACAAAAGTCCAGAAAAGCAAGCACATGTAGACGGCAGTGGTTTGCCTAGGGAAACACGCTAATCTATGGTATTCCAGAGCTTCTTCAGTTTTAACTGATAAGAAATAGAGAGAGAGAAAAAAAAGAAAAAAAAAGAAAAAGAAGAAGAAGAACCTAGGTACAAGCCATGTCAAGAACTAGGTAAAAGACCCCGCATAAACCTTAGCATGTCCACAGTGTGTAAACTTGAAAGAGGCCACTCTTCACAAGAGAATCAACAGATGTTTAATCTCCATCTTTACTACTGATAAAGGGATACAATCTCCCACGACTTCATCCTCTGAATTACGTACATCCAGAGTTTTTGAACCTCCAGTTGCCATGTAGAAACAAATGGAATTTCTCTCTGTTTTTAAGTAACTTTAAGCCAGGACTCATTAATTTCCTCAGGAAAAAGAAAGTTCTAAGTAATGTCAACTCTCAATTCATCTAAAAACATCAATCAGAAAGGATAACTTACAAACATGAAGATTAGAGTGGCAATTGATTTCCACCATCAAAAATGGAAGACAGAAAACAGCAGTGAGAAAATGCTGAGCAAAAACAAATGTTAACCTACAACCACAGATTAAGAGATGATTCATTTCATTTGTGAGGGAGACATTCAATATATTTTTGGAAAAATACAGTCTTTATCACTAATTAATCCTTTTTAAATGAACCCCTATATCATGTGGAAGAATGAAAATGATCCCAAGAAACAGATTTGACAAAAAGCATGATGAGAAAAGAAAATAATGTAAATATTAGCAAAAGATTGTAGAAAATAAAACATAATAATATCTAACTTGGAATTTTGACAACATAATAATAATAAAGCCAAAGAGCAATGGTATCCATTTAGGGAAGGGATGTTTAAAAGAAATTCAAGTCCTCTAAGCTCCTTTATAAGACTGTGGAATAACTTAGATTTTTCTACTTTAAATATACATGTAAACTATCCAGAGTAACAATTTAAAGTATAAAAATAGTGGAGAGAGCTTCAAAACTATTAGAAGGTTAATACCAAGAGAAAGTATTTCTTTGTATTTTTTTATTAACTACCTCAAATTCATTTAAAATGCATTATATTATTATTTTTTAAATATAGTGTAACAATTAACATTTTCATTATACTTATTTTTCACTGATAGTATTTATTTTTTCCATTATCTTCAGTAACTGTGATATTAAAATTAATTTGATTATTTTCATGAATTTAAGAAAATGCTATAATTTAGTATTAGAATGACATTTTAAAATAAAAATTCACTGCATGTACACGTTACACTTTCTGTCACACAAATAACATTAACTGCCTATTTTCATTGCAATACTATTTTTCAGCTTTATACAAAGTTATTTAAAACCACTTCTTCAGAGAAATATAAACTCTGAAATGTATTCTATCAAACCTTAGCCTCTCACAGATTAAGCCATTGGAAAGAGAGTCAAAATAAATGAAAAGTTATCTTAGCTCATGTGGAAGGTACAAATGCTCTGTTTCACTTACCCAAGAAAATAATGTATTTTTCATTAATAATGCTTTGTTATCAATAACAAATGCTTTATTATCTCTCTCAAAACAACATATATTTAATCTACTTTAACAGTAAAATCATCACTTGTGTTTCAAAGATGAATAAATTGACAATAGTACAATTTCAGTTTTAGATTAGTGTCAATAGTTAAAGCAATGATTAAAAATACAATGAAATCCATGCTTAAAAACTTGAGCTAGCTAAAGAACTAAGAAATTTAGTTTCTGGTATGCATTTGCTTCTAAATAGCTTTCTCTGGTGAATAAAACTAGAAGGGAGAAGTTGGACTAATTAATCTCTAATATTCATTTAAAAAAACCTACTACCAGACATTCAATTAACAACTGTCTCCTACATGCACAAAATAAAATAGTACTTGTGAAACATAAAAATCTTTATTCATTTGTTAATATGAGTTAAAATTAATATGAATTATATTTTCTATAATTAATTTATAATAGTGGTTTGGTATGAATTTGATAGAGATTTTTGGTGTTAGAGTTCACCACAAAAGAGTAATATTTAAAAATTTAAAGAGAAAATATGTCTCTAGGATGTTAAAGTCATCCATGTTATCATCCAAATATTGAGAAAATTTGCTTACATATAGAATCATATGGGAGACTATTTTAATAAGATACAGGCAGCCAAGAGATTAATCAAAATGAAGAAGCCATGGGGAGTGAGGTGGTGTTACAAAGAAATTCAGTATAGAATTGAAATCAAACTATGACGGATACAATGGTTAGAGAACTGATTATAAAGTCAGTAACCCCAAACCAAACTTTAGGAACTCTAATTCACAGACCAGAATATAGCAGAAATAGAGATAAACTACAATTACTAAATGTATTCTGAGAAACATGTAATTACCACAAATAAAGTAATGGGATGGATACGAATATCCTCAGTGTTATGTCCTGAAAAGTTATATGTTAAAATCCTAATGGCCAATATGATGATATTTGGAGAGGCGACATCAGAAGGTGATTAGATCATGAGAGTGAAGCCCTCATGAATTGAATTAAGCCCTAATAAGAGAGACACTTGTGAGCTCCCCTGACCTTTCCACTGTGTGAAGACACAGTGGAAAGACATCGTTAATGAACTGAAGAGAGGGCCCCTGCCAGAACTTGCTACCTCAACCCAGTAAGATTTCAGATTCTGCCTGAGCTCTTTCTTCATTGTAGCAAGTGGATTGAGATATTCCCTTGGCAGAAAGGGCTTATAAATGTTATAAAAGCATTATGCAGTACGCTTTCATTCTTTCAAGGATTAAATTTCTAGCACTTTCTGTCTGCTTTTAATTATTTCAATGTCTTCAAATATTTCTTTCATGTGCTCTTTCCAAACTTCATCATTCTCTACAGTAATAGTATTCCAATACAAAGTCATCTTTCATTAACTGAACTCTATTGTTTATGCTTGCCTTCCTGCTAGAGTGGAGAATTTGCAAAAGAGACCTCATGGCCCACAAAGACTAAAATATTTACTATCTGGCTATTTACATAAAATTTTGTGTATCATTGATAAAAATAGCAAAATTAATGACAAACATATTATTTCCAAATGCAATGATAATGTAATATAAATTTCTTAAGGAGAATTGTTGTACTTTTTTTTTTTTTTTTTTTTTTTTACTTAAACATTTGAAAAACATGTATCATTTCTTTCTGTTTTATGAAACAAAAATGCCCAGACATACTAAGTGGGTATATTTTCAAAGTAGAAACAATTTATACGTCTATATATTTATAGAGACTCTACTGTCACAACATGAAAAACTTTCCAGTTCTCCAAAATAATATCATAAAAGTTACTTCAATACTTGTAACTTTAATAGAAGTGTCATATATTTACTTTGGTTGAATTTCAGGATTAATACCTCTATGTACAATATTTAGCAACATGTTTTATCTTTTTGTACACTTTTATTTCATACATATATTTTGTGGAAAAATATAATTTGTTACTCTCATCCCAAGAAACTTCCACCCACATAATATGCTATTATTATATGTTTGCTTTGCTGTAACTATGCAGAGATTTTATTAAGTAAGTGTAAAGGTACTACCTTCATCGAGATGAAAATAATTGCATACTTCAAATGTGTCAAACACATATTATTTACATTATGACTTTCATTGTAATCACAATTCTTCCTTTATCCACATTTTTTTTTTCTCCTTCTGTAGGTGATAAAAGGCAACGTATGCACAACGGTCAGCTACATTTAAATTGGACTCATTTCTGCTTTTGTTTTTCTTTCTGCATCAGCAATGAATCTCACACACTTGTGAACTCATTTTATAACTGATGTTATAATATGTGCTGGTACTACTTCCACTGTACTTACAACAAAATTCATGAGAACTTTGTTGTATTTCTTAATGCACAATCAAAAGAACAAATCTGGAAAACAAGTAAATCAATTAATTAAAACTATATATGCTACTATTTCTATACAATTCAAACCATAAATCACTAATGCAAGAAAATTACTCAGACTAATATGAAATATTTTAAGAAATAGTCAAGAAAAGTTTCTCAATGAAGTATCTCTGTAGATGTGTATAAGAACCAGTGGGACAGAATTCCTCATAGTACAGGGTCTGGAGCAAGAAGGACCACATTTGGAATTTGACTACCACTCACCTATAGTTGAGTCCTTCGGCAAGGTGCTAAACACAGAGCCTTAGTTTTCTTTTTTTCTATGGGGATAACATGATCGGGTTGTTAGGAGGAGTCAATTTGTAAATATATTTCCAATTTTTAGCTCAGCATAGTGTGAGCAACATGAAATTATTAGCTATTCATTTATATGTGTGTATTTTCCTCATGAAATGACATTAGGTATGTTCTGTCAGTAATATGTACTAATCTAATATTTAAATAAACAGTTATGAATAGAAGAAACACATTATGCAAAAAAATTCTGATGGTAAAAATCACTGTTTAGGACTGGTGAAAAAAAGCTCTCACAAGCTAACAAGAAAAAGACAAGTAATCATTAGAAACAGACAATGGATATGAGTAAGAGCAAATCAAAATGTCCAGCAAATATATGAAAAGATATTCAAATAGATTAGTAGCCAACAAAATAAATATCAGTGATAGAAACAATGATCACATTATGCTTCATCTAAGGCTATAAAATTTAAGAAATGTTTTAGATTCCATTGTTCTAAGGGATTGAGGAAGAATACTCCTCAATATTGCTGGTGGACATGCAGTGTTAGAAATTTTCTGGTAATCAAAGGGAATATATGTACAATTAAAAACATACATACCTAGCATAGGCTTCCTGCTTCTAATAATTGCTGAATAACTTTACCAGAATAATTTTCTTGGCCAATGGCAATTAAGTTTTTAAAGCACTCTAGAGTGTGCAAATCAGACTGAAATTGGAGGATAAATGACTCTAGAGAAACGGGAACCTCACTGGGTGATATGAAGGTTTAACTGACTTTTCCATGAGGACACTTCCTAGTCTGCTTAACACACACAGCATTTGGCTAAGTGGAAGTTAGTCTTACTGGGTAGAAATATCATAAGTCAGATTTTTGGAATTGTTTGACAATTGATGAAAAGGAACCATAAGGGGCAAGCCCCCAAATCTGATGATAAACTCTCTCCAATCTTCCACTGGCTCAAAGTTTGGTCATACTTGGGACAAGACCAGAAGGTCTTAAGGAAAAGCAATGCCTGAAAGTTTGAAAAACCTGAGTTGAAATTTCAGCAGCTATGGAGACAGAGTCAAATTCTGTCCATTTAGAAGAGTGTAGAAACGAATTTTTCATGGCAAGTTTAGACAAATCCTACCTTAGGAGAAAATGGCCTGAGACCAAAGTGTATTTCCTTGGACCCAAGGCAAACTGCAGGAAACCTCTACTATCAGCCCACACAAGATCAAGGCCATCTACTGGTAACTTACCTCTCTGCCTGAATGAAATTCAACATTATATCAAAAAAGATAATAATCCAGATCTATACAACACAACAATGACAATGGCCAATGTAAGTATAAATTATGAGATATGTAATGAAGCAGGAAAAAATGTGACCCCCTACTCTGAGAAAAAAATTTGAAAACATGCATAAGTTTCCCTGATGTTGAAATTAGTAGATAGTGATTTAAAGAAAACCAAAAGTTGCCATATTAAATTATATGACTGAAATGAACATTGTGACAAGCATAAGGATAGGAGGAGCTATTAATGAGTTGACTTATAGGACTGAACATTTCTTACATTGTGCATTGATATGGAAATGTTAATTTATAAAACAAAACTCCTCTGATTGACAAAGAAGAAATACAAGTAGCAAACACAAAGTGGAAAAACAGTAAGAATGATTACTACTAATCATTAAAAAAAATCACTGAACTAGGATCATGCATGTGCAACATTGAACTCAAGGAGTCAAGTGGGAAACAATAACTTGAAGCCTTAATGAACTGAATGGAGGTCTCTGCTGCTCCCACAGGGGGCACATGGGAGTTTTAATACCGAAACCCTGCTCTACAAAGCAATAAATAACCCTGCACTAACTCAAGGGCATTAGCCACTCATTAAACTGCACAATAGAATAAAATACAAGTCAAATATACTTAGAAGTAAATTTATAACTTTAAACAATTATACTGGTAGAGAAGCAAATTTTTGATCAGCTATTCATTTAAATACTTAATAAAATGCTTAAACATAACCAAATATAACATTTTTATTAAAATTATTTTCTGTTGCATTTAATAACAGGAATATATGTACCTGTGCATATGTGTAACAATTTACAAGATGATATTATAGCATACATATAATTAGTGAATATAAGCAGGGCACATTCATTATGAGCATAGTCTTAAATATGAAAATAATTAATGGAAATTATATTGGAAGATAATTGCCTAAGTATTAATTTTGCCTAGTGAATTACATTATTTTGTTGTTTTAAACATATTTTTCTTTTATTTCCAAATGTCACACAATTTTGACGCATAACTTTAAATGCAATTTAATAATAAAACTGTCTTTAAATATCTCTTTTTTTATTCCACTTTTCAGCAATATATTCACTTTTTAAGTACAGTATATCTATATTTTAGTCTCGTGGGTAGATATATGTTCTATCATTTGACATGTGTCCAGTTGAGCGAACCAGTTTGGGTAACTCCTTCTCCAATGTAGCCTAAAGTTTATTCTTAAATCCTTCTTTGACAGTTTGCTTAATGTATAACTGGTTTAATGAAATGTGTAGAATATTAAGATCATGTAGGAAAGTTAACATAAATGTCCCATAATCAGTATGTAAGCCTTCATAAGAAAATATAATGATGCAATGCAAAATTAAGCACAGCATTTTTGAGTTTAGAAATAAATATATTGAATCTGTTACTGAGTATTATCCATTTACAAATGCTAATTTTGGGAAATTAAAGATAAGTTTTATACATTAAAATGGTCACTTCAGCAAAGATGCTATTTTAAAATGAATTATACATGTTTTCAAAAAGCATCCTATTTTGGAGTTGTTCAAATTTCATGCAAAATAAATGTATTTTTTCTTCATCATATATTTCACTACAGCCTGAGAATACGGAGTCTTTGACAGACTTCAGTTTCACAGTCAACATGATTCCATTCTGCAATTTTTTGATACTGCATTTAAGCAAGGCTTTGAAAGAATAAACACTTGCGTTTTATGTTGACAATTCTATTAAATGACATTTCTAAGTTTCATTATTCATTTACAAAAATCAGTACTGACATTTGCTGCAATTTATTTATTTTTCCCATTAGTTTTCCTGGTTACAGCCAAAAATTACATCCTGATATTTAATGTTTTTCATTCTTTTCCTGGAGTATGTTTTTTCAGTTAAATGGTAGAGGAAACCAAAATATAGAGATTAAAAAAAAAACAAAAAAAAACACACAAATATAGGAGAATGTCCTGTATAATTATATCAGTGTTATCTTTTAATGTAAGCTATAATTTTGATGTAAAAAAAATTCATATAACTAGAAAAAAACTGGGTGGAATTTATTACCAAAGAAATTTTAATGAAATGCTCATTTTCAAGTGTATAGGCTAAATGTATCCCGTATTTATTCTGTCCCCACATAAAATTTATAGAAAATAGTATAATATTCTTATCAAAAATTGAAACAAGAAATAGTACTTTGTTCTAAAAAATAGGATAGGCAACACTTATAGTTCCAGAGGGCCTAAGGAGTCTCTCGAAATCTGAGAAGGCAGACAAAACTGCAGAGATTTAGAAAAACAGATTAAAGATTAATATTCTGAACCTATACAATTGATCCTGACTTATAATTTAAAACGTCAGGAACTACAGGAAGAACACCAACAAAGCATAATAATTTTGGGCCCTGCCATGGAAGCAATGGGTGCTTCAAAGTCTTGTCTTCCTCAGATGAGCAATAGCAAAACTGGGGTCTATGTCCAGTGGCCACTGAGAATTTGAAAATTTGATATGAAGAGACATGATGTGGCTGCCAGTACCAACTAGAAACGTGGAAATCCTCTCAAGATGACTATATAAAGGACACACATAGAGAATTTACAGATTAAAACATATAGTTATCAGTAATATTTGCATTGAAGAGTTAAGTGAAAACAACTGAACGATAAATTAATTAATAGAAATTGTACTAGGACTTTATCTAGAATGCAGTCTGAAAGAAAAGTTAAGAGACGTTGAGAATAGGTTCACAATTTTAAAAAACCATCTAAGACACAGTAGAGAAAAAAGAAAAAAGAAAAAAAAGACAAAATACAACATAAAGTTCTAATAAGGGGAAAAAAAAGAGAGAACCGATATTTAAAAGAAAATAGTCCAATATTTCCCATAACAAAGATTTAAAAAGTATTCCTCAGAATAAAAGATTAACAATTGCCAACAAGAATATTTTGTTTTTAAAAAGTCTACACCTAAACACATAATTGAGAATAGTTCAATATTTTGTTTAAAGAACATATCCGAAAGACCATCAAAAAAATAAACAAACAAACAAAAAACAAAAGACAAAATCCCCACAAAGAAAACAGAATCAGATTGACATCAGATGTTCCTAACACAGACAATTTCAGAAAGGAAAAAATGAGAAATGGCTGTAAGGACACATATTTGACTGAGACTTCTATAGAGAGTTAAATTCAGAAATTTCCAGGTATTCAGAACTCAGAAATTTTATCAGCCACATAGCCTCTTTGACAAGAGGCTAGAGACTGTAGCATACAAAAAAGGAAATCTTAAAGGATATAATACACTTGGAAAATAAATGGTGAAGCCATATGCACCTTGCATATTAAAAATTAAGAAAAAATAAACTAAAGGCAAATAAAAGCTCAGAAAACAACTGATCAAAATTTACCAAAGCAGTATAAAGAAGAAATAGAGACCTATGATATATTTTCTTTAAATAAGTACAATAAGTTATGCTTAATCAGATACAGCAAATTTTATCTATGCTTCCAGAAAAGTGTGCATGATTTGAAGTTTTATTGTATTTGCTTGGATTTTATCTTATACTATAATTTTAAATTAGTTTTAAATTATAAGTTTGGTTTTCCACCTTTTGTAAAATACAAAATAAAATGACTTTTTATTTGATAATAGGTCAAAGTAAACTGTTTTTTTGGTTTCAGGCATCCCCTTTCTGATTTTGTTTTCTGCTTTATACAATGTGTTTTGTCTTTACAAACTGTCCTCAGATTCAATGACTCCCCGTTATTGTGTTGGATATTTTAAGGTGTTATTTGATCTGTTACTACATGTCTACTCTGTAGTGTTGCTGTCTCATATTTACTGTCTAAACACACTAATTCTAAATGATGCTCCTAGAAAAGATGGAAGACAAGTTTTGGAGTGCTCTTTTCCTCTGATTCTTACATAAAATATAAACCTTTTGAAGGGATGTTACTCAGAGAGAATAATACACTTTATGTTTGGAGATATGTGCATACAAAGGTCTTGCACCATGTTCCCAACATGGGATGTTTATCTCTCTGTTTTCCTCTTTCAAGTATTTTATGTTTAACTTTTTAATCAGGGCCATCAGTCATAGACAGAGCAATAGAAATAACATATACTAATTAGAAAATTAGAGCTCACCCCTGAATTTTTCTGATTCCTGAGTGATATTGGGTAGATAGCTAAATGTCACAAAAAATATATATGAGGGAATATATAAATACTAGCTGAGGGGCGAACCTAGTATATTTTCAAAAGCTTACCAGACACAATGAGGAAGCATACTTCAAAAGCATACTAAATACTATTTGGGATTTGAGGTCTACCTAAAAGCACACGCGACAGTGGGATATTACATATATAAAATCCACATTTTTTATATATTTATATATATATAATATGTTGTATATAAATATATATTTCCACATTTTAATTTTTAATAATATGCATTATATATATATATATATATATATATATATATATATATATATATATATATATATAATTTGTGTGAGATAATAAGGAAAAAAGATCCAAAAGTTAAAATTCAATAAAAGAGATTAAAATATAATTATGACTTTAGGTGATGGTTAAAACTTTAGTATTTTGGGTATTTTGGGTTGATTGAAGGAACTATTTTGCAAACGTTCAGTCTTTATTGATCAAGCCACAAAAGCTCTCTTTACTCATTTTTCTAAACTGTAATACGTTGTGGCAATTATTATTACGCTTTCATTGCCTTTCTGCCTAACTTTCTAATACAAAATCAAAACAGAATAAAATCACTATGCCCTGACAGAGTCTAGAAAGGGGAGGAGGGATAGAGGAGGAAGGGGTGATTTATGAGGGCTCCTAATTTCCAGGCAGTCCCACTTGAATTCAATCACTGATCCTGGGAGCAGGAATCCCTGTTGTAGGGGTTGCCCATCTCATGAAGCAGATGAGACACAGAGGCCAACTGTTCCTTTAACCCTAATACTGAGCTTGCATTACAACACCAAATGCCTGCAAGTAGGATTTAGAATAAGGGGAAGAAGAGACTCTTTAAATGAAGTGACTTACAAAAGGCACGACATTTTCTTCAAAAAGAGGTTGAGAAATTACTGAAGTTTACAGAGGAAAACCTAGAAATTAGTTAATTACACTGTCATAAATAGGCTAAGTGCTCAGAGGTAAATATCACAGTTATTATAAATACAAGCATTTGGTGTCGTGAGTATGAATTTTCTACTGATTTCAAATTAGTTAATTTATGTAGCATACATATTTTTCCCTTACTATGTTGACATACCACATTTAATCTATTAGAAAATAATCTGAGATCCATTATTAATGCAGAACTGAAATACAATTTTGTTTTCAATCACAAGATTTATCCTTCTAAATTTCTTGTCATCTGTGTATATGTTCACTTAAATTTATTTTAATTATTTTTACTTTTTAATATAAATTGCATTGTCAATAAGCATTTATGATAAAAATAGAATCTATCATACTCTACCTATTTTTGGCTTTCTCTTTGAATTCCCTAACTGTTGATCGGAAACTTTACTCCATTCCTAATATAAACATTAATACTATAAATTTTCATTCAGCTGTGGCCCATAAAGTTTGACATTTACTTAATTTAGTTCAAATTTTCTAATATTCATTTTTGTTTTATTCATTGACCTAGAGATGATTTATTAGCAAATATTTGAGGATTGTAAAACATCTTTCAATTATTGATTTCCAATTTGTTTCCTATTTGGTAAGAAACAATACGTTCTGTAATTTTACTTCATTTAAACTTGTCCCAGAATATAGTCTAGCATGACAAATGTTCTATATGCACTAGAAAATAACATAGATTGTGCTTTTAGAGAGAAGGAATGTTCTATAAATGTTAATTGTGTTTAGTTGTTTTATAGTGTTGTCAACTTTTTTATATTCTTATTGATTTTATGTCTATATGTCCTAAGCACTAAGGGAGGGATATTGAAATATCCAATCATAATTGTAGTTTTATCAATTTTCTTCTTATTTATATTTTACCTTTTTCTTAATGCATTTTAATTCTCTTTTAAAATGTATCTACATTTAACACTGACAAGTTCTCTTGATATCTTCTTATAAGTTCACACCTTTTTCACTATAAAACATTTCTTCATCTCCAATTATGTCTTTTTGCCTAAAATATAATTTGTTTATTACTAACTTGGCCTCCCAAGTGTTCTTTTGATTAGTGTTTGCCTGGTATATCTCTTTTCATCCTTTTTACTTTTACTCTTTGTCCCTAGATATTTAAAACATTGTTTTCATAGACATTGTTTAGCTTGGGCTTGAATTTTGATAAACTGACAATACATATATTTATTTGATATATTTAAACCATTTATATTTAAAACATGGATTTTATATTTTTTCAATACTTAGAATCCTATAGGTCTCTTTCTGTTTTTGTTTTCTCTACTTGCTCTGTCATGCTATTTTACTTCCTGGTGTATGCCGTTATTTTGCCAGACATTATGTTTGAACAATTGCTGGTAGGAAACCTTCAAGGTCTGTTATGTTATGATCCATCTCCAAGGAAGATTTCTATTTGCTTCTGCCAGGTGCTTGAGGGGAACTGCTAATGGAATAATCTTGACCTATTTTCAGAGCCTTGAAATTTCTCTTCCTACATTCTTGGATATGGAGATGAATGTTCAGTGCTTTCGCAATCAAGGAAAGAAGAATACTAACAAAATCCAAGAAGAGAGAGAATTGTATTTTGGTAGTCCAACGTGGTCATTGCTGCTCCGGCAACAAAAGAGTACTGTCTCACGGTGAGGAGTGCGCCTGGAAAGTTCAGTGGATGATGCTTGTCTGCTGTGAGAGGAATTTCTTGCAAGTTTAAACAGTTGTCCAGGCAACAATAATGTTCCTTGTTGGGAATAAGTTCCAGCTTGTTCGGCTTATCCTCTGATGATTATCCATTGCTCTCCAATGTACACTAATTATGCCAGGATGGCAGAGACTGACGCCAACATCCAGTGTCAGCCATGAAGGAAGGAAAATACCATGCTCAAAATATATATTTTTGGTTACTCTTTATTGTTGTTGCTGTTTGTTTTTGTTTTATGTTGCTATTTCTTACCATCATGTGTGGGTGAGGTCAAATTAGCTCACCCCTGAAATATATTTTTAAGTTAGGATTTGATAAGATTTTACTTTCCACATAATTTTATGCTCTCACTTCATAAAATAATTGACTACCTAATATCAGACATTTAAAGATTAACTTCATGTGTCCTTAAATGTTATGTACGTATATTATAAGTTTCAAGAGCATCTCCATTTACTTTCTGGGAAAACAAAATACTCATGATGATGTTTTTATTCAAGCACAAAATCTGGATTTGCTGAATACTGTGAATTTTATGAGAATTTTGTACAAATTCTACAAGTTAGTTGTCTGAATTAACTTATTCTAAAGTTCTTGGGCATAAATGTGGGTAGAACATTTAAATGATAAATTGTTATTTACTACTTAGTGAATCTTTACTTAATACCAGGTGATCAAGATGTACAAAGGAATCAATACAAAAAGAAAAATAATTAACCCATAATGTATTCAGACCACATCTCAATACAACACAGTGGCTCCATCTGCCTATTTTGTCAATTTATCAGCTTTGCCTTTCTGATTGGACAGAAATGAAGAACATTTAACTTTCCCTACATGAATACACGTACACCAATTATTTTTGCTCAGGTGTCCAACTGACCTCTTTTTATTTTCCAATGAATTTCCAGTCGCCTTCTTTCCTACCCTTTATTGACTGTGGATGAGTTAGGAGTCCTTGGCTCTATTTCAAAGCATGTTATTATATCAGTAACTCTCCATGTTACTCTCCACATTACTGTATTAGTCAGATTCAGTTTCAGATAACAGAAACCATTCAATCTAATTTCAGCAGACCAAAATTTAATACTGGACAATTTTTCACTTCCAAATTTATTGAAGGTACTGCATAACCAGATGTTTATATGGGCTGGGAGGTCCAGAAGTAACTCTGAACAATACCAAAGAGTCTGCCACTTGTGCCTCATCTCACTCCAGAATAAAATGACCATAACTACAATGACCATAACTACCATAACTAACTAGCCACCATGATGATTTTGGCACCAAGTGATACAGTACAATACAAGCCAAACTATTAAAACAGGTGTTTTGTATGCAACCTCATTCTGTACTTACACAGATCCAAATGTAAGCATCACCAGGATGACTCTGAGCATATACATTTCTCAAGTGAAGATTTGTTTTTAGCTTTGCAATGTCTGACTACAGAAAGGCACACTAGGAAGAGATTGGAATATATGTGAACGAGTCAATCTATTGTATCTGCTACAGTGACCTTTCAAAATTCAAATTATCTTCTCCTGATCCTAAGCTAACTCAACTATAAAATTAGGTGGCTGGACTAGAAAATTCCAAAGATTAATGCCAGTTGAAACATCCTGTGTATATAAGTCATATGAAAAAGGATTGTAAGACATGCTTATACCTAGGAATAGAATGAGTCAAGCATAGCAAGTTCCAAAGAAAATAATGAAGACTATAAATACATGTAATTATTGACTACAATTTTAACTTAAAATCTTTAAAACATGAGCAAAAAGAATTTTTAAAGAAGCCATTAAGACTTTTGATAGAAAACGTGAAAATTATGCTTATTATCAAGTTATAATTGCTTATCTAAACACGTTTTGCCAAAAATCTCTTGTGAGTCATTGGTTTAAACACACACAAGCTCCTTTTCCTAGAGAAAGATGCAAGCAGAGGTAAAAGTGAGACAATGCTGTAAAAAACTAAATTATTGTAATATCTGCTGTATAATTTATAAACAGCTTCATCTAATACTCATAAATACAATTTATGCCTTCTGGCTGTAAATCTAATAACAACAAAAATATAAAGGAAATTTGTATTGCCTTATCTAAAACAAATGATCATGATTTCAATTTGTTTACAAAGCGAAATTCCATTTTCCTGCCCTGCAATTAGTAGACTAACAAAGATAGCATTTGAGAAGGATTGCTAATTAATTGTTAATGACCTGCTGGGAACATAACCAAGACAGACACTAAATTGCAAAAGTAGTTATCATGTGTGTTGGAGCAGAAATGATTTAAAGATTTTAATCAGAGTCCTTTGCACAAAATATTTATTTAGCTTGGCTACCTAAATAAATGAGTCATTAAGTAAAGGAAATAATCTGAAAATGGGTATGGCCAAAATTAATTTACTAAGCAAGAAGTTCTTTATATTGTCTTTGTTATTTTGGATAGTTCCCCATGATTTCTTCATGATGTAATTTGGCATTTTTGTAAGTTATAACTGTTAAATTATTTGCTATCTTATTTTTTACTTCTGTAGCTTTACAAAAGTATCCAACAACTAGGAATCACAGATCATTTTATATGCTATTAATGGAGATATAAGAAGTTTAAGTGTCAATGGATAATATTATAATGAACTCTGTAAGGTCCATTTAAAATTGCCTTTGTTAAAAAAAAAATAAAATGCGACAGCAAAAACACCAGCATTTTTCCTGTGAAGCTCCTATATTCTCTCCCTGTATCTTTAATTTATTATTCATTATGATTAGAAAAATTGTTTGTACTGACTTTTCTCCTCTTCCCATTTTCTCCCCCTATTCCTGAATCATTAATTACGTATTTCCCCATTTTTGCTTTCACATTAAAATCTCACTCTTTAATATTTTCCACATCGGTTAACTTTATCAAGTTAAAACTTAAGGGAGAATCTATTAGGTTGGTGTAAAAGTAATTACAGTTTAAAAGGTTAAAAATAATTGCAAAAACCACAATTACTTTTGCACCAATCTATAAAAACGTCAGTCTATACTATGTTTTGCTATTGAGATAAGCTGTGACACTTTATTTATCAACTCATTCATTTATTTGAGGCATAATTATTGACATCCTTATCTTGCAGATGCTGATTCAAAAGCTGCGGATAGAGCATTGATTTTATAGATCGAGTCAAGTCTTCTTGAAGCTTTAATTTAGTGAAAAAAATATATACTTAATGTAATGCCCAGCAGTGATAAGCTTTTTTAAGAAAAAGTAAAATGTGTTAATGGTATAGAGAATGGGAAGAGTTGCTTTTTTTAAATAGGAATAGACAGGAAGAGCAAAGAGCAGTGGTAGAAAATTATTCAAGACCCACAACATATAAAGAGCTGTAAACAATTATAATATATTATATTAATATACAATATATTAATATAATATATTAATATATAATATATACATATATATTTTATATATGTGTGTGTGTGTGTGTGTGTGTGTGTGTGTGTATATATATATATAAAGGATCACTTTGATTGATATTAGAGTGTTGACTCTAGAGACAAAAAGGAAAACAGAGAATCCTGTTAGAAGGGTATTTCATGGGTCAGGGAAAAAACAAGAATGGCAGAAGTTGGTATATTAAAAAGTGGTTACTTATAAAATAATTTGCAATGAGCTTGAGGACATAAACTTTTGAACAGAGAACAATGAAAAGTATAAAGGCAAGAAGGGTACAGTTTCTCTGTACTAATGTATTGTGGTAGCAAGGGTTTTATGAGTCAGAACAGTCGGATTCATCATACCTCTTCTGAACATCTAAGTGGGTGATTATGGCTGGCTCTTTCTAGATTTCTTTTTTATTGTAATATAATATTTTCTCTGACGTTATTCTCAACCTGGTGTTATATTTCTACAAACTTTTGTCTGGCTTTAATAGTGTATACTTACTTAGCAATTTCTATGTTTATAAGGTATTTTTCCTCATTTCAAATACTTTTAAACCATCATTTTAGAATTAACCGTTGCTCATATTTTTAGAAATAAAGATATACTTTAATTTTGGACTATAATTTCAGACTGTTGAGACTAAGCAGTTTTATAATATTTATTTAAAATATAAGAATATAGCATTATTCTATATCATTATGCATTGAATAATATAAAGAGGAAAAGTGTATAGGAAGGAGATATCTATCAAGTGGAAGATTAATGGTAACTTCTAAGAAGCAACTTCAACTCATCTATCTCTAATGAGTACCGATATTTAAAGTATATATTAAGAAACAATATGACAAACCAATGTGAAATATCAAAATTATACTAGTTTCTAATATAATCTAGGAAAAACATATCCATGGCAAGTGTAAGTTTAATGTTAGTAATAGATGTGAAGTAAGCTATAAAGTAAGATAAAATAAGATAATGAAATGTATTTTCCATGTGTTGGATCTGTGTATAAGGTGATGAAGTGTACTGACATGATCCTTGTACCATAGATCTTACGGTCTCATTTAGGGAAAGAGTCTTCTAACAGATAAACACAATCACAATCATTACTATTAATTTCAAACTGGACAAAGCACAATGAAGGGTACATAAGGGAAACTAATACAAAAACATGTAGATTAGGGACTATTTAAGTCAGATGTCTTTGATAAAACTCATTTCTTAAGAGTTGGAGAATAAGTCAAGGAAAATGTGAGAATTTGTCAGGGACCAGTCACATTTCATCAAAACAGGGTGGTGAATATATGATCTAAAAATAAGGCAAGGACGTAGGGACACTTGACCATGGAGCAGGTGAGTCAGAATAGCCCTCATGGGAAGGTTTAGTTGAGCAGAATTCCTGGGAGACAGGTGTGCACAGGGCCATCGTCCTTTGTTACAAATGCATAAACAGAGAGGATTTAAAATATGATGATGGACACAATGGGCCAAGATTATCATGGAAATGAGGCAGATGGATTGACTACCTATGAATTAAGGAGATGGTCCACTGTGCCTATGATTTTGGTCCTAGGACTTTAAATGGTGATATACTGGGTATATCGCGAGCACTGTTACTGGAATAGAGCTACTTGCATCCTCTGTGATTAAATGTACAGATTTCATAGAGACATTCATGTGAGGATGAGCACAGCCATTTCATTATTTGCAGAGGTTTGGATTTTCTAGCCAGAGGATCCAAGACAATCAACTGGAAAGTAATTAGTTGTAATATGTGAGTTAAACAAGGGAACCAGAAACAATGTCAACAAATAAAAATCGGTACATCTTTTTTTTTTTTTTTCCTGCACACCAGCACTAAGGTAGGAAACATAATGAAAAAGGATCTATTCACAATAACAATTTTTTTAAATGCTTCAAGTAATACACTAAAAACACAAAGAAGGTAACTTAATTAAAAGAACGTATAATACATTACTGAAGAAATAAGTGTACAACACACACACGTATGTAATATTACTGAACAGGAAGTCAATCTATGTTTAAAGTATTATAACTTAATTTACAAATTTAACAAAATTCAATTAACACCCCAACAGAATTTTTAAATGGAATTTGACAAGTTCCAAAGTTCATGTGAAAGAAAATATACACCCAAAAGGCTAGTTAAGATTTTGAAACAGGAGAATAATTAGAAGCAACTTCTTTTGGTTATATAAAATACATTATATAATTACAGTTAATAAAACATTACTGTACAGCTATTGAAAAAGAAAGCTAGGAAAAACAAACAGAAGAAATAATCCAAAAAAGACAAATGGTTAAGTAGTTGTATCAGTTAAGAGCTGCTTTTGTCTGCAACAGAAGCCCAGGGACAGAAGGTTACCGGCTGTATTTAGTTCTAGTAAGAACAGAAGCTATAATTGGCAATTGTAGCAGGCCCAGTGTGGGCTAGCTCAAGAGATAAAAACACTAGAAGCCCAATATGGGGGGGGGTGCCCACATTTCCCTATATTTTACCACCAGGAGTCCCACCAAGTTCTCAGGGTAAAAATCCAGGGGGAAAAAAATCCCTCTGTACTTCCAGTAAGGGGAGGAGAAATGTAACCATTTTGAAATATGCTCAGGGCACATGCTCTCCTAAGGATTGCTCTCAAAAGAAACTGTCTTAACTTTAGTCTAGCAAACTGGTAATTTTCCAAAAACTAACTGATATAGAGGAAGGAAAATACCCAGTTTCAATACCTGTACCCTTCTTGTCTCCGCTAAGATGGAGAAAAAGCTGAGAAGCACTTGTGAAGGTCCCAGGTGAGAGGCAAAGTCTCACTGAAAGACTGAGACATGAACATAGGATTTTAGAACTCTTTCCCACCGCATCAAGCAGGCTCCTGTATAACTGTGCATTATGGCTAAGAGACTCAGATCCTAATTAAGACAGAGTCTCTAGAAAACTCAAAGACAACAGGAGAGACAACAAAACAAAAACACTCAAACAAAAACCACTAAAAGACATTTCATCCATTCACACATACAGCTACAGTACATAGTACACACAGCATTCTTGCTAGGCAAATCATCACATGCCACATAATGTGATGGACCGCATTCTGATGGTGTCGTCCCATAAGATTATAATGGAACAGAAAAATTCCTTTTTCCTAGTGACCTCGTAGTCATTGAAACGTCCTCACGCACTGCGTTACTCTCGTGACTGTGGTGATGCTGGTGTAAACAAACCTACTGCGCTGCCAATTGTATAAAAGTATTGCACCTACATTATGTACAGTACATAATACTTGATAATGATAATAAATGGTTATGTTACTAGTTTCAGTATTTACTATATTAAACATTTTATCGTTATTTTAGAGTAAACTCTTTCTACTTATAAAAAAATAAGATTGCTGTAAAGTAGGACGCCCTGTTATGCAGGCAACAGCCTCATACATGTGGAATCTACCATGTCTCTTGATTGTATCATCTTTTTCTTGGGCTTGATTTAATCTCACATTGTTTAGTACAGTGACATGCTGTACAGGCTTGTAGCCTAAGAGCAATAGGCCACGAATTCCTAGAAAAATGATACTTAGGCTTAAATTTAACAAAATACATAAAAGACTCTGTGAGGACAACTACAAAACTCTGATGAAAGAAATCAAAGAATATATAAAATATATAAATAAATGGAGAGATAATCGATGTCCATAAGTAGAAAACTTTGATATTAAGATGTCAGCGTTTACCGATTTGATACAGATATTCAATGCAATCCCAACCAAATTCCCAGCAAGTTTTTTGTGAATATTAACAAACAAATTCTTAAGTTTACATGGAAAGTAAAAAACCCAAGATAGCCAACACAATATTGAAGAAGAACAGAGATGGTGGACAGAAACTACCACACTTCAAGACTTACTATAAGCCCACAGTAATTAACAGTGTCCTATGGGCAAAAGAATAAATGGGTAGAACAATGGGAAAAAAATGAGACCAGAAATAGACTTGCAAAAGTAGAGCTAACGCATCTTTCACAAAGGAAAAAAAATTACAAAGTGGAGAAAGGATCACCTTTTCAACAAAGTGTGCTCGAACAAATGAAAATCATATATTCATATATATGTATGTATGATGTATATATATGATATATATCCTTACATTACATATATTAAATTATGTATTCAACATACCTAATTTAATACATTACATAAATTATATATATGTGTACATATATATGTATATGTATGTATGTATGTGTGTACATATATATATGTATGTGTGTGTGTGTGTGTGTGTGTGTATATATATATATATATATATATATATATATATATATCTCCTTACATTGAAAATTACAATTAACCTTGGGGATTTGTATTTTAAACATTGATTGATGAAAACCTAGGTAAGTGGTATTATTGTCTGGTTTATAGAGCTTTTTTTTAAAACAGTGAATATTTGTCCCAAACAGAAATCAGCATAATGTTCTAAAGTTTAAATATGACTTAATGTTCTACTGAGCTATAGATATTGGTAGCTGAGAATGGCAAAGCCGAAAGAGAAAGCAACAACTAAGACCACAGTAGCTCAGTGTAAATTATGCAAAAGCACACATAAGATCTTTGCTCACTGTTGTCAAATTTTTGTCCTTTGCCCAGGCAGTGTATAAGAACATGTTAACTCCACCGATTTAGCTTTCGCTAGTTAGTTCCAACAGTGCTAATTATTTCACAAATTGACAAAAAAACAGCTTACATCATCTTCAATATACGCCTCAGCTGCTCTCTCCTTTTTCCACTCCAGTATAAATATTATGTTTAAATTGGTTATATATTTCAAATTTGATAGTTAGAGCTTCATATGTAGTTGAACCTCACTGCCACCGGCCCTTGATAGAATTAATGTTATTAAATTGTTCTTTAATTTTTGTGCTTAGATTTTTACATGAAAGTTGTAGATTCATCCACATATTCAATAACTCTTTGGAACATTTACTAAGTCAGGAACATTGGCACCCTCTCACTATTTAAAAAAATGATCAAAAGTACCCAATTTTCCTACATTGTGTTTAATTTTTTTTTTTAATACAGGTGGTTGATCCCAAGATTTTATAGGGATATATGCTTTATAAAAATATTCAGATTATTTTATCCATGTCTGAATAATGGAAACAATGTAAAATAAAATCAAACAAGAAACTGATTCCCCTCAACAACTGCTTCTGTTTTTCTTATTTGTAATCTGAATCTTATACTAATTGAGTTTACTTCCTTTCTTTGGTGCCTGGAAAGCCGAGTGGCAAGTACAAAGTGTAACACTTAACCTCAGAAAGTTGCATTCCATATATAACTGTATATTTTTACTTGTCCTGACACTATTTTTCTTCATAGAACATTTTTCACAGTATATATAATATTTTGATATTTTTTCTCACATTTCTTCTTGAATGAGATAGGGTATAATTAAATTAGAAAAAATAAAATAAAGCAGTTGAAGGAAAAAAGACATGTCTAAGAGTTTTCAACATCTGTCAATCTATGTTTATTTTATTTTATTTTTGCATCTTTTGTTTGTGAATAGAATTACCAAAATTGTTTTGTAAGCCATGTGATTTTATTTCAGCTTTAATATTAGTAATGAATCTGGTGAAGAAGACTACTGCTTGTTTTCCTTAAATATTGTGTAGAAAATTTTTTAATGGTCACAGTAGAATAAATCAATTTAAAAAGGTTATATTTGTAAAATTTTTAAATGAGCTAACAGTAATGCTACTTTGCAAAGCAAAAAGTGGTAACAAAATTAACATATCCTAGTGACTACATTTTAAATATATTTGATGTCCATCTTTTATTTTTCCAAAAGACCTATCTGGAAAAGTATCCAATTCCAAGTGGTATAAATAAGTTTGGTACACTCAGTCCTCTAAAATACATTTGATCTATAACTGCTAACAATAAATATAAAAGAAAGACATTGCAAATGAAAACATACAAGCATTCAATATAATTTACTTTTGTTATTCATTGAAACGTGTAGCAAAGAAGACTTTAAAATGCTGGTTCATATCGAAAGTAGTCATATTGTCAATTTGTTTTTTGTTTGAAAAAATGAAATATGATTCTATAATCTTTTCTGTCTCTAAGCCTGAAAATTTCAACAATACTACACACAGATTGTCAAGTTTTCAAGATAAAGTCTAATGAAACAGACAAACAGGGACAACTATTGCATGTTAAAGTGATTTTCAGGCAGATAATTCTGTATTAATAAGAAACTATATAGACAGAATTAACAAATCAACAAAAAAATAGGGTGAGTTCGAGCATTTGAATTCTCATAACAACCAAGCCCCAGAGAACCTGATTTGATCAATGCATAATCATTTCCATTCAGATGAGTCTGCCCAAATAACAAGAATGTTCATTTTGTGGTCCAGTAATTTTGGTTGACTTAATGACATAAGTAGAACAACTATGAGTAACTGAAGCATCCAATTAATTTCTTGGTGATAGATTTTCAAAGAGTCAATCTAGACAAAAGCAAGCATCAGATACTTTCAAATGATTGCACATGATCGAGAGAAATTTATTTCAAGGAATATTTACAGCAGCTATCTTGTTTTGTTTGCAGGCATATTTATATGTGAGCTCCTTGAAATCACCTTTATATAAAGCCAAATAACTAATTCATTTATGTAGCGATATGTTAATTATGCTTAGAGAGATCAATCCATATTCATATTTGCTGATGAAAACAGCAATATAGTAACTACATATTTTGGTCAAGGCAGAGGGAAGCTTGGATAGAAGACTTTGTGGAACATATGTAACCTGACATTCTTAATGTTGTTTAACAGAGTGATGTTTTGGCCACAGATAAAACTTTTCAGAATTTAAATAAAGTATTTAGAAAGATATTAAGTATGACTTTAGTGACATTACATATTTAGAGAGATATAAGGATGAAAGACTCATCACACTAGGCACTAGCAACCTAAAGTAATAAATATTAAGTTATTCCTCTTCAGTAGCTTACTATCTAGTGGATGTAACACTCACCTGCATTAACCGGTGAGACTGGGTAATAAACTTCGTGATTTTTCACCAATGGAATATACGTCCTTAAGAAAATGGAACTTAAAACAAATACATATTTTTAAATTCAGGAAGAGGAATTAGAGACTGATCAACCTTTAAGTCCAAACTATCAAGGCAGATTGGGTAGAATAAGGCACTAGTCAACCAGGATACATCAAATTAACACAGGAAACAGGTATGTTAAATAAAAGGCCAGTTATTATACGGAGATAAGTAACTAAAATAAATTAAGGGGATGATGAACACTAATAGCAACATGTTTACACCTAGGATGGATCCTTTCCCTATGAAACTATAATCTTAGTTATTAAATTCTTAGTGTGATGTAATATTTTATGATTTTCCTTAATTATACACACTAATTTAATAAGAGATTCTGAATTATTCACAATTTTTTTGTTAACAGTAATTTTGAGTAGGTAATCGTATACATACTGATAAATTTATTTACATATTAATTGATAGGTGGAATGTTCCTTTGCAGGATTTTTGAAAAAGCACAGCAGTATTCATATTATTTTCTCTTAAAGTGTTATAAAAGAAGAGATAGATAGAAAAAATGCAAATCTACTTTTTCCTAAAATAATAAAAATCCATTAGAATAAAGAACCAAAACTTAGATTGGCTTAATATTACAGTACAGATACCGTGATGATGCAAAATAATTATGCCCCTGTAATTATGCTATATCTAAATTTCCTCTGTTGAAAATAACAAAATTATGTTTTTTTTTAGTTTAAGTCATACAATTTTCAATTTCAACATTTACTACTTCTAAATATAAGCATGTTTAAATGTAAAATGACTGAATACATTTTGTTTTGGAATGCACACTTTTAAAGCAATTAATTACTGTTGATGAAATATGATATTGAAAAGTCGCTCTGTTGATATTTTATCAAAAATCAAGACAGCTTACAATCCATAATTCACTATTTTTACTTTGATCTGCTTAGAAAAGAAAGCAAAAGAAAATAGCTCCGACTATGTTGTACAGCTTAGAAATCAATATTAATAAATCAATGTCAATAATATTATATTGCAAACTCTATCATATTACTCACAAATGTGACCTAAACATGTGGTGTGTATTTAATTCTTTGTGGTAGGAAATGTAAGTGAGGTTTGTAAGACATCTTTCATTACAGGCCACTGTTTCTAGTCAATCACAATTTTTTTTTTAATAGATATGATTTAGGATGACATTTTTAGGCTTAGGCTTAGTCTGTAGGTTGAGTTTTGTTATAGTTAAGGAAGATTTTCCCAGTTGTTCCAGAGTTATTACAGAGTAGAAAGTACCCTTTTTCCATTTATAAGGTTTTCAAAATTACAACTCCCATATCCATCTCTCAATCAACAAGGAAATACTCATCTATGCAATGCAAGGACTGGAGCACACTAGAGATACAAGTGCTGTCTTCTAGTATTTTAGAGTATAAAATAGATATTAGTACAAACAAATTTAGCAAATTGCTGAGATATACAGACCATAGCATTATCATAATTTATTTCATAAAACGCAGTTATATAGACACTATCTTTGAGGTTCTGAAATGATGAATTCCTGGCCCCAAACAGCATATTTTTTTTTCTGCTTCTAATTTCTCCCATTGCTACCCGTAAGGACAGACGTAGAAAAAAACATTTTTTTTAAATGTCAGGTTTTGATTAGATTTTTATAGAAGAGATAAATATGAGAAGTAAGGGATAATTTCAGATTCTGTAAACATGAGACTTATAACTTTAAGAACTGGATAAGTAAATAAAATAGAGGCAGGAATAGGAGCTAAATATCCCCAATAACAGTAATTTTAACTTTCCATATCTAGCATGTCAACTTTATAATGGCAATTTCCTTCACTCTCACTCTTGTTGTCTCTTTGGTTCCTAGAATATAGTCTCAGCAAATAGTTGCTCAATGAATGATCAAAAGGCAAACATTTTAGGAACACCTCATATCACAAAAAGGCAAGTGAGGGGACAGAAGTTTAGACAAGTTTTATGTTTTATTATTTTATAAGCATCTATATCATTCTATATCTGGAGCCTAGAATACAGTCTCAGCAAATAGTTGCTCAATGAATGATGAAATGGCAAATATTATAGGAACATCTCATATCACAAAAAGGCAAGTGAGGGGACATAAGTTTAGACAAGTTTTATGTTTTATTATTTTATAAGCATCTATATCAAAAAGCAGTAAGTAAAATCCTTTTCTAATTTTCATCCCAAATTGTTATTTCTGCTTAATGATTCTTAACTCCTCTACATACCAGCCCCAATGAGTTAGTTGTTTATATAACACTTAATTCATATTCACACTTTTGCATTTACACTGTAATCATTTGGCAGCTTGTCTACATGATCCACTAGATAGTATTTGAAGATTCTTGTCATGTTCATCATTAAAACACACACACACATACATATGTCACGTATATTGCCATTGCTGCCCTTTCCAGCATTTCTTCATCAAATCCTGAAGGAATTACTCTACAAATGATGGCAGCCATTTTGGAGAAATGAGAAGAAATAAAGTTCTTTATTGACCTCAGACTATCTTGCATATGAAAGATCTAATGAAGAACCTGGTGTGCCCAATGGCTTACCTAATGATAGTTCACATTATGAAATCAGACTCACAAGAATCAGAGATTTTACAGAATATTAGACTGTATTGAAACTTCAAATGACTCAGGCGATTGTGAGATATAAGTGACGTGTAGAAAAGTCTGAAGCTGTCAGTGTATTTCCCTAGGTCCTTCTGTACCACATTAGGGTGTGTTTTAGTTCAGATTTAACATATGTGGGTTTATGTAATGCTTATAGGACTTCATTGGCACTATACAGGCTACCTTGTCATGAGTGATCCCTGTTTTATACTCCTCATTGCATAGAGTGCATGACATTTTCTAAGAGCCATACATTCTAAGTTTACTTCCGGTAAAGAACCTACGCAAATTGTATCTTTTAGTTAAGTTATACTACACCTTTCTATTTTGCAGCTAGCCTTTATCCACCACCATAGAAACCAGTCTGCTTTGCAGATAAAGCACATGCACATAGCTCAGTCACAAACAATACGGGAAAGCTTCCTAAGAAGTTTTTCAGAAAGATTTCCTCCCCAATGCGACTTGTGCAAAGAGAAATCCGTATCACTCATTTCCTCTTTTTACACAATTTCTGGTGAAGAAAATCTGTGGAACTTCAACTGTCATCTTAACCACGAGGACAAAAGAATTATAGAGAAGCTGACACAGAGCTCTGGCATCATTGAACAGCTGAGGATTCCCATGAAATTCTACAACTATATATCTAATTACATGGGGGAAATACCTTCTTATTTTTCTTAATCAAGATTAGTCAAATTCTGTGTTAATTATAGCTGGTATTTTCAAGGGATACTACCAAACCCCCCCCCTCACACACACACACACATCGATTCTATACAACACCAAAATCGTAGCATGTTTCATATTCTTGATGTCATCATTTACTGCCTGATATCCAATGTTACCTGTTCATCTCCACCAAACATAGACTGGTATATATTGCATCTTAGAACATCAACTTATTAACTACACACCTGAAGCTTTTCACAATATGTTTTTTTACTCCAAGATATTTCATAATAAATCAGTATACAGTCATGCTTCATTTAATATGCTCATTTCACTTTATGGCTATACTTGAAATCTGTCCCCTGCCTTCAACAAACACCTTTCTCTCTTCAATCATCTCAAGAAAAAAATTTTTTTTCTTTTACCTTTGATGTTTAAATCCAGAAGATGGAGTAGGTGTCTGTATTGTTCTCTAAGTGACATATCCAGACTCTGCTCCTTCTACCTGCAAGAATTAAAAGCAGGTGCTTTTAATGTTTATAATATTACATTTTCCTTTATTGTTTGTATAATGTTTTCTTCAGTATTGTTGTTCTTTAACCTGCTTCTCATTCATATACTTCCTGGATCATTTTCTGTCCTTTTTTATGCATCATTCTTAGTGACAGCATTCTAATTTATATGCTTAAAAACACTAATATCCAGAGAGAAATATCACTAAACAAATGGAAGGTTAATTTCTTGGCTTAAAGCATTGCTTTAACTGCATATCAGACAACAATTACCATGGTCTCATTCTGGATTTGTACCAATCAAATACAGGAATTGAGCAAGAAATATTACTAGTGTGATTGAGGAGCTAAATTTTTAACTTTAATTAATTTAATGATAAATGTTAAAATATTTTCAAATTAAATCCAACTTAATTGTTTTGGTAGAATTGCATTTCACTATAATCATTACATTACACAAGATATTATTGGACTATGCTACATGAATTTTTTGGACCCAGGCATCATTTCTAGCATTACACATAAACACATCACCATACGTTTGGTGTCAACAGATTAATTTCACTTAAAAGACTTTTGTCTATTTAGGAATGCAAAATGTTATTTGTATTTTACTTATTTTTATGAAAAAGAACACAAGGTGGATTAACTATGAAATAATAACTATAAATTGAACTGACATATTTATTATGATTTTAATTGTAAAATGTATACATTATTTTTTCTAATTAAAAACATAGACTTTTAAGAAGTCTTATTTTATTTAAAAACATCTGTCCATTGTAAATTTTTGTTTTCTTGATAGTGTTCTGATAGATCTATGCCACTTTTCTGTGGATATTCTAATGTAAGTAACATTTTGGTCTCATTTGTATATACTCTTTTCTTCATTTGTTTTATGGGGGTAAAAACACAAAAATTACCAATTTAACAATTTTTAAATGCACAGTTCAATAGTATCAAGTATATTCATATTGCTGAGAAACAGATCTCAAGATTTTTCATCTTACAAATCTGAAACAATTTTCCATTAAAAAATTCCCCTTTCCCTCCTCCCAGTAGCCCCTATTAACCTTTGTACATCCTGTTTCTATGAATTTGACAACTTCAGATAGTTCGTATAAGGGAATCACACAGTATTTGTCTTTTTGTGACCAGCTTCTTTAAGTTAGCATAATGTCCTCAAGGCTCATCCATTTTCAGCATGTGACATAATTTCCTTTTTTGTTGTTTCTAAGGCTGAGTAATATTCCAAGTATGTACTTATCATCTTTTATTTATTCATTCATCATTTGATGAAAATTTTGGTTGCTTCTACCTCTTGGTTATTGTGAATAGTACTCCTGGGAATATTGGTGTGTAAATATCTCTTGCCTTCTTTTCTTGATTTTTTTTTACTCTCTTTTTTTTGGGAGGGTGGAGAGGACCCATCTCATTGGGTGTCAGATATCTTATTGTGGTATTGATTTATATTTTGCTGAGATTAGTGATGTTGAGCATCTTTTCATATGCTTGTTGACTATTTGTATATTATCTTTGAAGAAATGTCTACTGAAGTCTGTTGTTTATTTTTAAATCAGGTCATTGAAGTACTTTTGTCATTGAATTGTAAGTTTCTTTATATATTCTGATTATTAACCTCTTATTAGAGGTATGACTTGCCAATATTTTCTCCCATTCTTAGGTTGTTTTTTTTTTTTTTCACTCTATTGATTGTGTGTCCTTTGAAACACACCTTTTTTTTTCTTTTTAGTTTTGTATGCTCTCATTTGTCTATTTTTGCTTTTAATGCCTGTATTGTTAAGTGTCATAGCCAAGAAAGTATTGCCAAGTCCAATGTTTTTTTCTAGGTGTTTTACAGTTTCAATCTTATGCTTAAGTCTTTAATCAGATTTGCATGTGGTGTAACATAAGAGTCAAACTTTGTGTTTTTTTCACATATAGATACCCACTGTTCCCAAAACCATTTGTTGAAGAGGCTGTCCTTTCCCGCATTTAGTGGTTTTGGCATTTCATAGACTTTTTTAAGTTTAAAATCAAGGCACACTAATAATGCAGATTGAGTGAAGATGCTGAAGTTAGTACAGCAAGTAGAATAGTAAATTAAAAAATAGACAGGAAGAGGATTGTTTTTCCAATGTCATAATATATGGGATCTGCAATTTGCTACAACAGAACAGATAAAAAGCTCATTATTGTGTAAAAACATTTTAAGAGATAATAAAGTATACAATATTAAGAAATATTATAGTAAATTCGATTTGAAGTTTCTTCTCAAGACTAAAAAATATTCAATGAAATTAGTCCATTGAAATCAGAACTAAATATTCAACAAAAAATATTTAGAGTTTTAGGAGGTTCTGAGCTTGCAACTGTTCAGCTATAAAATGAGTTTGGAATCTTACACACATATACACACAAACACACACGTTTTCAGTTGGAGGCATGGTAAAATCTTATGTCAATAACAGAAATTTTGTTACAAATTTATGATAAAAATAATAAAATAATATTTTACAAAAGACAAAAGATCTTGAATTGTCACCAATTGCAGAATATAAGACCTTTCTAATAGCATCAAAGTCCAATTATTTTAAAATTTGATAAATTCTGAATATATTTCTTTAGTTTTAGATGAGTCACCTGATTTGAGACACTATACAATTACTAATTTGTGCATTTTTTTGGATTAGAGAACTTCCAAATTTATGAAAATACATGTTTTGTGACCTAAAAATCAAACTAATGACATAGATTTTATTTTAATATTTTATTGTTGTCAAAGAAGAACTTTAGTCTGACATATAAAAATATGTTTCTATTCTGACGGAGCATGCTCCAAATATGAAAAGTAAAACATCTAGATGTATTTGGATTTTAAAACAAGTAGCTGATATTTTGATATTTCCTTTATTGCTTTATTCTATGGATCAAAACTTCTTGACAATACTTTTGTTTAGTTTTCTAAAGTGACATCAGTGGAAAACATCATGGAAAAAAACATTACACCTTTTAGCATGTCCACATAATTGCTATGAATTATTTCCAAGTTATGAAATTATTGAAATGGAAGAAAATTAATTTATTGTTTTGTATCATTTGCCATTGCTCATTGGTTGACTTATAGAAGCATTTTATGATTTATGCACCATTAACTTCAGTTCAAGTTTTTCTTGAAACAAAAGTAATATTTGTCAAATATTCCACAATTCAAAACAAATAGTGTGATTTATATTTTCTTAACTGATATCATATATAATTAGAATGTGCTAAACTTGAAGCTTCAACAAAAGGAAATTCTTATACATGTTCTTTCTGAACAGAGATGAAAAAAATGTGTTGAAATGGAAACTTTCCATTATATAAGTCAATAGTAGTTTTACATAGTTCTGGCATGAATCCATATTCAGATTTTAATTTTAACAGACAGCTTTATTTAAGTTGACTGCTAAAAACTGCAATAAAAATGGAAGTTTTTTAGTATTTGAAATTTAGAGGCATTGTTCAATTTATGAAGTACTTATCTGAATTCAATATTTATAATATTAAGATTACACAAGATATAGTGCATTTAATTAATTTAAAAAGACATAATTTTGGAACATATATATTTCTGTTCTCCAAAGTCAACCAATTTTTCCAAATAGATGGAATATTTGAGTATTGATATAAATATTAAAGGAAAATGTTTTTGAGAGTTGATTCTGTGATTGAAATATCTTTAAATGTTTAGAACAAGTTGAGCATGTAAACCTCAGTTTTCAACTTTAAATATTATAAAACCTAAATGCAGGAAAGTATTTGTGATGAAATTTTAGCATCTGAATTGAGCTGTGATATGAGTATGAAATACACAATAAAGTTTGAAGGCTTAGTATAAATAAAAGCAGGTAGTTAGTCTTATTGCTTTTTATATAGATTGTCAAAATCATACTTCTGAAATATCGTTTAAAATATATATTTTATATTTGATTCCACCTGTTTCATTTTACTTTTATTTTCATTATGGCTATTAGAAATTTTAAAATAACATATATGGTTCATATTATATTTCTATTGGACCTCAATTACCTTTGTTGCTACCCCAAATTGCTCAAACTCTAATAGCTTGTTTTTCACTTTCTACCATAAACATACACCCTCAGTTGCAATCCTTCACCTCATTTACTTTTGTGTATCACTACTATAGGACCTTCTCAAGCACTTGAATTGAGTGCTTTCAAAACCATCACACGCAGTGTGGGTTTTCACACTTCTTAATCAGCATGCACACGAACTGGTTGGTTTATAACATTTCACTCTCAAAGACCAAAAGTCATATATCTCTCTTTCCTTCTCTTTCTTTCCCGTTCCTTCCTTTCCCTTTTCTTTTCATCTCTTTTCCTTTGCCTCTATCTACCTCCTTTCCTTCTCACCCTGCTCCTCTTTCCTCTTGTCTCTCCTATTCTTTCATCTCTTCTTTTTACCCCAACCCCCACCCCACAACTTCTGATTGTCTTGCACAGGAACTCTTCAGTGCCACTTGAGCAAATCTGCACACTTGTTGCACATGTTATACAAAACTCATAATCTAGTCAACAACTTCGTTCCTATATTTCCTGAAATGTTTGATACCTTTTTGTCTGCAATGACTAGCTTGCATCATTTCAATTTTCACACATACATAAAAGCCTATTTCACTCGCAAATTATATACCTTTCGATTCACACTTATACAAAAATACTTCAGATTGGTACCCATTTTTTTCATAACCAATAATAAAATTACACCAATGTTGCCATCCAGTTTCAAAGGTATATTCTTCATTTGCCTTAGATCTCATCTTCTCTCCCTATTCAATCACACCACTCCTTTGGTGATCTCCTGTTTCACAAATCATAAAACCCCTTTTCCTTCCTACTTGAAAGACATATGTACACACATCATCTCTCTTTTCACAACTCGCAGTCCTCAATATACTATAAATCTACTTATTTTTCTAAAATGCCACAGATATTTTACTTTCCTAGGCTGTCATTCCTATAATAAATTCACAGACACATTTCTATTATTCTAAGTAACTCTCTTCCTTTGATTCTTTAATATCACTGTTCTGTTTCTACTTTTATCTCTTGTGAAAAAAAAAAAAAGAATGTTTTCCTGCCTCTTCTTTTAATCCACAGCTCTAAATATCAACTCTCTTTGTGCTTTTGACCTGAGACCTCTTTTATTTACTCATCACCCTAAGAGGCATTATTATTTTCACTGTATTTAATATCATCTCCATTCTGAAAATTCTGATTTTTTTTCCTAGTTCAAGTACTTGGTTTGAGTTCAGATTTAAATTTGCAACCACATAATTGACATATCCTCTTGAACATCTCAGGTTTATTCAAATTAAAATATCCATTAAGGTACTCTAGACTTTCTACCCTTCAAGTGTATGTGTGTATGCATACACACACACACACACACACACACACACACATACACACACTCCTTTTGAGCATTGCAGTTTAATTTTTAGTGCCAATTTACACGAGCTACTAAGCCCTCAAACCTGAGCACCTATTGATCCTACCTGCAAAATATAGTTCCAATTTTTTGATTTACCTGAAAATTAATGGCTTCCAATTTACTGCAAGACTTCACCTTTTCTTGATAGATTACTGTTTTATTTCCCTAATTAGAGTACCTGAGTCCACACTTGTTCCTATTCTAGTCCTCTCTCAAACCAGCAAGTAGGCTGAACTTAAAGAAACAAAAAGAAAACCATGTATCTTCTGCAAATACCTTTTACACTTTAGCAAGAAACAAAACAAAACATGACCAAAGGCCCAATATAAACAGTATGTTGTGTACCGAAATAAAACCTCATTTCAGCATAATCCATCTCATGACTTGTCCAATATATTGAAAAACTAACTTTACATATTTTTTCTTCAGTCTTTTGTCACAGCTACTTTAAAATGTGTTGAATCAATCCCTTGGGCCTTATTGTCTATTAAAGAACAAGAAAAACATATTTTATTATTTTAAGGAAGTTTCTAATAACAATTGCCAAAAATGATACAATGGATCATGATAATATATGAAACTTCATCATTGAAGCAGCAAAACTAAATATATTTTCAAGGATGTCTGGTACTTTATCTGTAAATAGAGTTGCAAAAATGTTACTCAATCAAATGATTATTCAACAAATATTCTCTCCAACTTTAAATGTTAAAATGTTTAGGGTTTCCATAGTGGGCTAAAAATATGAATAAATTTCAGTATCTAAATCCACATAAAAATGAAAACCAGAACCTGAATGTGGAGAAGTATTAGTTTTTTTCATGCGATGTTATGTGAATGTAAATCAGTATGAATAGATCTTCCAACATTACATGTTGCACAGTATTAATTGAATGTTAGCAATTTTCAGTTGGGTGTCATTTAACAGAATCTACTTCAACTTTTTTTTTCTTCTCCAATAAGTCATAAATAAGCTCAGATAGTTTTAGCACTGATGGTTTCTCTAATATACCTCTAATATGGTTAAGATAAATCATTAATTCGCAATTCATTTTCAGAATTAAATTTATAATGTGCAGGGCATATAATAGGTGTTCAATAAATATTTCTTGAATAATGGATTGACCATCTGTGATGACTTCGAGCTGCTATCAATGATGTCACCAAAAACAAAGCAATGGTCTCATTCATTTTGCGAATCATCCATAATAAATGATATCTGCAATCTTAATTATAGGGCATAACTTACTAGCTACTATCAATAAATTATTAATGATAAAACAGCAAGGACACAATAGCAGTTAAAGATATCTTAACCATTTTAAGTATTGTTTTATGCTTCTGAATATTATGTGTCTTCATCCATGCATAATAATTTTATTGAGAAGCCGGAACAGATCTAAGTGCCAAGGGATAGACGTTAATAAGTGAATATATTCTTTATAAAAAATCATAGTAAAACAGTATGTTGATGACATATTTGAAATAAAACATTGTACAAGGTCAAATTTTAAAGGACTATTAAATAAATGAAAAATACAGATGTGCTTTAGGAAAAACTTAGATGTTCTAGGTGATATTTCACATTAGGAGACAGATTGATATACAAGTCTTTTAAGACCCTTTCGACTACTCCATTACAATATATATCATATACTATCATATGCATTATATTAAATTTTATGTACTATTATGTTATAGCTCTTTTTTCAAAAACCAATAAGAGAAATGTAAATTGACACATATAAAAGTAAACTAAGCATGAGTTTTATAAAATTTATAGTAAAATTTCACTGGAATCATTTTGAAGGAAAAAAAAACTTGCTTTAAATTATTATAGATAAATTTAAAATCTATGTTAGTTGACCTCATAATACCTTTATCCATGATTTACTTTAATACTTTAATGACAAAATACCTCATAATAGATTACTTGAACATACTCCTCTGTAAGAAATCTTTAGTAGTAAAAATGAATTACAATTCAAATAAATACTCTGCGTTCTTGGCAACCCTACAGTAAGCATACATTACATAACCTGCCTCTCTCCTATACCAGTTCACTAGCAAATCACAACACCAACTTTTTTCCTCTACAATGTTTTCTTTTTCTTTTCCATCTGCTTATTTAAAATAAAATCATTGTTTTGCTCTCTTTTTCTCCCTTCGTGCTTTGGAAGTTATTGTGTAAAGATGAATACCTAATGCTATAGCAGCTATTTCACAACCATAAGGTAAGATGACTCAGGACTAAAGATTTTCAGCTGAGGATGGTAGGATAGAAGGATGAAAAGAACCTGGGGGGACAACAAAGATGTGTTTACACAGACAACAAACACTGTGTTTACCTTGTCTCACAACCACATCAAAATTACAACTAATCTACAAAACAACCATTACTGAGAATCACCTAAAATAAAGCTGAACAGAAGCCTTTCAACTAAGGACATGAAGAAGAAGCCACAGACTGGTAGGAGGGTCAGAGACGCAGAACGGACTTTTCCCACACCCGTGTGTGACCAATAAAAACCAGGAGCACTATTTCGGCTGTGGGGTCCCCCCATTCCCGAAAAGAGCAAGAGATGCCAGCCCCACTCCAGCCCAGGGTTCCAGTGCCAGGGAGAGAAGTCCTCATAATTTTTGCCTTTGAAAACCAGTGGAGATTGTGACTGAGTGAGAGTGCAGCTGCACTCCCAGGTGCTCCTCTTAAAGAAACCATGTGTGTGGACTTACCCACCAATGGGAATCACCTGCTCTGAGCTCCAGCACTGGGACATATGATGGGGAACTGAGTTGTCTGGCTTGGGATAGGAGTGGGAGAAGCAGCTTTCTCCTGGACGGAGGAGCTGGCGGAGGCCATTGTTTCTTTGCTGAGCCCTCCCCCTTCCTAGTGTGTGAACACAGGTGGCCCCTATTTCTGAGTCTCCACTGTTCCTTCACCACGCCCTGATGATTTGAGACCTGGCCCCGCCCAACTTTCAGGCACACCCAGGCTGCTTTCAGTGGCCGCTTACCTTGGCTCAAGCTGCATTTTCCTAGAGTCTCTAAAGGTTCATGGAACCCAGACAAGCAGCATCTGGCTTGAGCATGTCCTGCACCTCTGGCTGAGCAGCACTAAGCTGGCTCCAGTGGCAGCAGGCCTTGGTTCTCAGCTTGGCCTCTCAAAGGCGTTTCCAAGCACAGCATGGGTGACAGACATCTAAGGATTTCTTTCTGGCTCCTGCTAGGTGGCCTTGGGTAGGAAACAGGCCGTGGCTGAAGTAGGCCTACAGCTGATCCCCTCCAAGGTGGTCCTGAGGCTGGCACCCCAGGAGTCAGCTCCAAAACGAGCTGGAGCATCATCTAGCTGTCTCCAAGTAAGACTGTCATGCAGGGTGTCATGCGGGGTCTCTGGTCCCAATCCCCACATAAGAACGCAGGACACGGTGAGGCCAAAAAGGAACATTCACAGAGCTATAGATAGGGGAGTCATGCCACTATATTCTTGCTGGTGGCTGGGTTGGAGACATAGGCAGCAGGAGCCACATGACCTGCAACCAGTCGTCCACTTGTCTCTGCCAACAACCTCACTTGCTAGCTGCAATCTGCTGTGCTCACTGCACTCTTTCTAGCTCATCCTCTATTTTCTTGCTAGCCCCCTATTTTCTGCTAGTGTAGCCACAGCAGTTATATTAGTGGCCAATGGCTCACTGGTTACAACTGATGGCTAACTAGCCACAGCTGATGGCCATCCAGTCACAGTTGATGGCCATTTACTACATGAGCCAGCACCTATCCACATGAGGCCAAGAGCCTGGAAACTGCACTCCTGACTCTGTCTGCACAAAGACACACCCAAAGGGCAGATTGGGCAGGCACCAGAGTCCTGCTGAGGCAGATCCTGCTCTGTAGGATTAGCTCCTAACAACAACCCTTCCACTGTAGTTAAAGCCAGTCCTCACAAACAGTGAGTCCATGGGTCAGTCCCTCACATTTATGTGCAATTACCAAACAAGGCTCAACTACAAGAGGAGGGCACACACAACCCACACAAGGGACGCACCTGGAGAGTGTGACTCAGGTGACCAGAAAGACTGCACCACTGAATGCCACAGCACACCTACTATATAAGGCCACTCTTCTAAGATCAGAAGACACAGAAGCCCTACCTAATACATAGAAACAAACACAGGAAGGCAGCCAAAATGGGGAAACAAAGAAATATGTCCCAAGTGAAAGAACAGAACAAAGCTCCAGAAAAAGAGCTAAGCAAAACGGACATAAACAATCTATCAGACACAGAGTTCCAAACACTGGTTATAAGAATTCTCAATGATCTCATAAAAATGGAGATGGAAACCATGAAAAAGAACGAGTCAGAAATAAAGGATACAATAATGGAAATGAAGAATATATTACAGGGAATCAACAGTAGATTAGATGAAGCAGAGGATCCAACTAACGATCTAGAAGATAAGGTAGCAGAAAACACCTAACCAGAACAGCAAAAGAAAACAAGAATCCAAAAAATTGAGGAGAATTTAAGGGGCTCTGGGACAATATCAAGCATACCAACATTCACATTATAGAGGTACCAGAAGGAGAAGAGTGAAAGCAAGGAATTGAAAACCTATTTGAAGAAATAATGACAGAAAACTTCCCTAACTTCGTGAAGGAAATGGACATACAAGCCCAGGAAGCACAGAGAATCCCAAACAAGATAAACCCAAAGCGGCCCACACCAAGATACATAATAATTAAAATGCCAAAGGTTAAATACAAAGAGAGAATCTTACAAGCAGCAGGAGAAAACCAGTTAGTTACCTACAATGGAGCCCCCATACGACTGTCAGCTGATTTCTCAACAGAAACTTTGCCGTCAAGAGGGAGTGACATGAAATAGCCCAAGTGATGAAAAGCAATGACATACAAACAAGATTGCTCTACCCAGCAAAACTGTAATTTAGAATTGAAGGACAGATAAGGAGCTTCCCAGACAAGAAAAAGCTGAAGGAGTTCATCACCATCAAACGAGTATTACAAGGACTCTTAGAGGGACTTCTTTAAGATGGGAGGGGGTTAAGGATGGGTGAAAGGGGAAGGGATTAAGGAGATCAAATTGGTTGTTATATAGTAGTCATGGGGATGTAGGTTATAGCATAAGGAATGTAGTCAACAATATTGTAATAACTAGGTATGGTGCCACATAGGTACTAGATCTATCAGGGTGATACATGGGAATGGAGCTGGGGTCACAGTGAAAAAGGTGAAGGCCTTAAGAAATATAAATTAATAGCTAACACAGAATGGGAAATATAATCAACAATGTTGTAAAGATCATGTAAGGTGCATTATGGACACTGAACTTACTAGTGGGATCACGTCATAGACTGTGTAGATAGATGCCTGACCAATGCACTATACACCTGAAGAGCTGAAGTAGAATTATATTGAATGTCAACTGTAACTAAATATATAGGTATATATAATCACGGGATGTGAAGTCCAACATAGGGAAGATAGTCAATGGTATTGTAACAGCTATATAAGATGTCAGAGGGGTAGTAGCTTGGGGGGGGTAGGTTATCACTTTATGAGGGGTTTCAATGTTTTGTATACCTGAAGCTAAAAAAAAAAAAATCATTAAAAAAAAAGAAAAGAAAAAATGAAATCATTTCTGGACAATACTGAAAAAGATATCAATATGTCATCATTTTATTTTAAAGTATTCATTTCCTAAAAATTATACTTCACATAAAAGAAAATTTAAAGTAATAATAGAAAATATTCCATGAAATGATTTGTATATAAACATGTACATAATACCACAGATTATAACAATTACAGGAAAGTGTTTCGTTGTTGTTTTTTTTTTTGTGGTTTTTTTTTTTTTGGTACATATCCATACTACATTCCTCTTGTAGACAGTTTATAGAAATGCTACTCTGCCACCTGTCTACCTCAATATCCTACATTTTATGTCATCTGCTTTGCCTCACTGATGATAAATTTTATCTCATAGTTCACTGGGCAAAATTTTCATAAAAATTCATATGATCACTCACATCTTGGGCCTGTTTCATGGAGCTTAGAGGTGGCTATTGAAATCCATTCAAAGTTCAAAGCAAGATACATATTTAATAACAACCTACAAAATGAAAAAGTAAAATCTTCTGCATTTTTCAAATTGGTTAACAAATCAAATGAGGAGTAATAGAAAGCTTTTGAGCTACTTTTTAAAGTGATTCCAGTGGATCCTATATTAAAACAGATAACTAATATTAAAGAAACTGAAAGGATAGTATTTATTATGAGATATAAAATATTATTTTTCAAATGAAAGTGTAAAGGTTGGATTTTTATATCAGTAGAGAGATCTACTGGAGAAGCAACCCTCATGAAAGAGCAAAATAATGCAATAACATCAACCCAAAATAATTACCTTTTTTTAAATTTAAATGTAAACATCAACAGTCATCAGCTATATGAGAAAAATGAAAACCTGAAATGTAAACATCAAGGTAAAATATAACCTTATTAAAAGACAACTAAGTGGGAGAAAAGAATAAAATATCTTATGTGGATGGATTTAGGATGTAATTCCACAGAAACAAAAAGAAAACAGAAGGAGAAAGAGGGGAAAGGGAGGAAGGACAATGAGGAGTGGAGGTGAAACATTTATTGAAAATATAAAAAAATTATGATTTCTATCATGATTAAATTCTATAGAAGTGCCAGAATGTAAACATAAATTAATTTCTTAGAGGATAAAGAAAACTGACAAGTATTTGGAAAAAACACGACATAGATTGAAATATTGCAGGAGGGCCAATATTCTAATAGAGATTCTGAAAAGAAGAACTGAAAACAAAAACAAAAACCAGAACAGATGAAGGTATGAATAGGCAGGGAATTATCATGGAGATAATAAAGCTGAAGAAAATACAAGGTTTTAGAATGAAAGGAAATATACTATGCCAATCAAGTTGAAGGTAGATACCAAACTATATACCTCAGATGAATTATCATTTTGGGGGAAAAAAGAAGGAAAAAAACAAAAAAAACAATAGAGAATGTATAAGAAGAGTGGACTCTGTTTGTCTCCAGTCTACTGAGAATTCCTCCATGTTGGAAAAGACAACCCAGAAATCTTGATAGTATATAGAGAAAATTATTTTGAACTTAGACATTATCCTCTGACAAATTATGTGGGTAAACTAAGGACACTTTCAGGTATGAATGAACTAGAAAAGATTAAATCCATCTTCTGAGAAAATTTTTGTATGTACTTCAGGATAAAAAGTTGAAAAAAATCAAGAAAAAGTGGGAATTGAAAAGACACTATGAATGGACTTAAAAAAGGTGTGTTATAAATTGTGCAATGGGATTATCAAGCATTCTCTTTCAGGAAAAACGGTCCAGGATACTTAGAGAGAAACAACAAATAGGATTCTTTGTGAGGGTATAAAAATTATCAACAGTTTTAAAATTTATGTGATTAAAATATAAAATATAAAATTGATTCACATATTACATGGATTTTATTAGTAATAGTGAACAGAAAAAAGTTAACTAGACTTTTACACTAGCTTTATCCTCAGACAAATAGCACAGGAAACATGATGTTTACATTCTCTTGAAAAATAATGCATAATCAGTACTTTATTTTGATTTCAACATTTAGGATCCACCAGTATATAACATAAATAATGCTTGAATAAGATTAAAGTGGAAAATGTACATTAAATCAATAGATGACAAGTTTGGGGATGTGGAATTGGGGGAAGTCACACAGATAGAAATGTAGGGGCATTGATATTTCTCCTTTCACATAACTAACAGGTAATGTCAAATATTGATAGAATTCCAAATAGAGACTAATAATAACATTGTAAGATAGAAATGTATTCAGCAGGATGCATTTGAAAGGTGGTATTTGCTGTAAAATATTCGAACAAGTGAGGGAGAAACAAAATACAGGATAGCAGAAAGACACTGAATACTCATTTTTCTTACTGGCGAAAAATATACATAATATAAAGGTGACAGGTAGTACATTAAGGCATATACATGCGTCTTAAAGGTGTATCAAGATTTGGCTGCTTAAACAGACAACCTGGTAAAAAAATAAACCTTGCTTTATTCTTCCTGGCTGTGTTATATGGTACAGAATTATTCTTGTCACAGAATTACAGTAAAGAGTCTAAAAGCAAATAATATATATCAACATATTCTGATTATAAATTTAAACAATATAGCTCTCTTTTCACACAAAATTCTTAATTTTGAAGTGTTTATTGCTTTTTCTTTTTTTGAGATGAGTAGTGAATGATCTTTCCTTGTAGGCACTAAAAGCATGCCTTTATTAGTGACTAACTTTATGAATAAAGGAAACTTCAATTAGGATTTATATTTTTACATTTCTGAAATCAAGAGCTTGGTAAATATTTGCCATGTATCATCACTTGATGTTGACTAACCATATTTATTGTTAACCTTCTGGTTTTCATGTTCAACTCATGCTTATTTTATGAAGAGGAGACATGGTCATGTCCTTTTTCTCAGAGTCACCATCTGTTTCTCCCATCTCCCAAATACCTGTCTTTGCCAGGAAGAGACACTTCTACCCTCCTCAGAGGCATTTTCTCACCGAGTAATCCTGATACAGCCTTTTCAGTGACATTTCCTCCCACACCATTAGCATGTATGTGCTCATAATTGGAGTCCAGGAATGGAAGGGATCAATTAGAAAAAGAGCAGCATTTTCCATTGACTAAAGAATGGGAAATAAACAAATGGATGAGAGGAAGTTTGAAGCTAAAATGGTTATTGTTCAGAGTCACAATCTTCTCCATAGAGCAAGGGAGAGAAGCCTTTAGGAGTACAGGATTTAACAACTATACTTCAGAGTACCCTAAGTATTCAGAGAGAAATTGCTAAGCAGCAAAGCCGCCTGGGTCTAGTCATGAGAAATTAAAAATTAAGGGAGTTGCTGTGAAGGGATTAAATAAATGATGGTGGGTGATTAAAATAAAATAGGGTGTGGACTAGTGCTGGAGTGTTTCAATTATTGTATGGATAACATATAGTTGAGCTGGAAGATAATAGTTAAAACCTCATTAGATTTAAGTGTAGGTGATAAAAAAGAGAGCAGAGGACACACAAATAAAATATAAAGTTGGATCTAAAGTAATTTAGCTTACTGATTTCACTATAGCCGTAACATTATATATATACATTTTTGTTTTTCTCTCATCAGTTATTCAGGACAACTTTTAGTTTATTTGTAAAGATTTTTTACATATTAGTCCATGACTGGTTTCAACAATCAAAATGTACCAGGATATAGTTTGGACAAAACAAATCTACTAAAGGATGATTACAATTTCAAATAATGAGCTATGAAACACAGAGTAGTGAAAGTATACCCTATAAATGTAGGTAACTCTATTTTACATTCAGCTCCAAAAGGATGGCTTATTTACTATTTTAAAATCTACTGAAAGTCAAATCTGAAGAAAAGATATGTCATACATACTTAGACACACCCTAAGTGGATAGTTATAAAAGTTATATTAGACTTGCATTATTCTAACATATGATTATATGTTACCTATATTTTCCTAATAGGTTAGAGTTGAAATATCTTTATTGAAAAAAATGACACCATATTTGAAATACATATCTAGTTAAGTAATTTTTAGGAAAACTTCTCCATTGCTTTTCAATAATAGCTACAAACACATACACACACACACAAACACATACACACACACAAATACCTTTCTTTTTAATCTTCTACTTGTACACAAACATTGAAAGAAAACATTCCACTAAAAGTTACCCTAATGCATTTTTGACAAAGAAATCTCCAGGGGCAACCTCTTTATATTTTCACATTATAAAGGGAACATCACTAAGTATCTGAAAAGATCAACTGAAATGTCTGGAATATACAATTTGGCAGATGTCCTTTCTTGCACTGGATAATTATGTTGTTTGAAAAATCAGAATGAATTAATACTATTTATTTGAAAGTCAAAGGTCATGATAATATGGGAATGTACACATGAAAAATAATAAGTAGCTAACATACACACACACCCATCAAATTAAGCTAACATATATATCAAGAAGGAAATTTCTTAACATCAGAACTTTCTTTATTTTGTGAAAATCCTGATAAATCAAATAGAATGCTTCAGAATCATTAATAAGCTGGAGAAATTTTAAACACTAGCTTTTCAAATAACTACGATGTATATGATTATTGTATATTTTCTGATATAAATTATGCACAATAGACAATTTCCATATCATAATAAAATATGCAATAGTTAATATTGTGAATTCCATTTTGTTAATTGTTTCTCAAGTCTTTGATTAAATTTGGCTAAATGCTTTCATCTTTAGCCAAATTATGGTTGCCATATATGAGTTAGTAAAGTCCCAACATGAATGCTGGTTGATATTTCCTTTAACATTAAAGAGTAGCACAAAAGTGAAACAATAGGATGCATATTTGATTCCACTTATTTTTCAATGGTATCAGCTACTTCTTTTTGGAATTGGTTGATAGAGTGAGAAAACTAGAAGGATAGTTTCCAAATTTTGTGCAATTCATATTGTAACAGCTATAAATATAATGATGCACTTTTAAGTTAAATTAATCTATTAATATTTTACCATTAATTGGTAAGTAGACAAGACATAAATCTATAAATAATTTCTCAGTCGATAGCTATTGTATATTTCTGTGTTGTAAATACTTCTACTATAAAAAATTAAAGCTACCAGTTAGGTACTATTAAATGCACAGAAGGGAACAAATTTGTCATAAAACAACATTATATAATATTTATACCATATAGACACATAGATGTAAATAAACACAAGATCATAGAAAATGTAAAGTTAAATAACTAGAAATTAGCATTTTTAATATTTATTTCCTCTGTTTTATATCATTTATTTAATTGTAAACTACATAATTCACTACTTAATAATGGCTGTTTAAAAACTGAATTATGAATTTCCTGAAAATTCAAGATTGGCTTTTATGGGGTGGTTAGAGCCAGTATCAGCATAACAGTGGTCTGAGAACACTTGATTACTTTTTTTTGTGTGAAAATTCAGGATGACTTTCTCCTGCTGGGTAACTGGAAGAGAGGCAAATGACAACTAAGATCTGTATATACCAGTATGTCAAACTTTCTCAAATCTACCTGAATCTAAAAGAAGTCATCAAAAACCTCCCCAAAGGTAAAAGCCCAGGACCAGATGTTTTCAATAGTGAATTCTAGCAAATATTCAAAGAGGATTTAATAACTATCCTCAAACTCATCCAAAAAACTGAACAAGAGGGAATGAGGGAATTTTTTAATTCATTTTATGACAACAACATTACCTAGAACCAAAACCTGGTAAGAAAAACACACCAAAAATAAAATTACAGAACAATATTTCTGATAAACAGAGATGCAAAATAAAAATAAAAATTAAACATTATAAACCGCAACCAATCAACCAAACAAACAAATGAACAAACAAAAAACAACAAATCAAATACAACCATATCAAGTGGGATTCATTTCACGGGAGCAAGAAAGGCTCAACATATTCAAATACATCAACATGACACCACATTAACAACAACAACAAAAAAAAAGGTTAAAAGTAATATGACCATAGATGCAAAAGCAATTGACAAGTTTCAACATCCATTTATGATTAAAACACTCAATAAAATGGGGATAGAGGAAAAGCACCTCAACATAATAGAAGCCATATATGACAAAACTTCAGATAATTTCATAATCACTTGTGAAAAACTGAAAGCTTTCCCTGTGTTGTCAGGAACAAGGTAGGGATGCCGCCTCTCACTACTGTTATTCAACATAGTATTGGAAGTGCTAGCCAGAGTAATCGGACAAGACAAACAAATAAAAGAAATCTAAATTGGGAATGAAGATGTAAAACTGTCACTTTTTGCAGATGACGCAACTCTTTATATAGAAAGCCCTAAAGACTAAAAAAACAAAAAACAAACAAACAAAAAACTATTAGAAACAATAAACAAAAACAGTAAAGTTGCCTGATACAAAATCAATGGACATAAAATCTATTGCATTCCTATACACAAACAATGAAATTTCAGAAAAATAAATGAAAAAAGAAATCATTTTGCAATTGCAACAAAAATAATAAACTACCTAAGAATAAACTTAACAAAGGATGTGAAGAATGTATACACTGAAAACTTCAAGACATTATTAAAGAAATTGAAGAATACACAAAGAAATGGAAAGTATTCTGTGTTCATGTTTTGAAGAAGCAACATGGGTAAAATGGCCATAGTACACAAAGCAATATACTGATTCAATTGCACTCCCCAACAAAATCCCAAAGGCATTTCTTTAAAGAAATAAATCAAAAAAATCATCAGATACATATAGAATCAGAAAAGACCCCAGATAGCCAAAGCAATCCTGAGTAAAAAGAACAAGGCTGAAGGTACCACACCTCCTAACTTCAAATTATACTGAAAAGCAACAATAATCATAACAGTATGGTATTGGCAGAAATACAGACACACAGATCAATGGAACCCAGAAGTAAACCCTCATATATATGGGCAAATAATTTTCAACAAAGGAACCAAAAACATAGAATGGAGAAAAGACATCCTCTTCAATAAATGGTGCTGGGAAAATTGGAAAGCCACATGTAAAAGAATGAAACTGAACTGCTATTTGTTACCATATACAAAAATTAACTCAAAATAGATAAAAAAAAAAACCTAAATATAATACCTGAAGCAAAAACATACTAATGAGAAATATAGGTACTAAACATACAGACCTTAGTCTTAGGGAGGATTTTATGAATTTGACCTCAAAGATAAGGAAAGTAAAAGCAAAATAAATGAATGGGGTGACATCAAACTAAACACCTGCACAGCAAAATAAACCCTCAGCAAAACAAAAAGGCCCCCAACCAATTGGGAGAACGTATTTGCAAATAATACTCGATAAAAGACTAATATCTAAAATATATAAAGAATTCATACAATTCAGTAATGAAAACCAAACAATCCAATTAAAAATTGGGCAAAGGACCTGAACAGACACTTCTCCAAGAAGACAAATAAACTGCCAACAGACATATGAAAAGATGCTCATATCACTGGCTATTAGGGAATTGCTAATCAAAACCCCAATGAGATACCACCTAACACCTGTTAGAATGGCTATCATCAACAAGACAAGTAATAACAAGTGTTGGAGAAATTGTGGAGAAAAAAGAAACCTCATACACTGCTGATAGGAATATAACGTGGTACAGCCACTAAGGAAAACAGTATGGAGGCTTCTCAAAATCCTTAAGAATAGAATTACCATATAACACAGCAATCTCCCTTCTGAGTAGCTATCTGAAAAAAAATTGAAAAATTTACTCATAAAGATGGATGTACCCTTCGCTCATTTCAGCATTATTCATGGTGGCCAAGACATGGAAACAACTGAAGGGTCTTTAGATAGATGATTGGATAAAGAATAAGTGGTACTTACAAGGTGTGATCAAATATTACAGAGAATGTTTAAATGTAAAAAAAAAATCATTGCAGTAAAAGACACATTGCCATTAATCCCACTTAAAATGCACCCCCTCACTTCAAACACACTCATCCCACCATCCTAGCCATTTTCTGTAGCTGATCTGGAAGTCCTCTTTCGTGAGTAAATTATTTCAAAACGTTTACCTTTGATGGTCATTTTGATTTTGGGAAGAGCCACAAGTCGCACGGTGCCAGATCTGGTGAATAAGGTGGATGACAACACACTATAATATTTTTATTTGACAGAAATTGACACACCAAAAGTAATGTGTGACATGGAGAATTGTCATGATGGAGAATGAAGTAAAGACACTCATGAAAGAGGACTTCCAGAACTGCTTCAGAAAGTAGCAAGAACGATAGGATAAGTGCGTTCGAAGTGAGGGGGAGTATTCTGAGGGGGGTTAATGGCTACGTGCCTTTTACTGTGTCTGTTACTGTTGTATTAGACAACAACAGTAACAGCAGCTATTCATGTCTTACTATTGAATAATAAAGTCAATCTAAAACTTTCTGTATTACTTATCCTTTTTAAATGTATTCAATGGATACTCTATAAATGAGCAAGTTCCTTATGATTCCTATTTAAGTGAGTTTGTCATAGAAAATATATTGAGTACCATCAAATTATACCATGAGCTATGTGATTGTTTTTCCTTTTTTAGTATTGTACTATTGTGAATTAACATCTACAGACTTAATGATATTAAACTATCCTTGCATGTCTAGGATAAAACCTGCATATCATGATTCAGTGAAAGCCTACTATCTATACGTTTTTAGGTAATCTATGTTTCTTTTAGTTATCTTTAAGTTTTTGCCTTTACATTTTGCATTCTGTTGTTTTACTGCAACAGTTCAAAGTTGGATATATATGTTTTTATATCTTCTGTGTGAATTAAATATTTGCGTTTTTTATAAATTATAGAAATTATCTTTTTAATTACTATTTTCCTTCGTTCTAATATTCTCACTTTCTATAAACAAAGCATATATCAAAACCTTTTCATTCTATCCCTGATGAATCTTTTATTTATTTTATAAATATATTTTATTTATATCTACCTATAATATATTATGTATAATTTCATCGGAACTATCTCTGTATTTTAAACTTTCTTTTCAGAATTTCTAATCAATTAAATTATTTCATCGACATCTAGTTAAAAGTACTATTATTTTTCACTAATAAACATTGCATTTAATTATCTTCCTTAAGTCCCTGGTCACTTTGATAGCTATACTTCATTTGTCTTATCTATAATAAACTCTTATTATTTATACTTATTAAATATTTTCATATTTGTATTGCTTGTGTCTCATACTGTTCCATAGTATCTTTTTCTTTGTGTGATTCTCTTCTGTGTGTATGGACCCATATAATTGGAGATTTATCTGTCGGAATTCTTTGAGGCTTCCTGTTCCCTCCCTCCATGCATCACACACACAACTTCTATTATTAACATCTTAAATTAGCATGGTGCATTTGTCATAATTAATGAACCAGCATTGACACATTATTAACTAAATCCTTTAATTTATTCACGTTTCCTTAGTATTTGCATAATGCCCTTTTCCTATGTAGAATCCCTTCCAGTATACTTCATTACATTTAGTTATTGATTCTCTTAGGTTCCTATTGATTGTGATAGTTTCTCAGACTTTCCTTGTTTTTGATGACTTTGACAGCTTTGAGCATTACTGGGCAGATATTTTGTGTTATGCCCCTCAGTATGAATTCATCTGACATTTTATACTGATTATACTGGGGTTAAGAGTTTGGAGGATGACAACAAGATAAAGTGCCACTTTCATCACATCCTATCAATAATACATAACATTAACATGACTTATCACTGCCAATATTGACCTTAATTATCTGTCAGAGATAGTGTTTGTCAGGTTTTCCATTGCAAAGTTACATGTTTTTCTACCCCCTTTTCAGTCTGTGCTCTTCGTCACTGTTCATAATGCATGCTTAAAGAAGGGGGGATTAAGCTCCCTTAACCTTGAGGGTGAAATAGCTACATTAATTGTTTTGAATTATTCTGAATAGGGGACCTGTATCTCTTCTCCTTAATTTATTAATTTATGTCAGTACTGACTTATGGAATTTATTTTAATATTTTGGGTGATAAATCAGTGCCATGATGTTTAAATTGCTGTTTAAATTATTCCAGCCTAATCCATAGTTACCTTCGTTGCAAATATATTCCAGACCCTGTTTCAGTTTCATTATTTTAATTCCAGAATCATTTATTGTTATCACCTTCATTCAAGAGCTGTTAAATATGAGATACTTACCAGACACTTTTATAATTGTTAAGCATACAACACTGATATATCAAGTTAGCATACATTTTTTATTGAGGGAGACAGAAAAAAATACATAGAAATGTTACACAATATCAGATAACGATGCAATCTATGAGAAAATATAGAGCAGAGTAACGAGTTAGAAAGTGATCAAGGCAGTGATAACATTAGATACTGTGATAAAAAAGCTTAAAGTAGGTAATATTTGAAGACTCGATTCATCATACTAACATCATTCTTAGTCAGAAGAATCAGCAAGAACAAATGTTCTGAGGCAGATCCATTAAGTACATTTAAGATATTATAAGAAGTATAGTTCTGTTAAAACAGATGTAGTTTGAAACAAGATGGTTTTAGTTAAGGCCTTTTAGACCAACACTGAATTTTATATTAAGTAAGATAGTAATACATTGGAAGATAGAAGAGGTAGAGACAGTGGAAAAAGGAGATGGAAGAAGAATGAGCAGTGATATAACAAGAAAAACAAGAGTACTTGCCATAGGAAACAGATGAAGAGTATGTGCCAAGAAGAGAGAATGGTATTTAACTGTGTTAAATGCAACCTATTAGTCTAATATGAAAATGATTGAAACAGGAAGTAATGTCATTTTTGTGTTAATATATATACTAGTATTTTCACACTAAAACATAATTCTTTTCCCAAATCTAAAATAAGTCATTATCCCATAGTTTTTCTAAATATCAGAAGGATATTAGGATGCTTTCATTAGCTTCAGAACAGTTCTTCACTCTATCATTTCCTTGCTATTGTGAAGGCGGTAGGCAGAATAATGCTCCCCACAAAGGGTTCCACATCCCAAACCATGGAACCTGTAAATATGTCATATTAAATGACAAAGATCAGAGTTGCAGTTGGAATCAAATTCTCTAAACACCTTAAAATAGAGATTATTTTAGATTATCTGAATAAATACACTATAATCACTTGTGTTCTTAAAAACAATACAAGAGAAAGTCAAAAGGGAGAAGTCAAAGGGAAATGGAGTTCTGAATAGATCAGACAAATGTGACATGAGAATAATTCGACAACCCATTGTTGGCTTTGAGAATGAAGGAAGCGAAACACAAACAAAGGGATTCAATGGCCTAAATGTCAGAAATAGCCCTCAGTTCATAGCCAGCTAAAAAAAAAACAAAAACAAAACACAAAACAAAACAAACAAACAAACAAAACAAACAACAACAACAACAAAATGGACCTTGGTCCCACAACCTGAGGAAATCAAATTCTGGCAATAATCCAAATAATCAGGAATTTAATTATCTCCTAAGACTTCTAGAAAGGAGCATAGATCCACCTAACACCTTGATTTTAGGACAAAGAGACTCATACTGAACTTCTGACCCACAAAACTGTGAAATAAAAAAATATAGTGGTTTAACTCACTAAATTTGTAGAATTTGTTAAGAACAGCAAACAAAAACTATTTCAGTTATGGTCATTTTAGCTTCAATGTTATTATTATTTTACAACAAAAAAAAATTATGACAGTAAAAGACACAATGCCATTAATCCCCCTCAAAATACCACCCCTCGCTTTGAACACACTTATTCCATCATTGTTGCCACTTTCTGAAGCAGTTCTGGAAGTCCTCATTCATGAGTGTCTTTAGTTGTGCTGTCATGGCTGCCTCAATGTCCTGAATCGATTCAAAACATTTATTTTTTTTTTAATTAATGTTTATTGGGGTGATAATGGCTAGTAAAGTTACATAGGTTTCAAATGTACAATTCTGTAATACATAATCTATATATCAAATGGTGTGTTCACCACCTGGAGCCAGTTCTCTTTCCATCACCATATATTTGATCCCCTTTACCCTTATCTACTATGCCCCTCCCCCCTTACCTTCTGGTAACCACTAAATTATTGTCTGTGTCTATAAGTTTTTGTTTCTTCATTTGTCTGTCTTGTTCCTTTGTTGTTTTCAGTTTTGTATACCACATATCAGTGAAATTATATGATTCCTGACTTTTCTGTCTGACTTATTTCACTTAGCATAATAATATCAAATCCATCCGTGTTGTCGCAAATGACACTATTTCATCATTACTTATGGCAAAGTACAATTCCATTGTATATACACCATGTCTTCTTTATCCAATAATCTATCAAAGGACACTTTGGTTGTTTCCATGCCTTGGTCACTTTAAATAAAGCTGCAATGAACGTCGGAGCACATATATCTTTGCAGATGTAAAGATATGTTTTCAGATTTTTTGGGTAGATACCCAGGAGAGGAATTGCTGGGCTATATGGTTATTCTATTCTTAATTTTTTTAGCTTCAATATTATTTAAATATTTTGAAGTAATAAATGTAATTTTATAAACAATGTTTAGATATTTTACAATGAATTTGCTTACCATTTTTGTTCATTTGTTTCATTTCTTACCTCTGCTTACATTTTCTTATTGGTGAAATAACTTTTTTGACTTTTTTTCATGATGTCTGTTGGTTGTAAACTCTCCAATAAAATGTTGCACAAGCAATTATTTTGTTGTCTGTCATATCTACTTTATATGATTACTAACCAATTGTCAATGTGAGAGTTGTTTTCTTTTATATAATCTCTTTTCTCCCTAGAAGCTTTAAGAAAATTTTTATCTTTGATGGCTTGCAATTCTACTACATATGCCTGGGTGTGAATTTAATGTTATATTCCCTGCTTTTCACTTAATGTGCACTTTCAGGAAACTATTAGTGATTGTAATACAGGACAAAGCTCAGCTACTCTCCCTTTTACAACGTGTATTCAATGTTGAAGTTATATTGAAGTCCCTCAAAGTATTCATTCTCTCTATCACATATGGTTCTTTCCTAATTTTTATCTCTTTATTGCTCATTGTACACAGGAAACCTTTTAGTCTTTCTTTGAAGGTTTAATACATTTTAAATAATGGTAGTGTTAACTCATGGTATTTCTAAAAATTATTTCTTTGTATAAACTGCTTTTATTTTAGCTTAATTATATTTTATCACGTTTTTATTCCTTAAAAGATACAAGATCATCTACTCTCTGAGATCCCTAAATGTATATTTAATGTTAATTTTCAGGTTACTTTGTTTTTCTCAATATCAACTTAAATAAATATTTACCTGGACACATCGTTGCTCAGAGTAATGACTACATGTTTTAGCTTCACTGATAAAGATATATGGTTAGGTGACTGCATTTGTCAGGGTTCTCCAGAGAAACAGAAGGCAGGCAGGCAGGCAGGCAGACATAGATAGACAGATAGACAGATAGACAGGTAGACAGGTAGACAGATAGACAGACAGACAGACAGATAGATAGATAGATAGATCAATGATAGATAGATATAGATGCAGTATGAGGGATTGGCTCATGTGATTATGGGGATTCAGAAGTCCCATGATATTCTTTGTACAAGCTGGAGACTATGAGAAGCTGGTGATAAAATTCATTCCAAGTCTGAAGACCTGAGAACCAGGGGAACTAATTGTGTAACTCCGTGTTCAAGGGCAGCAGAAGACATGATGAAATGTACCAGTTCAGATAATGAGGCAGGAGAAAAAGCAGTAAATTCCTCATTCCTCCCCATTTGCAGTATTCCAGCCCTCAACAGAGAGGATATGCTCCCCCACAGTGGGGAGGACAATCTACTTTATTGACCACTGATTCAAATGCTAAACTCATCCCAAAACATCTTCACAGACACACCCAGAAATGCTTAATCTGAGCACCTTGTGTGCAGTCAGGTTGACATAAAATTTTCCATCACAGTGATTAAGTGATTCATTGTGATCCTTCTTCATTAGCCTGTTCTTCATCTGAAAAGCCAGCGACTTCATAGAGTATTTCACTAACAAAATGGACAGTAAAATATTTTAGGTGAAAAAGAATTATCTTACTCCAAGTCTGCCTAACTTGTATCTAAATGATGCATATGTCTACATTCATATTGGCATATCCACATTTTATTTGTTTTAATTACCAATTTGCAGTAGTCACTTGATGAGTTATACTGGGAAAATTTATATAAGAGTTGGAAAAATAAAAGGCCCTGCTTGGAATACAACGATTGAATTTAGAATCAGAATACATTTGAATGTTTCATAACGATACCATAAAGTCTATTAGAGTATCGAAATGAACATAGAAAGGTCATGGTATGAAAGTACTAGAGGGCTTTTTTGAAGACACTATGTATGATGGTAGACTTATATCCAAAAGCTAAAAGAAAAAAGAAAAAAGAAAAGGAAGGAAAGAAAGAGAAAGGTCAATCATGATTTCTGGTTTTTACAAACCAGAATTTATTATATTTCAACTACGTTTTACTTGTTTTTCTTCTTTTCCATTTCTATGTCCTCATCCTTCCTTTATTCTGCATAACACCCTTTCTCCTCTTTCCGCCTCCTCTTTTGTCCTCCATCTCCTCTTCTCTTGTTTTACTTTAAATTGCAACTTATTTACTCTTTCTCATTGATGCCATTTTAATCATGTTTAATTACATTTACATCTTAACTTTCTGAGGGTAAAATGATACATACATTCCATTTGCTGAAATACATAATTTAAGTTTATGAAGAAACAATGATAATAATGGAAGCTGAATGTCTTAGTGGAACAAAACGTGAACTTTGAAGTTATATGTTTTGCAGGTCATTATTAGCTTGTTTATCTAATCTTTCAAACCTCAATGGATAAAGAAGATTATTTGCATGGTGATGGAGGACTGACGATAAGAAACATAGAGCATCCGTAACATGTACCTGTGCTTAGTAGATAGCTCTTGATAGCTCTTATGCTAAAATTAACCTTACCCTAAATAATATATATATATATATATATATATATATATACACACATATATATACACACACTATATATATACACACACAATATCATATATGATATATAATATATGTTATATATTAATATATGATATAATATATAATATTATGTATATATAGTACCAAAAAATTCCAAAAGTATTACTAAACCAAAAAAGCAAAAAAAAGGATTTTAAAATGCGACTAAGCAATGAGCTAGTTTATGAAGCATGTTATTGTAGAGAGCTGTAAATTTTTAAGAGAAAAAATTATTTTCAGCTTTCAGTTTCTTCACTATATACTCAATTAAATAGTCTCACCAAGGTATAAACTTCTGGTTAATTTTAACTTGATTCTAAACTATTCAAAAGCTTTAATCTAATTCAGGCCAACGATGCGGACCATGTACTGCAAAAGAACACCAAAGGCTTTCCGAGTATATATTGCATACTTTTGGGACATTTGAGATATTACTTAGCAGAGGTGAATATCATCCTTTGGTGCATTTACCTACTCAAATAAAAACAAAATAAGCTGACAGGAAGTATATGCTATAACATTTCAGTGACTTCTAAAATTAATATGCTCTTGAAAAACAGGAAATAGATTTTCTAAATGAGAAAAACTATATTAAAATCACACACCTTCTCCAAGTATTAAAAAATTCACAGAGATTGATAAACATCTTGCAAAATGCTCCATGCTTCACATATTTGTACTTAGGCTGCACATCAGGTGGGTTCACAAGGTGTGAATAAAACATTTATGATGGGATTCCAAGCTACCTTGGCACTTAATAATTAATCTGGTGTTGACAAAACAGGTGTCAGAAAAACAAAAAGACAAAAAATACCTTTTATTCACATCCTAGTCCCTTTAAATATTTTAGACAGAACTTCCTTTGTGGCAAATTTATCAATCCTATGGTTCCCTTTAAAACAGCAGGTGTTCCTTATAGTATCTATAAGTCTTAAATAATTAGGACTCTTTCCAAATTTTCTACAACAGGCATAATTTTCAAGAACACATCAGCCATAATAATAATAAAAAAAAAGTCTTGAAACAACTGTCCATGAGAAATAAATCATGTGATTTATGAGTGAAATAATCTGAATACAGAATCCTCTTCTCGTGGTGTGTGTTTGTGTGTGTGTGTATGGATGTGTGTGTGTGTGTGTGTGTGTGTAGAGGAGTCACCATTTTGCATTTTCATTCACTTTTGAAAATAATGGGCATAGGGTAATTTTTAGGAGCCCTTTACTCATTTACTTATGCTAATTTATTCACGATGGTATGGGGAGGTCTTAACGTAAACTTTGAATAATATAAAGTCACTACTCTTCATACAGTTTAAAATAACCACTCTTTAAAAGCAATTTTACATAAAGTTATTATGTAAACTCCTGACAGTTTCTATGACAAGTAGCACATACCTCTTGATTATTATATCACTCACTGCTTACTATTATCCTTCCATCATTATTATATTGTTACAGCCGTTGCTTGTGGGCTTGTATTCTCCCACAAATGTGTGGTACCAAGCAGGAAAAAAAAAAAAAAAAAAAAAAAAAAAACTAAATAAAACAAAACAAAAACAACTGTTTCCCAAATTATTGTTTAAAAATCAAGTAATATATTTATCAAATGTCAAATATTTGAAAGAAATAAAGCAGTAATATATTTACTTCTTCATTCATTCAAACATATTTATTAAATAGCTGCTATAGAACAAATATAGGTATACATGAACTTTGTACTTACAGAAAAAGAGCTTGGTGTAGCCAAGATGTATTAGATAATGAAATAATTACAAACTAATTTATGTACGATGGTAGTGCCTGGAGGAGTCTCCCATCTAGTTCTAAGAATTCCTTCAAAAAATAGCATTGAGTTGGGAACATAAAAATAGAACAAGAAATACAGAGAAAAATGGGGAGAGATGAAGTTATTCCAAGTGCATGCAAGTTCTATGAGGCCAAAGGGAAACTGGAATGGAAAGTCATTGTCTAAAGCACAGGTACCGAAGAGGTACATGTGCATACAGGGGTAAGAAAATGAAAAGTATCCACATTATATAGAACATAAGCCATGTAGAGTACATTATGCGGTCCTTTATGCCAAAATAAAAGAGAATACAATGCAGGGTTTCAAGTTAGGAAATCATATAATTATTTTCGCTTTTTAATAATTCTTTTCGCTCCACTGATTAGCGTGTTTTATAGAAGGGTCAAAGTTAATGCAGAGGGAGCAACTGGTAGGCTATAACAGAGGCCCATGCAGGAGAAAAGTAAGAGACTGGTTATATTTAGGAAAACAAAATAAGCAGTTTGATTGTTGGTTAGATGTAATTAATAAGAGCCAGGACATGTCAACATTGACTCATAGGAATATGGATACAGCGATTTCATGGATGGTAGTACTTCATATAGAAAAATAACTCAAGAATTAAAGAATAACAACTGCAAAATCAGCAAAATGAGTTTGAGGCTTTAATTGAGAAATGAGGCTATGCTAAAAACATTTAACCTAATGGTTTAGAGTAGGCCTTCCTTATCCACATGATTGCCAGTGGATGCCTAATACTGTGACGCGGTACCGAACTCTGTACATACTACACTTTTTCCTATCCATACGTTCCTATGATAAAGTTTAATTTATAAATTACGCTCCGTGGGAGATTGACAACAATAACTAATAATAAAATAGAACAATTATAATCATATAATTACAGTTATCCACTGTATGTGACACTGAATGTGGTGTCTCTCAAATATCTTATTTATACTGTGCTCACTCTTCTTCACTATTTCACACACAGATGAGTCATCCTTACTCCTGATCTTAGCAACCTCAGTATACAACATTTTTCTTTCCTTATAAGTCAAGAACTTTCACCTTTTCACTTAAAGGAAGTACTTTACTTCCTTTGGCATACCCAAAGCTTCTCCGTGGCATACCCAAATTGCAAGCATCACTACTAGGCCTGTGTGGCCATTACTAAGTTAAATAAGGGTATTGAACAGAAGCACTATGATACTGTAACATTTGATCTGAAAATCAAGATGACTATTAAGTTGCCAAAAGGTGGGTATTGTGTATATCATGGATACACTGGACAAAGGGATAACTGATAGCCTGTGTGTGATGGAACAGATGGTGCAAGATTTCATCATGCTACTAAAAATGGCACACAATTTAAAATTTATGAGCTGTTTATTTCTGGAATTGACCATTTAATATTTTCAGACTATGGTTGATCATGGGTAACTGAAACTGCAGAAATTAAAACTGTGGATAAGCGGGGGACTACTGCACTTATCTATTTGGAAAAGTCTCCTTTTCAACAAATTTAATATGTAGCCTATACAAATGGAAATATAAATTGTCAAGGAAACATTCTTGAAGAATGCTCCTTACGTAATTGTCCAACTCTGAGGGCCAGAGCCTGCGAAGTAATTATAAGTCAATATACACTTAACAACATATCAAGAGATTCCATTAAGTGGGATGGTATAAAAATTATGAATGCTTAAGATATGTCACAAGCAAATAATAGTAATAACAAAGAGAAAGGTAATATTTCAGACAAAGTAAAAAACATAATTGGAAAATACTATGAAACATTTACACAATAAAATTTTTACCTTAGAAAAACTGAAAACTAATAATGTATAGAATACTGAATGTGCCCAGCCAAAATAGAAATCTGTAATACACTTTACAGAAATTCAAGGTTAAACTATCATCCTCCACCTGACAAAAGAAAAATAAAACAAAACACTAAGTCTTTATATTTTAGTCTCACAAATAAGCAAATAAATAAGCAACACATATTCCAATATTGTATACACTTCCACATGGATTTAAAACAGAACATTTCATTGAAACTAACATTATATTGATATTGAACCACCCCCCACACACACACACGCAAAGAAGGGATCTATGGAATAGGAATATTATGGGTCAATCTCCCTCATGAAAATACCTAGAAAAATCTTAATTTAAACAGGAGAAAAAGTAAAACTACAACTTCTCTCTATCTCTCTCTGTCTCTTTCTCTTTCTCTCTCGCTCTCTCATACACACACACACACACACACACACACACACACACACACACACACACAGGAGATCAATCATGTATACATACATTGCCACTGAAAATATTTAAGGTAGAACTCCTGAAAGAAAAGAAGGGTCAACTACAGAAGATGGCTTGTATCACAAAGACTTAATTATACGTTCTAGTAAGCTAACTGGCTGAAACCTTATATGTAGGGCAAAATCTACCCTGAAGCAGACCAAAACAGTTATCAAGTAAGTCAGTTGTAGTTATTTATGGATTTTCTAAGAAACCTTGTGATTTCAGTTCTTTCTGAACCTGTTGTGTTTCTATCTGGGGAAAATATGCCTTTGTACATCTTTTGGCATCTTCAGCTTTGCTAAACCACGGCTGCCTATCTCTCTTATTTTAATCCGCCAGGTGCATCTCACTCCCAGGGGAGTAATGCTATCTATAAGCTTTAAGTATTTTATTCATGCAGGGATATCAGTTGAATGTCATCTTATAATCATAACTATGTTAAGGTTTGTAAGTACCTGCATTTCAGATAGTGGAAGAAGGGAGCAAAAAGGAGAAAGATCACCAATGTCACAATAAGTAATTGGCAAACACTTTCTATTCAGTTTCCATTTCTACTAGGCCTAATCAAGAAAATGATCCGATGTATAATAACACAGTGGATTTTTTTCTCTCGATTGATCTTTCCATTTTTATTGATGTATTGAAGTAGAAACTATTAAACATGCTGTACCTTAGCTAGCCAATACACATTCAAGGGCAATGTAATTATCTAAATGTACTTTATTCAATACCTTGATGCTGCTGTCTGAGTATCTAAAACTTGAGTTGTTTTATTTACTCCTCAGGACATAGCCAGGGATAAACTACAGGTCAACAAATTAGTTGGGGTGGAAATCATTCTGTAAGTCCTGAAATCCAGTGTCTTTGATCACATCTGGTACCTTATCACATAAGACTTCAAAAAATATAAGCAAGTGTAGAATTTGTTTTGGATACTTGAAAAGGCTGGGTAATCATGACAAAAGTAAATATATCGTAACAATTCCATTCTGAGTTTTAATTGGTTTTGTCCCGGAAGCAAATAATGACTCTAAGTTAAGACAAATCATGAAGTGGTACTGTATTTATATGGCCTTGTGAGGAAATACTTCACCCATATCTTTTTGTTGTTGTTTCTGATAATCACCGACTTCCTCTGAAGTTCTAGAATATGTGAGAAATATTAGAATATCCTTTGTGGTCTTATATAAACTTCAGGAATGTAAAAGGTTTAGGAATAATCCACATTAGGAGTTTCCGAGTCAGACAAAAAATACAATAGTCACAATATATAACGAAGGAAAATTAGAAATATTAGATGCTTCAGGAAAGAAAAAAAAAGGTGCAAAAAAGACTAGTGAAGACATTTTAACAGTCAAATGTTATGTGCAAATATAAGAAAAGAAAGCAATAAGGTTTAAGAGAAAAAAGAAAAGACAAATAATGAAATATGTATCTTTTGCCCCAATTATGCATATAGTTCCAAGATTTGGTGAGGAATCTGTTTATACCTGATGTCATATCGTTGATCCGTGAACTACAGAGGCAGCTATATTTTAATGTTATTTATTTATTTTGCATTGTCTATATGTATGTATCTATGTATGTATATAAGTATGTATGCATTTTAATTTATTTATTGCTTCTGGGGTACTCAAGTTAGCCTCAGGGTTACATTACCAGTATGCCTGGAAATCTAAATAATCGCTTTTTATTTCCTTTTAATACCGATCAGTATAAATCCATTAGTGCATATCCTGTGGCTTAAAAATAGTGTTGTCTCAAAATAACTGTTTCAGGCCCTTTCTGATTAAATACAAAGGCTAATCTTTGTTGATGTCTTTTCCAGTATATGGCACAATCCTGGTATGCATTATTAACTGATATACCCAGTAGTATTTTTTTGGAAATAAAGCTTTCTTTGGTTGAGTATATGACTGTGTTTATTATGTTACTTTTCTAAAACAGTATTCAACCAGATGAGAACATAATGAGTACATCTCTTAGCTGAGGATGCCACCAAGGCTGTGGGTTCTCCTGAAGCTATTTTATATAGCGAGAAATTATGGAGATTTTATGGTGTAGATTTCATTATCATTAGGACTTTGAACCAAAGGAGAGAAAAGTCATATGGGAGTTTTGGAAAGAGGTAATTGTAAAATATTATTAGCTCAATACATTTTTCTAAACTTGGAGAATAATATGGAAAACATTTCTTATTAATCAAAGATCCTTGTTCAGTTACTGTATTGTATATCTCATGGATATGGTGAGTTTCTCTAACACAACAGAGGATTGAAGCCATCTTCAAATTGAGAAAGAAAATAGTAAGACTTCTGTTGCAAGAGAAAACACAAAGTAGCTTTTGACAAGGAAAACTTCAAATAACCATAAAATTTAGAAACAAGTATCTTTGTTAAAAGATATGTAAGATTCGTAAAATTAAACAACTCAGTGAAATCTTCCCACGGTTCCTTCACTTGGGAGTTTCACAATAGTTCCTAACTTTATTTTTTTCAGAAATAGTATAATTAGATACAAGGCAGTATTCAATCACCCATTTAACCATTCCAGTAACATTTTCCTGCCAATACATTTCTCAATTTGGAAAAACTCCCCTTGTCATGAAGGGAGTTTTTATGTAATATGAACACCTAATGGACTAGAGATTGACTTAGACGCCACCAAGCAGTTGTATTGGCGATGCCAGCATTTGTTATTCTATATAAGAAACATTTGAAATATATTCCTGTTTGTAGATTTAGATGGGTGTATTTACAAAATTCCTTCTGGATTTGTGACATTGGAGTCAATACATATGTCATTAATATGCATAGGGATAAAATCCCTTCTTAGTAGAAAACTGTAAAGCAATTGTTTTTAGCTTCTAAAATGTTAAATTTATGTGGGCTCTGATGTTAATAATTGAAATTTTCTGGGTATTGAATTACCTCAATAAGGCATTATTTTATTTTACTTTACTTTTCTTTAAATAATGATTGTCTTTTCTGTTTTGGTTAGTTTTGAAGAAGTTAGAGACAGTCTTTGTTCATAGCAAATTCAAAATAAGTTTAATAGATTGATACTGTATCAGCCTTTCTTTACATACATCCAGAAGAAAAAAAAAAAACCTTGATCATTTTTAAGATATGTCATCAAAAATTGATGTTATCAAAAGGTAATACGTAACAAATAATATATCACATTTATTTAAGGAATAGCAATCAATGATATGGTAGGCTTAAAGTTTGTACAGCTAATTAAACAGAAAACCGACCTTTACGAGAAAGTTAAAGTTGCCAGATTTATATTGGAGAAGCACTTATAGTTATGTGCGAAGAAGGCATTTAATACATGTAATGGTCATATGTCATTTGCCCAAGGAGTACTGAGGCCTTTCGTAGAGATATAAAGCTTGAACCAAAGAGACTCTGCATGACATGTGAGACTGACAGTCTACCGCGAAGGCTTCAATTAATTTATCTGTCACCTTTACCACATGCACAAAAGGCGAATGATCCCAGCTATCAGATTAAAAGAAATTCTATGGCAAGCAACAAATTATCATGAGTTCCCACTTATTGAATAAATGCTTTGAAAAGGTATTTATATAAAAACAGTAGAAACAAATGTTAGCATAATTAAGAATACCCCAAGAAGGTGTTGTATTGTCTAGTTAAGAAAGGAAGAGGGCTATTTGGAATCTGGAGACCATGGAGAAGGCTCCTAATCATATATTTCAGGGAGTTTACAGAGTGGTTGATCTAATTAATATTGAAAAGTTACCAAATATAATTATTTTTAGGATCTTTCCTTGAATAAGAGGAAGAAAACTTGATGCTATAAATGGACATCTGAGGATCACCAATATTGCTAAAGATGTCTTAACAGATATATTATTCTGAAGAGAAACATTAAAAAGAATTGCCACAGTTAATCTATCCTTACATAAAATATATATATATATATATATATATATATATATATATATATATATATATATATATATATATATATGAATTTAAGGACCTTCATACACTGCTGATGGGAATATAAATTGGCATGGCCACTATGGAAAACAGTACAGAGGTTCCTCAAAAAATTAAGAATAGAATTACCATATGACCCAGAAATCCCTCTTCTGGATATAAACCCCAAAATCTGAAAACATTTATCCATAAAAACATATCTATCCCTATGTTCATTGTAGCATTATTCATGGTGTATAAGTCATGGAAACAACCGAAGTGTCCTTCAGTAGATAAATGGATAAAGAAGATGTGGCACATATATACAATGGAATAACACCTGGCCATAAGAAAAGATGAAATACTGCCATTTGCAGCAACATAGATGGATCTTGAGATTATCATGCTAAGCGAAATAAGTCAGACAGAAAAAGTCAAGAACCATATGATTTCACTCATATGTGGAATATAAAACTGAAAGCAACAAAAAACAAGCTAAATGCATAAACAAAAAAAACATAGACACAGACAACAGTAATTGCCAGAGGGTATGGGGGAAGAGTTTGACAGAAGAGGGTAAAGGGGGTCTAATATATGGTAATGGAAGGAGCAATGACTCTGGGTGGTGAACACACAATGTAATATATAGATGATATATTATAGAAATGTACACTTGAAACCTATATAATTTTATTACCTAATGTCACCCCAATAAATTTCATAAAGATTAAAGAATGAAAAAATAAAAACAAAGTTACTAAAAGGTGTTTAAAGATAATATGTATATAAGTAAAATCATTACTAGCTTTATAGTTTTTATTGTAAAATACACTAAACTTTTCAGCGTGTTATATAAGAACATTCACTTACATCATGAATTTACTACTTCTAGAAAAATATATGCTGATGTGTTTGTCTCCATATACCAATTATTGTAAATCTTTTCAAATTTTGTTTAAATTAGAGAGGCTTAAAAAAAAAATTAGAGAGGCATTTCAAGCCTCTTCTACTTTTTGTTTGCCTGTCTTTGAAATTTTTTTTTATTATTTATGCTTCTTATCTGGTAACTTAGCAACCAAGGCCATTTAGTCTATATATATCCTCATATATTTTGTGATATATATATATATATATATATTATATATATATATATAATCATATATAATATAGGATATTACATATATTCACACATATATGTATATGAAGATATATTTTTTCTTTGATGTAGAGCTTCATCAATGGCTTGAAAACTTCTTAAAGTGCCAGTACTTTTAAAACAAGCAGTTAATATTTTTGTCTCTGAAAATACTACGATTTCATGTAAACATGTGAATATGCTTTATTTTCCATTTCAGAATTGAAATTATTTCAAAGTTAAGACACTTGGTTATCTGGAGATAAAGAAATGTATACTTATTATCTTGTTTGGAAAATATTTTATACTTACAAAGCAGAAGAAATTTATAAAACACCTAAGCAATTAATTCCTATGTAAGATTTTAGAGCTATCACATTATATGCTGTTTTCTGTACTACTCATCTAATCTTACTGCGGTTCCAGTCAATGGCTAAAGTTTAAAGTTTGCTAACACTATGTCTCCGTCAAACAGAAATTTCCCTCTCTTATCGACTATACCAATTTGAACGTATTTATGTAAGATCTCTCCCACTTTTTCCCCCTAAGAGAAAGAAATAAAAAAAGAAAAAGAAAAGAGGTATTTGTTACTCTTCCAATTTTTTTGAGATGTCAAGAGGCTCCAGTCTGCAATCAGTCTACAGTGAGATATTACTTCATATGCACTAGCTATAATCAAAATGACAGAAAATAACAAAAATTGGCAAGGAAGTAAAGAAATTGAAATCCTCCTACATTGCTAAATGGCATGTAAAACAGTGTGGAAACTTTGAAAAACAGTCGTGCAGTTCCTCAAACGATTAAACACAGAGTTATCTTAAGATCCAATAATTCCACTGTTTTAGGTATATACCCAGAAGTGCTAAAAATTTATGTGCATGAAAACTTGTACATTAATGTTCATAACAGCCTTATTTATAATAGCCAGTAGAAAAGCTCAAATTTTTATTAACCGATGAATAAATGAAATGTATTATATTGATACAATAAAACATTTGTCAATGAAAAGGAATACGACAACATGGATGGACAAAAACATTATGCGAATTGAAAGAAGCCATTCACAAAGGTCCATATATTTTATAATTCCATTAAGTGAAATGTCCAGATTGGCAGATTTATAGATACAGAAAGTAGATTAAGTGATTGTTTCTAACTGGAAGGATAGGGGAATTGGAGGGTAAGAACTAAAGGATATGGTTTTATTTTTTTGGGGGGGGGGTATAATTAGTATGTTCTAAAATCAATCATGGTGATATATTATGGTGAAAATTCTGAGAATACACTAGAAGCCATTAAATTTTATATTATAAATGGATTAATTGTATGGTATGTTGATTATACCTCAAAAACAAAACAAAACAAGAAAGAAAAAAAAAAAAAAACTTGAATCAAGCCAAAGCCATAATACCTATTTCACCTGTGTTCTCATTCCAACAGACATTTAATCTTACTTGCATATTTGTTACACAGTAAAGGTTTTGTTTTTAAGTTTTACAAAGTAATTTTGATTTTTAGAAAATTCTACAAATTTCCCTCCTTTTTGACATAAAATCCATTTGAATTATATAACCTTTATAATATGTACATCTGATAAATTCTCATGATTGATTAATTTCCAAAAGTATTAAAAGAACTATACACAGTAATGAAAGGACCATGATTACAAATGTGACATTAGAAAAGCTAATTTGTTTTCCTTTTGAACAGAGAAAGTTTTTTCCCCTCCACTTACATATATATATATATATATATATATATATATATAGAGAGAGAGAGAGAGAGAGAGAGAGAGAGAGAGAGAAAACCAACAAAAATAAATATCAGTAGAAAAGTGGAGTATTATATAAATAGTTAAAATAATATCTTCGAAACTGATATGAACAAATTTTCAACCTCAGAGTTGGCAATGGCTAACAGTCTAACTAAACTATTGTCTCGTCACCCAGTTGCCTGGCAATTGGTAACTCAATTTTTAGGAATTCTGAAGACAAAAAGACAACCAAGAGTGACAAACATATAAAACCACATACTGAGTTGATTGACCCATTAGAGAGAATAAGTTCCCTATCCTATTTACCCTGACAGATCAGATGGTCAGATTATCAAAACTAGCTATCTTTGCTGCCACCAATGGGACAACGAATGCTAGATGAATAAAAAGTAGACATGGACATTTTCAGCACCAGATTCAGCACATGAAAGCCCAAATTCTTTATTGCCACAGAAACTCAACAAGGGAAGACATCTTGTGGCATTGGTATGGATGAAGTGTACACTAAAGCTGACTATTTCTGGGACTCTAATGATGAAACTCATGAGGGCAGATGTCTGCAAAACCTCCAGAAACAACTAGCACAGATATATTAAGGTAGCCAAGAATGCAGCTGAGATTCACTTGGGTATGAATGAAATGGATCACTTCTGGTTTGACTATCACCTAACAGAAACAGACAACACAAGGTTTATACAAGAGAACAAAAATATTTACTGTATGCCAGTGAGTTTCTGTTCATAGTCATTATGGGTATTTATGGTTTTCTAAGAAAACTTGTAATTTGAATTACGAGGGTATTCTGGAGGTGGGATCTCTAAAAAATGGCTACTAATGCCCTTCTTTTGGCATCTGCATATTACTAGGAAAACCAGGACTGTGCCATTTCTTTGGTTATTAGTACTTGCATTCATTCTGACTACTCAGCACCTATAAATATAATCTGCTTTAGCCTCACCCCCAAACCACCAACAAGTATGTGATTCAAACTTTCTTATTCTCATAGATATTCAAAGAAATTGCTTAAGCTCATATAGAAGAGTAATTTTAAGAACAGGGGTTAAGCACTGGGTATTTTGCTTTTCTTAAGATTTTTTCTACTAAACTAATGTTTATTCTGATCTCTTGATTTTCTATCATCAACTGCCTCCTACTCACTTACATCAAATGCTTTATTAGATAAGTCATATCAATAATGATATCTAATGTTTTATCCAAATATTATAAACTTCTTAAATTTTCCTTAGGAAAGGATAACATATCTAGCACAGAAAATGTTCTTACACATTTAACTGTGAAAAATATAGTTTAATTTTACTTAATCATTTCTGGAAATAATTGTATTGTTTTCCATCTATTCGGAAATTAAGAGAGTGGTATGTGACTTTTATGAAAGTCGGGGGTCTCTATTGCATTCACAGTTGCAAAGACATACGCAGCATCACATCCATTAATCCAGCATTATTCACCATTAATTCTTCATGTGATTTATGAACTGATCACTAAGCTTTTACATTCTTACACACTTAAAGCTATTTCTTGCTGAGTTGAGTTTTACTTTAAAATATAAGTACAGCAATCATTTTTGAAATGCTATGTATTGAGCTTAGTATTTGACATGCAAATCTGAATAAGCATCACTTGCTTGCTCATCATAGTCTTGTGGACAGTATGCATTGTGTGTGTGTGTGTGAGATGGGGGATGGGTATAGATGGTAACTAAATAAATAATTTCAATAAATAAAGTGTAATTATAGGCCTCATAAGTGCAAATGCTCTCATGCATTCCCACTTGCACACAAATAACTGAGAGTGATCAGAGGAGTCTTCCTGAGTTGGTACTGCAGATAGAGAGTTGGCATGACTCAAAAAAAAAAAAAAGAAAAGAAAAGAAAAAGAAAAATTTACAATTATTTTTTGGTTTCTAAGAATGTGTCTTCACTGATAGTTACTTAGCTATGGACATAAAACAATATAATCTGTTCACATTTACTTTAACAATGTTACTTGAGAGAACCCTTCTTTTTAAAATCATTTTAATTGAGATGAATCACCAAATATCAATATGTTTATAAACATTACATATTTATTTTTAGTTATAGTATGTAAAAATTCCAGAAAAATGTTTATTTCTGAGTTAACATGAGTAATTGAAACATCATTTACTCTAAATGATGTATAGTAGTGAGGTTGTACAGAATTACAGAAAGTAAATAAATTATGTTTTTAGATTTAGATTTACAAACTGAAGGTGTCAAAAAAAGCAATTGATGTTACTATTTTTCTCTCATGTTAAAGTAAAGCCAACAATTCAGAAAGTATAATCTACTAAAATGCAAGATCATTTTAATAAATCTAAGAAATCTTGTATCTGCTAAAGGACTGTAATAACGAATGAAGCCAGAGGACTGGTTGCAATGAGGGTGACAATCCTGCCGAGTAACAGTTGTCAAAGTTAATTTCTTTTACATTCTCTAAGATATAGTCTCTGAGATACATTATTGTAATACTATATAGTTAAAACTGCACACTCTGGAAATGACTAAATTACAAAAAACTGGCTTCGATACTATGGATAGATTTGAAGATTTTTTTTTTTTTTAATGTGTCGGGGAGACTGGAAAATCCTCAAGCTAACGATGTCATGTACTTTTAGAAAAATATTACCTTGACTTGTAAAATGAGCACATTCACATTCTATATTCAATCACAGGCTTCTCCATATATGGGTTCTTCTATGAATCAGTAAAATAGTTTCCTTATTCCTCATTATTTGCTATCCAAAATAACAACAACACTGTTTCTGAAATGAATATCTCTCTCTAGGCTGGTTAATATAAAGTAGAAGGTAGGATTGTTTGATATTTCTGCATTTTATTGTAGTTTAAAATTCTCACGAAGATTTTAAAATTTTGTATAGGACTGAAGTGTTAGTGTTTCTTTTTAAACAACAGAAACATACAACTATAATTTACATAAGAAAATATGGTTTACAAAATTCCCTCTGTAGAAGTAGAGTTCTAAAAACTACACATATACATCTTAATGCGATTTTACTTTTCTTTATTTTGCTTGGAAATGGGATTGCATAACACTACTCCCCTGATCAATTTTTATCATTCCACAATCCCATCGCATGCAATTCTGAGGATTATTTTAAAGTAAAGAGCTACTTTATTGTCATTTCTTCATTTCAATGTATATAACCATTTATGAATACACACCAAGAAAATCACTAAGGAATCCAATAAAACATCAACTATTTGACATTTTAAATAATTTTCCAAGACAATTATTACATATTTTCTAAATCAGTGAATGAATCAGAATTAAAAATCAGTATTCTTTCCTGAACAATTAGTAGATATGCATTAAAATATAAATAAAAAATAAATGAATAAATTAATAAGCATAAATTCATAAGTAGAGAGCTGAATATTTTTTTAACTTAAAATATTCACAAATTGTTGGTGTGTGTTTGGAGCAGGTGGTAGGGCGGCTGTGCTTCAAAAGTGAAGTAAATCTTCAAGACCAAAGATTTTCACAGAATACAAAAGAATTCTGAAACGACAAGTATTTTTCCAAGTCAACTTATCCTAAGTCCAGAATTGTACGGGACAACCTCAAGAGTAGTCATTTATAATCTATCAGTGAGTAATATGGTGAAAGTGAAAAGAGTGTAGACTTGAGTTGGCCTGATAGGGTTTTTATTCCTGATAGGAAAGATTTTAGCTATGTGAATTTATGCAAAGGTGAAAAATACATAAAGGAATTAGAATTCTTAAGTTTTAGTACTACTAAAGTTTTATTAATAGTACATTTTAATTAAATATCTGAAAATATTTCAGGTTTTCACCATTTCCGCAGTGTTAAATAACGTTAGGACATTCTAGCAACCATGAACATTTTCATAAAGCACATATTTATACGTTTAAAAATATTTTAATTTGAATAGATTTAAAAATACAATGATTTTTAATGTACATGCTACTAAAAGACACTGCAAAATTATAATCATCTTGAATTTGATGTCTCAAATATCCTATGATCAGGGTTTCATATTTCTCAAGGGAAAATGTTATAAAACTAAATAATATTTTATTAAATGGGTTAGAAAGTAAATTATTGCACATATTATTATATCAAATAAAAATAAAATTGTATTTTTGACATTTGTAATTTTAGTCAATGATTTTCTGAAATAAAACAATACATCACTTTAATCCTTGAAGTTGCTATGCACGAAGCAATTAAAAGGATGATGTGTGCATTAGTCAATATTTAAACAGAGGGTAGATGACAAAGAATATTTGAAAGCATATGTTAATACATGAAGATTATTTTCTAAATTAATATCTCATTTAATGTATTATTTCCCTCATATTAAAACCTTATTTTTTCCCTAAGCAAAGAATGTAGAGAGATTAGAATTGGTAGGTCCTTGTTTCACTAAAGCATCTTTCCAGTTAAATTTATAAATCTAAGTCAATATATATACATTGTATATGTATAAATATATGTATATTATATATATTATGTATATATTATGTATATATATATTATGTATAAATATATGTATACTTATATATACATATAAATCTAAGTCAATTGATATATATATACACATATAAATCTAAGTCAATTGAAATATATATATCAATTTTTTGCATAAACTTTATTGTGTATATATATATGATCCATCTATCTTTTTCCTATTTACATATCCATGTTAACATCTATAAGAATACTAACATATGCAAAAAAGTTTATAGACTTCTGAATTAATTCTTGTAGCATCTTAAAATAATAAACATAATTATGCCCATTTCATCCATGGAGAAAGGGTCTGAATATTTAAAATTGTGGAGAAGGAAGTAATTTTCCTCTATATTTCTGGGTTCATTCCAATGGTCTAATAATCATATCTACATGAGAAAGACTATCAAGAGAAAATAACCAAATTTAATTACATATGTATGTACAGGAACCCAACATCTATCAGAGACTCACATACATGACAGATTCAGAGATAGATAATTATAATGTGGTGTATATGACTTTCTCAGCTAAGAATGAAGTTAGGCAACTTGGAGCTTCCTAGGGAAGAACAACAATAAGAGCAGATGTTCAGTAATTAGAATGCCCTGCCCTATATATAGGTTATAAAAAAGTTATTTCTGATAACTCTTATTATGGGCGAGCCCTCTAATATAAATTCTTTAAGGAAGAGATAAAAGTTTCTCTTGAAACCACAGGCTCTTAATTTTCTTCAGCTCAAAATAATCCACATGCAAAAGTAGTATATCTTGGGGAGACCTGTTTTGAACCCCTTTTCAGTGCTCAGATTTCACAAAGGCTTTTAGGGCAGATTTGCAATTCAAACTCAGATTTTAAAATTTCAAAGTCCTAATTCCTTAATCTATGGTGATAAAAGTGAACTGGCATTTTATGATTCTCAGCCATAGAGGTGGGAGGTCTACGGGTAAAGCTGGGCCCCTTGTTAACTCTCTAGTCCTGATTTCCAGTTAAACTTTGTGGTAACTTCCAGGGGAGGGATGTTAATAAATAGATTGGTCGTCTTGAAATCGGGGCTTTTTCTACGTGGGTGGTCAGCTGGAGCGCTGGGTGGAAGTGTGCATTCTGCACACTACTGGGGTGACCTTGTTCCTTTTTCTATTCCTGAATAAACTGCTCTTTTGGTGGATTTTCTAGAGAGTTATTCTGGCCAGTCCACAATGGATACCACAAAATTAAACAATATATTGACATTCAACAAAAAATAAATACATTTAATCAGTTTTACACATTTTTTTAGGTGCCCAGTTCAGCCAGTTTTTCAAAATGCATCAATAAAATGGAATGTGAATAGCTTATATATTTAAAGTATCCATGAGAATGTCCATGACAGGAAAATACTATGAGTACCTGCTGGGCTCAGGAGGACAGACAGCTCACGGCAGTGCATGCCAACTAAGACCACTTCTCTGCCTCTATTTTCCTTTGTCAAATAATATCTGCCGACCAAATTGGAATATTATAACATAAGCATTTTGGAATCTCTATTTCCTCTTAATAATAGCATACACAATCATTTATAGAATAATCATATTCACATTAATTTTAATACTCCGTAATATCATATGAGACAAATTTACCATTGTAGATTTAACCAACGTCATGCGTCAGTTTTCCCAAGAAAGAGATTTGCACAAAGAAGATATATTCTTTCTAGAAAGCTCTTTGCTCATGTCATTTCTACCTTCTATCAGTTTTACCAAAAATGTTATCATTGCATAACATGGGTCAATATTTTCTTATCATGAAATACGAGTATTGTTACTCTTTCTCTGGAAATGTATATTTTATTTAACATTTTCCATCTTTCTACAACAATTTCCTCTTAATCTGCTTCCCTTTCCTCCCCAACCCCCAGAACCACTAATGTTTGCTTCTACAACATCCAATCCCTCGTAGCAACATCTATCATCACACTGTCTGAGGCAAACAATTACATATCAACACAAAAACACCCATTTAGCTTACAAGTATTCTGGTTAACAATTTTGACAAAACTCCATGGGGCATATTTTTATCATCTCAACTGGCTGATTAATGTTTGCTGAAGCTGACTATTGACTGGTTTAGGTTGAGTTTTAGGTGGAAGGACTTTAGCTACTTGGTTTGTCTCCACATATCCCTCATCCTCCAGCAGCCTGGCGTACACATGGTCCCTTGGCAATTTCAGATGTATATCAATTCAAATAGAAAAAAATGGAAAGGTCTTTTTGAGCTTTTGCCCCATCTTTTAAGAACAGAATGGCCAGAAGAATTCTGAGTTTCTAAGAAAACCATGAACTTTCATAACTCATTTCCTTTACTACTTGCTTTCCAACTTCCTCCAATGCTCTATTAAAACTTGTTTTTGAAACCTCTGAATCATTATTCAGACTCAAGTCAAACAGTACTTCCTTACTAAAACTTTCCTGATTTATCAAGAAAGAATAAGCTTATCATCTGTGATACTATGACAATCAAAGATACCTTTGTGCTTACTATGTTGTTTGAATTTCTCTTTGCAACTATCCTCTCTAGCAGTGCCCCCTACCCCCAATTTCCATACCAGTGTTGTAAAGTACAATTTCCTTTAATTTGGGATCATTATGGTATTTGAGTTTTCATACAGATAATTTAAAAATAGTTTCTGGAAATCTAAGATACTGAACAAACACAGGTAATATGAGTTATAAGAGAAGCTGAGGAGATTTTATTTCATTTTTTACTCAGCAGGAGTCAGTAACTACCAAATAAGAAATGGGAAAACATACTTATAAATTAACTTTTATTTTGCATACCCTCTTTTTTATCATTATGTCAGAAATTAGTGAATTGCATTACTTATAATTACCCAAGGGGATAATAATCCTGCCTATAACTTCTCTGCTGATTATGAATTCTGTATTCTAAAGAATCATTATTCACATATGGTATTTTTGGAAAAATGCAGCAATATGCTAAAGTATTAGTATTACCTCACATCACAGGATAATTTTTTTCTACTAATTTCATCAATAGCTTTACCAGAAGAAAGAGCAGATTCTGAACAAATCCCTTGTGTTTGGTACTTCTCAATCAATTAACTTCTGAATGTGTGGAGAATAAATTTTCAAACAATATCGATGACTTTTAAATATTTTTTCCATTAAACGCATTCTATGCTTATTCGTCTCACACATTTAGGCAGTCCCAGGCATTTACAGAAACAGATGTTCCTGGGAGTATATCAGCATACAGATATCACTGCTATGCTTATTTCATATGTGGAGGCTTAGTTTCTAAGCTAGTACTTAAATCAACATCACAGAATGTTTCTGTGATTTATATAGTCCTTCATTTCAGTAAACTAGAAAAAGGTCCTTAAAAGCAGCCAGCCATATAACAGACCTAGAGGTGCAGAAAAACCAGCGATTGATTTGCCAAAGAACCAGATGCTGTCTTTGGGAAAAAAAATTCTCAGCTTGGCATCAGGAGCTTACAATGTCATCCAAATGATTCCTCCACACTTTGGAAGACAATATTTTCAAACAACCTAAACACACAAAAGCCCATCTGAATAGCACTAAAGCTAAAGCATAATTAGTCTTTGGGGACTAGATTGTGGTGTACAAAGTATACCTTAATAACTGCATTTTTCTTTAGATTTGAAAATAGTAAGTAACTATTTAAATGTGCTTTAAATGAGATTATGCTAGGGATATGTGTTCAGAAGAAACATGTATGTGCTAACATCAATCTTCAAAGTACATAAAATTATTTTCAAAGCCTATTACACTTGGGGAGTGTACCAAAAACAAAATCAGACTAGCAACCTTACTGGTGAATTGCTCCAGACGAAGTCGTGTGTGTGTGTGTGTGAGTGTGTGTGTGTGTGTGTGTGTGTGTGTTTTCTTTTATGTTTATATTGCTTTGGTTTTCTGATCATTATTCAACATGCTGTATAAAGTCTATAAAACTCAGTTTACTATTTTAAAGTAAGAAACTGGAAAATACAAAAGGAATGCACAGCAAAAAGAAGAACATGAAACATAAGAAAACATTTAAAAAAGAAACATAGTTTTCTTTTTAAATTTATTTTGAATATAAAACCAGGTATCAGTTAATATTTGAGTAAATTATTTCTGCTGAACTGTGACTAGTAATACTGACCCTGAATTTCTTATCTTGGTCAGTGTTGAGAACTTTTGATAAATATTTTTATATTGTATATGATTTTGAAAGTATCCACATTTCAAGAAATGTTTATTGATTTGTTTTCATTAAAACATTCACTAAATTGAGCACATTCTAGTCAAATTATGGGATGCAATTCTCTGTATTTATACATTTTTTATAAATGCACGTAAACATACTTTTTTACTGTAATGATAATCATTTGGATTTCACATGACCTGATCAAGGGAACTAAGTCAATATTAGGGGTTTGTTGTAAATTTAGAAATATATTTCCTGTATCTTCAAAAGTGAAAAATAGACATGATTTTCTAATAATAGTGAAAATTAATCCTCCAGAATATAGTGGTTTAGATTTGATTATATAATTAAAAATTATAAATTAATTAATTTCCTAGTAGAATAGTTCACTCTTATTCACAGGGTATACTTTCAAGACCTCCAGTGGATGTACCAGGCATTGTACCAGCCCTATATGTAGTATGTTTTCTTCTTATACATACATACATACCTATGATAAAGTTTAAATTATAAAAGAGGCACAGTAAGAGATTAACAACGGTAACAATAAAATGGAATCATTACAACAATATATTATAATAAAAGTTATGTGAATGAGGTCTCTCTTTCTCTCAAAATTCCTTATTGTACTGCACTCACCTTTTCACTAAATGGAAGCGCTTTATGACTTCTCTTTGGCATGTTCCAATTGCCAGCATCACTATACTTGTGTTTTGGGACCATTATTAAGTGAAATAAGGGTCACTTGAACACAAGCACTGTAATACTATCACAGTGGATCTGATAACTGAGACAGCTACTAACTGACCAACAGGAGGGCAGCATATAGAGCATGTAAACACTGGACAAAGAGATGATTCATGTCCCAGGTGAGTTGGAGTGACAGTGTGAGATTTCATCATGCTATTCTGAATGGTGTGAAATTTAAAATTTGAGAATTATTTATTTTTGGCATTTTCCATTTAATGTTTTCAGACCTTGGATGACCATAGGTAACTGAAACCTTGGAAAGCAAAACCATGGATTAGTGGGCACTACTATATTGAAAATAATTTGCTTTATCAGAATTTATTTTTGAAGCAATGTGAAAAGGATCACCTAAAGAAATAGATAATTGATTTGAGGTTATCTTAATGAAGAGCCCTTTATGTCTTCTCTTTACTTCTACGTGAAAATTGTGGGTGATTTTTATATTTAGGGTTCTTTTCATTAAATAAGGACCACTTTCTGTGGACATAGGTCACTCACGGGAACAAAGACGACAAGTTTCCAAGATGAAAACTTCTCAAGCAGTTTATCAGTGGCTGATTCCTTCAGCAGGTCATCAGAGCCTGCTACACAGATACAAGCACATTTAGCAGTGAAGTCAACAAATATAACAGCCCCATTCAAGCATCAAACTAAGAAAGCAGCCAAGAGCTTTGCACACACAGATGTTAACGCTAAAAAATGTATTTCAGACCTTGGCATCTGTGTTTTTTATCTGTTAAACATCTCCTTTGTGTGGTTCAGCTGCTGGCTCTGCAAGTGAGACATAAAGGAGAGGGGAGTGTGGGAAAAGAATGAGTGACATTAATTCTTTTCTGCAAAAACACTGGCAGGGTTTAGCAATTTTATTCTCTATCTTGTTAAGTAATGGGGGACAGAAATATTTTTGTGATTTATATTATGTATAAATTAAGCACTTCGATATTGCAGGCAAAATTCAGATTTTTAGAGAGAACATATAAAAAATCAGTTAAAAGGTATACCCTTCTGACATCATTAAAATATATTGAGAAATATTATTTGAATTGCAACCAGCTTCCCAAGATCAACAAAGAAAAGAAAAAACTGTCACATTTAAAATCTTGAAATATGTTCTTCAAAAAACATATTTTTTTCTAAAAATGGTTATAATTTTGAAGTATAAATGCATACATTTATATTACAAAACAATTTACTGTAGTAATTTCAGTAGCATACATATAACGTAAACTTATGCTTAATAATGATGTCTTACTTGGTATTGAATTATTTTCCAAATCCTCCTATTTCTTCAAATGTCACATTCCTTGGATGTGATGCTCCCTATTCTTTGCCAAGAGTCATCATGCCAGCTGTTCTCTTGGCCAGATACTAGTAAATAAAGAGTGGATAAACAAATCTTTGTTTGTAATCCTTTCTTATGTTAAAAACTACACAGGAACAAATCATCCCTCATTACTGCTATTTATAACTACTATTTATATATAGGGATATTATTTATATATAGGAATATTTATAACTGCTATTTATATATAGGGATATAACGTGGGCAAAATTGTTATCAGGAACCAAAGGAACTGCCATATCCTTTCCACTCTTAGCCATGACCATCTGCAAAGAAGCAACTTGTCATGGTTTATATAGAAGGTGGTATTTTCAGCAGTTAAGAGGTGAATACTCACTATCAGATAATTAGTATTTTATTTCCTCCACTTCTTCACTTCGTTTATGTTGTTTTCATGCATTACCAAAACAGTAAAATAAAATAAGGTAAGCAGTCCTAATGTAAGACAGTCAGACTAAATATGAGAAGAGGGCTAAACAAATTTCATTTTATTCAGCACTTACTACATGGCAGACATTGACCTAAGTATATTACATACGTTAACTTACTGACTCCTTCAAATAGCCTAGCATGTGGAGTATGCTGTACTGTTTCTGGTTACTCAAGGGAGACTTTCAGTTGTTAGGTGATCTAGTAAAGGCAACTGATCTTCTAAGTGTCAGAACTTGGACCCAAACCTGTAGTGTGCAACTCCAAATTATATGCTCCATCAAGTTTTTAATCAGTCGTGAGAAGATAAGTGTTTAACAAACTTCTCTTCAGGGAACAAAAGGGAGATCGGTGTTTCTAGAATGTCCTAATTATTATGTAAATGCCTCCACCATGGTCGACTAAAGCTAGGAAAGAGTCATCAGTGAACATGATACTGAGGGGAGGTACATGATTAGCTCTGGAGGGCCAGCATGGGCAGGCTCTCCAATACCAGTGCAACTTAGTGGTCATTTGGTCCTTTTGGAAGTCTACAAAATGAATGGAACATGTACCTACTAAGTACTCTTTTTTAAAAAGAGGAATAATTTCATAAATAGTTGCAGCATTCTATCAGGACTGAATTTCTAACATTCCAAAGTTAACAGTGTAAATTATTTTAAAAATATTTGAATTTAAGCAGCATTTAAAATGGATTTTTCATGTCAAGTCAGTGGCAATTTTTAATGAAGTCATCATACCTTATTCTATTCATTCAATTGAACTGACACTTATCTTTGAATCTGGACTAACATTTAGGGCAAAAAGAAAATTATGGAGTTTTGTTCACATCCATTAACAATCAACTTTGAGACTTTCTAAACTGTCTGTACCATCCTTCTTACATGCTTAAGATTTATTTATTTGATGGATGATAATTCGAAAAGCTATATCTAAAAAAAAAATCTCAATCTATGGTAATTGTATACATATTGTAAAGGAAAAAATTATAGGGATCTCTGAGTTACAAATAAATATCATAGTGCATTGACTACTACATATAATCACCAATTAAAGTAGTAATTTTAAAATGAAGTATTTCATAATCAAACAGCTATTTTATCTGGAATAGACATAAAAATGACTAATTTTCTTGGTTTACTTATGATAGAAAGTTATCTTTGACAAACTATGACTCTAAACTTTGTATAATTTATACACATCTCAATAACAATATATTCTATGATTTTTTTCAGGGACCTATACATCCCCAGTCACATTTCTGAAGTCACTGTGTTTTAAGACTATATTTGAAAACTTCTAAAATTTTCACACTTCTGGAAAAACACATAATCTTTTCAAAAATGGAATCTACTTGTGTACACTATCTGGGAGCTGAAAATTATAACTTAATGTATCTTGGAGAAATTGTCACAAAGGCCCTTTGGTGGCCTCTATTGAATAGTTGAACTATTAATTACTTATCCAGTTCCCCACTGACATGAATTTAGGTAATTTCTTCCTATTGCAAACAAAGTTGTAGTTTTGAATCTTATACATATACTTCTTTGGGAGTTTGCTCACATGATAAATCTTTATCAGTGAAATTGTTGGCAAAGAGGTTGAGCATTTAACTTTGATAGATATTACTAAATTATTTACCAAAAGGTTTTCATAAATTATACCATTCAGATTCTATAGAGATATCATGACTAGATTCTGATCCATTTTCCACCCCTTACTAGTTGGAAATTTGGACCATAGTTTCCACCAAAAAACAGGACGATGATTGGAAACAAAAACAACAACAAAACTCATGGGTTATTGTGAGCATTAAATATATTACAAAAAAAGTTATATAGTAGCTAGAACAGCAGGAGGTTATATAAGAGTTCTTACTGTGCTCCCCTCAAAAAAACACTGCTCATCTCTCACTTTTCTTTACAGGATTCAAATTACATATATCCTACTTTCTCCCTTTTTCATTAAAGTTTATTGGGGTGACAACTGTTAGTAAAATTACATAGGTTTCAGGTGTACAATTCTGTAATACATCATCTATATATCACATTGTGTGTTCACCACCAAGAGTCAGTTCTCTTTCCGTCACCATATATTTGATCCCTTTTAAGGTATCCTAGCCTTTTGTGGTAGGTAAATGTCTACTGGAATTTTGCACTTTTTGAACAATTCCTTCCTCTATTCCTTCCTCTATCTATTTCTCCCTCCTTCCCCCCTCCCTCCTTTCCTCCCTCCCTCCCTCCTTTCCTTCCGTCCCTCCTTCCTTCCCTCCTTCCAATAAGCATTTCTCTTTTTTTCTTTCTTTTTTATGACATATATCCATGCATACTACAGTGAAAGTGCTGAAAACAAAAAGCAGAAAGTCTAAAAGCAATCAGGAAAATGGCATATATTACCTTCAAACGAACAACTGACACTTCAATAGAAGCTGGGCAAGCTACACGATGATAGAATGAACTATTTAAAGAACTACTTAAAGTTGTGAAAAAAAAATTTGTTGTAACATAAAATTCTCTACCCAGTGAAAATAGTCATGAAAAAATAAATTAAAAGAAAATATTTGAAATAAAAATGAAGTTGAAATAACAAAACTGAAATGAAAAGAATCATCTATATAGAAATATTAAAGAACATTTTTCAGTCAGAAGGAAGGAGAACCCAGGTAGAAACACAGAAAGGCAGGAGGCTGAAAGAGCAATGGGAGTGGTAACTATAATCCATAAAGACTTGTGTTTCTTTTACTATGATATGCATCTACTTTTATTACATTTCCTTGACCTATTGTCTATCTGGTCCAGAGAATTATAACTTCTTTTAAAACAGGGGTTGTCCACATTTTGATTTTCCTCCAATAATTTATGCAACCATTTGTTAATCTTTGTTTATAATATAAATAATACAGTTTTTTCTCATTTAGTTCCATGGTATGGCAAACACAGTAAAGCTAACCAAATACCCATGTGTTTCTCGCTATTCAACAGCCTCTGCTGGAATGAGACTTGGATCATACTACTAATGATGGTTCATGAAATAGACTATAATATATTTCAACTCAGAGACACCTAACAGTTTGTTTATACCCTCTGTTCCTCTTTCCCTGCTGAAAACCTGAAGGCTATCGTTCCACATGGCCCAGATTCAAGATGGATGAGGGCTGTACAACTTACCTCAGAATTGTCTTGGCACAGAAATCAATCTTTAGAACATTAAGATTTTGAGTTTGTTAGTAACAACAGCATGACTGAACTTATGCTGATAGATAAGTATTAATACCTATGATCTCTCTCCCTCTGAATCTTCATTGCAAATGCATAAATAATAGAACATAAAAAACTTTCTGAGAATGCTTTTCTCAAGCCAGCAAAGGGCATTATTATTACATTTTTAAAATTTTGAAGTAATAATAGCTCTTAAAAACTGAGGAGTCGTTAGTAATCGTCCCAAGATTTTGATATATAGGTATGCACTTAAGGTTTATTTTGTGTCAACACGTTTTTCAACTGAGATCTTGCTGTGTTATCATAAACAGAACAAAATTATTTTACAGAATGCTTAAAGTCTCTATACCACAATAGGATAAAGATAATTTATCTACTGTGAGATGACTAGGTGATAGCATTTTAGTCATATTATTAATTATGTAAATAATTATATAATTTACATAAAATAAATCAAGTATAAGTAGATGCTATATGCAAACTCCACATAATAGTTTAAGGGATGTGGCTATAAAGTAATGACATTGATTTTTATATACTGAAAGCAGAGTTAATGATTATGAATTACTTATCTAACCATGCAAATCTAACTATAGATATGCTAATTTAAAAAAATCGATCAAATACAAAGGCTTATTGCTATAATATGAGACATAATTACAACTTATCAGAAGGCAGAGACGTTTTATCAAGCATAGAAATAGAAAATGGATATTGAGTGCTACCAACGTTTTATCCTGCAACAACAAATAGTCCCACTGCCTTCTGTTATTTAATAAAAAGAAAGTAAATGGTGATGAAAGTATATCATTGTAAAATGTCACAAAGCATGAATAAACTGCAAGCTCATCACTGCTTGAGAATTCAAAGAACATTTATTTAGAATTCTTTATATTCCCAATGATACGCAAAACTTTCTCCTGTATACTACAGGGGCTAAAAATGAAGCAAAAAATGTAATAGTTGTAATCTTTTTTAAAATGTCATCCAGAATGCAAGATACAAAACAAAATAAAACAAAAGAACAACAACAAAAAACACGACTAGCTTTTATTTCAACTTCAAAATTATGCATGCTTGTAAAAAAATTAAAATTAGTGACATGCATATAGTAAAAGGGTTTCTCTCCCCTGATTGATATTCCATCCAGAGGCCCAGAATTAAACACCACCGATAATTGCATACACCTCTTCAGACCTTTTGCAATGCTTTTGAATCAAAAACAGGGACACAGTTAATTAGAAAATACTACACTGAATGTTGTACATTATCCTCTTACTTAAAATATATCATGGGCATTACTTTTTCATTACAATATAAAATTTTACATCATCTGTATTTAAATATTACATATTATTCCATAGCCTGAGATTATGATGTTTAAGGATCCTCAGTTGATGGACATTTTAAAAGATATAATTCATGTCTCTTGTAAATATTGCAGTGACATATATATATGGTTATACTCATTTCCTTGCCTACCTATGTATTTCTGAAGGGTGTTTTTGAAATCAAAATAATGTGCAATTTAAGTTTTGATATATACTGAGAAAACACTTTCCAAAAAGATATATATATATAAATATATATATATATATATATATATATATATATATATACATACATATATATATATATCTGAATGTTGTACATTATGTATATATGTATATATATATACATATGTGTATATATATACACACATATGTATATACATGTATATATGTATATATATCTTCATCCTTTCTAGGATCTTACAGCACTCTTAGACCTATTTCTTGCAATATATTAGTACCAAAGTTTATTACTTATCTCAGCTATCTTTACTGGTTTGGTAGGGAAGTCCTTGTTATTGTTCTCAGGTTTCAAAATAGTTTGTCCATCAAATTTTACAATAAGTTTATCAGCATCCATAAAAGTTTCTCAATGGTACACCAATTCAAAAATAATTTATCTTGCCAAATTGAAAATTCCCTTTTGGGAATTCCTAATTTAAACATGGGCATGGGATATGTTAGGTGGAGTAGATATATTGCCATATAAAGTAGACAAGCATGATGATAAAAGTCAACAAAAGGAGAAGAAAATTAGAAAGAAAAAAAAAAAATGTGAGTGCCTGATGGCATCATTGAGTAGCTGAGCTTACCCAGAAACTATATAGTGTCAGAATTCTCTTTACCTGAGAAAAATGTCCCTTGCCTCCTCTTTCTGATAATTGAGTTTTTAAAATTTAATCTGAAATCAAACATAGTCTTAACTGATAACATGGTAAGAAATACTCCCTTAAGTGGTGGATTTGAGCTGACAAATTGAATAAAGAAAGAATACAATATACAAATATCAGCAGAGGGTAAATGCAAACACTGAGCAGGAATGAACTGAGTGTTTAACGCCTTTAGATAAAGAAGAAAGTCCTTGGCAGGGAAGAGGAGGAACTGAGGAGGTATGTAACAGGACAAAATAAACAAGATCCCTGTGACAGAGCCATAGCCATATCATGTAGTCACAATATCACATTGATTCTAATTAACTGGAAACCTTTGGAAGGCTTTGAATAAATAAGAAATTGGTCAGATTTTAATTTTTGCAATTATATTGTTTCTCTGTATACATCAGCTTCTCTGATATAAGTTCCATGAGTAATACATAAATAGAAATAGGAGACCAGTTCCCAAGGCTTTTTCAGTAATGTCAACAAGAGATAATGGTGCCTGGGTCTGGGTATTGATTGGAGTTCTGAATATATTCTTTAAATTATTGCTAATAGGACTAGATGAGGAACTGCAGTAAGAAGTTGACTAGAATATGGGCTACACTAAGATTCTAGACTTTTGGTTCAAGCATCTAAGTAAGTGATCACACAAAACTAGAAATATCTTTGAGGGGATAAATACGAAATAAGGAAATGTGAAGTTTGCAAACACATAGAGAAGTTTAATATATCTATTTAACACTAAACTGAAGATAATGAGTAGGTAGTTGGGTATCTGAGTCTAGAATTCAAGACGAACTTTATTTCAAGCCAGGGGCTTTTCCTATATTTTACAGGCAGTGGGGTTATATACAAAATAGAAGAAAGCACGACCAAGAGATGGTCTTCATATAGAAGTCAGAAAGAGATACAAAAAGAGAGAGATGATTCATTAAGCAGAATGAAAAAAAAAAAAGCAGTCATGTCTCCAGGAAAATGTATTTAGTTAGAAAAAAATCTTTACATAAAGTTTACTTGCCATGATATAGAAAATGCATACAACAATAAAGTTCTCAGATTATTGGTTACATATTGAAACATATTCCAAATATTTAGCTGTTTAAACTGAAGATAGCATATGGATTTAGTGGATTTGAAAACTGTTCTACATCTGACTACAACAACACTAGAATTATAAGAGTATAAACCAAATATTTCCTTTCTCAAATTTAAATAAATGAAGAATTAAGAAAAAATGATACAGTGTTTCATCTTTTCTTAGATGAAATACTGCCATTTGCAACAACATGGATGGACCTTGAGATTATCATGCTAAGCAACATAACTCAGACAGAGAAAGTTGAGAACCATATGATTTCACTCATATGTGGGATATCAAACTGAAAGCAATAGTGAACAGGACAAACAAACAAAGAAACAAAAACTCAGACACAGACAAAAGTTTAGTGGTTACCAGAGGGTAAGGGGTAGGGGGGATGGCTTTTTGGTTTCAGCACTTTCACTGTAGTACGCATAGGTATATAAGTCATAGCAAAGAAAGAAAAAAAGAGAAATGCATATAGGAAGGAGGGAGGGAAGGAAGGAAGGAAGGAAAGAAGGAAGGAAGGAAGGAAAGAAGGAGGGACAGAAGGAGGAAGGGATGAAGAAAGGAAGAAAGGGAGAGAGTAATAGACGGAGGAAAGAATAGAGAAAGGTAGGAAAGATGGTGTTCAAAGAGTGCAAAATTCCAGTAGGCATTTACCTACCACAGAAGTCTAGGATAACTTACAAGGGGTCAAATACATGATGATGGAAGGAGAACTGACTCTGGGTGGTGAACACACAACACAATATACAGATGATGCATTATAGAAATGTACACTTGAAACCTACGTAATGTTACTAACCATTGTCACCCAAAAACATATAATAAAATTTTTAAATTTTAAAAACAATGATAACAATAGCAAAAGCAAGATATGTTTGGAAATTAGTAGCGAGCAAATAGGTTGATAAGATATTCAAAAGAAGCTTGTGCATACTTAAGGTGTTTAAAAACATGACAATATTTACACCATAAAATAATAGGTAATGTTACAAAAAAAAAATAGATGTTACATAACTCAAAAACATCTCTTCCAAAGAAGTGAAGATTTGAATTTACAGTTTCAAAATTATAACAAAAAATTGAAAGAATTAACAAACACATTCTGTCTTTGAAAGAAACATTACAAGAAATATGAATTTTAAAAATTCACTAACTCATTTCACAGCAAAGGGAATTATCAATAAAACAAAAAGACATCCTACTGAATAAGAGAAGATATTTGCCAATGATACATGTGATAAGGGGTTAATATTCAAAATTTATTTTAAAAAAGACTACAGCTCAGCACCAAAAACAAACAAAAAAACAAACAAAAAACAACCTAATAAAAAATGGGCAGAGGACATGAATGAAGAGACAGTTCTCTAAAGAGGATATACAGATGGCCAATCTACATACGTAAAGATGCTCAACGTCACTAATCATTAGAGAAATGCAAATAAAACCCACAATGAGATACCACCTCGCTCCTGTCAGAATGGCTATCATCAATAAATCAAGGAACAACAAGTATTGGCAAGGATATGGACAAAGGGGAACCCTCATTCACTGTTGGTGGCACTGCAAATTGGTGCAGCCACTATGGAAAACAATTAAATTAAAAATAGAAAATTAAAATTTTAAAAATTGAAAACAGAACTACCTTATGACCCAACAATTCCACTCCTGGGTATTTACCTAAATAAATCTAAAACACTAATTCGAAAAGATATATGCACCGCTATGTTTACTGGGGTGCAATTCACAATTGCCAAGGTATGGAAACAACTGAAATGCACATCAATGGACGATTGGATAAAGAAACTGTGGTACATTTATACAACAGAATATTACACGGCCTTAAAAATAAATGAATTCTTACCAATTGCAACAACATGGATGGACCTAGAGAACATTATGCTAAGTGAAATAAGTCAGGCTGAGAAAGACAAGTACCATACTGTCACTTTTTTACTTTATAAACTTCTTAATTTTAAAAAACGTTTTGACTCTGTTGTAATCACACAGCTTAAAACACAAATGCATCATATAGCTATACGATATTTTATAGCTATAATTTTTTTGTTTATATCCTTATTCTATAAATATTTCTGTAACTTAAAATTTTTTGACCATTAAAACTTTTTTTTGTTAAAACTTAAGACTCAGACACACATTAGCCTAGGCTTACACAGGGTCAGGCCATCAATATCACTGGCTTCCATCTCCATATCTTATCCCACGGGAAGATTTTCAGGGACAGTGACATGCAAGGAACTGTCACCTCCTATGATGACAATGCCTTCTTCTGGAATACATCCTGAAGGACCTGCCTGGGCTCTTCTTGAGGAGTGGTCACTCTCTTTAGAAATATGTCCATGGTGCTGTGCTTAGTTTGTGACTTTTTTTCTTACCATAGATTTGCTTGGAAGCTTATAATGCATGATGAGCATTGCTCTCTATAAACGAAAAAAAATTTTGATGTGGGGTCCATGGTTTCAAACTTTTTAACGAGGTTGTTGAGGTATGCAAAATCTCTGCTGAACTCTTCCCCATGAAATTCCTTGGGGCTTCTTCTCCTTTTTCTTGTCTTTCAGTTTCTTTTTCTGTTGCCCCTTCTCCAGCTATGTGTTCCTGTTCCTGTTCCAACGCCTCCTCATTAGTCAATTCCCCAGGAACCACTCCCAGGAGTTCCCAATGTCACTTTCATCCACACCCAAGCTCAAGTTGCTGCCCATCTCAGTCACAGTCATGTTGATTTTCACAACCTCCTCATCTTTGGCAAATCCTTTGACGTCATAGACAGATCTCTTGAGTCTTGAGTCTTCTTCCAGATGCCATTCACATTCTTTGGTAACATCACCCCAACCACAAACAAGGTTCTTGATGCAGTCATAGATGTTCTAAATTTGCCAGAATTGCATCAGTGTCTCCTTGAGTTGCTCCAATAGCCTGGGCAAAGGTCCTCCTCAGGTAACAGGCCTTTAAAAGCTTCTCTAACTCCTTGGTCCACTGGTGGGATCAAAGAGGTGATATTTGCAGTGAGAAACATCTCTTTGATATTGGGATGAAAATCAGCAATAAAAGAAGGATGTCTGGGAACATTATCAACAATAAGCAAACTCTTGAAAGGTATGTTATTCTCTAAACAGCACTTTTCCATTTCCCTGGCACAGCAATTCAGGGGCATCCTGGAAGAGGAGCTGGGTCACCCAGGACTTTTTACAGTGCCTGCAGGACACTGGCGGTGTGGGCTCACTGCTGTGCTTGAAGGACTTGGGTTCTCACTGTGTTAGATCACAAAGGGTTTCAGTTTCTAGCCTGTATATTGCCCCCAAGTAAGACTGTAATCCTGTTCTTAAAAGCCTTGAAATCTGGCTTGACTTGGCCTCCTTATGGATGGAAGTCTGTTTCCAGAATAGGAAGGTTTTATCCATAGTAAACATTTGCTCTGATAAGTAATTTTCCTCCACAATCAGCTTCTCCAGAGTTTATAAAAATTTTTCAGCTGCCTTCACGTTAGCACTTGCAGACTCACCATTTATTTTCACATTATATAATGAATAATAATTCTTGAATTGTTTAAACTACCCAGAGCTAGCAGTAGATTTAACATTGTAATTGGGTTCAGCCTTTTTATTTTCTTCCCCCCAACATTGCAAACAGACTGTTTGCTTTGTAAATAATAGTCATGTGCTGAGAGGAATATACTTCTGTGTCTGGTGTTCAATCCAGATCATTAGAAGTTTTTTCCAATATGGGCCCATCCTATGTTTTTGTTAGTCTCAATGTCTTCAAGTAAGCAGATATTTGAACTGCTTTTGTCACTTTATTCTTGTTTTTCAAGATCAAAGCTATGATGGAATGGAACATGCCTGATTGGTGAGCAATAACCATCACTGATTTTCCACTTTCATAGTTCTTAAACACTTTTAATTGTGTTTCCAGATCAATCACTAGATTTGGCTTCTTATTGGCCATTTTAGCCGTGAATTTTGTACGCTTAAGGGCCATGATGAACAAAACAACATGAGATTCATTCAAGCACAAGAAAAACTGATGCAATAGAGATGCAGTAAACACGAAATATAATCACGAGAGGCTGCTGCAAGTGTAACACAGAATACTGTTTTACAGAAAACTGGTATTTTTATAAGTAGAAAGACAATGTTTTAGCAGTTTTAGGTTCACAGCAAAATTGAGAGGAAGATACAGAGATTTTCCACTTACCCTCTGGCCCAAACATGCACAGCCTCTCTCATTATCCACACTCCCACCAGAGTGGAACATGTGTTATAATTGATGAACCCACACTGATGGATCATAATCACCTAAAGTCCATAGTTTACATTCGAGTTCATTCTTTGGGCTGTACATCTATGAGTTTTGACAGTTGTATAATGGTATGTGCCCATCATTATAGTACCATACAACACGTTTTTACTGCCCTAACAATCCTTTGCTCTTCTCTTACTCATCCCTGCGCTTAACCCTAACCCCTAGCCACACTGATCTTTTTATTGTCTTCATAGTTTTATTTTTTCCAGAGAGTTATACAGTTGAAATCATACAATATTTTGCCTTTTCAGATTTGTTTCTTTCAATTAGTATTATGCATTCACGTTTTCCTCCATGTTTTTTTCATGACTTGATAACTCATCTCTTTTTAGCACTGATAATCTTACATCGTCTTATGTACTGAAGGGCACCTTGATTGCTTCCAAGTTCCGTTATGTTTTCATGAACACAAGAGATATCTATGAAGTGGAGACGTAACCCTGGTGGATTGCCTGGATAGAGGATTTCTGTGCTCTGGTAAAAAGAGCCACAGTGAAATTGTTAGGAGTCCAGATTAGTAGTCATCATCTCTTTACATACTTGGTTCCCAAACTTATTAACTTGGAAAATTTGTTAAACCCATTTGAACCTTGGCTTCTTCATTTGCAAAATGCAGAAAATATTAATAGTTTACAACCTATGGTTCTTTGAGAATTAAACAAGATTATTGATTAGAAGATTACCCGTAACATTCCATACCTTTGTTAATGTCCTTTTTATTATAGGTATTATTAATATTTTTATCAAATATACTTCAGAGTAGTTACATATAACCTCTGCCCTTGTAGAAAAAATTTTCATACTGTCATACTTTGATCCGAGCACCAAAAATGGACATCCATGATCTCGTACGCCAGAATAAACCTGTTAGTGTGTTGAAGTTAGTTATTGTTTTCTATCCTTTCTGCTGTTATTTTGTTATTTTATCTTTTTAAGATGCACCTGCAGAAGATCAAGGTTTTAGCTTTTAACTGTTTTATTTCTCATATAGACTACAGATAATTCTCTGCTGAAATTATTTCTCACACAGCTGTGTAATACATTTGCTAATACACATATTTTAACAGGATTACTTATCATTATATCACCAATTACATGATGTTGCTGATGAGTTCTGGTATAATTATTAAAAGAAATCAACTGCATGTTGAATGAGGAGATAAAAACCTCATGACTATCGGTTGGTAACACTTCTTTCTTATGGCTTTCATTTAAAAGGAGCAATAACTATATTCCAATTTTTACACAATTTTCTAAGCAAATCTTATAACAGATGCTGAATTCAAAGTCATTTCATTAACATGAGTTCAGATGAAAATTTAGAATTCATTTGAGTAAGGAAATATATATATATATATTTTTTTTTTACTTAAGGGAAATATTTTAGAATACATAGTCATTGAGAATATGAGTCACTTAAACAGTTGTAATCCCTTCACTTCAAGTTGTCAGGGCTGTTAAAAACTATTATGAATTTTATCATATTAAATCATTTGATATAATTTGCCATTTTGTGAAACCATTTTACAGGCTATCAGTGCCCTGCCTCCACATCCATAATATAGCGGCCATATTCTTGTACTGCACAATGAAACATGATGGACCTCAGTACTTTCAAAGCCACTTTATCATATATGTTGACAATTATGTGCAATAAAGTACTATAGCAAACAATGATATAGAGTTCATAGATGCTTATCACTCCAAACAAGACAGATTTTATGGCACTAGGCCCCTTAGAAGCCAGTGAAAACCATTGGAAGTGTCAAATATATATATATTGTTCAATAATGAAATATTCCTCTGCAATCACTTCCTGTGAAAGTAATCCCTAGGAAGGTAACAATTTAAAGGGCAAACTCTGTAATGGTGAAGTGAAGCTACTTCAGCTGTGATATATATGATATTTTTTGAAGATTTAATTGTAACTAAGGGGTATGGGTCTGATAGACCACAGTCTCCAAGTGCCTCCATATTGTATGGGCCAACCTTTACCTAGGTCAAGTCATGATAAAGCATATTATTTTCCATAGGCAATATAACCCACAGGTTATCCCAGCAATATTTCTTTGTTTCTGAAAATTTTCATTTTTAATTGATTTTTTTTTTTTTTTTTTTTTTTTTTAGAAAAATAAATTTGAATAGTTCATACTTGATAAGTTGCTGCTTCCCCAGGGGTGGGCTGGTTGCCATTTTATTGTACAGAAATGAATTTGCACCTCAGTGCAGATTCACACCTGGTTAGGTAGTCAGGCCAGGTGAAATGGAGTTTTGCCCTAAGGAAGAGTGAAGTTATCACCCTGTTGAGTCAGTTCCCACTGTTTGAATTTTATTCTGAACCACAGAACTCATAAGGAACAACTGGAATGTACAAGAAATAAACCACTTAATCCTTTTGTTTCACTCTCTTGCACTGGCATTAAAATGTGTATACATATATCTTTATTGCATTTAATATAGCACAATTAATTAAAACCATATTTATATAGACATGTTTTTCTTTCATTTTCCTCTTCCCATAGTGTTAACCCTGAACTGTTAACATTTTTAATAAGAGCTTATATGTAATTAATTTAGACATAAATCCTCCAATAAGCATTCTTTTTTTTTCCTGTTAAATTGAAAAAAAAAAAAAATCCAGACTTAGGTAAGGGGAGATATTATTTGAAAGATTATTGTTCAAAGGGAAGGGAGGCTGACACCATAGGGTAAACCTTCTAACCATGAGATCTACAATCATCTTAAAGGTCAGGCAGAAAAGGGGTTTTCTTTTATAGGAAGCAGTAAACAACGCTAGAAAAAAACAGGATCAGAGAATTGATCATGAGACGTTTTTCTTTGTATCTTCCTATTCTAGGGAGGGGCCATGAAAGAAAGATTGATCCACAAATCATTTTTGTTTAGACAGAGTATGACTCAAATTTAAGAAAACTCTGACTAAAGTTTGATCAGGTCATATTAGTGGACATTTTCTTTTTCCTGATGGGTCAGAGAGGACAAACAGTAAGTAATTTATAAAGCAAAAAAAAGATATTTTGAGGGTCTGTGTTTGGACTTTTCATAAATAAACAAGGGGGTGGGCATTCATTAATCTTATCTAAACTCTATGGAAATCGATGGTGCTTTGCAGTAATTCATTTTATAGAAGAATGGAGGAATTTAACAGTTGCTATATTCTAAGAGCTCAGGTTTTGCGTAAAGTTTAACATTAAGACTGCTCTAGTCCAATCATAGTTGTTTCTCCCATTTTAATATGTAATTTATGTGTGCAATTTTTAAGAGCCCTAGTAAATGGTAAAATCCACTTTTTAACTTTCCCTAGTGCCCTCTTTCTCTGTGTCTCTCACCGCCATGTCTTACATTTGGCTACTGATTCCCTCATTGTCTTCTGCCATGGCTTCTTCACTGTTGCCTTGATCCTGGATCCTTTTCAAGCCATGTATCCTAAGGTCAAATCTGTTTCTGAAATGCAAAAGCTCCCATGGAATCCAATTGTCTAAAACAACCTAACAATTTGGATAAACTCCAAACTCTTTTGATTGAATTGTTGCTTATTCCAGATGTGGTCAAACTCAAGCTTTCCCGCCTCCTCTACATTATTCTGACATTGCATTCTGAGTACTACTATAATAAAATGTTACAAGCAATCTCTATATATGCCAAACCTTTCTGCTACTTTTGCATGGACTAATGTGTTCCCTACAATGATTTCCTCTCTCATGGAAAATTCCTGTGATACTTTTAAAGTTGGCTTTAGTTTCAGCTCATTTGCAAGGCTTTTTTTCTGGAGAGTTTAATGAGATTTAGTCTTCTATTCTCTCATGAAACTTTGAGACACAGTATCATTAAACCAATTATCATCCTGTATTGTAATATCTCAACAAATTTTAAGAACCTTAGTGTCAGAAGCCGTGTCTTTTTAATTCTATAGCCTACAAGAATTGTCAATACACAACTGAATATCAATTAGTATTTTTTTTTAATGAAGCAAACTAAAAGGCTTTTTATAACAGGCAAAAATAAAGATCATCCAAAAGAAATGTCTCTTTTATTCCTGAAAATTACCAGACACAGATAATTAAAGCTTACACAAATATAACATTTTTATAATGCAAAAACCAAAATAACAATTTTCGTTACGTCTAACCAAATTATTTCCTTCTTCCCTACTGTTCACTTACATGAAAATGGAGAGTAGCGAGAGAATGCTCATTTGTTGCAAAAAAAAAAAAAAAAAAAACAGAAACAACAAAAAGAAACCCACAATGATTTAATCTTAGCTTTTTTTTTTTTTTAAATGCTATTGCCATTTGTCATCCTTCACAATTCTATTGACTAAGACTTTAAACTTTTGGTGTCCAATATGCTCAAATGCATTTTTAATGATGCTACTAAAACCTAGATGTAGTTCATTTGTATGACTTTGAAGAAGAATGATTTAGAAAGATCAGTGTCAACTCTTTGAAACCTCTCGAAGGTCATTTTTTTAATGACTATAATATGATAACGTTCCTCCACAATATTATTTTTTTCTTTACCTATGTTTCAAGTGAATTACTATTCTATTTTGACCTATTTTTTCATGTCAAATATAAAGTATATTTTGCTCCTGAATGATATCAATTTTTATTTGTCATGTTGAAATTACATACTGACTTAAGTACTTTTGTTCATGAAATTTATTTTATGAATATGAAATTACATTTTGAAATGCAGATTCTAATTGACTTTAATTTCCAACCAAAAACTTGTACAAATAGAGAAAATATGCTTATCATTAAGAAATAAAATGAAGATAATAGATCCTAATTATAAGTAAGAAAATATACATACAAATTTCTTCAGTGTATGGCTATATTAATTGTGTGATTCATATTAGCATTGAGAATGTGACATGCAGTAAACTGATAAAAATATCTCAGAAATCTCAGAATGTTATTAAAACTTTGTTATATTTTCTCTACCATAGTTTTATGGTAATGTGATGTTAGCTTGATATAATAAGTCAGTTTTTGTGTTAATATTTAGAGCAGACATTCAAGCCATCGACTTAATATAACTTCATAAGTTATATTTTTAGACCAAGAATATTAACTGACAGTACAAGGGAATAATCTTTATACCCTTTGTAACTCATTTGTCTTATAGTGAGACTAGAGATATATGGTCATAACTTATATGGCAAGAATCTGAATTTCCTTATAGGCTTCTGATACTAAATATTAAATGTGAATATATTCTTAAAACCAGTACCATAGCATAACTATTTCCTTTATGCACTTGTAGCCGTTTTAAATATGTGCATGGTAAAGAATAAATTGTTTAGGAAGATACAGTGTGTTTTAGAAACAATAAACATGTTTTGACATTGTAAAAAGATAGAAATATATAATTCTTATAATAGAAAAGGAAAGCTATGCAGTGTGTCTGAAAGTAGTCAAAAGTCAAAATTACAAAATATGCTTTTTTGTGCTTGCAGTGTCATTTGTTTAAATTTGTATTTATCTTCAACACAGATTGGCAAGTATTTTCCCATATGAATAAATTTGAATGACAGGTGTATAAAAGCAGTAGTTGTAAATCACTTTTTATAACAGCAGCATCTATATCATACACAAAAGATAAGAATAAATCAAGAAAGTAAACTATTCATCCCTATAGTTGTGTATACAACATGCATTTATTGTGTGCCTTCTATATTCTAAATAGTGTACTGGACAGCAAGCATAAAAGTTGAATAGTGCAAGGAATTATACACCCAAGTTGTTATGGTAACATAAAATAAACATGCTACCCTATTGGGAGATCAGAGAAAAGTTCACAGAAATAGTTTTCCGGAACTCAGTTATGAATTATTAGGAGGCAGCTATATACAAAGGATAGAAAAATAATTCAGACTACAGAGAATGGACAATCTCTTGATAATATAAAATATTTTGACGCAGGTTGGGATTTCAGCAGTTGCCTATCATTGGAGTGCACTGTGAAGGTACAGAGCAAAATGTAGCTAAGAACTAGACTTTGAAGAATAGAAATTGTAAAGCTAAGGTATTCTCGAATTATTCTTAAAGTTAGTGTCTTTTAAGCAAAATAATCTAACAGTCAGATTAACATTTTAGAAGAACCACATGGCATTATTTATGAGACAGAATTAAGAAAGAATAAATTGGAATATGGAGATAGTTTAGGAAACTATTACAATAATACCTATGAGAAGTAATACACACAGGAAATATGTATTATCCACGGGAAGAGAAAGAAAGGTAGGATATAGGAGACAGTAAGGTCCTAAAACCTACTTAACTTGAATAGTCAGGGGGTATGAGATTGAGAGAAGAAAACATATTCAAATTGGCTTCTAAATTTCTGTAGCTGGTGACTGGGCAAATGGAGGTGTTACTCACAAGGTCACAGAACAAAGGAAGGGAAATTGGGCTTGCAGAATAGATGATTTTTATATGGAAACACTTTTGTGATATGAAGGTGAAAATTACTCTTGATCATGTGTAAGTCTCCTACATTACTAGGTAGATTTATGACGAGTTGCAAATTATTACTTTGAATTTAAGATGTAAAAATACACATTCATGTTAACATTTTTTTTAATAAACATGGCTTTAAACAATATTTCAAGCATTTTTGAAAACTGTGTGAATCCCATGTACTTTGCCCATGAGAGAGAACATAAATGAACAAAAAGAGGTCAAATTTTAGGCTACAAGATTTTAAGACAAAAAAATTTTAGCCAATCATTACAATTAACAGCATTAAGTATTCACATTTCCAATTAAATGTGGGGAAATGAGAGGCAATTATTACATCTCATTTGACCTAGAAAAGCATAATCATTTTGAATCAAAAGTTCTATGAGGTATAATTTACCCATTATGTTGGTCAGTTGGTGCTTCCACTAAGCATTGAAAGTATTTCTGAAAAAAACAAATGTTACTTTTATAATGTCTTTAAATCCCACAGTTATGAAAAAGAAATTGTAGAACTGGAAACGATACCTAATGGTTTTAACATTTTGGGCTAAGGAAGGAAGATGTTTGCGTGACATAGCTCAGTCACAATAATTTGTCTGTAAATAACCAAACATTTAAATATCTGTGGATTAGGTGAGTATATAGTATATTCTATTTAATAAGAATTTTGGAAATTAGACAACTTTTCGTCTGTCCAGTCTTCTATTCTTAGCACCTTGACTTTTATCCTCAGATTTCTCTCTGAATTTAAGAAAGCTGCCACAGCCTTAAGTTGGATGCCACCCCAAATACAGGCATGGAAAAAAGGATCTTTTTCCTTGTATGTCTCTCTGTTTGTGTTATAGATTTACCTTTTTTTGTTTTTCCTGTCTGAAGTTCCCACAGTATCATCTTCTTCTGCCATTTTCCAGGTTTGCTTCACACACACGTATCACCAAACTTATTTCCACCGAGGAGGAGTAGGCTTTGCACAAAGGATGATAGGGACTGACATTCTCTTGGAGCACCAAACGTGAAGAAATTCTGAATTTTGTTTATAAGGACACGAGTAAAAATGACTAGTGGGTTGCAAACTAATGTGTCTACCACGACTTGCCACATTGATATGTTTTTTGTGTTTTTTTTTGGATTTCCATAGTGATAACTGTAACATGTTTGGACAAAGTTTCCTGAACTGTACTTGAAATCCCTACAGAAAACATCTTATTTCCCTTCGTTTTAGTTTCTCTAGAATATAACACAAGACATGGCTCTTACAAATACTAAGGACATTTAGAAAGAGTTAATAAATGAATCTATTCCTTAACTTCATTCTCAATGATGTATAATTATTTCACATGATATTTTATTCTACACTCTATTAAAAATAACAACAACGAAATACCCAGAAACTTCATAGAACATAATCAAAGCATGTCTTAAATCTGTACTGGAAACATACCACTCTCAAACCTCAATATCCTAAACTTTTAAACTTACCATCTACCTTTTTATTTTATTTTTTTAAGTATTTAAGACTTCTTCCTCTTGATAAAATAGAATTACAGGGACTGAATTTACTGTGTTACCCAAACAACTACAAATTATAGATAATATAAAAAGCAGCAAGTTTATAAGATATTGGATATCGGGTAACAAAGACAAAATGCCTGGAGATGAATAGTAAATGAGGTGAGATGTATTATTGGTTCAGCTTATAACAATATCTTTAATAGCACCATCTTATCCCCGTTTTGTGTCCATTTTCACTGCTTTATATATCTGGAATGAACTCCATGGCCCAAAAATCAGATAAAATCCTTTGCAGATGCCTTCAGCTTCCTTTCCCCTTTCTACTTTCTATAATTAAAAATAGACAGTATTATGTCTCTGCTCCTCAAAATTCATATGTTAATGTCCTAGAACCAATATCTGAATGTGACATTATTTCTATATATGGCTATTGAAGATGTAATTAATTAAGATAAGGTCATCAAGGTAGGCCCCAATCCAGTATGATTAGCTTCCTTATTAAAAAGAGAAATTTGGACACAGAAACAGATACACACAAGGAGAACATGAACACCATATTAAGAGTACAAAGATGAAGGCAGAATTCAGGTGAAGCTTCTAAAGCATCACCAAGGAATGGCAAAGGAGTGCCTAAGATTGCCAGCTAACCCCCAGAAGACAGGTGAGAAGTTTGGAACAGAATCTCTCTCATCGTCTTCAGAAGGAACCAACCATGCCAAAACCTTGATCTTAGACTTCTAGCCTTCAGACCCAAGATAATAAATTTCTGTTGTTTAAGCCACCCAGTTTGAGGTACTTTGTTATAATAGCCCTAAGAAACTAATACATCTTGATGTACATCATATTTTTTCACTTCATGCCTCTAAAAATTCAGCTATATTTTCCTAAGAAAAACAGTACAATAACTTATAATAATTTAAATACATGGTACTAATCGTTATGATCATCAAACTTCATTAAATAAAAATAAAAATGGTAATTTTTTCAAAAGTGCCTAAAAACATTATGTCATACCATCCTTAATTTTCATACCTTCCAATTTTCCCATTAGATCTCATCCCTTCTATCCCCTCAGTTTTAGCTGCTGAAACTTTCTCATATTTTGTTCATGGAACATAAACTATTTTTCTTTAGAAAAATATTTATTGAATTCCTACTGAATGTTAAACCAGTAAGCTGATAGAAACACAACATGAATACTTTCTCACTGAACATATATTCTAAAAATGGTGTAGGGGTGACAAATAAATAGGCAATGAGTAATGTAAGTACTGGTTGTAATGAATTATTATAACATAAGAAATGGGAGGATGTAGTGAATAATGAAAAAAAATACATACCTATTACAGATAAGGTATCAGGAAAGCCAGTCTGAAGAACTGATATTTAATCTGAGATCTAAAGAGAGAGTACTATGGAAGTGTAGGTGAAAGGACATTTGAGGAACAAATAATGTCCATAGACTCAGGATCAAGGTTTGTTTAAGGATTTTAAAGAAAACCATGGTAATCAATGAGGAAATATTGAATCAGAGGGAGGAGGTGAAATATCTGATAGAATTAAAGGCATTTCATTAAAAGACTTTGCAGACCAAAGTAAGGAGCTTTCTTTTCAGTGAAATGGTAAGCAATAGGAAAGTTTTAGAATTAATATAACTTAATCAATTTTACATTTATGGTCAACTTTGTTGATACATGAGAATTTTTATAGTCATAAAAGTTGGAGTAAAGGCAAAGTTTGAAGGAGGCTTTCAACAAAACAGAGTAAAGAAGATGAGAGAAACCTGACAGTAGGTTTTGTGGACAATATTTATATCGGAAATTAGTGAAGTCAGCAAAAAGCCGAATATCTCTTTTACTCAGTGCCATATCAAGCAAACATTTCTGAAGTTCACACCACCTATGTACCTAAGTTAAAGTGGGGGGCAAGGGTGAGGGTGGGGAGAAAATCTCAATTAGGAAGTTGTTTTGTTAGAGCAAGATATTTGAATCCAGAATTGACTACTCATTTTTTTTCAAAAACAGATAAACTTCTAAACCAGAAGTATATTATCTTGAAACATTTGTATCCCCAGTAAGAGAAGGTATGAGGGCTAGCAATCTTGCTAAGATTAGTTGGTGAAAATTAATATCAGTGTAGCAGAGAAAATTTACACTTGTTCTCAATGACAAATAAACTTTGTAATTATAAAGCAGTCAACAAAAAATATTGTCTAAAAATGTACTCTACGATAAACTATCAGATATCCAAATACACTACGCAAATTCCCAAGTGTAAGGTAGGTAAATTCAAATTGGAAGTCTTTTCTGAATTTTGAAATATCCATGGTCTTAGCCAATATTTTACTACTCAGACTTAGGTATTCTAAGAACTTGTCAAAGGACTTGATATCAGAATATATTAAGAGTTTAGTTAATGGAATTTAAAGAACACCATCAACCATACAGTGTAAGTTAGACTTTAAAAAGTAAAATTATAAAGGAGATAGCCTGCAGAGATTATTTAAAAATATCCTCCATAAAAATATTGCTGAAAGTTATTTTAATAGACTAGGTATTCAAATTAGTCAAAATCGTATTGTTTCTAATATTCTCTTGAGGAAATTTTCTTATTAACCAACTACAAAGGATGGAATAAAAATCTAGTAGGTGTTATTATTTTCTATTATCTAAAAAAGTTTACATTTATTTCTGATTCGATTATCATTGATATATCTCCTCTTACAATTCATCCAATACATCTCCTCTTCTTTATTTTTTTTTCCTCAGAGGAGATTCAATAAGGTAATAATAATGTCAGTTTGAGAAGACTGCATTTCTGTAACAGATTTCTTTTGTTTGTAATTGAAATTCCTAATATAAATTACATTAGTTTAACCTCAATGTTAAAACTACTTTCGATCTATTCCTAAATCATTAAATGTTTATAACACTTTTTATTTTCTTAGGGTCTGTCACCAGTACAGACACACAAATGCACAACACTATTTTTTTTTTTAAAACTTTGGAAGTGATTACAAGTCCTTAAAATCCTAATAAGAGATAAATCAGTCCTCAGTTCTAGTTTTCAGAACATGTAGAATGAATGAATTAGGATATGAATCTGATACTAAGAATATGATCAAATTAAACCAAGAGTTTCTTTAATAAAATACAGGAAAAAAGATTGCAGTATTGTTTTCTGATGAATAAAGAGCCCATTTAAATTAACAGAATTGAATGTCTCTGATGAAAAACATTAAAAAAATGGTTTTTAATGTAGTGCTAAGTATATTTTCATAACTACTTATAAGACATAAATTAATAAAAAAAAGATACATACTTCTAGTAAAAATAATAGCATTAAGGAAAATGGCATGAAGATAATAAATAAAACTTGCGGAAATTAGAAAATGTTCTTTTATAAATCTCATGATAACATTTCTCATTTCATTTTAATGAGAACTTATAATTTAATTTATTTTAATAAAATGTTAGAGAATAAATTAAGCAAAATCAGACTCATAATGAGCGAATTTAGGAGGGAACATGTAGAACATTGTGATGAATCGCTAAATGCTTAAAAAGTAATTATTGAAATTACTGGATAACAGATCTAAATTTCAATACAAAACTGGAGATATTAAAAGGAACAAAAGCAGACTTCTAAAAGCCTTCTCATTAATCAAGAATAACATGCAAAATGTGTCACTCAGTGTCAATAGAATGTTGGTTCTACACTATGTGTGCTTTCCTTCCTTCCCCAATCTGAACTGAACATCTTTCGCTGTGCTTCCTGCACTCTGCCTCGTCAAACACTTCTCCTAGGTGTTTGTGTCAGGATTTGAAAGACGGGATTGATTTCAGATTATTTCAAACAATAAAAAATGAACAGACAGAATATTGACAACAACAAAACACAGGAGGCAGTTGTGCTGCTCATTCTGTTCTATTTGTGGCATTAATGTGTGCTGTGTCTTTTACCAAACAATGCAAAGAATTTTGATTATCCTATTAACTAGGATAACAAAATATGCTAGGAATAAAGATGAGTCTGAATTTTGAAGATAAATAAAAACCAGGGTGCTTTTGATAATTTTTGAATACTGCCAATATGATGTTTTGAACTGAACTGTGGAAAGAAAGGAGATTAATTTAGCTATTATGCATTTTTTAATATTCTGTGTTGACCACATGGATTTCAATGAAAAACAGCATTCTAAAATTAGTAGTTATATATTAAGAAAAAAAAGCTGTATAACATATATGATTTCTGATATTATTTGTGGAAGCACTGTATTAGAAGTATACAGATGTGTCCAAACCACTGTGCTCTATTTTTTTTAGGAATAAATAAGATACAAGAAATATTTTGAGTGATTCAGATGATTCATAAATATAGAGAATTCAAATCTTTTCAACTGTGACTCTTTAGCTCTGGTCATTGTGTCCACTATAGTGAGTACACAATGACAACTTTATAAGAAAATGAGAGTGAATTTTTCTAACCCACTGGATTAGAACACAATGAGAGCAAATGAGGCATTGAAATAAGATGATTTAGTGGTGTAGCCATAGGCAAATGCAAGATTATTTACTTTCTTCATAAACTGTTAAAACCACTTTTACCATGATAGGATATACCCATAATCCGTCTCTCATTTCCCCTTCCTAGGCAAATATGTCTCTTATTTGCTCCACCCATTTCCTTCTAAATATATTGAAGTTTATTTTATTGACAAGCTTCTCAAAATCAATCAATCAATCAATCAATCAATCTCCAAAGTCAGGATTATGTGTTTTATTAATTCTAGTAAATTCTTTAGAGATGTATCAAACACTACCTCCATCTCAAATCATTAAGTTTCCTAACTCTGGCTGCTCCTTTGTTTCCTTCGTATAAAATGTATTATTTTTCATGTTCCTTTTATAGCCTCTTTCTCTTAGTGTGTGTGTGTGTGTGTGTGTGTGTGTGTGTGTGTGTGTGTGTATATATATCTTAAATATATCTTAGGAATATATATATATATATATATTCCTAAGATATATTTTGGATGTCTTTCAAATATTTACATCCTTCCTAAAACTGTCTCTTGAACTTTGGACAAATATATCAACCCCATACCAGGTAGAAACATGTATAAAACTTTACATAAATTACTTTCGCTAAGATTGCACATTTGTGAAAACAATTTTCATTTTTTAACTTTTCCTTTCAGAAAAATAAGTCATCTCTGATTTCTTACTCCTATTTGCATTTCAAGTATATTTATAAAGTCCTATCAAATCATAATTAAAAATATTATTCTATCAGCCCATCATCACCACTACTAACATATTAATTCACCACACCACATTCTGTTTCCTGGACACAACCTACAGCTTCTTCTAAAGATAAAGTGACCGACTGATCTTCAAAGGGCACCTTTTTCTTTTTTTGCCAAGAATAGCGTGAGTGTTAGCAAGTTAAAATTAGTTAGAGAAACGTGATCAGAACAGCAGTGTCCAAATTTTAAACCTCGTCCAAGTGACAAAAAGATTATTACAACTATAATGCAGTCAGCAAAATAGTTTTCTTCAATAAATTTGAGAACATGTAAATAAATGATAAGCTGGCATCAAAACCAATAATAAGCCATAACATAAATAATGTTGCTAGAATTAGCTGAGATACAATTATCATAACACATTATCATAGCAATATCCAATGAATTAGATAATGTGCATTAAAAAATATAGTTGGCAATATCAATATTTATTAAAATATGAGGTCTGAAAATTAAGTTCGTGAACTTGACACCGTGAGCTTACATTGGCAGCACTGTACAAATAGCTCGGTAAGGTTTCATAACCTTGGTATATGAGTGTTTCACAGCTGTGTTCATGTCGACATATGGTGGTGTCTTGCTGACTGGCGTTCATTATTGTTGCTGTGTGTTTTTGAGTGCCATCGTGAGAATGTCTGGGATTGAATTAGAGTAACGAACAAACATTACATTTCTTGCTAAAGTTGGCAAGAGTGGAAGTGAAATCAAGGACATGTTAGTACAAGTTTATGGGCATAATTCAATGAAGAAAATTGCAGTGTACAAATGGATTAAATGTTTTTCTGAGGGGAGAGAAAGCGTCATTGATGAAGAGAGGTCAGTGCGGTTATTAACAAGCAGAACTGTGCGGTTATTAACAAGCAGAACTGATAAAATCATTGCAAACTTTCATCAAATTGTGCATCACATTTGTCGGCTGACTGTGAGAAGCATAGTAGACAAAGTAAACAACCATAGAGAAATAGGAAAATCTTAACTGAAAATCTTGGCATGAGAATGGTGTGTGCAAATACGGTCCCAAAGGAGCTCAATGATGAACAAAAGCAAAGGAGAGTCATAGTTTGCCATGACATTTTGGAGAGGCAAGACAAAGTTTTGGGGTGTGTTACTACTAGTGATGAAACTTGGATGTACTAATACAACCCTGAAACAAAGTGACAAAGTACACAATGGAAGTCAGCCAATTCTCTACGACCAAAAATGTTCATTCAGTCAGTCCAAAGCAAAAGTCAAAATGATGTTGCTAACATTTTTTGATATCAGAGGGATTATTCATTATGAATTTGTACCAACTGGACAAACAGTTAACCAAGTTTACTACCTAGAAGTGCTGAAAAGACTTCTGTGAGAAAGTTAGATGACCTGAATTTTTAACCAACAATTCATGGCTCTTGCATCACAACAATGCACCAGCTCACATGCTCACACTGTCTGTGAGGGAGTTTTTAGCCAGTAAGCAAACAATTGTATTGGAACAACCCCCCTACTCAAATGATCTGGCCTCCAATGACTTCTTTCTTTACCCAAAGATAAAGGAAATATGAAAGGAAGACATTTTGATGACATTCAGGACATCAAGGGTAATACAATGACAGCTCTGATGGTCATTCCAGAAAAAGAGTTCCAAACTTGCTTTGAAGCATGGACTAGGCACTGGCATCGGTGCATAGCTTCCCAAGGGAGTACTTCAAAGGTGACCATAGTGATATTCAGTAATGAGGTATGCAGCACTTTTTCTAGGATGAGTTTGCAACTTAATTGTCAGACCTCATATTGTTTTCATCCATTATTTCCCATGAGGGCAGGGATTTCACCGTTCCTGTTCAACACTTGTCTAGAACACATCTTCATACTTAGTAGATGCTCAACAATTATTTGATCTATGAATGGGTATTAAAATATTGAACTTTGCTATTGTGTCATTCGGCCTATACCATTGTGAGGACATTTATACAAATTGCAAGAAATACAAAAACCTATACTTCTACTGAAACTCATCCAGATTTGACTTTTGAAGTTTTAAATTCTGATTAGAATTATATAGTAATTGTTCAAATACGATAAACTTCCAAATGGTTCTTCTAGTGTGCATATTCCTTTGCTTCAGCAAGCTAAATAAACTTAATTTTGTCTGAATCTTTGGAGTTTTTATTTTCGATCAGTGGCCATTTTCTAATTGTTCTTTAGACTCACCTAGCTTGTGCATCTTAGAAATCATTCTTTCCATTTATCCACTAAATATTAATATTCGTTATCTCTCATCTTTATATATATCACTAGCTTGTTAAAAATTTAATAACATTTACTAGCTTGTAACTAAAATTGTGGTCTACAGATAAGCAGCATAAACATCATAATAGAAAGGTCAAATTCCCGTCCATATACCAGAAACACTGAATCAGAATTTGCATTTTTATATGAACCCAAAATGATTTATGTGACTACTACATTTGAGAGGTACTGAAAGTGAGCTAAGATGGCAGGATGCTAAACTGGAAACTAGAGCATGTCTCTTAAATGTTTACTCAATTCAATTGGAGAGCTCAGTAGCATTATAAAACAGAGTGATTATTATTCTCAGAATGTGCAGAGACTACTATTCTTTGATAACCCTGGGCGGACAACAAATCCATTCCAATAAAGACTAAGAAGGCTTCTCAAAGGAGGTGACCCTGGAACTGAGTTTTGAATGGAAAGAAGAATGCAATTAATTAGTATTAAGCAAATGTGAAACACGAAAGATGCAATATTCTTGTTTAAAAAAAGTTGGATCATATTCATATTTTATTTCCAATAGTTCCTGGTCCTTAGTCAATATTTATAGAATTAATTAATAAATGGGAAGAGTGATGTCATAGAAATGGTAGCAGTGAGGTGGGCTTCTTTAGTTCTCCCCTGGAAGTTACCACAAATTGAACATCTATAACCCATCAAAGAATTCTCTGCTCAGCAAACAGAAGAGCTAAGAGACCTACATGAGGATTACCTGAAGGTGAGCAAACTGGGCGTGCAGTGGAAGAGGGAAGGGAGAGGTGTGGAGACCCACCCTCATCTGTGAATGTGGTGACATGGGGCCGTAGGACGCAGACTACAGATTGCAACAGCCAGGCACTGTATTCCATCCCTACACCCCACAGTCCTGCTGAGAGATCAGCATAGAGGACAGCTGTGTCCAGCATTCAAGGCAAACACCTCAGCTGAGAACTCTGGCTGGGCTTTCTCAGTCAGACAGAAAGCAAACTCCATATCCGGGCCCCTCCCTACACTCTCCCATAGCAATCCTAACCCCCTACCCTTACAGAATCTTAAGCTGGTCCTTGAACAGAGGAGTAGTGTCAGATTACATAGCAGCTGTAGCCCTCAAGAACTGGAAAAAGTCAATTTGCAGCTGTGACCTAGGGAAGAGACTGGGCAGGGAAACAAAGACACCTGCCTAACCAGTCCCCCTTTTCTGGGAGCTCCTGTCAAGGCAATTGCAGCTGCTGAGACGCATGCAGGGGTCAGTAGCAGGTGGCAGAGGCAGCTCTGGGCTTTCAGCAGCTCATAAATATCACGCTCCTGATGGGAGAAGTGCCCTAAGACACACAGGGAAGAAGCCCACCTCCTGGTGGCTGGCTGTGGTGCTCTGAGAGCGCGTAATGCGCAGGCAAAAGCAGAAACTGCACTGACTTTGTGAAAACTACCAACCACACCCCATAGCCCCACTCATCTAGAACTGCATTGCCAGGGTCACTCTGGGTGCCAGGTAGCTGACTCTGCCTCCACAAGATGAAGAGGAGTTTTCATACAGCAGAGGACAAACTGGAGATAACTTGGCGGGCTTAAGCTAAGCCTGGTGCTGTTTTATAATTTTTTTTTTTTAATTTTAGTATTATTATTATTATTAGCATATATATATATATATATATATATATATATATATATATATATACACCATGTTTCCCTGAAAATAATACCTAGCCGGACAATCAGCTCTAATGAGCCTTTTGGAGCAAAAGTTATAGTAAAATAAGACTGGGTCTCATATAAGATCGGTTCTTATATTAATTTTTGCTCTAAAAGACGCATTAGAGTTGATTGCCTGGCTAGGTCTTATTTTTGGGGAAATGGGGTATTTTTTCCCTTTCTCTCTCTCTTCTTTTTCTTTTCCTTGCTCTTTTTTCCATTTTTCTGTATTGATTTTTTTTTTAAGTTTTGCTATTTTTGGTTTTGTTTCTTTTGTTGTTTTTTTTTGGACTTTTGTTTTCTGATATTTTTGTTTGTGTTGAGTGTCAGTTGTTGATTGTTTTCACATGTGAGTGTACTTGGTTTTTGTTGTTGTTGTTGTGCTTGTTGATTTGTTTAGTTGTGAAATCTCCCTGCACCAGAGCCTAGCCCAAGAGGCACAAGAATCAAAACACCCAGAGGCCAACTCCAGAGCAAAATAGAGCATTACCAGGTTTGACCTACAAGTCACACACCCAAAGGGAATTCTCTACAGGCACAAGAGCCCACAGGGGCCAAGCCTTAGCTGAGGGGTCAACCCTCACACAGCAGCTCATACACTATGGGCAGAGCCAATTCTCACAGCTAGTCTGCCTCAGAGTCAATCCCACCTACTGACAAGCCAAAAGCAATCAAAGCTCAACTTCAACAGGAGAACACTCACAACACAAGGGAAACTTCTAGAACACATGCACAGGAGATTAGGGAGACTATGCAATTCAAATATAAAGGACACATAATTTGTAAGTTCATCCATCAAAGACTGAGAGACCTAGGGGGTCTACCTAATGCACTGAAGCAAACACAGAGAGTCAGTCAGCTAGACAGAGGAAACAAAGAAATGTGTCCAAAATAAAAGAACAGAAGAAACCTCCAGATTTGGAACTAAATGAAATAGAGGTAACCAACCTATCACAGACAGATTTTAGAATACTGATGATAAAAATGTTTAAGGAACTTAGTGAGAACATAAAAAAGGATAGAGAAATCATAAAAAACAACCAGTTAGAACTAAAGAATACAATAATTGACATAAAAAACACACTTGAAGGAATTACCAGCAGGTTAGACAAAGCAGAGGATTGAATCAGTGATTTAGAAGTCAAAATAGCAGAGATCACCCAAGTGGAACAACAAAAAGAGAAAAGAATTTTAAAAACAATGAAAATAGTTTCAGAGACCTGTGGGATAACATCAAGTGCAACAACATGTGCATCCTAGGAATATCAGAAGGGAAAGAGGGAGAGAAAGGGATCGAGAACATATTGAAGTGATAATGACCAAAAACTTCCCTAACCTAGTGAAGGAAATTGACATACAAGCCCAGAAAGTGCAGAGAGTTCCAACCAAGATGAATCAAAGCAGTCCCACACCAGGACATGTTATCGTTAAAATGGCAAAAACTAAAGACAAAGAGAGAATCCTAAAAGCAGCAAGAAATAGATAGCTAGTTACTTATAAGGAAGCTTCCTTAAGACTATCAGTTGAATTTTCTACAGAAACTTTGCAGGCCAGAAGGGAATGTCAGGAGGTATTCAAAGTGATGAAAAACAATGCCCTACAATCTAGATTGCTTTATCCAGCAAGGCTAAAATTGAAGGAGATAAAGAGCTTCCCAGAAAAGAACAAACTAAAGGAATTCATTACCACCAAGCCAGCATTGCAGGAAATGTTAAAAAGGGCTTCTTTAAGCAGAATAAAGGTGAAAACAATCTAACTAATGAAGACCAGAAATACAAGTAACAAAATGGCAATAACTATGTACCCATCAATAATGACTCTAAACGTAAATGGATTAAATGCTCCAATCAAAAGACATAGGGTGGATGAGTAGAAAATAAAACAAGACCCTTGCATATGCTGTATACAAGAGACTCACCTCATATCAAAAAACACTCACAGGCTGAAACTGAAGGGATGGAGTGAAACATTTCATGCAAATGGAAATGAGAAAAAACCTGGAGTACCAATACTTGTATCTGACAAAATAGACTTTAAAATGAAGAATATATTTTTTAAAAAATCCACTACATAATAATAAAGGGATCGATCCAACAAGAGGACATAACCCTAGTAAACATCTATGCACCCAACATAGAAGCACCTAAATATATAAAACAGATATTGACTGACATAAAGACAGAGATCAATGGTAACACTATTATAGTAGGGGACTTCAACACACCACTAACAACAAAGGACAGATTCTCCAGACAGAAAATCAATATGGAAACAGTGGCCTGAAATGACACAGTGGACCACTAGGATTTAATCGTTATTTTTAGAGCATTTCACCCCAATGTACAGAATATACATTCTTCTCGAGCACACATGGAAGATTTTCCAAGATAGACCATATATTAGGCCACAAAACGACTCTCAGTAAATTTAAGAAAACAAATCATATCAAGCATCTTCTCTAATCACAGTGGTACGAAACTAGAAATCAATTACAAGAAGAAAACTGGAAAACTCACAAACACATGGAGGCTAAATAATATGTTACTAAATAATGAAGGGGTCAACAAAGAGATCAAGGAAGAAAACAAAAGATACCTCGAGATAAACAAAAATGAAAATACAATGACCCAAAATCTATGCAATGCAGCAAAAGCAGTCCTAAGAGAGAAATTCATAGCAATGCAGGCCTCTCTAAAGTAAAAAGAAAAATCTCAAATCAACAGTTTATCCTTACATCTAAGGGAACTGGAAAGAGAACATCAAAATAAGCCCAATGGTAGGTAGTACAAGGAAGGAAATAATAAAGATCAGAGCGGAAATAAATGAAATAGAGACTAGAAAAACAATACAAAATATCAATGAAACCAAGAGCTGGTTTTTTGAAAAGATAAACAAAATTGACAAACCTTTAGCTAGATTCATCAAAAAAAAGAGAGAGTGATGACCCAAATTAATAAAATCAGAAATGAAGGAGAAAAACAGACACCACAGAAATACAGAAAAAAAAAAAATTAAGTAAATACTATATGCTAACTATATGCCAACAAATTAGACAATCTGGAAGAAATTAATAATTTTCTAGAAGCTTACACCCTTGCAAGGCTAACTCAAGAAGAAATAGAAAATCTGAATAAACTGATTACTACCAGTGAAATTGAATCTGTAATCAACAGGCTCCCAAAAAACAAAAGCCCTGGACCAGATGACTTTACAGGTGAATTTTACAAAACATTCAAAAAAGAATTATCACCTATTCTCCTCAAACTATTCCAAAAAATCCAGAAGGAGAGAAGGCCCTCAAGCTCTTTTTACGAGACCACTATGACCCTGATCCCAAAATCAGACAAAGAGATTACAAAAAGAGAAAAATATCCCTAATGAACATAGATGCATAAATCCTCAACAAAATATTAGCAAACAGAATTCAGCAATATATTAAAAAGATCATATATCATGATCAAGTGGGATTCATTCCTGGTATGCAAGATATTGTTTCAGTATCTACAAATCAATTAATGTGATACACCACATTAACAAACTGAAAAATAAAAAATCATATGGTCATATAGATAGATGTAGAAAAAGCATTTGACAAAATACAGCATACGTTTATGATAAAAACTGTCAAGAAAGCAGAAATAGAGGAATCATATCTCAAGATAATAAAAGCCATATATGATAAATACACAGCTAACATCATGCTCAATGGGGAAAAACTAAAACCATTCCCCTTAAGATCAGGAACAAGACAAGGTTGCCCACTTTCTCGACTTTTATTCAACATAGTTCAGGAAGTTCTAGCCATAACAATCAGACAAGAAAAGGAACTAAAAGGCATCTAAATCGGTAAGGAGGAAGTAAAATTTCATTATATGCAGATGACATGATACTACATAGAGAGAACCCCAAAGACTCCACGAAAAAACTATTAAAACTGATAAATGAATTGAATAAAGTAGCAGAGTTAATATTCAGAAATCAGTTGAATTTGTATATACCAATAATACACTATTAGAAGGAAAAATTAAGAAACAGTCTCATTCATATTTGCTTCAAAAACTACAAAATATTTAGTAATAAATTTAACCAAAGAAGTAAAAGACCTTTGCTCAGAAAGTCTAAGATACTGAAGAAAGAAATTAAAGAAGATACAAATAAATAGAAACACATACCATGCTCAGGGATAGGAAAAATTAATATAATTAAAATGTCTGTACTGCCTAAGGCAATATACAGATTTAACCAAATTCCTATCAAACTACCAAGGACATTTTTCACAGAAATAGAACATATAATTGTAAAATTTATATGGAACCCCGAATAGCCACAGCAATCTTGAGAAATAAGAGGAAAGTGGGAAGTATCATGATACCTGACATCAAATCATACTACAAGGCTACAGTAATCAAAACAGCATGGTACTGGCATAAACACAGACACACAGATCAATGGAGCAGAATAGAGAGCCCAGAAATAAATCCATGCCTATATGGTCATTTAATCTACGAATATGGAAGCAAGAATTTACATTGGGGTAAAGACAGTCTATTCGATAAATAGTGCTAGGAAACCTGGAGAGACACATGCAAAAAAATGAAGCTGGACCACTTCCTTACACCATATGCAATAATAAATTAAAAATGGATTAAATACTTAAATGTGAGATATGAGACCATAAAACTCCTAGAAGAAAATATAGGACGAAAATTTGCAGGCATTACCCTTAGTAATATTTTTTACTAATATGTCCCCTTGGGCAAGGGAAGTAAGAGAAAAAATAAACATGTGGGATTACATAAAACTAAAAAGTTGTTTCACAACAAAGGAAACCATCAATAAAACAAAAAGGTATCCTATCGAATGGAAGAAGATATTTGTCAATGATATATCTGATAAGGGGCTAATATCCAAAGTTTATAAAAAAAACTAATTCAACTCAACACCAAAAAACAAACAACCAAATTATAAATGGGCAGAGGACATGTAGTGACATTTTCCTAAAAAGGACATACAGATTACAAACAGACATTAAAAAAATGCTCACCCTCACTAATCATTCGAGAAATGCAAATGACCACAATGAGATGCCACCTAACCCCATTCAGAATGGCTATCACCAATAAATCAATAAACAACAAGTGATAGCGAGGATGGAGAGCAAAGAGATCCCTCATATACTGCTCGTGGGTTTGCTGAATGGTGCAGCCACTATGGAAATCAGTATGGAAGCATCTCAAAAACCTGGAAATGGAATTACCTTATGACCTAGTAATTCCACTCTTGGGTATCTATTCAGAGAAATCCAAAACACTAATTGGAAAAATGTATGCACCCCTATTTATTTTATTGCAGCACTATTCACAATAGCCAAGACATGGAAACAACCGAAATGCCCATCAGAAGACGACTGGATTAAAAATTGTGGTATGTTTATATAATGGAGTATTACTCAGCCATAAAGAAGAATGAAATCTTACCATTTGCAACAATACAGATGGACCTAGAGAACATTATGCTAACTGAAATAAGTCAGATGGAGAAAGACAAATACCATATGATCTCACTTATATGTGGAATCTAAAGAATAGAATAAATGAACAGGCTAATCAGAAACAGTCTCAGAGATACAGAGAAAAAACAGAGTGCTGCTAGATGGGAAGGGGTTGGGGATGTGGTGAGGGTGAAGAGATTAGAAAGCACAATCGGTAACCTCAACATTGCCATGAGGATACAAAGGACAGTTTGGGGAGTATTACCAGTAATGTTGGAAAGATTTTGTAGGGTGTCTGATGGACATTTGTCTTATTGGGGAAGCCAATTCAGGGTTGGTGTAAGTGCCTGACCACTGCCGTGTACACCAGAAGCTGAAGCTGAATAGGATGGGTGTTGACTATGGTTTAACGTATATATAGTCACAGGATGTGGAGTGCAGCACAGGAAATGGAATCAGCGGAACTGTGGCGGGTATGTGCGATGTCAGAGGGGTAGTAGATTGGGGGAGGGAGTTGTCACTTTGGGACGGGTGTAAATGTCCAACTATTACATTGTTTTGTACTCCTGTAACTAATAATAATAAAAAGGTTTAACTAAAAACTGTTGGTATTCTTAAAAAAATTAATAAATACATACATACATACATACATACATAAATACATAAATAAATAAATGGAAGAAAATTTACTTCACATTCAATGTTTCCCTTCACCATTGAACCTTGGCTAAGCTAACGTCATAAATGCAGATAAATACCTTCATTACTACTATATATCACATGTCTTATATGTGGAACATGCAGAGATCTGTTCTGCAACAATTATTTCCTTGATTTCCAGGACAACTGATTTCTCATTTGAACTGTTGTTTTACCAAAATTAGTATGATAAAATTTAACATTAGAGTGTTTTACAATTGTTATATTAACTATTAGAATAATTGCTATATTAATGTTAGTCTGTTCTCCTTGTTGGGTAACCTGTTCCATGTTGTGGTTTTATTTGTGCCCTTGAAACAACAATGCTGGAAAAGATAAATGATTTAATATTTTGATTTAGTATTCAGTTGACTTAATCATGGATAAAACAGGAAAAAAAGATGCTGCAAAATTATAGCAAGATGTCCAAACCTACACTGTCTACTCATGATGTCTCTAATTCTTAAACTATAGAAAAGGTTTGAATTTCAAAACTGTAAGCAACAAAGGAACAACACAATCAAACAAAGAAACAAAAACCCATAGACATAGACAAACGTTTTGTGGTTCCAGAAGGTAAGGGGCGAAGGAGTTGTAGATGAGGGTAAACAGGATCAAATATAAGGTGTTGGAAGGAGAACTGACTCTGGGTGGTGAACATACAATGTAATATATAGATGTTGTGTTACAGAATTGTACACTTGAAACCTATGTAACTTTACTAGCCATTGTCACCCCAATAAACTTTAATTTGAAAAATATTCAATTATAAATGAGTGTTTATCTCAGTAATTGTATTTGCTGTTTTTTTTAGACATATATGCACAACAATGAATGCTTAATTATCCATTTACATTTAAACAAATATATCCCTCTTTTTTGCTTTTCCTTGCACAAAATGTCAGCATAATAATTTTTTTCATATTATACTTATCAAGTACATGTAATATAGTAGTTCAGTAGAGATCACTTGAGACTATAAAAATAGCTACATTTCCTTTTAAAAATATTATTCTGTAAAAATATATGGTATTGAAATAATTTCATCATGACACTGACAATGAAGGTTTTTTTTGGATTTAGTGAACTTTTTAATCTTTTGAGTATATTCTATGCCTAAAGCATCCAAAATTAGGGGAAAAAAATGCCATTATGAATTCTAGCAATACAGTGACTAGCAAAGACTTGGTGTGTAAAACTCACCTACACATGCACAGCACTCTGTGGTCTAAATTGCCTGGATTTTAATACTCTCTACATGCCAAAGTTCATTCTCCTTGAGCACATATAAAACATTTCCCACAATGTTTTAACTATCTTTAATATGCCAAGTATAACAATGACCAGGAATCAATGCTCTCTGTAATTCCGTTCATATTAAATCACTTCAGCAAATTATAGCTAACAAGTTCACTTAGAGAAAAATACTTGTACTATATTTGGGGCAACTGTTTGTTACCTACAAGCTGTAATCTTTACCAATTTTTCAAAATCAATACTTATTAGGGAAAAGGGCCTATAACAAGTACAGTGCTACAATTTTTATTGGTTTTTCCTTGCAATATAATCAGGCCTGCGAGTAACAACTCAGGCTTCAGTCCACATTTGAGGAAAGATTTTGATATATACTCATGTCAAGTACAGGATTGCAGTTTATATTTTTCATCTCGAAAATAAATTGCTATTTCAAATATTGTTTTCTTTCTCCTAATGCTTCAATTGCTTCTCTTCTACTTTAAATTAGAGTTATCTAGGTATACGGATGTCACCAAAAGTGCTTTACCTGCAATGTTATAATATATAAAATTAATGGTATAATGAGATATTACAAAATCATATAAAGCTCAAGGATGGCTTTGTAGTATTTTAAATGTTATTTTATATCTAATTCATTCATTTATTTTCTGTTTATCAATGATTTTTATTTTTTTAAATTATTATGACTATTTTCTCTGTTTCTTGAGTCTTACATATGCAGATCAAGCATGTTTTATTACTAGTTGACATTTAAACACTATTCTTTTTTTTTTTCCTGCTTGGAAAAATTTTTAGCTAATATGATAAGAATTTTTTTGCAATCTCATCCTTGTTGCATTTCATAGGGTGTATATGGGAACTGTCAAAATATTAAAGTAAGAAAAATAGCACTCAGCAGATTGTAGGATAAGTGGTGAGAAACATGTTCATGGATGAGATAAAATATTTTAGAATACCTTTGGTTTAAAAACTGTCAGTCCTTGGCTTTTTACTGAATTATATGATTCTCTAAATAGTTTAAAATTACAATTATAAATGAATTATGTCAACTCTAAAGAGATCATTCTATATTTTAACCATGGCTTTCAAGTAAAATTGAGTAAAAATGCTTTAAAAAAGAAAAAAACATGTATATGCAGTTAACATTTAAGAGCATAAGATCTGAGACACTGGAAAATGCAGACCTTTAATTGCGTGTTTGATTATAAAGTGATAAAAACAAAAATATGAAAAATGTGCAGTCTTAATAGTACAATCTATACTATCATCTCCTGATACTGAATTAAATTGCTTGAGAAATGAAGGTAATAATAGGTTTATACAGAGGTATTCAAATTATGTTCTTATTTTTATACAGAAAATAGATTAGGTTTTCTATCGGTATATTGATTACAAAGTAAGGGGGGGGGGGACATCTGAAATATTGGCCAGAATCAAGAAAGACTAAAGTGAAATTTTACTGGTAACATAAGGCAAGCCATCAGATGAGATGATGATGAAAACTCATGGTTCTTATCATCCTAGAGATCCAAATTACGTTATTCATACTTTCAGGTTTGTTCTCCAAAAGATAGCTTATTTCAGAATAGTCACAGAGCTTACTCTTTGGCAACCTGTACACGTAGACTATATATTTTTTCTTTTAGTGCCCTAAAAAAAGATTAATGTCAGGTAGTCTTTCTTTCTTTCTTTTTCTTTCTCTTTCTTCCTTCCTTCCTTCCTTCCTTCCTTCCTTCCTTCCTTCCTTCCTTCCTTCCTTCCTTCCTTCCTTCCTTCCTTTCTTTCTTTCCTTCCTCCCTCCCTCCCTCCCTCCCTCCCTCCCTCCCTCCCTCCCTTTTTTCTTTCTTTTTCTTTCTTTCTCTTTTTAGGTTTGACTTAATTCATTTCTAATTGTAATTTTAAACTATTTAGAGGATCACATAATTCAGTAAAAAGCCAGGGACTGACAGTTTTAAACCAAAGGTATTCTAAAATATTTTATCTCATCCATGAATATGTTTCTCACCCCTTCCTTCCTTCCTTCCTTCCTCCTTCCCTTCCTTCCTTCCTTCCTTCCTTCCTTCCTTCCTTCCTTCCTTCCTTCCTTCCTTCCTTCCTTCCTTCCTCTTTCATTTATATTCCCTTTGTAGATACCATGGTTTTTTCCTACACAAAAGTTGTAATATTTTATCTTAATGCTACCAGGATATTTATGGGAAACCGTTTTATTGTTGTTGTTGTTACTCTAACCACGGACTTCTTGTCTGCTTGTCTCCAACTCAGGGAAATGTTATTCTATCGATTTAATTACCACCTTTCCTTCAAAAGTATTACAGTTTGATAACATGGGATCACTCTATTTATAGAGCCCACACATTTCTAAACTCATAGCTTATATAGATTGTAGCCAATTGGACTCGGTCTCCACTGGAGTGCTCCAAACTCATTCTCCAGGTTCTTGCCCATCCTGTAGAGGAGAAAATCTTTTACTGATTTTTTTCTGTATGGTATGGACACACTGCTAGACTTTACTTGATCCAGCTGACCAAAAGTATACCAGAAAATTTTAGATTTATTTGAAAATTGAGAGGCAAATAAGAAAGAGCTGCTGTTGCTGTTATTGTTTGGGGGGGTGGAGTAGGAAGAAAATATTAAAGTAGTATGATCTCAATTCCAGTCATTTTCTTCTACAAGCCTTGCTGCTTCTAAGGCACAGCTGATTTATTCAAGGCAGAACTACTAGCTCACCCGAGCTAGGTGTCTTAGCTGAAACAATGTAGTCTGCTCATTCCAAGTTTTAGTAACAAGAGAATGGAACAAATTATACATGATGTGATAGTTCCAACTTTCCTATTTACAAAGGGAGTCTTTCTTTTCTTTCATTTTCCTCTACCTGTTTCCTTCTCTCTTTCCTTACCTCCCTCCTTTCTTTATAAAGTATATACACTGAATCAGAAAATTTGCTGGGCAAAATATGTATGTGATTGTTTATACTATAAGTGGACATATTACTATTTCAAAATCTTCTCCAATTTGTGGCATTCAATTTTTTGCTCCATTTTTATCTTCCTCTTTACTAACTTAACTTTGTAATTAATTATTAAATTTCCGACAAAAGTTTGGAAAATGTAGACTGACTGAACAGCCACTTTCTGGAAACCATTTACATTAAGGAAGGAATATCCAAATCTATGGTGGTCAGTTTTAATTTGCATATCAGGAGGTCATGACATATTTAATACATTAAGGCAGAACTGAAGTACGACCTAAATAAAATGGTTAAGCTAATTTTTCATTATTCTTCAACTAAATTGATCTTCTTTACATTAAGTGTATCTTTGTCAGGGTAGTTATAGGCCATTGGTTTCTCACCAATTTATTAGTAAGTCTTGGATATAAAGTTAAAGTTGGTGACTTTAACTAAACTTTTCAAATATAAGATGGTAGTTTTATCGATTGTTACTTATTTTTGTGAAACAAGAATGAGACCATATTGCATCTGCTTCATTCATTTTTTTTGAAAGGATACAGACTGAATACATTTTTAATTTGCTTATTCAAACATTCTCCCTATTTGGCTGTCATGCAAAAGCAAGTAAAATGCCCATTTTCAGAATTATATATAGGAATAACAAACTTGCAGGGTATTCAACATGCAGAATGAAGTTTTCTAAATGCTTATATCCTCACTAATGACACTAGAAAGTATAATACATCTTAAGTATTTTGCAACAGAATCCAGACAAAAATTAGGTGAGTTCTGTGGAATAAAGAGAAATACCAACACTTACTTTACATTTTTCCTGGTTCTCAATAATCTCCTGATTGATTTAATATAACATTTGTGATTCTAGATTAACATTTAAAAACATGTTGCATACACAGTACCATTGTCCTATCCCACTACTATTATATGCAGCATTTGGTATAGCAATGGTTCTTATAGAATATGGACATTATTGCACATTTCTTGCAACTCAACAATATAGAGAAAGAGATTTAATTTATCACATTTGGAAAGTTAGATAAAGTTGTTTTTCGACTCCATTTTTCAGTTGGCTGGCCCATATTATTTTGCCACACATAACACACACACACACACACACACACACCCCCTATCCACTGGTCCATCTTTCCATGCTTGTTAGTACTTTCATAAATATTATTAGTAAGCATAATTTTCTAGGAAATATGTATTTATCAATAAGACTACAAGCTAGACTAACATATTCTCAAAAATGTATGGTTTAAATAACAAAGAAATTTACTTTTCTTTCACATAATAATCTAGAGGAGAGGGATCCTAGACATTAGGGACGTTTAATTCCAAAAGATTACCAGTGAACCAAGGTTATAACTGGCAGGTTGGTTCTGATTTTCCCAACATTCTGCTTCCCTATCTGAGTTCAAGGCATCAGTCTTGCCCTTTCTTAACCAGCAGGAATGGTGGCAAACGCAGTCCAGGCGATATGATTTCTTCTTTAAGGAGATGATCCAGGAATTTCACATGTTGTTGTAAGGGAGGATGATAAACTCTTCTTTAGGTGGGCAACAATATGCCCAGATAAACAGAAATTTGGTTCATAAGACTAAAAATGGATGGAAGCTAGGGATAATTTAAATTATTTGCTCCATGATAGGAACTGTGGAATAGTGGGCTGATTATGATTGTCATGTGGAGAACTTTTTTTTTCTTATCAGCAATCTTATTCATCGACTTTTCTATAAAAGGAATAAATTCATCTATATTATACATGTAGAAATGGATACACTTAAAATGGAGAGTAGTTAAGATTCTCCTAATGCCCCAGTTTTGTTTTTGTTTTTTGTATGTGTTTTGTTTTTTTGTTTTTTTTTTCCATTTTACTAAATGGTGATTACATACATGCAGGTGCTCAGGGTAAAAAAAAATAAAAAATAAAAGTCATTCTGTTTTTTTTTCTCCTTTCCCTCTTCCTCCAAGTCCAACTCCTTAAAATATCCTCTGCTATCTTTGTCCAAAAGACATCCTGAATTTGTTCACTCTTTATTGTAGTCCAAATGACTGTAGCACTTGTTTAGCAATAATCTTTTAACTGGTCACTTTAATTCTTGTATTACCTCTAACGATTTCTAGTTAAGCACAAAGCTTCATCTTTAAAAAAAAAAAAAAAAAAAAAAAAGTCACTAATAACTAATAACTCTCCAATAGCCTTTGCTTTGCAATTTGAATATTACCCAAACTCCTCCTTATCATGACGGTTTTCTCAGTCAGATTTTTAGATTTATCTGCAATCCTATCTATACCCTCAATCTCACCAGCTCATAATATCCCATGCCTGTTAGCCGTCTTTGTTTTGGCTGCCAAGGCAATCTCAGTCTAGTCTCCGTTCCTTTGTAATTGCAATTTCTTCTTTCTGAATAATGCTTCTCCAAGAAATTTCTTTCCATAACTAGACTATGAGTGTTTTGCAGAATTCAACAAAACTGTCATCTCTCAGATAATATCCCCACCCCCCAACCATTCTACTCACGGTAGTCCATATCCCACCATTACTCCTGTATGTGAATGCAGAATGAATTGCTATGTAAAACATGTCTCATTTACTGATTTTTTTTTTTTTTTTTACCCTCAAGAAATGTAAAGTCTATGACAGAATAAGTAATATCTAACTCGCATCATTGTATCCCAAGGATCATAACAGTTCCTGGAACATGTTTGGTTTCCCGGTCATAAGCTTGATTTAATAACTTGAAATAACTATCCTTTTCAGAATCTCTTATTCCATGTAAATAAGTCTAATATTTAACGTTTTCACTATTCACTTTCCAACTGGAAATTCCACAAGGTAGCAGGTAGTGTCAGTCAGTAGAGACTTCAACTCTTGATATTTCCTAATTTACTTCTCTCCTCCTTCTCATCAAAGAGAGCATGCTATTGGTTCTGCTGTCTCAGTACTTTGTAATGCACAAGTTTATTTGGGAAAATATTTAATAAAAAGTCATCTATTGTTAATCTCCCCTCACATATGTGCAATATAAGAGCATAGGAGGTCAGATAATTAAGTTTGCAAACTTGTTGCAATGATGTTGCTAACCTTTTTTTGTTATCAGAGGGATTATTCATTAAGAATTTGTACCAACTGGACAAACAGTTAACCACGTTTACTACCTAGAAGTGCTGAAAAGGCTTCTGTGAGAAAGTTACATGACCTGAACTTTTCTCCAGCAATTCATGGCTCTTGAATCACGACAGTGCACCAGCTCACATGCTCACACTGCCTGTGAGGGAGTTTTTAGCCAGTAAACAAATAACTGTATTGGAACACCTTCCCTACTCACCTGATCGAGCCCCCAATGACTTCTTTCTTTACCCAAAGATAAAGGAAATGTTGAAAGGAAGACATTTTGATGACATTCAGGACATCAAGGGTAATGCGACAACAGCTCTTATGGCCATTACATAAAAAGAATTCCAAAATTGCACTGAAGGGTGGACTAGGTGCTGGCATCAGTGCATAGCTTCCCAAGGGGAGTACTTCGAAGGTGACAGTGATGATATTCAGCAATGAGGTATGTAACATTTTTCCAGCATGAGTTTGAGAACTTAATTGTCCGACCTTGTATTTAGGTATAACACAAAGGAGTGACTAATGTTTGTATTTAACATTTTCCATATCAATTTGCCCATGCTTATTAAATATGTAATACCAAGTGTTGACTTACTAATCTGGCTACCAAAATTATTTGGTCAACTCTTATCAGTAAGCAGACATGTCTTTCATTTCCTCATTAAGGATATTTTTACTAAGTCAATATTTTCTTTAATTAAAAGAATCTATATTATTACTCTTAAGAGATATTACTTTTTAACTTTGGAAAGGTGTCTTATATCATATGGTTCGTTTGTAGAAATAGTAGGATGATCTTTTTTTAGTTTGTTGGACTTCAATAAAAATATAGTACATCACATAAAATGCCTTTGGCTACTACCGTGTTTCCCCAAAAATAAGACCTGACCGGAAAATAAGCCCTAGCATGATTTTTCAGGATGACATCCCCTGAACATAAGCCCTAATGCATCTTTTAGAGCAAAAATTAATATAAGACCCAGTCTTATTTTCGGGGAAACACGGTAGAAATAAAATTCCCAATTAAGACTTGCTGAAACAATAAAGTTGTTTACTTACGAACAGAGGTTCAGAAGATACACTAACTCCAGGAATGATGTATCAGAATTCTCACCCTCTTTTCTACTATTCCTTAAAGTATGACTTCTTCCATGAATTACTTTGGTCACATGTTATAATTACTTTTGAAATTTTTAGACAAAGCAATATTATCACTTTTGTTTCTTTTTTATTGATGAACAAGGAATCCATTTTCAAAAACTTCTCAGAAGACTACATTGAGGTCACATTTGCCAGGAGGATTCCAACATCTGACAAAGTAAATATAATTTCTGTCCCATGATTGGCTTACGTGAATCATTTTTGGTGGAAAGTATCATTTGGAATAAAATAAGTATTTTCTGGTGTTTACATATGCAACAAGTACAGTTCAAAAATGCATATGTATGTGACAATAAATACAGAATGATATTAAATGTAGCATTGATATTTAGTATGTATAACATAACCATGATATCTGAAGCCTAATGATTTTCAACTAAAACCAGATCTCCTCTGTAAGGGCCATTTGCAAGAATGGGGTGGACGTATTTTTTGTCACAATGCATTAAGGATGGCACTGGCATATAATGGTCTGAAGCCGAGAATGATAAATACTCTACAATGCACAGGTTAGTCTTACACATTTAGACTTATTAAGACATTGATCAGTTCATTTTCATGAGAAAGACACATACAAATAGTCAAGCTAAATCAAAATTAACACATAAAGATGTAGGTATATATGTAGACTTATGTATAGTCACATATAGCACACTAAATAAACTATAACAAATTAAATAATGCATTTGATTATTCCTTTTGGCAATTTCAAACTTTATATGAGTCCTGTGCTCCTGGAAAGCAGCAATGATAAAGAAATCTTCCCCAACCTTTTATGTTCCAGGAAATGTCTTACTGAAAAGAACCACCCTTGCTTATATGACTTAGGTAAGACTTGCAAATGCTTCCCTGGGTTACCTATTACAAGGGCAGATACAAAGTTTGCAAATTCCCATTCTGTGCCTCATAAATGATTAGTTACCTATACCCACTGAACAAACTGAGCAAACCAACTGCTAACTTGACTTGACCAAATTTTAGTTAATTTCCTCTCCTTCCCACACAGCCAAGAACTTTGTACCACTCTATCAGTCTGTGCCAGTATTTGAATATGGAACAACTTCTCCTTAATGGCACATCTCAAGAATCTAGTGTGAAAAATGTGTTAAGGGAACCGAACTCAAAATTGGAGGCAGGGATCTATGAAGGAAGGTCTCTCATTTACATGTCTCTCATTGCAACTTGAATAGTCCTGCAGGAAGAAGGAAAATTTATTTTCTACTGGCAACAGCAAGCTGCCTTCACCTGCAGCCAATGAAAAGCTGCCACCATTTCCAACTGTCATATTCTTCCAATAAATTTTTGTTCAAAAGCATTCCTTCCAGCTTCCTCCTTTCCTCTATAAAAGAGCACTTTTTGTTCTCTGGATTTACCTAAGGTTCGCCATAGGTTGCTTGTCCTGAATTGCAATTCCTCTGCTATTCCAGAATAAACTTGATTTGCTGGCCGAATTGCTTACTTTTTTTTCTTGCAAAGGTTTACACAATTATTTAAACAACACACCCAATTACTGCATATTATTTAAATGTTTGCAATTTTAAATTAAATCATCACAGAGAATCAACAAATAGAGTTTTGCAAGAGTGCTGGGGGTTAATGCTCATCTGAAAACAAAGGCATGCACATTTTTGATTATGTGCTTAGTTTCTTCTATGAGCAAAATGATTAATTAGTGAATTTGTGTATTGATACTGTCAATTGTATATGAGAAAGTTTCTGACACATTATACCATATCTCAAGTAATATCAAAATTCGTATATATACACATATACTCAACCAGTTAGAGCAGAGTACAAACTCTTGCTCTGTGCCAAATTGTTTTTCAGACTTTCTTTTTTTTTCCCTCTCAGGTATAAGCTTAGCTCCTTAAATTACATTTGTAATAAATTTAAATTAGAATGTCAAATATTTATTTGAGTATGTATTGACATTGCATTATTGTTTCTTGAGTAGCTATGATTTATAGTATTAAATTATATCTGGTGCTGCTATTAAGTCCCTTCACCTCTTTTCTCCTTTTCTAAAGTAACACCTCCTTATAATGAGGCTGTAAAAACCTTAACTTCAGATTCTGCTGGCGTTTTGATTTTCCTTATGTAAAATGCACTGTGTCTTCAATAACAACTCACATATTTAATACAAATGAGATAATTTAAATAATTATGTATTTTAATGTAGATATGACCGTGAATTGCCCTTTTAAAATAAATTTATATCCTTTCTAAGCATTAAGAAAATGCACTACTTCGTGTGAAAGCTTATAGTCTATAAAAGAGTTATGATGAAAACTTGAAAACCCTTCCTTAATAAGCAATTGAATTATTAATGTGACATCCACCAATTTGATCAAGTCTTATTGATCAAAGAATATTTTTTTCCACCTCCATTCCCAACAGGAGATATGCAGTGGCATACATATTTGTCCATAGACTTTCAATAAAATTGGATGATTACTATAAATAAAACAGTTTGATATAAAATTATTTTTAATAAAATAGTTTTTATATGTTTTAGTATTTTAACTTTCCTATACTACCGTTAAGACAAGGCTTCCAAAGTCCCAGTGAAATAAACAATTCTTTTCCTCTCCCCCAAATTGGAGCATTGTGAGTTGGAGAAGAAAAAAGTCTTTCTAAATGCTCTGTTATCTTTCTTCCCGAATTTAAAATCCTTGACTTTCTTTTGAGCTTCAAGTTAGTAGAGAATGAGACAGAGAACATAAAAAAGTCCAGTGAACTTGACAGACCCACAGGCATACCTATAAAGTGTGCTGCCTTTATGCCTCTCATCATTCCTACCAAACGAACATTGTGCCTCTGCTATTTGATTTTTTTTTTCCCCTGCAGCTTCTGCCTGAAAAAGATAGTGTCTTACTTTCCATTGAGCCTACAATTAGGAGATCCCACCAACTTTTGAAAATATTTTTCTGTTCTAATTAGTTTAATTTTAAAATTATTTTCCTAATATTTTTGCACATCTATGGAAGATTTGTAATATTACAGGATTTCTCTTCATCTGTTCCCTAAATTATCTCATAGGGATATTAAGTTGGGCTAAGCTGCCGTAAAGTCAACAGGTCAAATACTATGCAAAAATATTCTTTGGATATAAAGAGGAATTAAATTAGGAATGTAAAAACTGTAAGCCCTAAAAAGTTATATAATTAGTAACATATGTAATTCATTTGTAATACCATATATCCCCACAATGAACATTTCAGAAAGACAGCCTAAATCTAGATTTTAAAACACTCATTTCTTCAGAATGCTATATGTGTCATTGGTATTTATAGCTCTGAAATTTTAGGCCATTGTATGATGCCTAACCTTACTTCTTTTCGAGAATAAATCAGGATACATACAAATAAACTAAATAGACTAAGGATCCTCAAATTATATATCAATAAATTTACTTCTTTCAAATTTAAGTCAATTTATAATAGAAGTGATTTACAGTGACCTTGATCCCAAAGAGAAAAAGTTAAGAAGAATGGCCACTAACATTAATTAATAAAACAATGAAATGTATAAGTTTGTGAATGTCTGTATATAATTTATCTTCCCTTATTTAGAGGAGAGTGGGTGACAAAATAGGAATGACTTTTCTTACTCTATCATTCTAACACTCTCTAAAAGTTTACTATACGCTTAATGGTGGTATTATTCAATAAGTGCATGTTCAATGCATTAAACATGGGCTAAATGCAATTTAACAAAATACCTTTAAGAAAAAGTACTTTGAGTTAATGATTATGATACTTGAAACCATCCATTTTATTCTAAGTGAGGGTAGATTAACACATATGGATTGGAGAAATGATAAAAATTAATTACAACTGTGTGTCCTTAAGGTTAAGAGAATAAATGAAAAAAATAGGAGACAGAAAACACACATTCAATGTGCTTATTAGTATCATGAAGAAATCTTGGAATTACTATATGGTGATACTATCAATAAGTCTAAGGATGAAGTGGGTACATATATCTGATTTTAATATTTTTCAGTTTCCTTACAATAATATTGATATATGATTTCATATTTACTATAATGGCATACATGTATGTATATATGTATGTATATATTAACATTAATCACTGTTTTTTATTTCAGTGCCCTTTGTATTAAAAAATCTAAGAGTATTTGTCTTTCTCTGTCTGACTTATTTTACTTAGCATAATGTTCTCTAGGTCCATTCATATTGTTGCAAATGGTAAGATTTCATTCTTCTTTATGCTGCGTAATACTCCATTGTATAAATGTACCACAGTTCTTAATCCAGTCGTCCACCAATAGGCATTTTGGTTGTTTCCATGTTTTGGCTATTGTGTACAGTGCTGAAATAAGCAGAGGGGTGCATAAATTTTTTCGAATTAGAGTTTTGGATTTCTCCGGATAGATACCCAGGAGTGAAATTACTGGATCATAAGGTAGTTCCATTTTCATTTTTTTGAGACACCTCCATATTGTTTTCCATAGTGGCTGCACCAATCTGTAATCCCACCAACAGTGCACAAGGGTTCCCTTTTTTCCACATTCTCGCCAGCACTTGTTGTTTGTTGATTTATTGGTGATAGCCATTTTGACTGAGGTGAGGTGGTAGCTCATTGTGACTTTTATTTGCATTTCTCTAGCGATTAGTGAGGTTGAACATTTTTTTCATATGTCTGTTTGCCATCTGTATGTCCTCTTTAGAAAAATGTCTCTTCCTGTTCTCTGCCCATTTTTTAATTGGGTTGTTTGGTTTTTTGGAGTTGAGTTGAGTGAGTTTTTTATAAATTTTGGATATAAACCCCTTATCAGACATATCATTGGCAAATATGTTCTCACATTCACTAGGATATCTTTTTTGTTTTATTGATGGTTTCCTGTGCTGTGAAAAAGCTTTTTAGTTTGATGTAGCCCCACATGTTTATTTTTTCTCTTACTTCCCTTACCCGAGGGGATATATCAGTAAAAATCTTACTCCAGGTAATGTCTGTAAACTTTCTTCCTATATTTTCTTCTAGGAGTTTTATGGTTTCAGATCTTATATTTAAGTCTTTAATCCATTTTGAATTTATTCTTGTATATGGCGTAAGGAGGTGGTCCCGCTTCATTTTTTTGCATGTGTCTGTCCACAAAAGGACAGGTTTCCCAGCACCATTTGTTGAATAGACTGTCTTTACCCCACCGTACAAATACCATATGATCTTATTTATATGTGGAATCTAAAGAAAAGAATAAATGAATGAACTAATCACAATTATGGTTTCAGATCTTATATTTAAGTCTTTAATCCATTTTGAATTTATTCTTGTATATGGCGTAAGGAGGTGGTCCCGCTTCATTTTTTTGCATGTGTCTGTCCACAAAAGGACAGGTTTCCCAGCACCATTTGTTGAATAGACTGTCTTTACCCCACCGTACAAATACCATATGATCTTATTTATATGTGGAATCTAAAGAAAAGAATAAATGAATGAACTAATCACAAACAGAGATATAGAGGAAAAAGTGAGGGTTGCGAGTTGAGGTGGGGGTGGGGATGAGGGAGAAGGTGAAGGGATTAGAAAGCACAATCTGTACCAACAAGATTGGCATGGGGATACAAAAGTCAGTTTAGGGAATATAATCAATAATGTCATAAATATTTTGTAGGGTATCCGATGGACAGTGGTCTTATTAGGGAGACCACTTCAGGGATGATGTAGATGCCTGATTACTGCACTGTACATCTGAAGCTGAAGCTGAACAATAATGAATGTCAACTATAATTATATATATATTATTAGAAGTGGAGTACAGCGTTAGGAATAGAGACAGTGGAAAGGTAAATGCTGCATGCGATGTGAGAGGGTAGTAGATTGGGGGAGGGGGATTATCACTTTGTGAGGAATATGAATGATAAATATCTAACTATTACATTGTTTTGTACACCTGAAACTAAAAAAAAAAAATCTAAGAGTAAAATCCAATTTAATGTTTATAATTTACAAACAAAATATTTACTTTAAGTGTTTAATTTAAACAAATCTATTATCTTTTTTAAAGAACCACTCTAAATTATCCTTGGTTGATATTTGCCCATGCACATTTATATAAATCATAAAAATAATTCATATTTATTTGCATCTCCCTCAAATAAAGAACTCTACTGACATATCGATATACTTATTCATTAATTTAAACAAATTATTGAATATTTACTATGGACAAGTAAAATTCTAAAACATATTTTTTTAATTTCTAATCTAGATTTAAAGATAATTCTGTTGTTATTTTAACATGAAAGACAAATGTTCCTGACCTACTTATCACTACTAGTTCTTTGTTCCCCTAGTGATATTCTTGAACAAATACTTCTCCAAATATTGATGATTAGATAATAAAATTAATGTGATATAGTTTTCACACAACTTACAGTTGTGTTATTATACCAGAGGAACTGATATATAAATTGTTTATATAGCTTCTGGTACCATTATCTACTACTTCATGGAAAATAAAAAGATCATGTGCAGAGAATGAAATAGAAAGGTAGAACAAATGGTGAGACAAGTATCACATGTAAGATGTATCTGGAATTGATCATATACTACAGTTCATTCACTTAATCTATTGATCATAAATTGGGTGATTTTCTAAACTCCCTAGCTCCACAAGCCATTTAGTTGACAAGTTTTGACATTTTTTGTGTTCTGTGTTTATTGATTTCCAATGGAATTCCCATCTAAATTGATGAATGTGTACGTACACTAAGGAAAGACGTTCTTTGTTTTTCTCCCCCCTTCAAGTTGAATCTAATAATAGAATTTTGCTCCAAAAACATAGGTCCAAGAATAAAGGGAGAAAAGTCTTTAACATTAAATAAAGTTAATAGTGTAAGTGAGGGAACCAAATAGATTTGTGAACAAGTATAAGAGCAACCAAAAAACTGAAGGTTTTTATTACATATTCATGGTAAATTCTTGTCTCATAACTTCATAACTTCACATTTCAGATAGGTGTCTAAGAAGATTTGTATCCTTACTTACTAATTAGATATACCTTTTGTAAACATGTTTTGCAAAACAGAGATAATATCACATATTCAAAAATAAAATTTTCCCTTAAGCAAAAACTTTTGAGGACTAATATGTGAAAAAATCATTCAACAAACTTGTATAATTCAAACCTGCTTTATAAATATAACATAATTGAAATAGTTTTTATAGACCTATGATTCTGACCTTTTCAAAATCATGTAATGGGGGCAAAGAGCCAGAGACATTGAATGATAAAAGCAGTCACTGAAAGTCCAGAAGTGTCCATCAAGTCATGTAATATTTGAATGGTGAGGAAATGGAGAACAAATATAGGTTTGCCATAAAAATCATTGAGTGCAAATAACCAAGAGAATATTTCACTCACATTGGTTTTCCTGACATTCTTTAACAAGATCTGAGTCAGAAACGACTTTCATGTACAACGTATCAAATTAATTTGTACAGTAAACGAACTCCATCAAATTCATTTTCTTATAAATATTTTGTTTTAACCTTCTGTATGTCTACATAAAAAAAATGTAATTCAAAAATAAAATTTGACTGGTATAAACATTTTTCTAAGCAATTTGGAATCATGGAAAGCTGAAGAATGTAGATTCGAATATACTTTAATTTTTATTAGACCACCTGCAGGCTGGCTTCATAAGCATGAGACCTGTGCGGTTGAAGGGTACTGCTCTTATTTTGATGCTGTATGGTCACCTTATTTGAATTAGTAATAATTTATCTTCTGACTTGTTGCTGTAAATCCATTGGAACAATGGAGCATGTGCGAGGGCAAAAGAGATACACCCATTGTGTCTCTGTAGCTGTTCCTTGCTGCCCCATTCATATGTAGCATGACCAATGTCCCAAAGGCATAGGATTAAAGTAGACTCATGATGCATGTAGGTTTGATGAGACTCAAAGCAAGTGCAAAGGAAGCTTGTTACTATTGACTGCTGATTAAGTGGGGCACTGGCAATCTTAAGAGGATGCACTTTCAATGCAAACAACAACGTGCTTCAAATGCAGAAAAAAAATACATTGATTTTCTAAGAAGCACAAACATTCAAGAAATCCTATCAGATCATTTATTACTTGTATTACTCCCTGTATTAGCCAACCAATAACAAAGACAATGATAACATTCAAGAAAAGGGAGATATAATATAGCCCATGTTTTCTTTTCCATTGTATCCTTCCTTATTCATCAGTAACCTACATAGAGAGAGTTTTGGTAAAATGTACACATGTCAAGAAGTGAAAATCAGCTGAGTTAGTTTCGCATCAGTCATTGTTCTGTTAATAACAAAATAGGAATTCATGTATACAATACAAAAAAACAATTTGTGTAATGTTGGTGCTTTTGTATATAATTTAGATGCTCTTATATTTGGAATTTAAACCGCTATTTCACCATAAAGATGAATAGTAAAATTCATGCTGAATTATTTAAAATTTTATTTGTTTATATTTACCAACAAATAAAGCCCACCATGTTCAGTTGTGAAAGAGACTGAAAGAAAGAAAAATACTTTGAATTGTAGTACTTTTAACATTACTTTTTTGATTATTTTTTGATCAAAAGGTCCAGCACCTTCATTTTGCACTGGCTCTTGTGAATTATGTAGCCGGCACTTATCACCTTGGCCAAGGGGGAATCACACAGGTTTGAAGTAAGACAGATTCTTCCTTGGCTTCCATGCTTTCTTTGACTGAATCAAGGAAGATCCTAGGTGCTTCTAATGAGGAAGAAGCTATTAATAGAGTCAACTGTTACCATATTTCCCCGAACATAAGACCTAGCCTGACAATTAACTCTAATGCATCTTTTAGAGCAAACATTAATATAAGACCCTGCCTTATTTTACTATAATATAATATAATAATATAATATAATATAATATAATAATATAATATAATCGGGTCTTGTATTAATTTTTGCTCAAAAGACGCATTAGTGCTGATGGTCCGGCTAGGTCTTATTTTCAGGGAAACACGGTAGTTAGCTGGACTCCACATATAAAATACGAGTGTTTTGTGAGCCTTATAATTTCCTCAACTTGAAGGACCACCCCATCTCCCCACCTACCTAGTACTAACAGATTCCCCAGCACCACCTGTCTTGTGGAGATTAGTAGTAATCTTGTTTGGTCATAATCCATGTTTAAAGCTGTTTTAGCACTCCTTTCTCATTCCCAGATTCCAATTCTATTACAGTCTACACAATCTCTTTTCTAATCCCACTTACCTCTTTCCTTAACTACTGAATTTACCTACTACTTTACTACTGAAACTCCACAATGGAATTCATGTCCAATCACTGAAAAATTCTCTCCTTCAAAATCTTCCCTTAATATTTCCTCCACCTTCTTATCCTGGAAATTAGATCTTTTCAGAAGACACTGATTCTCATTATTAATTCCTCTAAGTGGTGGCTTCTTTTGTTTTTATAACTCTTTGTACCGACAGGGCTGTAAATGGGGTCGTTTGTCTTAGACCATTCTCGTGTTATCTTCCCTATTGACTTAATATTTAACTAGACTTGACCCACCACTGTCCCTCCTCTTTTCAGTAAACTGTAGATCTCACTTGTGCCTTTTTTTAAAAAAAAAGCATATTAGTTCTAGGATCACTTTCACATTCTCAAAAACATCACCACTCCTATTTTAATTGTTGGTGATTTTATCCATGTTGTCAACAAGTCTTCTAATAGGCTTGTCCTCCTTCAACTTTAGTCATCCATCTTCCCCATTGTCATATACCAGGCATTGTCATTATAAATAATTTGAATTTCTATATAATATTGATTTAAAGTATCTCACTCTAAAACAATTGCCTCCTATCTTTCAAGATCATTCACTCTTGAAATGCTTTCAGTAATCCTTGGTCTCCACCAGGATCTACAGTCTATTGATTTAACCACATTTTCTGTCTTACCTATCTCTTTAATGAGCTGAAATTCCATATTTAATTATTAACTCCTTTGCATCACTCCTGAGCATCCTTGCTTGAAGTGTTAAATTTCATGGAGATATTAATTCATTTTACTTTGAAACAATGAATGTATGTAACTAAATAACTTTAACACAATTTTGTGTTTTACAAACACAACTTATTCTTAATATTTTTAAAAGTTGTAAGAAAAATAGAAAGCTCTCGAAAGAGTAAAAATGCAGAATTTGTTATGAATTAACCCATCTGACATTTTTTTTGTTCAATTAATAGTCACATTATATCAATGAAAATGCTTATAGATAAAATAAATTCAACCAAGTAATATCTAAAGATAAATTATGGAACAAATGTACATGTTCAACAATAAGACTATCATTTGGAATTCTTTGTTAACTTAGGAAAATTCACATATTTCACTTTCCAATTAAGTGGCAGGCACATAGACAAGCCTAAGGCCATGGTCCCCTCCCTTAGCAGCTCATTCCACTCAGAGCAGTGAGAAAAGACAGGCTGTGCATTCTCTTGTACAGATCGGAGCAGCTGCTGCTGTGACAGCCTGTCTGTCTTGTCATTTCTTTATGTATTCATTTTTACAGCTACAAACAGCCTACTCTTGTGAGAATTTGCATAGCAATTCATCTTAATTAAACAAGTCTCAAATATTTATATTAATCCATATACTGATATGAAGCTTTTATAGTACTTTCTGTTTGAAAAACTATTTTGTTTCTGAAAATTTTGTGCAGTAATCACATGCAGTTCAAGTTGAGAAAACTTATGAGATAAAACATTTATAAAAATTAACCGAATAAGAAGTGTCCTCAAAAATAAGATAATATTTTTAAAAGTGTATATATTAAGTATATATTATAGGTAGTAAAACTATCATTATTAGAAAGGACCATTCTTAATCTAATTTTATCTCATTGAAAAAACGAAATGGAAAAGGCCACAGGAAGATAATTAATTTTAAAAATATTAGTACTTCTTCTATGTTCCCGATTTAAAAAAAAAGAAAATTACTATTAACATTTTTTCCCAGTGTAAAATTATTTTTAGATTTCCCTGTAATTTACTTTCAGTTATTTTTTTAAAAATAGATTACTAGATCAAAACTTTGAGCATTATAATCAAACTCAACAAATCAGTTATTATTTGGAATAGTAACATTTGGGTAAAATCATAAATGTTACAGTAAAGACTCAAGAAATGTTATAGACTCTGGGTGGTGAACACACAGTGTAATTTATGGATGATGTGATACAGAATTGCACACCTGAAATCTATGTAATTTTACTAACAATTGTCACCCCAATAAATTTAAAAAATAAAATTAAAAAAAAAAGAAATGTTATAATTTCTGTTTAGTAAAATAAAGACTTTCTACTTGTGAGTGTGAAATGAATAATATGCATTTAATATGCACACACATTAATTTTCTAAAATCAATATAAGTTTATAAAAACGATAGGAACTTGTAGTTTTAAAAAAGACTACAGAATTTTCATAATTATCTTGAGCTAATTTCAAATAAAATAATGAATGCCTTTAATCCTTAGTGATTTTCAAGACTCAAGGATAAATAAGCACTAACTTAGGTGATCCTTTTCCAGAATTACCAATTAATTTCAAGTATTCATTACTATTTCCCTCCTAACAAGGACTTTGATTCTTCTTTTAGCTTTAATTTCATATTTCTACAGGCTTAGGAGACCTAATCTGTTCTACCTTCTCATTATAAAAATTGTCATTTCTCTTTTGTCCAGTACTAGCCATATCCAAGAAGCTATGTGCCAAAAAGTTGATTTTGGCCCTGGGTTATATACGTTCCGCATGTAAAATGATCCAGCTCTTAAGAGAGAGACAGGATGCTTTTAGACCAAGATCTAAATGACTAATGTGAAACTAATATGTTTTGTGAAAAAGAAAATAAATAAACAAACAAACAAACAAATAAATAAATGTACCCCCACCTTAAATATATATATATATATATATATATATATATATATATATATATGCTCGAATCAGTGTATGTTAAGAGAAATCTATTTTCCTCTCCACTGGAATGCAAGGTGGCAACATAAATAAGATGAAAAAAAGTTCTTTGAGATTTTTTTGTCTATCTACTACACTATCACAGACTATTGAAATGTAATAATTAATATTTGGTTCTCAAAATAGCTATATGAGGCTATAATTAAAGCTTCATTTTATGGATAGAAAATCTAAGGCCCAGAGAATTTATGAAATCTGTCTAAGGTGACACAACGACTATGTTCAACAATAATTAGAGTTAATATATGTAATATGATAATAGGTATATGATACCAAGATATCACAAAAGTGAAATATAATACTAATTATATGTGTGATATGATGATATGTATTTATCCTATGGGAATAAAACAAATTTGACATATCCACATAGTATCTAAATCTTAAATTAGTTTTCACTTTTCCTATATGTGAACACAAGTAACTATAAGAATCTGAAATATTTAAGGTCAGTAAATAACTAAAAATGTGAATTTCTCCTGAATTAAAAATGAGGAGGATATATAAGTTTCTAAATTATCATAAATATGTTTCAGCATGAATTTTTATTACATTTTTATAGATATGAGTTTATAATATATTTCAGGAAATCACAGGATTTTAGCCAATCTGCAATGATGTATACACAGGCAGTCTTTGACAGCACTTGATCACGCAAGAAGTACAGAATGTACAAATTGTACAAATTGTGCTCTGCACAGGATGGCCCACCAAAAGGTTCAGTGATAGGTCTGCTTGTGAAATTATGTAGTGCTACCTCCACAAAGTAGGACCAACTTTGAAAAAAATCATTTACTAAAGGTTACATCTTACAAATATATGTGTATGTACCTATCAGGCTGTAAGATTCTAAACATTTTTTTATTTTTTTTTCTTCTAATTTCAAAGAGGCATTATGAGACCTAGTAACAAATACAGTGCAAATCTATATTTTGCTTGAGTTCTTTTATGAAAACTGAAGAGTTGGAATATTTAAAAATATAAGAATTTTCTTTGCAAGTTATCGTTGTGCATGCAAGAAATTGCTGCTGTACCCATAGTTTTCATTTCCCCTGAATATGTCTTTCACCAAATAACCAAAAGTGGTGGTAACATGTATTGCAAAATCTTTTCACTGAAACACTGAGAAGATCAGAAAGCAAGAACACGTCAGGGCCAAATGTAAAGTGAAGGCTTTCTAGAAAGTGAACTCTCTAGAGTTAATCTAGGAAGGCAAACAAAGATGTAAACCAGTGTTGGCCCTGGAAGCATGCACCAGCCTGAGTGACAGAGATTCTATTTCTTAGGTACAAAGTGCAAAGAACACAACAAAATCTAGTGTCACCCAAGTTGGGATATCTGAAGCAATCCTCAATATAAAACTGAGATCAAATGAAACTGCCTATGAGAATGATCTGGATATGAAGAAACTTGAGAATTTCAATCTTGTTGCTCAGCCATAGGAAAAACAAATACCAAAAAAAAAAAATTCTGAAATATATTGCCACAAGCCAGCACTTACACATTTTTGAAGCCTAACTTCACATTACCAACGTGGTATCAATAACCACAAAATGTAATTTTATTTTCAGTAACATATGGTTACATGGATGAAACTAATAAGAATTATCTCTATTGGTATGAACATTCAACGCAGATAATGTTTCAAGGAAAATAAATTCTAAGACAAAATGAGAATAAGAATTTACAAGGAATGAAAACAAGAAAAAGTAACTTCAGATCCTACATATTTTTTTTAAATATTGGAATGATTACAAATAATACAATATAAATATATTAAATATACTCAAATATATAAAGAAATAAAAAGGGTGTGAAACAAATAATGACACTACAAAATTTAGCAAGCAGATCTCAAAAAAAAAGATCTTCTAGAAATATAGTATTGAAATTAAAAACTCAGATCATGGATAAATCATTATTTTAGACACAGAGGAATTGAAAACCAATGAACCATTAGTCAAAATTGACAAAATTATTCAAAATGCAACAGATACCAATCAAAGGGAAGGTGTTTGTAAGAGGCTCAAAGGACAGGTGTGAAGATCTAAGATATTTAAACTGAATTTCTAGGAATCAATATGAATTTTTTTCAAGTTAACAAAAATACTTTTAATCTTATAGTCGGGAAGAACAATGACATTGAGACAGAAAAATTAGAAGACACTTGCACTTCAAATGACATTGCAAGCCAGAGACAGAATAGATTTCCTAAAAAGGAACAGCAATTGAATTGAGAAGTGGACTAACACTAACAATGGAAGTTTAAGACAATGGAATAATGTCTAAAATGTACAAAGAGAATAACTATCAACTAAAAATCATATATCATGCTAAACTATCTTTTGAAAATAATGACAAAATAAAAAACATTTTCAGAAAGTAGTTTTTTTCGAAAGACTAGTACTAATAGAAATTCTAAAGGATTTAACTTATACAAGAGGAAATTAATCCCAGAAATAAGGTCTGCAATGCAAAAAAGGATTCAAAGAAAATAGAAAACATTTAGAAAATCTGTCACTACTAGAATATAAAATGATAATAAAAAGAATATAAACAATTAAAATATAAACAAAATACATGATAATAACAGGTATTGTTTTATATCATTATATAATGTTATTAATACACCACAATAATTCTTATATCTAATTTGAAAGTTCAACAAGAAATAATTAAGAAAAAAAGTAGTTGACCCAGTATTGTCTACATTGGAAGTATAGTGTGCTGAGTTAAATGATCTTATGCTTTTTCACTATTTGAGAAAAAGGAACAAACTTTAATCATTGTTAAACTGAGCACAAATTAATTTTTTTTAATATAATCACAAAGAAAATAGAAAAACTAAGTCTAAATATAAACAGGTTGGTGAAGAAATGGAATGTGAAAAAATATAAGAAGCCAGGAAAAGACAAATCTAATCCACTAGGATAGAAATCATTGTCAGCATTTGCTTACATGTAGTGGAATGTGGAGATTGATTTGGAAGGGGTACAGAAATCTTTCTTGGGTGATATAGAGAGTCTCTGTCTTGATTGTTGGTTGTTATATGGATGTATACATTTGTCAATATTCAGAACTGAGCATTTAAAATAGGTTAAATTTAGTGTTCATAGGTTACATTTTTATATAATTACCTTTTTAAAGCTCACTAAATCAACTGAGAAGCTAGCTGAGTGGACAACACTGAGAACTATATCTATTAATTTTAAAAAGGCATTGTTTTCATAGCTTTCATAACAGAAAATGAAAAGACTAACAGATAACCTTCCATTCCTCCTGTATATCTTTCCTGAAAACACAGCAGGAGTAAATAGTTGAATAAATATTCAGAGACATTGGGTTCTGAAAAAAATCAGAACTATAATAATAAAAATAATATGTTCCCTACTATCACTTCCTCTTTAGCCCAGGTGAATATGTTAGTTCAACTCCAGCTTCTCTTGCACAGTTTTCGTCTCCCCCAAAGGAGCCCCTTCAGACTGCATTCAAAATTAATCCACAATGCCAGCTTTCAGCTTGTGTAACTTCCTTCTACTAGACAGAACTCATTCATTAATTCATTGACTCAATATTATTTCTTGTGGAACTATTTCCCAAATTCAGCTCTTTATTCTATCTAACATTTGTTTTCACCCTGCCACATTGCTTTAGATTTCTTTTGCATGTGTCAGACACTAGTCCATGGTGTTTCTAAATTGGACATATAACAAGCTCTCCAAGGATGAAGCTGACAATTCCTAAACTTGATGTGAAGGAGTTAATATTTAGTACAACTCATCCCTGACCCATTTTGGAAGGAAGAGGTGGGATTCCCAGCATGTATTTATTCACAAAAACAAACAAACAAACAAACAAACAAAACAACTCTGTAAAGCCTCTCTCTCTCTCTCTCTCTCTCTCTCTCTCTCTCTCTCTCTCTCTCAAAACTCTCAGAGGAAACTGAAGCATCCTTGAATTGGTTCTAGGATTTTTTTTGTTTTTTTGGTCCGTCCTGCTTAATATGTTCCGTCATACACTCATATTTTAGCGATCATGTTGTTACCAATATTGAGTCTGGTAGATCCATAAGGATAAAATTGAGTCTATTCCATTAACCAGTAAGTCAAGAATAAATTTTTTCCTTATATAAAAACTCCTATTTGTATCATAAGGAGAAAAACAACTAATGGTATCTAGAGGAGTAGGAAAATTTCATAAAGAAGGATTTATTGCAAATATACCTTGGGAATTAAACAGTTTACTAAGGATAAGTAGGAAAGAATATTTTAGATAAAAAAGGAATGATACTAAATGCATGACGTTGCTCTTGGAAGAGCAAAAAATGTAGGTAGCTATGGTGTAATTTTGTGAAAAATTCAAAAATTGTAAGCCACAAAATTTAAATGGGAAACATCTTGAAGTGTGTTTAATGCTATTGTAGAAATTTTAGATTATATCATATAAAAATGGAACTTCATAGACAAAGCATTAATGACAAAACATGGGCTGTTATTTTGTAAGTACTCAAATATATGAGATTTATTGTGATTACAATAATTATTAAAGCTTTTAAATCACCACATCACAACCTAAGTGTTTATTTTAAAATATAACTATGGTATGATAGCAACATGAACTGAAGAAATCAGAGCAGAGGTGATATCAGTTAGAAAATCACGTCAATGGATTACATGAAATGGTGAAAGTCTGAATTAGGGCTGTGGCCAAAAGTAAGTAGAAAAGATGGATTAAGTTATATGACTGCTAGTGTATGGGGAGATTTGGAACATAAAAATGTCACCTATGCTTTGTGGGGCATTTACTGAAAGGCAGAGCCCAGAGGCATGTCCGATTTTGTTTGTTTGTTTGTTTGTTTGTTTCCATCTTGTGAAAGGACGATAGAGTGAAAAGAAAGTGAATTAGAAAGGGTTAAGTACTGCACTGCATTTCATGCAGACAAGATTGGTTCAAAAATATCCATATTTTCTGTGGTCCAATGTTAGAAGCATCCATGGGCAGCCTGTCAGTCTTTACAAGAGCCCTCCCCCAAAAGTAAAGGGACCCTCCCCAGACTTCCCAACAGAAGACCTTGACACGTGGATCTGATTCTGGAAGAGGTGGGAAAAGCCCCTTTCCTTGATGAGCTCACACATGAAAAGACACATGGAGCCCACAGAGCTCACAGGACACGCAAATCCATCATCCCCAAAGGCTGATGTTTATCGCTATCCATGGATAAATAAAATCGCCAAATTAGGCCAGCAACAGGCCCAGCAGTTTTGCAGACTGTGTCAGAGGACATAAAAGAGGATGATCTGCTCTTGATCCCACTACAGTCTGCCAAACCACGATTATTAGTGACCTTCCCTTTCTATATTTTGTTACCTGGACACAGGTATATAGCGGCTCTGTGAGATTAGAAGCAGGACATAGAGGATGGGAGGAAAAGAGTGTTCACAAGGAGAGAGGAATTGGAGAGAACATTGAAAAAACAAACAAACCAACCAAAAATGACTGCCCTGCTAATTCCTCATTTAAAATATGTTTTCCAAATGCATGTATTTCTACATGTGCACACACTCATGTATATATAAGTATATGCTTCCATATATTCTACACACAGAGACACAGAAATGTGTATATATAGGTAATTCCCTACTACCCAAATGAGGAATTGTGAACTAGTGTATACATATAAGAACATTTATACATATATTTAATTTAAAAAATCTAACTGATCCTCATTATTTACTTCTGTATTTGTGAATTTGCCTACTGGTTAAAATTTAACTGTTACCCCAAAATTAATACTTGCTGTTCTTTTTCATGGCCAACTGTAGAAATCCACAGAGGAGCAAACATTTTGAATCACCCAAGGGGACACATTCCCAGCTGAGGATTAAAACGGCAATGCTCTGCTTTCTTGTTTCAGCCTTTATTCAGAAATGACCAGAGGATGGAGACAGTAGGGCAGTATAAGAAACTCAGTAGGCACAGTTACGCAAGGTTTTAACCTCACTTTTTCCTTTGCAAGATAAAGAAAATAAATCTGCCAGGATGAATCATTTTTAGGATATAAGACTATAATCAATGTGGGACAAAAGGTGGTATGCAAAAATGTTTGATTTTAATTATAGGAATAATAAACTATTACAATTTTGTTCACATCTGATTCAAGAACATCAAATTAATACTGGAGAGAGTAGGTTGTTGATAATTTAAGAACACTTTCAATAAAGTTTAATCTGGTTTTTATACCCTGAAGAAAGAAGTTAAGAACATTTTTGCAGTCAGCAGAGATTATCTTTTTAAGATGATGGCGGATGATGGGAAGGAAAACTATAAGGTAAACATGAGGAAAAGGAAGGATTTAAGGATGAAATGAATAACCTGAAAATCTGTGTGAAAGATAGGAATTGGGGGGATAATTGGGAATTACACACCCAGAAAGGTGACACAAGGCATAGTGGAAGTGTTAAGAAAACTCAGTCCTGAGTGCTATAATTTTCTATGTTCATTATGAAGCTAACTATTGAAATGTGGGCAGTTAGGTTAGACAGAATGAGGATAAAGCATTTCACAGCAACCACTACTCTAAAAGAAGACAGAGTTGGATAAGTGATATAATTGGTGAGTAGTGCTGAAGTTCCCACAAGTTTGCAGTGTGAATCAATGAGTATGCTTTGGCACTAATCCGATCAGTTATGTAATTTTCTCCAACATGTCCCAAGAGCTAGAGGGCAGGAGCAGAGAATACAGATGGTTAGATTTACTATATGAAAGGTTTTAACAAGGCTTGCGCAGAGGTAAGATGAGAAATCTGAGGAAATTAAGGGTGCTTAAAGTGAAGCCAGAAACCTAGGAAAATACGTAAGAATTGAAGAAGAAAACACAGGTTTCATAAGAGAATACATCTTTGAAGATTGTGATCAAATAATCAGTCATCTTATTCTAAATCTTTGGAGATCAAAAAAGTCTAGTAAAAATATGATTTAAGGTATTTTTACCAAAGTAAAGCTTATGGGAAAATTAAAACAAAAAGAGAAACATGTTATCTGGTCGATCACACTAAGTTAAGGTGTCAGTAGTTCACAGGAATCAGGATTGAGGAGAAATTAGTAGATAGCTCTGAATTCAGTAGATATGAAAAAGAGACATGGAAACCAATATATTAGTTACCGTGTTCCATTTATACTTCCCTTGCTTTATATAAAATTTTGACTTTGTAGATTTTTTTTTACTTACTATGTTTATCAGGTATGATATACATGGTACGAACCAAGCACATTGTATAAAGTACAAGTCTCAGAATGGTAAACCATAGCAATCTCTATATGCATTGACAGAATGTAATTTTATGGACTGTGAACCCCTGTTTTTGTTTATGTTTTGTTTTGCTTTTAGTAATTTTCTAGTATACTACATTATGCAATAAATATTTTTAATAAAGTTTACATTTGTTGAATTATACTCAACGTTCCTTCTCCGTGTTTGTTACTCTTCATGGATGTATAACTTTGAAATGATTTGTTTGTTTGTGTGTTTTGTTTTTTTTTTCCCCACACAACTTGTGACTGTGGTCCCTACCTTCTGTTCTATTACAATGTAAAGCTATTATTTGTTGCCTCAGTGACTCCCTGAGTGTCTGCACTCTACTCTGCTTGTTCGAACTTTTACCTAGTTCTGGCCCATTACTGAATGCTTATCCCCACATGCCAACATGTGTGTTCAAGCTATAAGTCTCATAATAAATTCCCCATTTTACCCCTCCCTCCTTTACTCGCTGATTGACCCAGTTACATTAAAATTACCCAGTTAGAATGTTTCCCACATTCCACAAGCTACCCCACCCGTGACCCTCAAAAGTACTTACCTGGTCATCCGTCATGCTCTGCTCCCTCCCTATCCTACACACAACAAAACAAAAAAGGAGGTATCACTATAGTACCAACAGGTATTAAAAGAATATTAATAGAGGTCATAGAAATGGCAGCATGAGGGGTGCTTCTTGACACCTCCCATGCAAGTGACCTCAAATTGAACAATTATAATCCAACAAAGGTTTCTCTGATCATCACACGGGAACAGCTAAGAGACCTGCACATGCAATTACTTGAAGGTGGGTAAATCGGGTGAGCAGGGGAGAAGGGAAGGGGAAAGTGCAGATACATGACCTGGGGGGCCCCAGGACACAGACCCAAAAGCATGGGAGAAGGAAGAAGCCAGGCTGTGGACATTCTCTCTTTACCCCACAGTCCTGCCTGAGGGAGGAGCATATAAGACGGCTGCATTGGAGGCAGAGACTTCAGCTGAGAACTGAGGCTTAAGCCCTCACAGTAAGGCAAATAACAGGGGAAGAAAAAAAAAAAAGAAACAAAAGACAGGGGGCCTGGACACTTCCCCCTGAATCTCCCAGAGCTTGCCCCACCCCTATCTCCCAACATTAGAAGCAGGCTCCAGAAGAAGTAAGAGCACTGTCAGATTACAGAGCAGAATAGCTGTAGCCTTTGAGTATGGGAAAGATCAGTTTTACAATAGCTGATCCGCTTCCAGCTATAGGAAAAGAGGGATGGGGTGTGACAGTACAGGGCTGGTAGGAGCCACAAAGGCACCACCCTAGCCAGCCCACACCTTTTGGAGTGGATCCAAGCAGGGTGACTAGAGCTGCTGAAACACACACACATACACGCTCAGCATCAAGTTGCGAGGCAGCTCTGGGTTTTCAGAAGCTCAGAACTCTTTCACCCTCTACAATCCCCCATGGAAGGGGTGCCCTACGACCCCGGAGATCTGCTCACAGAGAAGCAGCCCACCTTCCAGTGGCCAGCTGTGGTGTTCTCAGCATGCATTTATGCAGACGAAAGCAGAAATTGTACCGATTTTGAAGAAACCGCTGACGACACCACATAGCCCTACCCACCTAAACCTGCATTGTCAGGGGCACTCTGGGTGCATGGTGGCCGGCCCTGCCTCCACAAAATGCAGTGGAGATTTTCTATAGCTGTGGACATCCCAGAGAGCATTGGTGGGCATTAAGCCAAGACCCATACTGTTTTTCATTTTTCTTATATACATATATTTTTTCTTCTTCTTCTACTTTTTCCCCATTTCTTTTTTCTCTTTTCTTCTTTTTTTCCCCTTTCTTTTCTTTTTCTTCTTTTTTCTGTTTTATTTTTTTATTGTTTTGTATTTTTATTTGTTTTGTGTGTTTGTTTTTTATGTGTAACTATTCTTTTGTTGTTGTTGTTGTTGCTTTGTTTTGTTCTGAATTTCCCTGCATGAGAGCACCACACAAGAGGCACCAGAATCAAAACACCCAGAGGCTAGCTTCAGAACAAACCAGAGTGCTACCTGGGAACTCTGGCACACCCAAGTGGCACACCCAAAGGGAATTCTCAACAGGCACAAGATCCTGCAGGGGCGAAGCCTCTACTGAGAAGCCAGCCCTCACACAGCATATCAGAGACTGTAGACACAGCCAATCATTAAAGCTACTTAGCCTGGAAGTCAATCTCACCCACTGACAAGCCAAAGCAATCAAGGCTCATCTACAACAGGAGAACACACACAACACAAGGGAAACCTCTGGAACACACACATAGGAGATTAGGGAGACTGAGAAATTCAACTAAAAAGGACACATACTACGTAAGGTCACCTAGCAAAGACTAAGAGACACAGGTCACATACCTAATACATAGAAGCAAACACAGAGTGACAGCTAGAATGAGCAAACAAAGAAACATGTCCCAAATAAAAGAACAGAAGAAACCTCCAGAAAGGTAAATAAATGAAACAGAGGCAATCAACCTACCAGATTCAGAATTTAAAATACCAATTATAAGAATGCTTAAGGAACTTAGGGAGAACTTCAACAAAGAGATAGAAGCCTAAAGAAGAATATAGACCCCATGAGAAATAACCAGTCAGAAATAAAGAATAAAATAACTGAAATGAAGAATACACGAGAAGAAATTACCAACAGATTAGCTGAAGCAGAGGATCGAATAAGCGATTTAGAAGACAAAGTAATAGAATTCACCCAATCAGAACAACAAAAAGAAAAAAAGGAATAAAAAACAATGAAAACAATTTAAGAGACCTGTGAGACAACATCAAGCTCAACAACATTCGCATCATGGGAATACCAGAAGGAGAAGAGAGTCAGCAGGGGATCAAGAACATATTTGATAAAACAATGACTGAAAAACCTCCCTAACCTGGTGAAGGAAAATGACAAAGAAGCCCGGGAAGCCGAGAGTCCTAAACATGATGAACCAAAACAGGCCCACACCAAGGCACATCATATTTAAAATGGCAGAGATTAAAGACAAAGAGAGAATCCTAAAAACAGCAAAAGATAGACAGTAATTACTTACAAGGAAGCTTCCATAACACTATCAGCTGACTTCTCTACAGAAAGTTTGCAGGCAAGAAGGGAGTGGCAGGAAATACTCAAAGTGTTGTAAAACAATGACCTATCCCCAAGATTGCTCTATCATTTAAAAGTGAAGGAGAGATAAAGAGCTTCCCAGAAAATAATAAGCTAAAGGAATGCATTACCACTTAGACAGTACTGCAGGAAATGTTAAAAGGGCTTCTTTAAGCAGATTAAAGGTGAAAACTAACTAGGGAAGACTAGAAACACAAATAATAAAATGGCAGTAACTATGAAACACAAATAATAAAATGGCAGTAACTGTGGACCTATAACTTTAAAGGTAAATGGATTAAATGTTTTCAATTGAAAGACAGAGGGTAGCTGAGTAGATTAAAAATAACAAGACCCATGCATATGCTGTTTACAAGACAAAAGACACACACAGACTGAAAGTAAAGAGATGGAATAAGATATTTCATGCACATTGAAATGAGAAAAAAACTTGGGGTAGAAATACCTATATCGGACAAAACAAACTTTAAAAAGAAGAATACAATAAAAGACAAAGAAAGACACTACATAATAATAAACTGATTGATACAAGAGGGCATAACCCTAATAAACATCTATGACCCAACATAGGAGCACCTAAATATATAAAACAGATATTGATTGACATAAAGGAAAAGATCAACAGTAACACAATCATAATAGGGAACTTCAACACCCCACTGACACTAATGGAGATCCTCCAGACAGAACATCAATATGGAAACAGTGCCTTTAAATAACACATTAGACCAGTTGGATTTATTCAATATTTTTAGAGCATTTCACCCCAAAACAGCAGAATATACATTCTTCTCAAGTGCACATGGAACATATTCTAAGATAGACCAAGTGCTAGACCACAAAACAAGTCTCAATAAATTTAAGATGACTGAAATCATATCAAACGTCTTCTCTGATCACAGTGCTACGAAACTAGAAATCAATTACAAGAAGAAAATGGGAAAACACACAAACACATGGAGGCTGAATAATATGTTACTAAATAAATGGGTCAACAGTGAAATCAAGGAAGAATTCAAAAGATACCCGAGACAAAGGAAAATAAAAACACAACCACCCAAAATCTATGGGATTCAGTGAAAGCAGTCCTAAGAGGGAAATTCATAGCAATGCAGGCCTACCTAAAGAAAGAAAAAAAATCTCAAATCAACACTCTTTCCTTAAACCTAAAGGAACTAGTAAAAGAACAGCAAAATAAGTCCAAGGGAGTATAAGGAAGGAAATAATAAATATCACAGTAAAAATAAATGAAATAGAGATATGAAAAAAATACAAAAGATAAATGAAACCAAGGGAAAAATAAACAAAATTGATGAATGTTTAGCTGGACTCATCAAGAAAATGAGAGTGGACCCCAATTTATAAAATCAGAAATGAAAGAGGAAAAGGGACAACAGACACCACAGAAATAAAAAAAAAGAAAGAAAATATTATGAGCAACTATATGCCAACAGATTAGACAATCTGGAAGAAATAGATAATTTTCTAGCAGCATGCAATCTTCCAAGGCTGAATCAAGAAGAAACAAAATCTGAACAGACCGATTACTACCAATGAAATTGAATAGGTTATCAACAAGCTCCAAATCAACAAAAGTCCTGGATCAGATGGCTTCACAGGTGAATTCCACCAAACATTCAAAAAGAACTATCACCTATTCTCCTCAAACTATTCCAAAAAATCCAGAAGGAGGGTAGGGTCCCAAGCTCTTTTTGAGAGGCCACTATCACCCTGATCCCAAAATGAGACAAAGACAATACAAAAAAGAAAACTATTGGCCGATATCCCTAATGAACATAGATGCAAAAATTCTCAACAAAATATTAGCAAACTGAATTCAGCAATACATTAAAAAGATCGTATACCACAATCGAGTGGGATTCACTCCTGGTATGAAAGTTTGGTTCAATATCTACAAATCAATTAACGTGATACACCATATTAACAAAATGAAAAATAAAAATGATATGGTCATATTAATAGATTCAGAAAAAGCATTTAACAAAATCCATCATCCATTTATAATAAAAACACTTAGCAATGTGTGACTAGAGGGATATCTCAACATAATAAAGGCCATATATGATAAACCCACAGCTGACATCATACTCAATAGAGAAAAGCTAAAAGCATTCTGCTTAAGATCAGGAACAAGACAAGTTTCCCCACTTTCACCAATTTTATTCGACATAGTTCTGGAAGTTCTAGCCATAGCAATCAAACAAGAAAAAAAACATAATAAAAGGCATCCAAATTGGTAAAGAGGTAGTAAAATTGTCATTCATGCAGATGGCATTATATTATATACAGAGAACCCCAAAGACTCCACCTATTAGAACTGATAAATGAATTTAGTAAAGTAGCAGGATTCAAAATTAAAAGTCAGAAACCAGTTGCATTTGTACACACCAATAACAAACTCCAGAAGGAGAAATTAACAAAACAATCCCATGTACAATTGCTTCAAAAACAATAAAATACTTAGGAATAAATTTAATCAAGAAGATAAAAGAACTGCCCAGACATATCCATGCTCGTAGATAGGAAAAATTAATATAGTTAAAATGTCCCTATTATCTAAGGCAACATACAGATCTAACTCAATCCCTATCAAATTATCAATGTCATTTTCCCCAGAACATATAATCCTAAAATTTATATGGAACCATAAAAGACCCCGAATAGCCATGGTGACCTTAAGAAATAAGAACAAAGTGGGAGGTATCACAGTCCCAGACGTCAAATCATATTACAAGCCTATAGGAAAACAGATTGGTATTGACATAAAAAGAGATGTATACATCAATAGAACAGAACAGAGAGCCCAACAATAAATCCATGCCTATATGGTAATTTAATCTATGACTATGGAAGCAAGAATTTACATTGGGGTAAAGACATTCTGTTTAATAAATGATGGTGGGAAATTTGGACAGCCACATGCATAAAAATGAAAGTGAACCACCTTCTTATGCCATATACAAGAATAAATTCAAAATGGATTAAAGACTTAAATGTAAGACCTGGAACCATAAAACTCTAGGAAAAAAAATAGAAAGTAAATTTGCAGATAGTACCCTTAATGATATTTTTACCGATATATCCCCTTAGTCAAGAAAAGCAAAATAAAAAATAAACGTGGGATTAAATCAAACTAAAGAGTCGGTTTCATAGCAAAGGAAATCATCAATAAAACAAAAACGCATCCTACTGAATGGGAGAAGATATTTGCCAATGATACATCTGATAAGGGGTTAATATCCAAAATTTATTTTTAAAAAAAATCATACAACTGAACACCAAAAAAACCCAAACAACCCAATTAAAAAAATAGGCAGAGAATATGAAGACACATTTCTCTAAAGAGGACATACAGATGGCCAACAGATATATGAAAAAATGCTCAATGTCACTAATCATTAGAAAAATACAAATAAAAACCACAATGAGATACAATCTCACACCTGTCAGAATGGCTAACTTCAATAAATCAAAAAACAAATGTTGGCAAGGATGTGGACAAAAGGGAACCCTCGTGCACAGTTGGTGGGATTGCACATTGATGCAGCCACTATGGAAAACACTATGGAGGTTCCTCAAAAAACTAAAAATCGAACTACCTTAAGACCCAGCAATTCTACTCCTGGGTATCTATCCAAAGAAATCCAAAACAGTAATTTGAAAAAAAATGTATGCACCCCTATGTTTATTGCAGCACTATTCACAACAGCCAGGACATGGAAACAACTGAAATGCCCATCAATGGACAATTGGATAGAGAAACTGTGGTATATATTTATACAATGGAATGTTAGTTGGCCATAAAAAGGAATGAAGTCATACCATTTGCAATAACATGGATGTACCTAAAGAATATTATGCAAAGTGAAATAAGTCACACTGAGAATGACAAATACCATATGATCTCACTTATATGAAATCTAAAGAACAGAATAAACAAGCAATAAAACAGAAATAGACTCAGAGATATAAGGGAAAAATAAAACCTGATGGTTGCTAGATGGGACGGGCGTGGTGATGAGGGAGAAAATAAAGAGATTAGAAAGTACAAATTAGTAGTCACAATATAGCCACAGGGATATGAAGGACAGTTTGTGGACTCTGATCAATAACGTTGTAAAGTCCAGATGTGCACTGGACTTATTTGGGAGACCACTGCATAGACTATGTAGATGACTGACCACTGTCCTATACTCCTGAAGTTGCAGTTGAATGTTGAATGTCAACTATAATTAAGTATATACATATATATAATATACATATAAACATATATATGTATATAGATGCATATTACTTATGTACATATAGACATATTATATACGTACATATATACATATTTTATATATATATGCAAACACACACATGTTGTCATAGGATGTAAAGTACAGCATAGGGAATATAGTCAATGGAATTGCAACAGCTATATACAATGTCAGAGAAGTAGCAGATTGAGGGGGTTATCATTTTGTGAGGGGTGTACATGATACTTATATGTGAAATCTAAAGCACAGACTAAACAAGCAATAAAACAGAAATAGACTCAGAGATTTAAGGAAAAAAAAACTGATGGTTGCTAGATGGAATGGAGGTGGGGATGAGGGAGAAAATAAAGAGATTAGAAAGTACAAATTAGTAGTCACAATATAGCCACAGGGATATGAAGGACAGTTGAAGCAGTACATATGAATGTCGAAATAGTATGTTGTTTTGTACACCTAAAATTAATAAAATAAAGAACATTAACAGATAACTTCAAAAAACTCTATGTTTATAAATTAATAGCTTATATGAAATGAGCAAATTCCTTTAAAGACACAAACTAAAGCTTACTCCACAATAATTAAATAACCCAAATGCCTTCTATCTTTTAAGCTAGGGTGAAATTAAGATGTTTAATTTGCAACCAATGACTTTTCAACAAAGAAATCTCCAGAATCAGTGGTTAACTGATGAATTATTCTTACCATTTAGGGAAGATGTAATATCAATTAAAAACGATTTCTTTGAGAATATGGAATAAGAGGGAACTCTTACTAATTTATTTTATGAGGCCAAAATTATACTGATACCACAGCCAAGCAAAGACAGTATGTGAAAACAAAACTACCAAGCAATAAACTTTATGAATAAAAAATGAATTAATAAAAAAATCCTAAAAAAATCTAGCCAAGCTAATACATTATCACTTTTAAAATTAAAAAAATAAGTTAATGTTAAATTATGATTAATCTTGGAATGAAAATCTGATTAAATATTAGAAAAATTAATGAAATTAACCATATTAACAAAGTAAAGGAGAAAAAATTATTCTAGTATATGTAGAACAAAAAATTGACAAAAAATACCATCAATTTATTATAAAACCTCCTGTACACTAGCAATAGAATGGCATGTCCTTATTGTGACATCATACTGAATGACAAAAGATGAAATGTTTTGCTCTATAATCTGGAACAAGGCAATGATGTTTACTTTCACCACTCATATGGAGATAATAGCTAGAGCAAAATGACAAGAAATAAAAATGAAAGGAATAATTGTTACAAAGATAAAAACAAAACTGCCTATTTCCCCAGCTTTCATGAATCGCCACATAAAATCACACAAGCTACAAAAATCTTATAGAAATAAGGAATGAGTTTAACAAAGTTGCGATATATAAGGCCAGGGTATAAAATCAATCATCATTCTCTATAACAGTAATAAAGAGCTGAAAATTGAATTTTAAAAAAGTTAATTTTACAATAGTATAAAAAGGTAAACTGAGGCATAGTAAAAAAATTAAGAGTTTATTTGAGCAAAAATTGATTGGAACCAGCAGCACCAAACTGAAAATGGTTAGGAGGGCTCGAGCCGCTGAAGCTGGGGTCAAGAATTTTATAGAGACAGAGCAAAGCAAGGAAATCATTTGTTTGGCTAAAGCTTAACCAATTTCTTTATTTGGGAAATCCTCCTTGGCTGTTTGCGATTGGTTACCGTGAGGTTTTGATTTCTTAACCATGAGTCATTTCATGCTTAGATTTAAAGCCACTTCTGTTTAATGGCCTTCTTGTCTAGTTACTTTAACAATAGTAACAAGAACATAAAATATTTAGGTATGAGACTTATAAAATATAAGCAACGTCTGTATTCTTAAAACTGTAAAACACTGATGAAAAAAATCACTGATAACCTAAATAAATAGGAAAATACAGTATATTCAGAATTGGAATATTTTGTATTGTTAAGAAAGTAATTCTCTACAAACTGATTTATAGATTTAAAACAACCATAATCAAAATCCCAGCTGAATTTTTTGTATAAATTAACAAGCTGATCCAAAATTCATATGAGAAGGAAACAGAATGAGAATGGTCAAAAGAAAAACAAGAATAAATTTGTAAGGCCTACACTTCATGATTTACAGCTATAATATAAAGCGGTATTGGTCAAAAAACTGTTTTTTTTTTTTTAGGTAAAAGACATATAGATCAACGGAACAGAACACAGAGTCCAAACACAGAGTTATTGGATACAGTCAATTGATATGGACATGAAAAGGTCATTCAATGGAGAACAAAGAACTGATAGGCTTTTTAACAGATAATGCTGCAATAGCTGAATATGCATACGAGAAAATTACTTTGATTCATATGTTATATAGTGTACTAAAACTACAAAAATTCTCAAAGAAAATATATAAGAAAATGTATACAACCCTTGGCTAGGCCAAGATTTCTTACATATTACACCAAAAATACAACTCACAATATGCATATAAAAATATGCATATAAAATATATTACTAGTTTTTAGGGAAATGCAAATTAAAATCACAATGATCTACTCCTACACAGACAGAGTAGCTAAAAATCCTGACAACACCAAATGTTGCCAAGGAGACAGTACAACAGGAGATCTCACACATAGTTAGTGATAATGCAAAATGCAATAGCCAGTCTGGAAAACAGTTTGTCAATATGATGAAGTTCAACATATACTTACCATGTAAATCAGCAAACCAATTCCCAGGTATTTGTCTAAGTGAAATGAAAAAATATATTCACACAAAAACCTATACATGAATGCTTATAGAGATTTCATTATTAATGTGTAAGAAATGAAAAAAAAAGAGGATGCACACACTATGTTAAATCCATGCAATGGTGTATAACTCAGCAATAAAAAATATCAAAACACTGACTCTTGCTACAATGAGAATAACAGACAAATGCATTATGATAAGGGAAATAAACCAGACTCAAAAGTCTACATCATTTTGGAATCTATGTATATGATATTCCTGTGTAGGTTAAACAAGGGAAACAGAAAACAGATGAGGTGTTCCCAGGGACTAGATTTGGGGGAGGAATTGACAATAATAGAATCTGGGGATTTTTTATTATGAGTAAACTATTCTCTATATCGATTTCAGTGCTAGTTACATGACTGTATATCTAAACTTGTAGTACTATACTCTAAAAAAAAGTGAATTTTATTCATTAATTATATGTTAATTCAAAAACTGGAAAAGCAACTGATAAAAAGATCAATGAAAAATCCTCAAATATGTGATTTTTACACCTTTAGATAAGAGTAGAGCAATATGCAATTTACAAATGATAATATGTTTAATTATCAAACTCTTTTGAACTTATTAGACAAATAAATAAGAGAAAAACCTGTCTCAGTCACAAGTAGGAAAGGAATCACAGGCTGCATTAAATGATTAGCACAGGTGGGGTTGGCAGGGTAAATGCCTTAGGAGTGATACGTTTCACAATATAGCCTGTGATTTGTGTTACAAGAGGTTCCATGTTGCTCTAGTTCACTGTATGGGTCACAGAATTGTAAGAGAGAAACTTTGGGTTTAGTCAAGAGCAAGGCAAGTGTTTTTTGTTTTGTTTACTTTTTTTTTTTACTTATTAACGGTTTTTGTGTTGTATTCTGTAAGAAATTGATCACCATCAAAAGGATGGCATTATAGAATTATATAATTAAATATTCCTTTACGAAAAATCTGTTCCTTTTGTTCTTCCTCCCTTACTTTCCTTCCTTCCTATCTTTATTGAGCATATTTGCATTAATACTGACTATGCTTTAAGTATACAGTAGTCAACAATATAGAAAAGGCTCTTTCTGTATTGGAGACGTTATTGCAGAGCAGGAGACATAAAATATGTTAGCTAATGAATGACATAGTGCAATGTGATATAATGTATAACAAAATAATATATAATTTCAGGAAATGATATACACAAAACATAACAATGGTAGAGAATACATATATATATGTATATACACACACAAATATATATATAATATTTTTTTTAATTAGGTGTTCAGTAAGGACACCCTTGAAATTTGATATGTTAGAAAACCATAGCAAGAGATAAATTAAAGATATGAATGTTGTGGGAAGAACATTATAGACAGAAAGTAAATTCCGGATGCACTAAGGCAAAATTGAACTTGACCTGTTAGAGAAACAGGAAAAATAGTGGATCAAAATGTGCTGAGAGAACAGTGATGAGAAGTTTAATGAGATTTTTAAGAGCCATAGTAAGGATTTTGCATCTATGGTAAGCAGAATTTTATGATGGCCTCCAAGATTCTCATCAGCTAGTGTACATATCCTATATAATCCCCTCCCTTGTGTGTGGATAGGATCTGTAAATATGCTGGATATCATTCTCATAATTATGTTACATTACATGGAAAATTGAAGAGATTTTTGGCAAATATAAGTAAAGCCTCTAATTAGTTGACTTTAAATGCATCAAAAGGAAGATAGACTTTGATAGGCAGACCTAACCTTATCAGTCAAGCCCTTTTAAAGATGGTCTAAAGGAAGGAAACTTGAAACAATAGAAACTTGCCCACTGCCATTAAAGAAACACACCGCTATGAGTTCTACAGCTATGACAAAATGAATTCTACCAATAGTCATGGGAGTCTGAAAGGGGTCCCCCAGTCTCAGATGAGTCCACAACCCTAGTTAACCTCTTGATGTAGTCTTATGAGACCCTGAGCTGAGAATACTGCTAAACTGTATCTGGTCTTCCGAACTACAGAAACTGCGAAATGACCAATGTGGCAGTGAGTTGCTAAATATATAGGAATTTGTTACGTAGCAACAGGAAACCAATCCCATGTCTTTATCTGATGAAATGTCGTTGCAGGGTTATAAGCAGGAGCAGTGCTGTGAGAATAGCTCTGATTCCGGAAGACATGTAAAGCTAGAACCCGTAAACTCTGCTGATGGTTTGGAAGTGAGGAATAAGAATTAAGGGAAATCCATGCTTAATGGGTTATGCTGACTTCTAGGGTAATGTTGTAACTTCACCAAAATGAGGAAAATTGAGTAGTAAAAATATGGTTTGGTTGAGTTAAGAAATGAAGAATATAGTTTTATACCTATTGTATTTGATATGCCATGTAGACATCCAATTAAATAGATGCTGAATATGTATTTGTAAATATAAGCCTGGCACTTTGGGAGAACAGGTTAAACAATTAAATTTTGATTCTTTAGCAAATAAAGGATCTTTAAAAATATGAGAGGAGATTTTATTTGTCAATTATACTAAAAAAAATGTGGCATTCCTCCCCCCCCAAAAATATATATATATGTATTTGGGGAAAGATTATATATATATTTGGGGGAAAATATATATATATATATATATATATATTTTTTTTTTTCCTCCATATATATATGGGGAAAGATTATCTAAAGTGTTAGAAAATACAGACAGGAGTTTGAGACCAGTGTTTAGAATTATGAAGACATTTATAAGTAATCAAGGAAAGGATGAACCAGTAATGAAAACTGAGAGGAGCAACCAGTGAGATAGTGGAAACCAAGAGTCTATACCCTTCCTGAAGTGACATGAAGAATGCATTTAAAGAAGAAAGGGATATCAAACATGCCAAATGCTTCCAAGAAGGTAAAGAAAATGAAGACAATGAATACGTTGGAACTGCCAAGATGGAATTCATTGGGATGTAACGGTGGGAAATAAGATATTTGCTTCTGATTGTTTACATGTCCTAGAGAGACATTTTAATCATCTGAGAGTGGGAGGCTAGTTGAGTTAGGGAGAAAGGAGAAACTATCATCTTGGAAAGTGAAAGAGTAAACTGACTAGGAAGCAGTGAGTTCTTTAGGGTTGCCAGGAAGTATTGCATTCAGCTGTTCCATTTTATACACAGAACAAACAGAGACATACATAAAAAGTTCTGTGCTTTTTTTCAGGCCATTATGATTATGTGAAAAGCGAACCAGACAGGTGAAACCTTTTGTGACAGAGTGATTTTATTCATAGGCCATGGATATTAGCAGTCCATTCTAATGTTTTCTTCCATAAATAGGGACAGCTAGTAGTGTAACACTCCAGGTCACTGGCTGCTTGCTTATACACTGTCCCAGGGAAGTAACTATCATGAATTTAGGAGAAAAAGAAATGCTGATGTGCTGTGTCCTTTACTCTGCCTTTCCCCCTTGACCTGGGAGCTGAGATTCCTGAAAACACATGTCCTTGATTTCATTTGGCGTTGCTGTGAACTTAAGGCTTCAGTTTTGCAGAACTACTAGAATAACTTGAGTTTATTGTCTAATTCTGAGATCGAGTATTTCGAATCCAATCACTTACAAACATGTCATGTTTTCTAATATTTATCAGATAATGTAAATCTCCAGTATACTCTTTCTTCTTCTAAGTTAATTCAGAACTTGGTTAAGAAAGACAGGCTAATTTATAATATTCCCTAGAGTGACAAAGTGTAAAAGGAAAAGAGCAAGTAGGAAGAGGCAGATGGAGAATTCTTCGAGTGATACAAAGATCACTGGAAATGAGCACACAGTAGATAGAGGTGTGTGGGTAGAGGCGGTGATATCAGGAGTGGTAAGGTAATAAATCTGGTTATGCTTAAAGCACTATAATATTTTTAAAGTCAATCACTATAATATTTTGAAAGTAAAAAGAGATTTGGTATGACTGCTGTTTAAAAAGTAAACAGATTTGGTATTATAACTTTCTTCAGAGTTGTACATTGGTATCAGTGAATGTTGACAACCAAAAATGAAGGCAGAATCAGCACTCACACAAATAAAATACTATATGTGTGTTAATGTGTGCGTTTCTACACTATAACAAAATGGTAGAAGATAACATCTCATAAACCAAATGAGAAAACAGCTGCACCTATCTCTACTTCTTTCATGGAAAAACATATAACATTCTTAATTGTGTATGTTTTAAGCTTTTTGTGTCTAGAAAAGATAATTTTATTATGGTAGGCAAATAAACATTTCTATTCAAAGTGATAATAAAATTTGTGCAACTTTTTAAGTTATAGCCAATATACAATAAATTGTACAATTTAAATACTTAAAGTGTACACTTTGATATTTTGACATGTTTTGGAATATGTATACACTTCTGAAACCATCACCACAGTCAAAATTGTGAATATATAGATCACCTCCCAAATATTATTGTGCCCTTTAAGAACAAACATTTTAAGGCAAATTTTAATAGGGCCTCATGGACATTAAATAAATTGCATTAAACACATTTTGAAGAAATTTAAAGTAGGCTGAATTATTTGACATCTAAACTAGCCCTGAGAGTTACTCATATTATTTACTTTGAGCAAGAAAAAAATAAATAACATTTTCAAAGTTGTTCTATATCCTCTACTGTAATCTGCCTATTCTAACTCAATAGTTATAAAATTTAGTCCTTATTTAGTTTGAAAATCTGAAAAGAACCAAGTGGCTGAAATGTGCATATCTGAAAGTCTTCTCTGGCTTTTCCTGACCTTGTGCATTTAAAATGTCTCTTATTTATCTTCGCATTTTGTTGAACCTATTATTCACAATAGAATCTTTCCCAGAGGCAAGCAAACATAAAATTGTGGTGAGAAGTGGGAACAAACATTAATTTGAAATCTGCAAAACAAAGAAATTTTGCAATGTTTGCTCTTTATTTTTTACATCTAAACACTCTTCTGATAATATTGTCTCTTTTTTCCTAACATCAGCAAACTTTTGGGGGCGTAGAAGTAAATTAAATCTCAATCTGGTTTGCAAATAATTATTCCGTTTTTCCCAGGATTATGAAATTTCGAATTAGTTTTGAAAGACTGTGTTAAAGAAGAGTCTCTTCTGAGTAAACTCTGTCGTTTTAAATTCAAAATGTAAAAGATATTCCGTATTTCTTAATCTTATTAAGTGAGATTTCCTTTTGTATTTATTTTATATATTGATAAATGGGTAGGTCAAAACTAAATATACATCAAGTTTCTATTAATCTCTGAGTTTTAAAAAAATATATATGTTTATGTTTATACAGATATCAAAAATCCAACATCATTCCAAAGCAAAACTCCAAATACACACTGCATTTGGAATGCTTAAATTATAAAAGTCCGGGTGGTGTATTCTGTGATAGAGACAACTAAAAGTATAACTAGATAGAGCTCATTTAATCTCTTTAGACATGTTAATTGAACACAAAGTATTGATTATAATACTGAAATCAATATTAAACATGCTTATGTATTTTTGTCAAATACTATTTAAACATATGCTTCAATTTGATTCACACTGTTCTTATTTACTGTGTTAATATTTTTATTATAAATTGACAGTAATACTCTGTTTTATGAGTGTTTGTGGTAGATGTTGGGACTGATCCAGATTTGGCCCCTTGTCGTTGATTCTTATAGCCTATCTTTAACTCAAGGATCATTGATTTAATTGATTTTAACACCTCCCTTTTATTTTTTCACAACATGTGTTATCTCGTTCTTATTGAATTTGTGAAGTTTAGGGACTGAATAATGACCCCAAAATGTGCGTGTTAAAAATATGAAAGAACAACGAAATCATATTTTAAAAATTTAAACATTGTATAATTTTGCTTAAATAAATGATAAAACAATTTTCTCATTTCTGCAGTAATTTGTTTTGTGATATATCATTTTAAGTTTTCATAAAATTTCAGAATCTTGTACTATTTATATTTATTTATTTAAAATCATTACTAGCAAATAGCTGTAGAATGTAATAGAACTTGTGTATACTATAGGTAGAACTGTGATGTATTCATACTAATTGTACTTTATTTTGTGAAACATTTCAAACATTTCTTCTACCTTTAAGTGACATGCTCAAAAAAAAAAAATCAGTATGTTTGAGAGAAAAAACATAATGAACTTACTTTTAATTATACCTGTGTAGAACTGACTAGCTTATGCTTTACCAAGGTCACTTTTGGGGAAAAAATGTGTTTTGCCATAAGTACAGAAAAGCTATTGACGATTCATACCTGCTAGGGATAAGTATTACATTTTATAACTGCACTGAAATCAAACCAAAATATTTCTCCCACTTTGATAAAAAATAACTTTATCCTGGTAGAAAAGTTACAGGATAAATGTGTTCAATGTGCCAGGAAGGGATTCATGACCTGGCTTCTATTAACAGAAATGGGGCGTCTTGTAGCTATATCTCCATAAGTTGCACTGAAAAATACCTCTGTAAGTAAAGATTCAACCCAAGGGTTAGTTTTTACTGCAAGTTATAAACTTCAAAAAACTGGGTATGTAATGAAAGTGCTGACACAATCTTAAAGATAGCCGCTTGAACAGAGCAACTATAACACTCCAACTCCTTTATTTCAGAAAGTGTGAGTGTTTATGTTGCCACTGGATAAAAGAATTGATGTGGAAATTACTCATGCTTGGTGAATTGCATGGTAATAAAAGAAAGTTTTGCTAAACAGAGCTTTGGGTAAAACAGAATATCGGGACTCAATTTTCCCCACAAAACCATTTTCACAAGTTTAATGTTTTATTATTTATGTTCTACAAATCCTGTACTTTGTGTCATTTGTCAGTTCTGCATTTCATTTGCAAATACTTTACTGGTGAAATAACCTATGTAACAATAATGAGATGGTCCACTTTGGATTTTCAGGAAGCAAACACAATGACAGGAAAAAAATAGCTTTCTAAAAGATATAAAGTCAGGGTTTCTGTTTATGGTCATTTAAGTTTTAAAAATTGTTTTGACAGTTGTAGGTATCCATGAAAGAGTTTGTAATGTTATTCAAAATATCAGCTTATTCTTTTTAGAAAAGCATAGCTATATATTTCAAAAATATCCCATATAAGACATTAAAAATTTGCAACATAAAATCTCCTTTTCAAAATTTTATTCCTCCAACCATTTTATTTTAAGAAAAAATATAAGAGTTGTCAATAAGCCTTATTTCCTAATTTATGAATACATGTAGGAAAAAGCTTTTCAAAAGTAGAATTTGGAAATGAATCATTCCCTTTATGTACATGATTATAACTGAGAGACTTTTGTGTAATCTGTATATACTAGTTAGTCTGTGGGACTGCAACAATAACTGACACACGGTACTTGCTCTCAAGGATTTTAGTCTAATGGGAAAAATACATGAAAACATACAAATGAATGCAATTATATCCTTTTATAAGGATATGCTTGGAATAATAAGAAACATAGCAAAAATTAATAACAGTATTGGGGTCTTGGGATCATAAGAGGATAAACAGACAGAATATTCCTCATGAGTCTTGAATGATAAGTAATAATCTATCATGTAGATAGAAAGGATATTGCTGGAGGGAAGAAGAAGAGATAAATGAGAGTAAAGCAGCACTCCATGAAGTATATACAGCATAAAATATGAGGGCATGTTACCATTGATAATATATTCATATAGACGGATATGTAGATGGGTAAATGAGTAGGGTGCTAATTTATAATGAAGAGACAAAAGTTAGAAGGATAAAAATGAGTTCTATCCTGTGGTCTTTCACGATGTGTGAAGTAATTTTGTGTATCTTCTTAAGAGATAATAATAATAATAATAATAAAAGAAAAAAATACCCCCAAAATACCGAAGAGGCAATCTAATTTTGCTAAATGAGATCAGATCATTTAAGCACTGAGTGAAACAGTCTAAAAGGGGTTCAAGAGTGGACATAGTCTCAAGACATGGTTTCAAAGAAGAATCTTAGAAGGTGGAATAAAGGAAGGTTTTTAAAATATGTATCTGGAAAATTACATTAAGTCCTAAGTATTTGAAAATTTATAGCCAAGACAAGTAGTCAAAATTTTAAATATGATAGATTTGAAAATTAATCTGGGGAACGTAATTTAGTGGTTACCAGAGGGTAAGGGGGTTGGGGGGTGGGAGATGAGGGTAAGGGGGATCAAATATATGGTGATGGAAGGGGAACTGACTCTGGGTGGTGAACACACAGTGTAATTTATGGATGATGTGATACAGAATTGCACACCTGAAATCTATGTAATTTTACTAACAATTGTCACCCCAATAAATTTAAAAAATAAAATTAAAAAAAAAATAGATTTGGATTTGAATTCTGGGTTAAGATTCACTAAAATGTGAGTTTGGTTCCTTTACCAATTAATGGCTGTATTACAGGAATTTTGCATTAATTAAAAAGGAAGCATATGGAGAGTACTGGGCTGAAAAGACATAATAAATGAGCCTCTATTTTTATTTAATGTAAACACCCACAATGTTGTCTCCTTTTTTCTTTAAGTCCACTAGACAGTGGAGCAATTGCCCTTTTGAAGTGCCTGTCCTAGGTGTTGCATTGAGCTTTGACAGATGGAAGCTCAGTAGCAGTCATGCAGATCATGTGCCAAATAGGACACTCATCTGAAGAAGATGGCAGTTATAGAGTTCTTCACTGCAGGACCCAAGACTGCTGCCGTTCACCGATGATTGAGGAAATTGTCTGGTGATTCTGTGTCTATAAAAATACCACTAGATGTTAAACAATCATTGTTAAAGATACTAAAAATAGAGAAGCTGAACTTCTCTCTCTCCCTCTCCCTCTTATTCCTTCCTCCCACCCCTCTCCCCCTTCTACAAATGAAACAAAGAACACTGAATTAAAAAAAATTAAAATTTAGCGGAGGAAATATTTCAGGTGTAATATAAGGTGACAGTCTTAACTTCTTCAGAAATAAATATCGGAATGATCAGGTAGAGGGGGAGTGGGGTGATAGATGAGGGTAAAAGGGATGAAGTATATGGTGATGGAAGGAGAACTGACTGGGTGGTGAACACACAATGTGATGTATAGATGATGTGATACAGAATTGTACACCTGAAACCAATGTAACTTTACTAACCATTGTCACCCCAATGAACTTTAATTTAAAAGAAAACCTCTGTGATAACGTTTAGAAAATGAAAAACAATCATTCCCCCTGTACAGTTTATACCACTAATATTCTCACACTCTTGTTTTTTGTTTCCTTCCTTCCTTCCTTCTTTCCTTTCCTCTCTTTCTCTTCCTCCTTTGCCATCATCTCTTCTCCTCTTTTCCTGCTTTTTCTCTTTCTCCCCATCTCTTTTTAGTCTTCATCAGTCTTTTCTTAAAAAAAAAAATATATATATATATATATTTTTTTATATATATATTATATATATATAATATGTGTTATATATATAGTATATATTTCTATATATTTTCAAATATATAATATATAAAATACATGTTTTTTATATTATATATTTTTCTATATACTTTCATATATGTATACACACACACACACTCACAAATACAGAGGGAGCCAAAAAAATGTTTACACATTTTAAGAAAGGAAAAAACTATCAAAATTACGCTGAGGGTAACCCCTTTGAGCACCTCTTGTAAGTGCAGAAGTCAAATGCAACTTGTATTCATCTTTTCTTATCAGTATATATTGATTATTACGATTTTAATAGTTTTTTTTTTTCCTTTAAAATGTGTACACATTTTTTGGTATCCTTTGTATATATGGCTCCAGTCTCTTCTAACTTTTCGAATTAATTTTTCATAGACTAACAGGATTTTCTGTAGGTGAAATATTGGATTACTTTAACCAGTGATTCAAGTAAAGCCTAACTGCATGTCTCAAAGCTTTAACTTAACATTTGATAGTATTTGAATTTCTTTCTGGAAAAGAGTAGTACTCTAGGTAGGAGTGAAAATCCAAAGATCTTGGTAGCACTCTAAGCTAGGTAACTCAGAGAGTTTTTGTTTATTTGTTTGTTATTTGCCTTTTTTGTTGTTCTTTTGTTTGTTGGTTTAATATGCCATGATTTCAAAGCAATAGAAAAATAGGCAAGAAACTGGCTAAAATCCCTATTCAGATATTCAGGCATAATAATAAACCCAAAATAGCTATCGTATATTGAATATTTTCTATACACTAAGCCATTTACTAAGCATATCACTAACCACATTACGGGCATCATTTAAGTAATCCACATAACTATTAATTTTTGTAGGTATAGTCGGTCCTTCCTCCATCTTTGTGAGTTCTGCATCTGTGAGTTTAAACTAATGGCGGATCATAAATATTTATGAAAAACATGTTATATTGTTGCTGATAGTTAGACCTACACTATATAGTTAGACCTACAGTAATTGTGTCTGTATTGAATATGTACAGACATTTTTTTCTTGTCATTATTCCCTAAACAATATATCAACTATTTATATAGAATTTATATCATATGAATTATTGTAAGGATCCTAGAGATGTTTTAAAGTACACGGAAGAATGTGCATAAGTTATATGCAAATACTATGCCATTTTATATAAAGGACTTGAGAATCCAAGGATTTGAGTGTCTGTGGCGGGTCCTGGAAATAATCCAATGCAGATACCGAGGGATGATTAGACTCTCATTGTCACTATTTTATAGATGAGAAAGCGTCTGAAGAAACTAAGTAATTTGCCCAAGGTCAGAAGATTATTTGGTGGTTCTGGAACCTATGCTCTTAATAATACAATATACTGTCTTCCTTATTATTAATTGACTAAATCCTAAAGACAAATAATCAACCAAGACACACAGTGCTTATTATTTACCTTGTCCTTTGTGGCAAATACTGCGATTTGCAACCCAGATTCCTCTGTCAGGACTGAAGCACACATTCCCTTAGCTGCAGAAAGTTATGGCTGCTATAGGGTCACAGTTGAATTCCTTCCTAAAATTGCCCTTAAAGATTGTTGTCTTGCCCAAAGTTATGCCCCTTGCCATGGGCATCCTGATCTAAAGGACATTTTATATGGGTATTCAAAGTTTCAGTCCTCTTACTCCAGTACAGGATCACTCTGAAGGGCCATCCCAAGTCCAAGATGTCTGCACAAAATGAACTGATGACTTTGTTGTAACTGAATCCCTATTCAACATCTCCCTCTGCTCAAACCTGCTTTTCTCACTTCCTTAGAGTTGTCATTTCTAAGTGTACTCCCCAGTAAATCTCTTCCATGCAAGTGTGCAGCTCAGAATCTGTCATGGAACCTAGCCTAAGACATTTGGTCCCAGAGTGGTTCCAGAAAGCAGATTTCAAATGGGGGATTTTGCAGCTGGATCACTTTGACTTTGAGTACTCAATTACTGATAATAGGTAGAGTTATGATAGCCCTTGGAATTATGTAGCAGAGCAACTGCTATAACTTTCACTGGTGTTGAACTTGAATGGGATACCTATAATTGGAAATGAAATAGCTGCTGCAATATTTTATGAATTTGAGAAGTAGGAGGAAAGTGGTAAGTTTAAAGACTACAAAATCATATGGCATCGTTGGATCCTATTTTGGAAAAATAGAAAGTCAATTAAAGGGTAACATAATGTAAAGTGTGAAAATCAATGGGATTCCTTGTCTGTTTAGGAACCTAATTGAATCCCCTGCATTTGATGGGCTAAAAAACATGAACATCAGACTTATATTGCAAACATGGAAGCAACAGAGCTCCAGAAATGTTTGAATTCTCAACCCAGTGAAGTCTTTTACAACAATATCAAGGTCCTGATTAGAAAGAAATAAGGCCCTGAGAATACGTTCATTTCAGAATCATCAAATCTCAGATTTTTCTGAACCTCTTGAAGTGCTAAAGTGCTCACTCTTCTTCACTAAAGGCTAGAACCATCCCTGGCTGTTGCTTGATTCAGAGTCATCTGCTCTGGAAGGAAATAGGAACTTCCTTGGAATGTATTCCCATTTTTCCCTATGGCATTAAGACAAATGACCATCTTAGCCAGGTTGAAGAACTGCTGATTCTAAGGAACAAAGAAGCCAATGACAAAAAAAGATAAAGAAAAGCTAACATGTATCAGCTAGAGCCAGGAGAGGATGTATAGGAATGAAATCTGAGGGTGATGGATCAAGGGGATCAAAATATAAAGTTGGATATGGGAGATGTTATCAAGATGGGACATCTCCCAGATATAAGTTCTGACAATTAAGTTCACGAACTTACTGCAATGATGCTGATAACTGTTTTGATATCAGAGGAATTATTCATTATGAATTTGTACCAACTGGACAAACAGTTAACCAAGATTACTATTTGGAAGTGCTGAGATTGTACATGAAAAAAAGACGACCTGAATTTTTGCCACCAATCCATGGCTCTTGCATCATGACAATGCACCAGCTCACACAGCACTGTCTGTGAGGGAGTTTTTAGCCAGCAAAAAAATAACTGTATTGGAATAACCCCCCTACTCACCTGATCTGGCCCCCAATGACTTCTTCCTTTAACTGAAGATAAAGGAAATATTGAAAGGAAAACATTTGGATGGCATTCAGGACATCAAGGGTAATACAATCACGGCTCTGCTGGCCCTTCTGAAAAAAGAGTTCCAAAATTGCTTTGAAAGGTGGACTAGATGCTGGTGTCAGTGCACAGCTTCCCAAGGGGAGTACTTGGAAGGTGACCATAGTGATATTCAGCAATGAGGTATGTAGCACTTTTTCTAGGATGAGTTCGCACACTTAATCATCAGACCTTGTATGTTTTATCACTCTGATAAAATCCAAAGAGTAGATGGTACTTGAAAGTTTGGAAAAGCAATGGCTCATTCTAAGTGAAGTAGAAATTTCAGAATACAAGACAATGGAGGAAAGGATCAAAATGTATAGAAAATCTCTCATGCTAGAGTGGATATATTATGTAATATCAAAAAATCCACTATGAGACTACTTTTGGTAGAGGAACTCAAAAGGCATTGCACTTATCAAAGCACCAAGGAATTTTCTGGTGAAAGGGACACCAGCATGGTTAAGAAGTTCAGTGATGATGGTTTATTGCAAGGCAGGGCAGATAATAACAGATGTTATTACAGAACTGGGCTACCTAATCATAAGAGGAAAGGATCTTGAAGTTATCAAAACCACATGGCAGCATTTAAGCGTCAGTATCCAGGTGGGTGCAAATATCATAGAGTACTAAGGCCACCATGGGAACTTTGGGGAATTGACTCAAAGAAACGAGTGGAGAAGTTAATAAAACATACTGCTTAGTGCAAGGTAAACCAGTAGCCAAGAAAAATATTGATTAATTTATGAAATCGAAAGAAATGAAATCTGGATAATCAGGTAGATGAGAAAAGCTGAGTCAGTAAGAAGTCATTATATCCTACTCAGCTTGAAAACAGGAACCAGATTTCAGGTCTGCCTAAAGGAGAAACAACATCCCCAGGAGGAAGGACACTGCAAAACTACAGTGTTTCCAGGGAAGATTTTCCCAGGTTTCCCAAAAAATACCTACTGCAGTTGACTCAGGTAACCATACATTGGGAAAAAGAAGTCACCCAGGTATATTGAGATCTGTTTAACATAAGGCTTAACTTGACATTAACAGTTGAAGACTGGAAGCATCATCATAGCTACCTTTTAAAATGAGACCAGTATTGTAAATGGAATTGTGGCCTAGGAACGATTAATATAATAAGTCTTTTGTGTCTGTAGTGGCACTCCTTGGGTGATTTTTCTAATCTCAAGTTACATTATCACACTACACCTTCTTGGTAGTTTTAAGAGATACTTTTCTATCGGACTCCCACATTTTTCCATGTCTTGAGAGCAGAGACACAGGCTGCTTTTGTTCTAGCGATCTTTTCAACGATAATTATATAAAATATAACCTTGGCTGAATGAGATGCTTTGAAGCAAAGGACAGGTTTGCTTCCTGTCCAGTATAACAAAGAAAATGTCTCCATCTAGGGCAAAGCAGAGCCATGTTTTCTTCCCATTATGAAAAACCTGTGTCCTCCAAACTTGATGTTCCTCAGCTGTAAAGCAAATTCATAGTGTGTGTTACATCCAACTGGACTCTGCATCTTGGAGAACAAGGAAAACCCATGCAAACATAACATTCATTCTTCTTTCTCTACTGTGTATAATCAAGTTATGCCCTCCAATTCTGTGTCTTTTGTTGCAGGCTGTCAGCTTACAAGTATGGTGAAAGCTCAGACCCTTCACAGTTCTTAACAGGCAATTGAAAAAACTTCACATCCATTTACCTGCCTGTGAGATAATAACTATAATAGTGGGGAAGGCCAAAAGGAAGCCTCTGAATATGGCCCATGCTGCCAGCCAAGAGAAAACCCAAATTATTATCACATCTGGAAGGAAATGGTAGAGATTTGTGCCACCCTTAAAGGCAAAGTTGCAGAGTGATGATCCCAATTACACCCCTATGTAACTCACAAATATGGCCTCTTAAAAAACAGATGGATTAGAGGAAAGAGAACGTGTTAACACAAACTCATCAAAGTATGAGCTTTGACAGCAGGTAACATGCCAGATGTGTTTTCTACTAGAGCAGGTCAACATAACCTCAAATCCATATGTTGTCATTGATCTAGCAAAATTAATTCTTCATTCTTGAACACCTGAACATTCTTCAGAATAGCACATTGACTCACCATGTTGATGACATTGTCAGGGACCAGTTGGCCACTTGGTGGTAAGTTTACCACACTAGGCCCCTTATATCCTGGAAGGGTTAAAATCCATCTTGCATGGCATTGATGAATATTTTCAACTTTGCCTTTCCTGCTAACCAGGCTTACCAGCACCATTCTTAAGTGTTCACACAGTATCTCATTCATTCTCAGTGGATCCCTTAAATCATTGCCTCTAACCAGAGGACAGTTTTACAACTGAGATGTGACAATGGGCACATGAGGACAAGATCAATTATTTCTATCAATACTGCAATCCTAGAAGCTACTGACCTGATAAAGCAGTAAAATGGCCAATTAAAGAGTCAGTAGAGGTACAGTCTTTACGAGGATGAGTACCATGCTCTAGCATATAGCATACACCATAAATCACCAAATATTAGATGTTGCTTTTCTCCAATAGGTGGAACACTTGGTTTGGAAAACCAAGGAGAGTTGGTTGGTGTGCTTCTGTTTTTTCATTCTTCTAGTGACTCATATTTAATACTTCTCATCTCTACAATTTAGGCTCCAGATATAATAATTTCTGAGGGGCAAGTACCTTTGTTAGGAAACACAATAAAACTCCTATTGAAATCTAAGCTATGATAACCATATAGTCCTGCCAAGGCCCTTGTGCTCAGAGACCTGCAAGTGGACAAATTAACATGCTGGCAAGAGGATCGGCCCTAATCCTTAGTGAGCGGAAAGGGTATTGCTACAAAATAGAGACAAGAAAAAATACCTTTGGCATGCAGTTAATTCACAATGACTTCACTTGGTACATCCTCTATTCAGGTTTAAGGGTAAATGGATGAGTGCATCAGCCACAGACTGAAGAGATTACTACTGAAGGAAAAAAAGTCAGGTTCACCTACAACGTGAGCCATCTAGACCAGCAGAGGTATTCGCACAACGAGGGAGAAACTGAGTATCAATTAAGCCTTGAGACAAACTGCAGTAGGGAGAAAGGGGATTAAAAGTCATCCCACTGACCTACATCTGATACATTTTCTCTGGTATTAAGATAAAATGTAATCCTGAAGAATCTGAGCCAGATGGAGTGAATTAACTATTTAGACTCAAGTGTATCGAAACAGCACAAAGTAGGGACTGTAATGGATACTGTGGCACACCCTGCTCCGGATGAAACACTCATCCTCATAGCTGCTTAGAATACTGGCTGCTGGCAAAACATAGCCAAGTCTTCCTCCTGGAATTGCCCTTGTTTGAAAGTCAGCCTGAATTGAAATAATAGTTTTTGCTGGGGTGCAAAGGCCAGACCTCTTGTCTCAATTTTGAACAGCTAAGCCCTTGGGGTAAATTGAGACCTTTGCATCACAGTTTAACTTTCAGCCTCTGTTAAGTCCTGTTTCTCTCACTTACTTACATTTTTTCCCAATACATACCCATAAACCTCCTGTGAATGCAAATATTTAATTCTCAATCTTTTTTCCAGGGACCTCAATCTAAAATACCTACAATTTAACATCTGCTACAGAATTATACACAAATACTGATGTGGAAAGCAAGCATGCCTAAGGGCAAGCCATGTACTTTATGAAATATTGAGTTGGGATATATCTCTTTTATTCCTGAATGAAAGGAAAAAGGAAAAAAAAAATAGCAAAATGAAATTCATAAAGTAACACAGGCATACCTCATTTTATTGAGCTTTGCTTTACTGCACTTTGTAGGTATTGCATTTATTTACAAATTGAAGGTTTGTGGCAACCATATGTCCAGCAAGTCTATCGGTGCCATTATCCAACTGCATTTGTTCACTTTGTGTCTCTGTGTTACATTTTGATAATTCTCACAATATTTCAAACATTTTCATGATTATATTTGATATGTTGATCTTTGATGTTATTATTGTAATTGTTTGGGGTGCCACAAACCGTACCCAAAGAAGTTGGCAAACTTAATTGGTAAATATTGTGTTCTGATTGCTCCATCAGCCGGCCATTGCCCTACCTATTTCCCACTCCTCAAGCCTCCCTATTCCCTGAGATGCAACAATTTTGAAATTAGGCCAATTAATAACCCCACAAAGGCCTCTACGTATTCAAGTGAAAGAATCAAAAGTCTCTCACTTTAAATCAAAAGCTAGAATTTACTTAATGTTAATAATGAAGGCATATTGAAAACTGAGATAGGCCAAAAGCAAGGCCTCTTGTGCCAAAGAGTTAGCCAAGGAGGGAATGCAAAGCAAAAGTTCTTGAAGGCATAGAAAGGAACACATGAATGATAAGAAAGTGAAACATATCTATTGCTGAAATAGAAGTTTTAGTGGTCTGGATAGAAGGTCAAACCAGCCACAACATTCTCTGAAGCCAAAGACTGATCCAGAGCAAGGCCGCAACTCTCTTCAACTTTGCTGAAGATGGTGAGGAAGGTGCAGAAGAAAAGACTGAAGCTGGCAGAAGTTGGTTCACAAGGTTTAAGGAAAGAAGCTGTCTCCATAACTTAAAAGTACAAGCAAGTGCTGATGTAAAAGCTAAGATAATTGATGAAGGTGGATACACTAAACAACTGATTTTCAATGTAGGTGAAGCTGCCTTATAGTGGAAGAAGATGCCATCTAGGATTTTCATAGCTAGAGAGAAGTCAATGCCTGGCTTCAAAGCTTCAAAGGACAGGCTGACTCTCTTGTTAGGGGCTAATGCAATGGGTAACTTTAAATTGAAGCCAATGCTCCTTTACCATCCCCCAAATCCTAGGGCCCTTAAGAGCTATTCTAAATTGACTCTGCTGCTGCTGTATAAATGGAACAACAAAGCCTGGATGACAGCACATCTCTTTACAATATGGTTTACTGAACATTAAGCCCGCTGTTGAGATGTGCACTCGATTATTGGCAGTGCACTCGATCACCCAAGAGCTCTGATGGAGATTTACAAGGAGATTAATGTTGTTTTCATTCCTGCTAACACGACATTTAATCCACAGCCCAATTTCAACTTTAAGTATTATTATTTAATAAATACATGTCATAAGGTTATAGCTGCCATAGACAGTGATTCCTCTGATGGATCTGGGCAAAGTAAATTGAAAACCTTCTGGAAAGTCTTCACCATTCTGGAAGCCATTAAGAACATGCATGATTCATGGAAATAGTTCAAAATTTCACCATTAACAGGAGTTTGGAAGACGTTGATTTCAACCCTCATTGGTGACTTTGAGGGGTTCAAGCTTTCAGTGGAGGAAGTAAATGCAGAGGTGGTAGAAATGTCAATAGAACTAGAATTAGAAGTGGAGTCTAAGATGTGACTGAATTGCTGCAATCTCTTGATAAACTTTAATGAATAAGGAGTTGCTAATTATGAATGAGCAAATAAAGTGGTTTCCTGAGATGGATCCCATTCCTGGTGAAATGTCTTGAAGATCATTGAAATGATGACAAAGGATTTAGGATATTACACAAACTTAATAAAGCAGCAGCAGGGTTTGAGAGGATTGATTCGGTATTTTAAAGAAATTCCACTGTGGGTAAAATGCTATTAAACAGTACCACATACTACAGAGAAATCACCATGAAAGGAAGAGTCAATCAAAGCAGCAAACTTCATTGTTGTCTTATTATAAGAAATTGTGACAGCCACTCCAATCTTCAGCAACCATCACCCTGGTCAGTCAGTAACTATCAACATCGAGTCAAGGCTCTTCACCAGCAAAATAATTAGGACTCACTGAAGGCTCAGATGATGGTTAGCATTTTTTAACAATATAGGAGTTTTAAATTAAGGTATGTACATTGCTTTTTTTAGTCATAATGGGCAAAGTAAATTGAAAACCTTCTGGAAAGTCTTCACCATTCTGGAAGCCATTAAGAACATGCATGATTCATGGAAATAGGTCAAAATTTCACCATTAACAGGAGTTTGGAAGAAGTTGATTCCAACCCTCATTGGTAACTTTGAGGGGTTCAAGATTTCAAGATTTCACGCTTATTAGACTACATAATAATGCAAACATAACTTTTATATGCACTGGGAAACCAAAAAATTAATGTAACTGGCTTTATCACAATATTTGCTTTACTACAGTGGTCTAGAACTGAACCAACAATATCTCCAAGGTATTCCTGTACTGCATAAAGGTAGAAATAAAAAGGCATCAACATATTCAGAAAAAGATACTAGTGAAATGTATTTCACTACAAAACTAGAACATATTTTCGAAAGTTGCTTAGCTTATTGTACGGAGTGCACATTGATTTTTTTTAATTTGAAAAGAAAATCCAATAAAGTACACAAATAAAAGATGAAACAAATATTTTTTCATCTTCTATTGTTTGCAAAAATATGACTTCTATAGAAAACAGCACAAAGCTGGTTAAATCTGGATAATCACATCTATTCTCAAAACTTCAATACATAAATATCTTGATGAATACCAAATCAGTTTACTTGCCCACACTTCCAACTGAGATTCAAACTTTAACACAACTCTCTACCTTTTATCTCCACCTGCATATCCAGTGGGCATCTCAAAATCAATATTTATAAAACTAAATTATGTCTTCAATCTTATTATTGGTTCCCTCCCTTCTCAAACTGCACTTCTTCTCTTTTCATTTTTATATTGGTTGATACCAAAATATGCAACTCTTGCAAAAGTTTTAATGTTATTCTTAACTGTGGGCTCTTTCTCTTCTTTTATATCCTGTTATTTTCCAGTTCCAGCCAATTTGCATTTATTATTGCCTGTCCTTCCTTCTCTCCCTCATACTATGGGTCATTAGAGCCTCTTATCTATACACTGAACTACTATAATAGCATACTTCATTGAATCCATACTTCTGGTTCTTTATTCACCATAAATCCTTTACATATATACCACCAGAATGAGTTTTCACCTTGATGAAAACTGTTTCTAATGATCCTCTGTTGCCTTTACAATAAAAGATTCCTTAGGATGCTGTATAAGAACCTTCATTATCTAGTGCCTAATTACTGTTTCATCTTCATTTCTTAGTACCATCCTCATGTAGCATTATTTATTGTTAATGCTTTGATTCATACAACTACTTTTCCATCTGGATTCAAGAATGAACTCAGGCATCTTTTCTTTTGGGAAAGCTTTGATCTGCTAGACATGAAACCAGTAAACTTAACAAAACTCAGTGTTTACGTATATTTTTTTCTCCTTTATTCTTGTAACATTAAAGACAGTTCTTTCCCCAACAAACCCAAATACTTTGATGTGTTATATAGATTTCAACCATTCTGAAGATAACTTATTTAAATATTGATGAAAACTGCTACTTTACATTATTTCAAAGAGTTTTTGCTAACATAAAGGTGGCTTTCTAGAAGTCTCTGATATCTTTTAATGTTAGCCAAGTTATTTTCTGATAATCAAAAATTCAAACTCATAGAATGTTCCCCTGAAAATTAATTCATTTATTATTTAAATTAAAGAAAAGAAAGTATGAGGGACTCAGGTGAAAAAAAAATGAAATCCTAGCCTATGCCTGGTCAATAGAGGGTCTACTGTGTCCTAGGGTTACTTATTGTGATTTGGAAGTTGAAATAACCTAGTTGAATTACAAATAATAATGCACGTCCAATAAATCATGTGATGTGGAATGGAATATTACCTAAATCATGAAAGTAAGAATATTTTTAGAAACTCCACTCAGAACATGTATGCAACAAAACTCATCTCATGCTTTGAAAATAATCTGAATTATTTTTTATTAAAACCATCTGGCTGATTGCCATACCCATTTACGTTGGATTATTTTTCATTACACTTTCAGTCTTCCTTTCTTCTCAGTAAATTTACAAGTAGAAGAATGTGAAATAAAAAGGTTTACTTTGAGTCATATCAATTCAGTAAACATGACATTCTATTGTAGATAATAGAGCTGAAGGTAGAAATTTGTAGAACAAGTGTCAACATTCTTGGACCCTTTGCCTAATTTGAGAAGTATGGGGAAAAAGGAGACTCAGGAAGAGAGCTGTCAAGATTTATGGATGCTAAACTACCAAAGCAGAAAGAAAATACTTTAATGGGAAGAAACAGTTGGAAACATGATTGCTAGAACTTGGCAGACTCAAGGGACTGTGATTTGAGCCATCCCAGGAACTCTGGAGGACAGGAGTAACATAAGTACAATAAATATTTGGGTAGCACAGCAAAGGTAGGTCTCCACTATGTCTGGGGCATAAAAGCACTTCCCTTTGAATGGGAGCCAGATTTTTCAGGCAGTGTTTTATGATCAAATATGGAACTTACAGTAAGTACCCCTATCTGAGGGCAATTTATATGTAGCACAAAAGGACTATCATGTTTCCCTGAAAATTAAATTAGAGCATCAGCTCTACTGCGTCTTTGGGACCAAAAATTAATATAAGACCTGGTCTTATTTTACTATAAGTCCTGTTCTAATATAATATAACATAATATAATATAATATAATATAATATAATATAATGTAATGTAGTGTAGTGTAGTATAATATAATATAATATAATTATACTAGGTCTTATATTAATTTTTGCTCCAAAAGATGCATTAGAATTGATGATCCGGCTAGGTCTTATTTTCATGGACACAGGGTACATGGAAAACACAATGTAATTCCTAATATGAACGTGTGTGGAGAGACAGAAAGCCAGGGAGTGAAATGGAAGCTGCCCTCTCATGAAAGGCACCATTGGTGTCTTGGGATGGTGATTTTACAAGATAAACTCTTACCTATAGCAAAACCATGCCCAAAGAGAAAGGTGCTATTGTGTAACTTCACAGAAGAATTTAGGCCAGATTTGACCTTCCTTCCTTCCTAAACTTTAAAAATTCCAGGTGAGGGATGGGGAAATGTTTAGTATTAAATGAACTTTACAACTTTATTTCCTGTGATTAGAATTTTAACTATTGGATTCACACTCTTTGAAATTTTAAAAGATCTTAGGAATATTCATATCTTAAGAATGATTGTGCTGTCAAAAATTAACAACAAAGGAAAAATCCTCAAGGCACTCAGGGAAAAGAAGACGGTAACTTACAAAGGAAAGCCCCTTAGATTATCACCAGATTTTTCAGCAGAAACTCTACAAGCCAGGAGGGAGTGGAATCAAATATTCAAACTATTGAAAGAGAGAAACTATGAGCCAAGAATAATGTATCTAGCAAAGATATCCTTTAGAAACAAAGGAGGAATAAAGACGTTTCCAGACAAACAGAAGCTCAGGGAATTTTCTAGCATACGACCTGCACTACAAGAATTACTGAAGGAGGCTATTTGACCACCACAAATAATGATAATTTGTGACAACCGAATCATAAAATGGGGAGAGAAAAGGCCTCAACTGGAATATGGCAATGGAGAAAGTAAGCATGGTGAAGAAAATGGAATAGTCTAACTATCAAACTTTCTTTTGCATAAACTTAATAGTAACCACTCAAAAAAGAAAAAAAGAAAAAAAGAAAAAATCCAGAACTGAAATATATAATGCAATAAAACAAAATATAGAGGATAAAATCATAGAATACCACCACACTAAAAAAACAGACAACAACAAAAATGCAAAGAAACAATGGAGACACAGTCTTACCAGAAAACCAAAGATAGAATGGTAGGAAATCCTCACATATCAATAATCACCCTAAATGTAAATGGACTGAACTCACCAATAAAAAGGCATAGAGTAGCAGATTGGATCAAAAAACTAAACTCAACCATAAGCTGCCTCCAACAGACACATCTCAGTTACAAGGAAACACATAGACTCAAAGTGAAAGGGTGAAAATTGATACACCAAGCAAATGATATCCAGAGAAAATCTGGTGTAGTCATACTGATATCAGATGAAACAGACTTCAGGATAAAAAAGGTAACAAGAGACATAGATGGACATTTCATAATGATAAAGAGGACTATACAACAAGAAGACATAACAGTCATCAATATTTATGCCTCAAATAAGGGAGCACCGAAATAAACCAACCAACTACTAACAGAACTAAAAGGAGAAATTGACCAAAACACAATTATAGTAGGGGACTTAAATACATTATTGACAGCTATTTATAGATCATCCAAACAGAAACAAAGAAAGAAATATCAGCCATAAATGACACATTAGATGAAATGGATATAATTGACATTTATAGAGCACTTCATCCTGGAATAGCAAGCTATACATTTTTTTTCTAGTGTACATGGAACATTCTCAAAGATAGACCACAAATGGGGACATAAAACTAGCCTCAGCAAATTTAAGAAGATTGAAATCATACCAAGCATATTCTTTGATCATAAGGCTTTGAAATTGGATATCAACTGCAAAAAGAAAGCAGAAAATAACACAAATATACGGAGATTAAACAGCATACTTTTAAAGAACAACCAGGCAAAGAAGAAATAAAGAACTAGAAAAATAAGAACAAATGAAACCCAAGGTCAGCAGAAGAAAGGAAATAATAAAAATCAGAGCAGAACTAAATGAAATAGAGAACAAAAAGATAATAGAAAAAATTAATGTGACAAAGAGCTGGTTCCTTGAAAAGATTAATAAAATTGGCCAACCTTTGGCTAGACTCACTATGATAAAAAGAGAAAAGACACTAATAAACAAAATCAGAAATGAAAGAGGGGAAATTATCACCAATGACACAGAAATACAAAGGATCATCCAAGAATACTATGAAGGATTATATGCCACCAAATTCAATAACCTAGAAGAAATGGACAAGTTCTCAGAAACATATAGCCTTCCTAGGCTGAATCACGAAGAAGTGGAAAATCTAAATAGACCAATCACCAGTAAGGAAATTGAATCAGTCACACGAAACCTGCCCAGAAGAAAAAGTCTGGCCCAGATGGCTTCACTAGTGAATTCTACCAAACCTTCAAAGATCTAATACCTGTACTACTCAAACTCTTCCAAAAAATTTAAGAAGAAACAATAACCCCTAATTCATTTTATAAGGCCAACCTTACCATGATACCAAAACCTGTTAAGGATAACACAAAAAAGCAGAAAACTACAGACCAATATACCTGATGAATACAGATGCAAAAATCCTAAACAAAATTCTAGCAAATCGAATGCAACAATGCATTAAAAAGATTATTCTTCGCGACCAAGTGGGTTCATTCCAGGGCCACAAGGATGGTTCAACATATGCAAATCCATCAATATGATACATCACATAAACAAAATAAAGGACAAAAATCATATGACTATATCAATTGATGCAGAAAAAGCATTTGACAAGATACAACATCCATTTATGATTAAAACACTTCATAAAATAGGTATAGAAGGAAAATACCTTAACATAATAAAGGCTATATATGACAAACCCTCAGCTAATATCGTGATTAACAGTGAAAAACTGATGCCCTTTGCTCTACGTTCAGGAACACGACCCCTATTACATCTGGTTTTCAACATAGTGTTGGAAGTCCTCGCCAGAGCAATCAGGCAAGAGAAAGAAATAAAAGGCACCCAAATTGGAAATGAAGAAGTTAAATTGTCACACTTTGCAGATGGCATGATGCTACATATATGGAAAACCCTAAAGACTCCACCAAAATGTTATTAGAAACAATAAACCAATAGAGTAAAGTTGCCGGCTACAAAATCAATGTACAAAAGTCCATTGTGTTCCTAAATACTAACAATGAAATCTAAAAAAAAAAACAAACAAAAAACAAAAAAAAATTCCTTTCGCAATTGCAACAAAAACAATACAATACCTAGGAATAAAGTTAACCAAGGAAGTGAAGGACCTATATGCTGAAAACTATGAGACATTTGTGAAAGAAATTGAAGAAGACACAAAGAAATGGAAAGACATTCCATGCTCGTGGTTTGGAAAAATCAATATAGTTAAAATGTTGTATTTTCCAAAGCAATATACAGATTTAATGCAAAACCCATCAAAATCCCAATGGCATTTTTTAAATAAATAGAACAAAAAATCACCAGATTTGTATGGAACCACAAAGGACCCCGAAGAGCCAAAGCAATCCTAAGAAAACAGAACAATGCTGAAAGAATCACACTCCCCATCTTTAGTTTGTACTACAGAGCAACAATAATCAAAACAGCATGGTATTGGCAGAAAAACAGACACACAGACCAATGGAATAGAATTGAGAACCCAGAAATAAACCCACACAAATATGGACAGATGATTTCTGACAAAGAAGCAACAAACATACAAAGGAGAAAAGACAGCCTCTTCAATAAATGGTGCTGGGAGAATTGGATAGCCACGTTCAAAAGAATGAAACTGGACTGCTGTCTGTCACCATGTACCAAAATTAATTCAAAAATGCATCAAAGACCTAAGCATAAGACCTTAAACAATAAACTGCATAGAAGAAAACACAGGTACTAAACTAATGGACCTTGGGTTCAAAGAGCATTTTATGAATTTGACTCGAAAGGCAAGGGAAGTAAAAACTAAAATAAATGAAAGGGACTATATCAAACTAAAAAGCTTCTGCACAGCAAAAGAAACCATTGACAAAATAAAGAGGCAACCAACTGAATGGGAGAAAATTTTATTCAATAGTCTTCTAAAAGAATAAATATTTGCTCTCAATATCCAGATGTTTTATAGTTTAAATTAATATCGTTTCCTAATATATACATATATTAATTTCCTAATATGTTCCCTAACATATTTGCTATACTAAATATATTCTGTATACACTAAACATACATCAGTATTTTAGATTTGAAGGACAAGAGGCAAAAACCAGGACATTTCGCTCGTACTTATATTATAAGAGAGGACATAATTTTATGGAAAAAAATAAAATGCAATACTATGGGTTTGGACAAATGTATAATGATGTGTATCCATTATTATAATATCATAGAGCATTTTCACTGCTCTGAAATTCCTCCAAATTCATCCTTCTTCTTTAACAGTGTGTTGGCTATTCCGGATCTATTGCTTTTCTATATAACCTTTAGAATCAAGTTTTGAATATCCACAAATTAACTTGTTAATATGTTAATTGATATTGCATTGAATCTTAGAGGAAGTTGGGAGGAACTGACATTTTGATAATATTGAGTCTTCCCATCCACAAACATGGTTTATGTTTCCATTTACTCAGTCCTTTGATTTCATTCATCAGTCTTGTAGTTTTCCTCACATAGATCTTGGACAAATTTTGTTAGATTTATACACAAGCATTTCACATTTTGGGGTGCTAAGGTATAATATTATGTTTTTAATTTCAATTTCAGTTGTTCATGGTGTGTATATAAGAAAAGTGGTTAACTGTTTTATGTTACCTTGTGTCCTATAAACTTGATATAATCAGTCATTAGTTCTAGAAGCTGTTTTCTTTTTTTACAGAGACAATTATGCCATCTCTGAATAAAGACATTTTTATTTCTTCCATCTCAATTGTACACCATTTCTTTCCTTTCTTGCAAGGACTTCTATATGATTTTGAAAAGGAGTGCTGAGAAGGGCCATTCTTGCTTTGTGCCTGATCTTAGTGAGAAAGCTTCTAGTTTTTCACCTTCAAGTATGATGTGACCTGTATGCTTTTTGCAGATACTGTTGACCAAGCTGAAAACATACACTTCTATTCATATTTTGCTGAGATTTCTTATCATAAATGGATTATACATTTTGTCAGATGTTTTTTTCTGCATCTATTGATATGATCACATGATTTTTTTTCTGTTTTAGCCTACTGAAATGATGGATTATATTAATTAATTAATTAATTAATTAATTAACTTCTGAGTTTTGAACCATCCTTTTATACCTCAGATAAATTATACTTGGTGTTGTTGTATAATTCTTCTTATACTTTTTTTATTTGATTTTTCTAATATTTTGTTGAGAACATCTGCATCTATTTTCAGAAGAGATATTGGTCAGTAGTTTTCTTGTAATGTCTTTGTCTGGTTTAGTATTAGGATAATAGTGGCCTCATAGAATGAGTTAGGAAATATTTCCTCTGCTTCTATCCTCTGAAAGAAATTGCAGAGAATTGATATAGTTTTTTGTTCTAAACAATTAGAACAAAACGTATAATTAACTATTGAACCCATCTGGGTCTGGTAATTTCTGTTTTCGAATTATTGATTGAATTTCTTTAATAGTTATAAACCTACACAAATTGTGTATTTTTTTCTTGTGTGAGTTTTGGCAGATTGTGTCCTTCAAGGAACTGGTCTCTAGGTTATGAATATTTGGGGCACAGAATTGTTTATAGTTTTCCTTTATTATCCTTTTTTAATTTCCATGGCATATGTAGTGATGTCCTTCTTTCATTCTGGATATTAGAAATTTGTGCACTCTCTTTTTTTCTTAGTTTGCCAGGCTAGAGAATTATCAATTTTATTGACATTTTCAAAGAACCATCTTTTGGTTTCATTGATTTTCTCTATTTATTTTCCAGGTTCAATTTCATTGATTTCTGCTACAATTCTCATTATGTATTTTCTTTTTCTTCTATTTTGAGTTTGATTTTTTTTTAACCATTAGAGTCCTTTCCAAGTCACTCTTTTCTTTTTTTTTTTTTTTTTTAAGGAGGGCCCAGCTCACAGTGGCCCATGTGGGGATCGAACAAGCAACCTTGGTGTTATTAGCACCATGTTCTAACCAACTGAACTAACTGGCCACCCCTCATTTTTCATCTTCATCTCTCTCTACTCTTTCTACACTTGTTCCATACAGCCACATGACCTCCTTGATATTTCTAGAGCACACCAAGTGCTCTCCTGCATTTGGGCTTTTGCCCTGTGGCTCTACCTCTAGTTGGAAGTTTGTCCCCATTTATACATATGACTAACATTTTTTCCTCCTTCAGTGAGTCTCCTCATTTGAGTCTCTGTTCAAATACATCCTTTCAATGATTTCTATCTTAGCCACCCTTTTAAAACAGTAGCCTGCCAATTCTGCCTCTTATCAGCCCCCGGTCCTGTTTAGCTAACTCCATTTAATTTTTTTTTTTTCTAGTGACCATATCACCTCCTAACATACTCAATAACTAATTAATTCAATATGTCTATTTTTTTTAATTTATCTTCATGAAAGAAGAAAGATCATTATTGGTTTTGTCTGTTGATTTTCCGAGGGATGTAGAATAGTGTCTTGCACATGGCAATTACTCAATAAATATTTGCTGAATGAACAAATTAATGTTTTATTCTATTTCACACAGACTTCTTCTCATAGCATCAGAACTGTTCTCAATAAGACCACAGATTGAGACAAATTATTAACATTATGAAACCATTTTTTGAAATATTTTATTTCATTGGTTTCATAAATTCCTATGCTCCTGGGGTTTTGATTCTCTATTCTTTTTTCTAACAATATTTGAGCATATACCTCCCATGAACAGGCATTTTATTTCTATATTATAGATTATATATAAATATAAATATATCTACTTGTATTTGTACATAATATATTTTTCCCCTATCTTAAGGGAATCTTCTGTCCCTTGACTAACTCACTAGACTCCTCTAATGTTATTATTGCTTCTTTGTTTCTTGCTTTAGTCATGATATCAGACACTGGCCACTGATTCAATAATTATTCTCCATCCTGAAAAGTATCTCCCCATCTCCGCAAAGTGTTGTCCTCAAGGTGGCTTTTAGCTGAGCCTTCAATAAGTTATTGCACTATTATACCAGTCTGGCCATTTCCGAATGATTATGCATTTAATAATATGAGGGCATCAAGTGGTTATTTTCTTCTTTAAAGGCTTTCAATTCAGTTAGCAAAAGTCAGACCATCCTTCAATATTTATACTTAGTCTTTCATTTATATTGATGAAGTACCACAGCCATTGTGAAAGGCAACACTTCACCTTCCACCTGTACCCATCCAATCAACCATGATGAAAGTATGCATAATTATATTACTGCATGCCAGGAATCATCACTTCTGCCAAAAATTATTATTGTTGTCTGACTGGTGAGTAATTTAGCTCCACGACCACATCCTAGAGTCTACTAATTAAAGGTATTGATGATACTTATTATCTTAGTATAGGTTTTCCTCCAGAACAGCCCCTACAGTAAATATTTAGGCATGAGTAGTCTATTTGCAAATGTTATTCTAGAGAGCAGAACAGAAACAGAGTACAGGATGGAGAAAAAGAAAAAGTGAAACATTTATCAGCTCCTATCTCCTATTGGCCAAGAGTTACCCTGATATTGCTCACTGTGCCTTAAGTTCCCTTCACTTTTTTTTCTTTTTTTTTTTTTTTAAGTTCCCTTCACATTTGAGTTCTGCATAGGTGAGTGGCAGGTGTGTTTTTGTACCTGAGAAGGTAGGAAGACAAGCAAGTTGTGTCTGCAAGACAATCAGACAGGTTGCAGAGACACAAATCTGCTGTTTAAAGCCTGTGCAGAATTAGACACTGCAGCAGTGGCTACAATAAAATAAGGCTTAGAAGTTATGATGTTGGATACAAAAGAGAACCAATGTACTGCCTATTACAATCTGTATTAAATAATTAGGTGTTTTATGTTTTGGTCTTCAGCTTGACATATTTCTATGATGCTTTAGGTTGGCCTTGTTTACTGCCATTGTATACTAATGCCTAGAACAGAATATGTTATAAAAATATTTTGCTCAATAATATTTTTGAAAGAAAAAATTAAAGAAGAGGCCACAATATTACTTATACTCAAAATTATCTAAGACTCTTTCAAGAATTATTTTCCATATTGTAACATAAAATATATTTTCACTTCAACATTTTTAGTTTATCTTCTAATAATGCTAATAAACCATTTGCTGAATGATTCAAAATATTAAATTCTAAAAAACAAATACCACATATTTTATAAGGTAAAGGTGTAGAATAATTAAGTTAAATGTAAAGTATTTTAAGTTGAAGAAATACAAATACTTTATGAATATGTATTTATAGATCTGATGTTTTTATATTCAAAACCTAATATTATCTCTGTGGGTTCTGATAGATTGTAATGACTAATAATATATGTAGCCTTCCTTGATTTTTCCAAAATTTCTCTAAAGAAGTAAATTATGTTTTCTTGAGGTTATTGAATGTATTTCAGGTCTCAGAGGCATCTTAAGAAATTTATTTTAGGGGGCAATTTTAGTCATGTATTTATTAGGAATCAGATGTCTGATTTAACCATACAGCTTTACACGTAGGATATTATTATTTGTACTCTTTGTAAAACTTTCTGTGACATGGGATTTTTGTTATGTCAACACAGTATATGACTTCTGCACTTCCACAGAATATAAAAAGCTTTACTCTACCAGTTTTTTATCCCCCAAATGAACATTGTGCATTCTGCTATTTATCCACAAAATGAACATTCTGCATTCTACTGTGCAAAGTTATCAATATTTAATCAAAATTGACAGGACACTTAAAGACCAGGTGAAGCAAGACTTATTACGGTGAAAGTGAAGGTCTTCCGTACATGACACACACATCATAAAAACCAGTGACCTATACAACTGTAATGTGCTTGGGTCACTCAAACAAATGGGGATAAAGTCGTGGCTTTCATGGGTAGAAATATTGCTTTAACTCAGGGAGTTTGAACCAGAAAAGAAGTTAATTGCATTTGAAAGAGTTTGAGAATTATTTTCTCCTATGACCTTGTGGATTTGCACAATGAGGCATTATTTCTACAAAGATCAGTAACACAAAGTACCCTCAAAGAGTGCATTGAGTAGTAAGTTTAAAATTATATAAAAGTAAGGCAGTCAATTTTTCATCAGTTTAACATTCATTTAAGAAAAGCTTCTGGAAAATCGTATCTCCCTTGTAAGTAGAAATTTTCAGAACAAAAGCACTGTCTGAGTGAGAGGGATAGGTTAATAGATGTGTGATGTGAACCAAAGGAAACTAAGGTTGATATGCTGAGCACTAGTTTCCAATAGGAAAAATGAACCTACCGAAAATATTTCAAGTAATTAGGCCATGGAAAAAGCAAGAACCAGATGCTTCTGTTGTACTTTTATTTATGATTTCCTTCAGTCACTCACTCACCTTTTTTCAATCATTTGTTCCTTAATTGCAAAAAAAGAGAACAGGACCGTTTTAAGACAGACAAAGTTCCTGACCTCTTAAAGCTTTGTCATATTCTCATAGGCTTACCTTTCTTGGATTATATTTGCATAGTTTTGCTTTTATGTTTGCTTCTCGCCTTATCGTTTCAGTAATATCTAGACTCCCCAGTAGATGTACTGGACTTTGATTGACTCCTCTATTCCTAGATCAGTTTGCCTTTGTAGTGCTAACTCCATGCACAGAGATCTGCCAGGTGTTGCCCTCTCCAACTAGCAGGGGCTTTCTGGCATTAAGTATTGAATACTGACTATGTACCAAGCAGTAGTTTGTAATCATTCTAGCTATAAGTCAATGAGGCCAATGTCAGAAACCAAAATTTATTGGTCACACCATTGAATTATTTTCTAAATTGAAAAGCTGATTGGTTTAATAAAAATATCATGGTCAAAGGTAATAACAAAAATAATTATTTTGCTTTTCTATTTGTAGAAAATATCAATGTTTCTCTCAAATTATTTCTTCTGCATTTGAAAGAAAAAACTCACTTTTTATCCCCAACTTTATGAAGAACGACTGACAAAAAAAAAATTGCACATATTTAAGGTGTATAACATAATGTTTTGATATAAGTACACGTTGTGAAATGATTACCACAATTAGGCTAATTAATATATCCATCTGTCATGCGGGGAGTCACGCAGGGTCTCTGGTCCCGCTCCCCACATAAGAACGCAGGACATGGTGAGGCCAAAAAGGAACACCCACGGAGCCATAGGTAGGGGAGTCATACCACTATAGTCTCACTGGTGGCTGGGTTGGAGACACAGGAAGCAGGAGCCATACTATCTGCAACCCGCCATCCACTTGTCTCTGCGAAACAATCTCACTTGCTAGCAATCCGCTGCTCTGCAATCTGCAATCCACACTCCGCCGCTTGCTACCTCAGCCACCATCTTCTTGCTAGGCCCCATTTTTCTGCTAGCGTAGCCACAGCAGTTATATTAGTGACCAATGGCTCACTGGTTACAGCTGACGGCCAATCAGCCACAGATGACGGCTATCTACTACCTGAGCCAGCACCTTTCCACGTGAGGCCGAGAGCCTGGAAACTGCACTCCTGGCTCTGTCCCCACACCATCATTTTACATAGTTACGTGTGTGTGTGTGTCTGTAGTGAGAATACTTGAGATCTACTCTCATAATAAATTTCACATAAACAGTACATTATTATTAGCAATAATCACCATGCTGTCATTAAATATCCAGAACTTATTCATCTTACAAATGAACGTTTGTACCTTTTGACAAGCACTTCCCATTTTACCCATCCCCAGCCCCTGGAAAGCACCATTCTACTCTCTGTTTGACTATTTGAGAGGCCCCATATAAATTAAATAATATGGCATTTAACTTTCTGTGTCAGGCTCATTTCACTTAGCAAAATGTCCTCCAGGTTTATGCATGTTGTTGTAAATGGAAGGATTTCCTCCTTTTTAATAATACATATCATCTGAGTTGTCCAGAAAAGAACAATATTTGGATGGTAAATGCAGCTAGACTTCTTTAGACCACATTCTGGTTTCCCTATCGTTCATCTTAACCTTGGACCTCTAATCAGTTAACACGGTAATGAGTGGTTCTCAAGGAACCCTGCTTTCTCTTTAATGCACTTATCTGCTTGACCCTATCATCTGTTCCACCTGGAGGAGATGAGATCAGGCTAGACATTAAATCAAAATATTATTAGGCCTTAGGTGATAACATGAGGGTAAAAATGAGAGAGAATACTATCCAAATAGGCCCAACCTGATTTGTGTGGCAGAAGAATGTGACGTCCTTAAACATGTCTGTCCCATAAGCCTCATTTTCTAGTTTCAATACTCTTTTTTTTCTTTTCACCCGTCTATCTCCTGGATGACTTATAAACTTCGCTGGGAAAAGCATACACTGCTCAAAATGACTATGTTTTATTTAATGTTATATGATGAACTCAACATTCATTCTAGCTAGAGAAATCTCTTAGCTATACTAGAAGGTTTGTTTAAAGATCGGGGTCAGGTATTTTAATAGAAATATAGAGTATTGAAACAACTTTCTAATGGTAAATGAGAGTATAATGGTCCATGTACTAGATGTGGAACAATAAACTTTGTGAGAGAGTGGTACAAAAACCATTTTTAAAGTATTGCCATGAATTTAGGATGGTGGGTTTCTGTGTGATCATATTGACCACAAGGTGTTATAATTCTTACCTCAATTTTCTTTCTACAAATTTGAAAAAATACATATAAGATGATAATCTTCCTAGGAATCTGAAGTGTATAAGGAATGAAACTATTAGGTTGAATATAAAACCAATGATTTTGTGAGTCAAAAATGGTCAAATAGAGCAATTTCCTATGGTTGATTCATGAACCAATGAAGGAAAAATGAATAACAGTATGAGAATTTTAAAAATAAACTGAAAACAATGTGTGACAAGTTATAGTTGGCGTTCAGAGAATTTGACTTATTTAATTTTCACCGTTATTGATGGAAAACCAGGGTCTTCCCCAAGTATGCCGTCACTAGTGTATAGTTTCAGTTTGTTCACTGTTTACTACTGCATTCTGTCATTTATTTAATGGATACTTAATGAGCACCTGATGTTTTTGTACTACAAACTACTTAAAATACCATATTAGATAAGTAGTATTATGCCACAAATATAAAAATATAGGATTAAAGAAGATAATTTGACCAACTTCACACAGCAGTGAGTGGTAAAATTGAGACTCAAACACATGTGATTTTAACCACTTTTCTATGTATTTTTGAGCCATAGTTCTAGTCTTATATTTAAAACATTTTTCTCTAGGTATAAAATTCATGTATACCTTTTCACATATGCTTTTAAAAGCATACATTTAATTTAAACAAAAATAACAATTTATATAAGCATTACCACAAACAAAAGTATCTTCTAAGTGATTATTTTTAGAATATATTACCAAATATATGCTGTAATGACAAAATATTTTTATATTATTAAGTGAGAAAATCAGATTTCCCTGCCTTTGTTAAGCACTAGTCTATCAATATAATGCAATTCACCTGTTATTTCTATATGCGCATGTTACATGTATTTGGCTAAACAAAAGTTACAGGTATCCACAGTTGCAGTTTTATTCTCATACCATTACAGAACAATAGTGTTTCTAACCTGCAGACAACTTTTCTTTGTGACTGATGTCACTACTATTTAGCCTCTTGAGGTTAGCATTTATTGATTTTACTTTTACTTTGATTGGATCTTACCTACCTCGGTGCTTCAGTAAATTGAAACCTTCTGCAGTTCATGGAAGAAAGCTAAGAGCAAGGCTATGAGAAAATGTACACTGACCTCAATTTGTTTCCAACTATATTGGTAAAATCATTGTCACTGTGTTGCAGAAGTGACCTTAACTGGATTTGTGTAAATTTAATCCTCAATATTGTCAACAGCCTGATGGAAGATTGTCCTTAAGTGTAAGAATTAAAATTGCTTTAAAATTAAAACAAACAAAACAAAAAACAAATATCTGACTGTTTTATAGAAATATTGCAACATTTTTCACATAAATTCACTTCCATACATCCATTAAATCAATTCAGCAACTTTTGTTACTATCTATTATGTAATGGGCAATGTACTTATTGGGGGGTTAAAAACAGAATATAATGTGGCATTACAAGTACAGATGTACCCAAGCTAAATGAAAATTATGGCATATTACAACAAATTATAAACATTATTTTCATTTTGGGAGCACCGATTGAAGGTCAACCACATAAATTATGGTATAAACCGGGGCATTTTTGTGAGTGAAATGGGAATCATTATTGACAAACTGTACTGGAACAACAAGGGTAAACAGGCTGGACATGGAACCTGGGATAATGGGCATTCTAGCCTGACAGAAGTAGAAGACTTTATAAGGAACATCTGAAAGTAAACTTGAACTGAGAGCTACTCAAAGAGAAAGGAGGAAAAAGGAAAGGTCATTTAGGCCAATGTCACCCCGAACGAGTAGAAGCGTTGGGTAGGAAGAGGAATTGGGAAACCTGATGAATACAGCAAAAGATATAATGGCAGGTACGATTTGGGAGAATTTGAGGCCAGACTGTGAAATCAATATTCTATTCTGTAGTTGTATTTTTATGCTGCCCAAAGATAACTCAGAGCACAGCTAAGTTGCTAAACACTGTCCATCAGAATCACCTGGTAAACAATTTAGATGCCTAGGTGGCACACCATACTAAGTTGAAATGATCAGGGGTAGACTCCAGACCTGACTGTGCTTTAAATATCCCAGGTGATTCTAATTTGCATCTATGTTAGGGAACCATTGTCAAAAAACATATCATAAGCCATTTCAGGGCACCCAGCAATTTCTGATTAAAATCTTCAGAACAATGATATGGACAGTTTTTATATTCCTCCAATATATCAAATAAGAATTTAAACACATTTGCAGGGCTTGTTTATTCTGACTGCAATAGTCTTAAAGAAAATAGTTTTTATGAGACTCTCATGGACTTTATTCGAATCTCTGTTCAGTGTCTCCAGAAATACAGAACTTGACCACCTCATTTGAAACAGGAACTCTCATTGTTTTTTTTACCAAATAACTCAAATATATTTGTCTTATCATTATTTATAGCTACCTGTTATTTTACCATATATTCATTTGTTTAGCTATTTATTTTCTGCCACACACATTCTTAGAATATTGTCATTGGCAGCTGATATACAACAGACAGGTTTACTTTCCTCTCTTTAGCACCTAAACTGTGTCTGGCACATAATAGGTACTCAATAAATACTTGTTTGATTAATGAATTATTCTGAAAGTAAGGAAAGGTAAAGTGTAATTAGAATGTTCACACTTAATAAAGAGAAAAAAACTCTCCATCAATGTTAATGTTGTATTTTTCTGTTTTATATTTGAAATTGATGTGAGGAAATAAATTTTGTTTTCTTCTTCTCAAGGGATTATGATAAGAATAATGGAACTTTGAAGTTACAGGGATAATCTAGACACATTTGTGGTACATTTGCTAAATCTGACAAATTTGTGGTACATTGTTCCATTTTTTTATTAAAAAGTAACTAAATCAAAAGCTGCATGGCCCACAAATGATGACCCTGCCCCAAAAAGGCTAGCATCCTGAATCAATGTGATTATTTGCTAACATATTTTAATGGCAATTACAATTATTTTTATCTAAGACTTCCAGATATTGGGAATTCAACATAGTTTCTGTAGCAATAACATGAAAATTAAAATATTCAGCAGTGAAAACATTCAGTTTTTATCATTTAACATTTTTTTCCAGTTATGAATTTGGATGCTCTGAGATCAGTTGACTAATTCAACCCAGTTTGCCCAGGATTTTCCCAAGTTTACCTCCTTAAGCCCCATGTCAGCAAAACTTCTCAGTTCTGAGAAAACTGGAATGATCAATCACTTTAATATTCAACACATAATGGATGGAAACAAGAAAAAGTGGCTATTTTTGAGACAGCATCAATGCTTTGCCTCTATAATGTAGAGAGGTTTAACTTCATGAGCCCTCTTTCTCATTCAACCTTCTCAATCAAGAAATAATTCAATTCTTTGGTGCATGAACAAGTATTGTATCAGTAATATGATCTAAATGCAAATATTTTAATTTGAGTTGTAAAAGTATTCTATTTAATATCATGGAATGCTATCAGAAAAAGAGAAACAAAGGTAACACAATTATATAAATACTTATATTTACAGGTGAAGAAATTAGAAATTTTCTGTCAGGCTAAGAGTTAAAAGGGGGCCTCTGAACAGAGGAGTTTTAGACTCCAGCCAATCACAAGCAGGACAGTTACCCTTTTCCCATTACTTCAGTAGATCAGTTAAGAACTACAACGACCAGAATAGTTTTGAATATGTATTAAGTTGTCTTGGTAATTGAAGTTAATTTTCACCTTGTATTTTGCCGTTGCTATTTTTTTTTTTATGTTTTAATGTGATGTGAAGAAAAATGAGAATAAATTAGTTGAAATATAAATTATTTTAAAATATACATATATTTGTATGTATATATGCATGCACAAATATACATAGACACATATGTATGTATGAATATATTATATCTTTACCTCCACACCCTCCAAATCTCACATGATACTATTGTATACCAAATATGAGCACTGGTTTCTCTGAAACAATTGAATCACTTTCTCTAGAGATCAACTTCTGCCAAGATTTATGATGGATCTACTCCAACATCAATAAATACTTTAGTAATAAACAACTCAGGCCCATATGTCTTTATAATCATTTTCAAAACTAGGTGAAGTACACACAGATTTCTTTCCTGCTCCCTCAGGAAAACAGGCATCTTTCTTCTCCTTCCCTCAGAACTTTTCTATCTTACGTTTTCATTACTGGGATCCAGGCCTCACAGCCTTCACTAGGTATACAAAATTCCACTGAATATTTGTCAGCACTTTAAATTAACTTTTATGGTAGAGTTTTGAAAGAAAGATAAAATTAGAGAAGAAATGGATACCTTTTCTGCTGTGGAAAAAGTAGAATTACGGATAAAACAATAATTTAATTTTAATTGATTGATTTAAAATAGAAATCTCATAGATCTATAAGCCAAAATTATTAAATATATTATTTGAAAATATATTTATTGGTGTTCTTGGTAGTTGCGAATCTTTATAATATAGTTTCTCATCCAGTCCAACATGCATAGAACTTGAAAACCATCACTCTCATTCTCATAAGAAAACAAGAAGAAAGCAAAACACACTAAAAATCAGAAATGCTTCTTCGAAACATCATAGAATTGAGGTCACAGGGCAAACTTTTGTCATAAAAACCAGAAAGACAGATATAGAAAATATTACTCAGCCATAAAAAAGATGAAATATTGCCATTTGTAACAACATGAATGGATCTTGAGATTATCATGCTAAGTAAAATGTCAGACAGAAAAAGTCGGGAACTTTATGACTTCACTCATATGTGAGATATAAAACTGAAAGCAGTAAACAACAAGACAAACAAACAAAAACTCATAGACACAGCAGTTTAGTGGTTACCAGAGGGTAAGGGGGGAGGAGGGCAGGTGGTAGAAAAGGGTAAATGGGGTCAAACATAGGGTGATGGAAGGAGAATTAACTCTGGGTGGTGAGCACACAATGCAATATATAGAGATGATGTATTATAGAATTGTACACTTGAAACCTATATAATTTTATTAACTGATGTCACTCCAATAAAATTAATTTTAAAAAGAGAGAGAAAATCAATAAAATTAATTTTAAAAAGTGAGAGAGAATCACAGCTTACCTTGAGTAAAAGTGGCTCAGGATCAGAAACCAGCAGCTGCAGCCAGTATAAGGAAGAACCTTTTTCCTGTAATTGACAAATAGCAGGACACTCAGTAAAAAGTACTTTGAGAGTTAAAACCTCTCATGGGATGCAGCCTTAAAGGGGAAACCCCACTTTTGTGTGTTTTACCTCCAGGAGCCCTACAATATTTTTAATCTGAAGGTTGGCGAAAAAATCCTGGTGCTTTCAGCAGGACGGGAAACGTATCTATTTCGATGTAGACTCAGAGTTCTCTGTTCTCCTTAACGAGGGCTGTCCTCAAGGGAAACTACTTTATCAGAGCCTAATCAACCTGGGGAAATGGAAGTACCCAACTCTAACACCTTCTAGATTTGACTTCGGAGAACACACATACCCAACTCAGGCTCACTAAAAGATTGAGATTTAATCATAAGATTATAGAACACTTCCTCTACCTCCATACCTTATGACAACATCAATAGGGCTTTTATATAAAAGAAGGGTATTAGAGCTGAAAAGCTGGAAACTTCAGAACCTATTTTAGGAGTCTCTGGGAAAATGAAAGACAAAAGGAAAAACAAAAACAAGGACACTTTTAGTTTCTGACAGCATTGCTACCACAAAGGGTGAACACACCCAAATTCTGAGCCAGAAAAACATAAATCTTACTAAGATCTGTCTACCTTAGTTCTGTTTACCCAATACAGTCTGGCCTTAAACAAAAATAAAAATAAGAACAAAACAAACAAAAAACCAACAAACAAAAAATAGAAGGTTTGCTAAAAGACAAAATCAACCTGAAGAGACCAAACAACCCTCAAAACCAGACTCACATATGGCAAATGTTTTAAAATTATCAGGTAAAAAAATTAAAATAACTATGATTAATATGCTAAAACTCTAATGGAAATAGTGGACAACATACCAAAACAGACGGATAATGCAGGAAGAGAGATGAAGCTCTACGAAAGAATCAAAAGAAGATGCTAAGAAAAAAACAGTAAATCCTGTAACCAGAATGAAGACCATTTTGATGGGTTCATCACATTGGACAGGACTCAGGAAAGAATCAATAAAGTTGAATACATCTCATTAGAAACATCCAACATTGAAATACAGACAGATAAAATAATAAAAAGGATGGAATACAATACCCAAGAAATGTGGGACAATTACAAGAGGTGTAACATACACACAATAAAAATACCAAAAAAAAGAAGAAATAAAAGAAATAGTTGCCATATTAATGACTGATAATTCCCCAAAATGAATGGTAGACACCAAGTCAGAGATCCAGGAAGCTCAGAGAAATCCAAGCATGACAAATACCCAAAAATCTAGAAATAGACATATCATATTCAAACTGCACAAAATCAAAACTAAAAAGAAAATCTTAAAAGTAGTCGGAGGTGGGGGTGGGTGGGCTGGGAATCTTACATAGAACCTACAGAGAAACAAAGATAAAAATTACAATAGATTTCTCTTCGAAAACCACACAAGCAAAAAGAGAATGGCATGAAATATTTAAAGTGGTAAAGAAAAAATAAAGACACTAACTTAGAATTCTGTATTCAAGTAAATTATTTTTCAAAAATGAAAGAGAATTAAAGACTATCTCAGACAAACTACATTTAAGGTAATTTGTTATCAATAGATTTACTTGCAATAAATATTAAAGAAATTCTTTGGTGAGAAGGAAATAATATCAGTCAGAAAATTGAATATATATAAAGTAAGGAAGAATATTAATGAAGGCAAAATAAAATATTTTATTTATTTTTTACTCTTAATTCACATAACGTATACAAGTTTCTTCAAAATACTAATAGCAGCAATACATTTAGTTAGTATAACTTATGTATAAGTGAAAAGAATGGTAGAATTGTAGAAAGGATTAGAGGGAGTAATAAAAAATACCCTGCTATAAGATACTTGCACTACATATGAAAGAGTATAGTGTTAATTGAAAGAGGATGTGAATTCATTTTAAACATATTTGAATATATTTAAATATATTTAATTTTAAATGAATATAGATATTTCTCTCCTATCTTAGCATATCAGGTATTTTTTTTGCAGATCTTCAGTAGTTGCCCTAGATAATTTCAAGAGCAACTACTGAAGATCCAAAAAATAAAGAAAATATATACCTGATATGTTAAGATAGTAGAGAAATAAAATATAAAATGCTCAATTAGAACCAGAGAAAGCAAAAAAAGAGGAGCCATAAATAAATACATAGATAAATAAATAAAATAGCAATAAATGGAAAACAATTAAAAATGTAGATATTACTCCAAGTATATTATAATTACTTTAAATATGAATGGTCTAAATATACCAAATGAAAGACAGAGACTGTGAGAATGGATAGGAAAACAGAACCAAATTATATATTGTAAATCAGAAACCCCCATTAAATATAAAGACATACAGGTTAAAAGTAAAGGGATGAACAAAGATATATCATGCTATCACTAATCAAAAGACAGCGAGATGGAGTACATATATTAATTTCAGATGAAAAAGACTTCAAGGAGAGGAAAGTTATTGGTGTAAAGAGGGACACTGCATAGTGATAAAGGAGAAAACTATCCAAGAAGACATGAAGATCCTTAATATATATGTCCCGATGATAGAATTTTAAAGTGCATTAGGTGAAAACTGAAAAAACTATGTGGAGAAATAAACAAAACCACTATTATAGTTGGAGCACCCCTCTATTAGTAATAGACAGGACCAGCAGGCAGAAAATCACTAAGAATATAGTTAATTGAACAGCATTATCAATCAACTGGATATAAAATATTTTACCTTACAATACCAGAATACAGATTATCCTCAAGGTTACATGAATCATTCACCAATATAGACCATATTCCTGGTCATAAAACACAACTGATCAAGTTTAAAAAGTAGACATCTCAGAAACTAGAACAGAACAGAAAGATAGCTAGAAAAGCCCCCAATATTAGACTATAGAACTATAACTTCTAAATTACACAAGGGTTAAGAAGTGTAATTTTTAAAAATATTTTGGGTAAACTGAAAATGAAAATATAACCTATGGATATTTGTGGGATGCAGTAAAAGCACTCCTTAGCAATAAATCTATATTTTATAAATATATTTTATAAATTATAAAATTATATAATTATATAAATTATAAATTTATAAATTTATATTATAAATTATAAATTTATAATATATATAATTATATATTTCATAAATCTATAAATATATGGATGTATTAGAAAATAAGAAAAAAAAGTCTAATGTTAGTAAGCAAAGATTCTACTTTGGGAACCAGAAAAAAAAAAAAAAGAGTAAATTAAATCCCAAGTAAACATAAGAAAACAAAGAAGATCCCAGAGCAGAAATCAACAAATTGAAAGCAGGTACACAACAGAGAAAATAAGTGAGGCAAAGAGCTGGTTCTCTGAATAGAACAATACAATTGACAACCACTTAGCAAGCCTAACTAAGGAAAAGGAGATAAAATACAAATATCTGACATCAGAAATGAAAGAGGGACCATCACAAATGAGCCTGGATATTAAAGGATAACAAAAAATACTATAAACAACTCTATGACAACATATTTAATAACATAGATAAAATGCAGAATTCTTCAAAAGAAACAATTGACCAAAATTCATAAAAGATAAATAAATGGTACCAACAGGCCAATATCTATTAAAGAAATTGAATCGATAACCTCCCCAAATAAAAATAAAAAAATAAGGGGACCAGATGCTATTAATTGTGAATTTTACCAAAAAGTTAAAGAACAAATGGTATTAATTTTTCTATAACCTGATTTGGGAAATTGAAGCGGAGGCAATATTTCCTACTTCATTCTATGAGGCCAGCATTGCCCTAATACTAAAGCCAAAGATACAAATTCTGAGAAAAAAATAAAAGAATGTAAAAGAAAAGTACAATATCTCTCAAGAACATTGTTATAAAAATCCTCAGCAAAATATTAGCAAATCAAACTCAACAATGTATTAAAAATTATATACTATGACTGAGTGAGATTTATTCTGGGTACACAAGGCAGGTTTATATTTAAAAATCAATTAATATAATCGATCATATCAATCGGCTAAAGAAGAAACATCATCTAATCATGTAGATGCATAAAAAGCATTTGAAAAAATATAACACCCATTCATTATAAAAACACTCAGAAAACTAGAAACAGAATAAATTTAATCAACTAAGACATCTCCAAAATCCTACAGCAAACATACTTAAAAGCAGAAAACTAGCTTTTCCACTAGGATCAGAAACAAGGCAAGGATGTCTCATCTCTCCACTCCTTTTCAAAAATGTACTGAAAGTCCTCATTAATACAATTATACAGGAAAGGCAATAAAATACTGGGAATAAAGAAATAAAACTGGTTTTGCTTGCTGATGACATGATAATCAATTTAGAAATTTCTAAAGAATTAACAAGAATACTCCTGGAACATCATAATAGGTGCTTATAATAAGGTTGCAGGATACAAGGTTAATATAAGTTAATCACTTTCTTATGTTCCAGCAATGTGCAATGGTATTTGAAATTAAAAACATGACACCATTTACATGACCTTGTCCACCAAGATAAATACTTTGGTAAAAATCCAACAAGATATGTACAAGATGAATATGAGAGAAACTGCAAACTTTAATGAAGAATCTAAATGGAGAGTTATTCCATGTTCATTGATTTGAAGATTCAATTTTGTTTAATATACCAGTTATACTCTAATTTATAGACTTAATGCAATCCTAACAAAATTATGAGCAAGTTATTTTGTGGATAACAACAAACTGACTTTAAAGTTTATGTAGACAAAAGTCTCAGAATAGCCAAGACAATATTGAAGAGGAACAAAGTCAGAAGAATGACACTACTCTGCTTCCAGACTACTACTAGTGTGTAGCTTCAGTCACCAAGATAGGGTGGTATTAGTGAAAGAATAGACAAAAAGATCAATGGAATGGAATGGTAGCCTAGAAAAAAGCCCACACAAACATAGGCATCTCATCTATGACATAAGAACAAAGGAAATCCAATAGAGAAAGGATAGTTTTTTCCATAAATGGGGCTAAAATGATGGAATATCCACATGGAAAAATATGAATGTAGACAGAAAGCACACACCTTTCATGAAACTTAACTCAGAATAGATCACAGAATTAAATGTAGGTGAAAATTATAAAATTTCTAAAAAGTAACATATGGAGAACATAATAGATAAAATCTATGTGACCTTCTTTTGGCAATCAATTTTTAGACACAACATAAAATCACAATCCTTAAAAGGAAAAACTGCTAAACTGGGAAAGACACTGTCAAGAGAATTAAAAGATAAAATGGCAGAAAATATTTGCAAAACCCATACTTGATGAAGTACTTGTATCCAAAATGAACTAAATATTATTAAAACTCCACAATAAGAAAAAAATGAATCCAATTAAATAGTTAGCAAAAGTCTTGATACCTCGCCAAAAAATACATGCAGATAGAAAATAAGCATAAATTATTTACATTGGGCAAAACATGGAAACAACCAAAGTGTCTTTAGATGGACAATATGGTATATACCGGGGGTGCCAAAAATATGTATACACATGACTTCTATTCAATTTTTGTTATTGGTATATATTGAGTATGACATTTTAATACGGTCTTTTCATTTCTTAAAATGTGTATACATTTTTTGGCACCCTTTGTATACACAATGGAATACTACTCTGCCATAAGAAAAGATAAAACACTGCCATTTGCAACAACATGGATGGATCTGGAGATTATTATGCTAAACGAAATAAGTCGGACAGAAAAAGTTGAGAACCATATGATTTCACTCATATATCACATATAAAACTGAAAGCAACAAAGGAACAAGACAAACAAATGAAGAAACAAAAACTCATAGACACAGACGACAGTTTAGTGGTTACCTGGGGGTAAGCGGGAAGGGGTTGTAGAAGAGGGTAAAAGGGATCAAATATATGGTGATGAAAGGAGAAGTGACTGAGTGGTGAACACACAATGTGATCTATAGATGATGCATTACAGAATTGTACACTTGAAACCTATGTAGTTTTGTTGACCATTGTCACCCCAACAAATTTACATTTAAAAAAAGGAAAAATAAAGAAAATAAGCATACAAAAAAGATGCTCACCATAATATGTCATTAGGGAATTGGAAAATAAAACAACAGTTAGATACCACTAGAAAACTATCAGGATGGCAAAAATCTACAACTAATGATGGTGAGGATTTATAGCAACAGAAACTCTCATTCATCGCTGTCTGGAATGAAAAATGGTACAACCACCACTTTGATAGACAGTTCGACAATTATAGAGTTAAACATAATTTTACCACACCATCCAAAAATCAGTCTCCTAAATATTTATTTACTTAAGTTGAAAACATATCCAGATAAATCCTGCACATAAATATGTATTTATAATTACCATAAAATGGGTAATCAAGATATCCTTTAATAGGTCCACAAACAACATGTGGTACATCCATATAAAAGATATCAAGTCACAGAATCAATGGAGGTACTTAAATACATATTGCTATGTACAAGAAGCCAGTCTAAAGAGCCTTTGAATTGTATAATTCCAACTCTATGGAAGTCCGAGAAAAACAAAACTGTAGAGAAAGTAAAATGACAGTGGTTGCCATGGGCTGGGTGGTAGAAGGACACCTATTCTATATAATACAGTAATGTTACGTGACACTGTAATGTTACATGACACTGTGATAGCATTATGAATTTGGCAAAAACATAGTTG